>NC_058378.1:66879642-67545357 GCF_018350175.1 Felis catus
GACAGAGAAGCAATCACTGGTTGTTACATCCTTAATTTTTTGTATTCAAAAGCTAGCAATCTGCCCTTACCAATGTTTCGCTACTGAAGGGTAGCAACACAGTTCATAAACAAATATGAATATTTGGGGAGCACATGCTCAAAAGTCTTCCTATTCATTGAGATATATGATCAAAACAGGAGAGAGACCCTGTAAAGCAGCAGGAGATCATATTTTAAACACAAAAATGTCATGCAGTTCCTTTTGCTTAAAACCCTTTGGCGGTTCCCTATTTTACTCAGAGTAAAACACACACAAAAAAAATGAACCATGAGACCTGAGTGACCTTGTCCCTGCTTATGTCACGTTCAGCATGGCTTTCCCATCTCACTCATGCTCCATCCGTGCTGGTATCTCAAACCCTTCACTGCACGGTGGTTGGTCCCAACTCGTGTGGCCTTTGTGAGTATTGTTCCATCTGCTTGGAATGTTCATCCCTGCTCTTCACATGACTGGCTCCTTCTCACCTCTTAGGTCTCAGCTTATTCAACTTTTCTGAGTGGCTTTGGATGAAGGACTTAAGAATTCTCTTTTGTAAGATGGGGGAAAGTTTATCTACCTGATCAGAAATGACCAAAGAAGTTTATTCAACTTTGTAAACCTCTAACCATCACCAATGACACTGCTTGGTAGTTATGATACACCTATCTCATCGATTGCTAAGTAGTTTCCAGATATTTATTTTTAAATTGATAAATCCTGTAATAGTTACCCCCCACCAAAATACATAAAAGGAAGTGGTTTTTAATCACTATGAAATGCAATGAAATTTACCCATCCATAATCATAAACTTAAAGATAGAATCTTCAAACTTGACAATTTTTAACCACAATTTGCCTAATTATTTCCCCACTCAGTGTTTGTGTGTCTATGTGTTAAAATCACATATTATTTCTCAGTTATTGCCCACTATTTGCACAATCATTTCAGATTTGAAAGAATAACTTGTATAATCAAACAGAAATGGTGACATATGAAATAATATCATCACCAATTTTTTTTAAATTTACATACTGATTAGTTAGCATATAGTGCAACAATGATTTCAGGAGTAGATTCCTTAATGCCCTTTACCCATTTAACCCAACCCCCCTCCCACAAACCCTCCAGTAATCCTCTGTTTGTTCTCCATATTTAAGAGTCTCTTCTGTTTTGTCCCCCTCCCTGTTTTTATATTATTCCCTTCCCTTATGTTCATCTATTCTGTGTCTTAAAGTCCTCATATGAGTGAAGTCATATGATAGTTGTCTTTCTCTGACTGACATATTTCGCTTAGTATATCCTCTAGTTCCATCCTTGTAGTTGCAAATGACAAGATTTCATTTTTTTGATTGCCGAGTAATACTCCATGGTGTGTGTGTGTGTGTGTGTGTGTGTGTGTGTGTGTGTGTGTATACCACATCTTCTTTATCCATTCATCCATTGATGGACATTTGGGCTGTTTCCATAGTTTGGCTATTGTTGATAGTGCTGCTATAAACATGGGGGGAGCATGTGTACAGCATCCCTTGTACCTGTATCCCTTGGATAAATACCTAGTAGTGAAATTGCTGGGTTGTAGGTAGTTCTATTTTTAATTTTTTGAGTAACCTCCATACTGTTTTCCAAAATGGCTGCACCAGCTTGCATTCCCACCAGCAATGCAAAAGAGATCCTCTTTCTCCGCATCCTGGCCAATATTATTGTTGCCTGAGTTGTTAACGTTAGCCATTCTGACAGGTGTAAGGTGGTGTCTCATTGTGGTTTTAATTTGTATTTCTCTGATGATAAGTGATGTTGAGCATTTTTTTATGTGTCTGTTGGCCATCTGGATGTCTTCTTTGGAGAAGTGTCTATTCGTGTCTTTTGCCCATTTCTTCACTGGATGATTTGTTTTTTGGGCGTTGAGTTTGATAAGTTCTTTATAGATTTTAGATACTAACCCTTTATCTGATATGCCATTTACAAATATCTTCTCCCATTCTGTCAGTTGCCTTTTAGTTTTGCCAATTGTTTCTTTCACTGTGCGGAAGCTTTTTATCTTGATGAGGTCCCAATAGTTCATTTTTGCTTTTGTTTCCCTTGCCTCCAGAGACATGTTGAGTAAGAGGTTGCTGCAGCCAAGATCAAAGGGGTTCTGCCTGCTTGCTCCTCAAGGATTTTGATGGCTTCCAACATCATCACCAATTTTATCTTACAGAAAGGAAGAAGTACTGGTAGACTATTGTTTCCATTTCCTTAACTAGAAAAAAAAGGCTAAATTATACAAAAGTCATATTTAGAAAGACCTTATAGAGCTGTGAAAGCAAATGGGACTAGATGAATTAAAATAGAGAGGAGCGAGGAATCCTTGCTAACATGAACTGAGATAATCCATGGGTGGAAGTGAGAAGCATTGACCTTGTTTTGTTTCTTAAAACTGTAATACCAAAGATGTGCTAGTACTAGCAAGGATGTGTAGCAGTTAAAATTCTCATACACAGAGGTGGGGATTGCGAAACAGTAGCTACTCTGGAAGATGGTTTTGTAGTTGCTTATAAAGTTAAACATATGAAGTTATACAAGTGAAATATAAAAATGTAAAAGAACCATCCAACCCAGAAATCCTACTCCTAGGTATTTCCCTGGGAGAAATGAAACCTTAAGCTCACACAGAAACCTATATGTGAATTCTCTATTCAGAACTTCCCCAAACTGGAAACAACCCAAAAGTTCATCAATGGGTCATTAGACTAACCAACTGTGGTACATGTATTCAACAGAATGCTTGTCGACAATAAAAAGGAGCATACTATTTTTATGTGCAACAGTTTGGATGAATCTCAAAGACGTTATGCTGAGTGAAGTATCCCAAGTGATAACATACTGCATGATTTCATTTATGTCTCAAAAAGACAAAACTATAGTAATAGAGAACCAATTCATGGTTCCCAAAGATTAGAAAAGAGAGGACTACATGATTCCAAGGAGCTAGCACAAGGGAGCTGTTTGCAATGATGGGATTATCGTGTATCCTTATTATGCTGGTGATTACCTCACTGTTTACATGTGTTAAAATTTATAGAACTATACACCAAAATAAAAAATGAATTTTATCGTATGCTAATTTAAAAGTTAAAAAATGTGGAGACTCTTGAATGAGACTTCTTGGGTTTCAATCCTGGCACAAACTTTTTCCTTAGATATTTTATCTGATGTCACAACAATCCTGTCAGTTAGATATTATGTCCACTTTGCAGATGTGTAAACTGAGGCTTACAAAAATTAAGTAAACTCCCAAATTCATACAGCTAGCAAGAGGGGAAGTACAAATGAGATATGGCAACACCTTGACACACCTTTGTTGTTGCTGTTGTCATTTATAGAGATTTTATATAGAATGCTGTAAAAGAGTCATAAAATATTGGCGTTTCCCCTAAGGACTACTTCAGAGAAGTGAAGAGGTGAGGTAATGATGAAACTACAATCTTCATGGTTGGTAAAGTAAGACTGGAGAACACAACTTTAATCAGATCCAAAATAAAACTTCCTATATGCTCCCCCTTGGGAGATAGAAGGGGGCAAATCACTGAGCAGACATTTAATTCCCAGCTTCACGCCTTTCCCACACAGGAAGCAAGATCAGTGCCTGAGGCAGCAATGGGGGTAAGCAGCTAACTTTCCAGTAATTAAAACAAGGTCTTCAAATAGCCATATATCAGCTTGGCTTCGCAGTGAAAGTATAACTGATGAATATATTGGCATTCTGGTCTTCCAAGGTGGAGGTGTCAACACATAGCCAGCTTTGTAAGATATAACGGTTGAACCCAGTCCTAATCTATAGGGTACTTTTATCAACACTGCTGTATTGCTTTTAATTGCTGCGGAGTTTGTCCTTTTGTCATTTACAAATACTTCTACAATTGCTTGACTCAGGTACTGACAGCTGATGGTGTCATTCACTTGGACCTTCGGCATATATGCAATCTTGTGGAACCAGCCTGTGAAATGGCTCACGTTCACTTACTTTTTTTATGCCTCATCTGAGCATGACAACCCTGTCCCTAAACTCTAGAGTGTTTACCAACTGGAACTTTCAGTCTTGAGCACAACTGAGAATTATAGGAGCATCTGGAAAGTAGTTAGATATACTGCTGAGTGTTGAGTTCAAATAGTTATACAATTTCATGAATGTAGTTTTTCAAACATGGCCATGATGCACCCAAAATTTCTAATTTCCAATGTCAAGCATTCATGTATTTTTATTTTTCTAAAGATTTTCCCATCTCACTGGAAATTTCTAATAGTTTTAACTTAGTATAAATCAATTTGTTGTTAGGTTATGATTTTATTTGTTTTCTACAGCATCTTGCTGTGTGTCCACATTTCACATGTATATACTTTATTTTTTTATTATTTTCTCAGTGTTTATTTTTGGAGAGAGAGAGAGAGAGAGAGAGAGAGCATGAGCAGGGGAGGGGCAGGCAGAGAGAGGAGACACAATATGAAGCAGGCTCCAGGCCAGCACAGAGCCTGCGATGGGGCTCTAACTCATGAGCTGTGAGATTGTGACCGGAGACAAAGTCGGATGCTCAGTTGACTGAGCCACCCGGGTGCCCCTCCCATGTATGTACTTTAAATGCCCCCTTTCTGGCCACAAGTTGAGTCTATCTCGTTCCCTATGTTCCTTATATAATTATACCTTTGTTATTTCAATAGTTTAGTTTTCTTGATAGCATTTTTTCATAGATTTTATTTTTTACAGACATTTTACAGTAGCTGCAAAATTGAATGGAAGGTACAGAGATTTCCCATGTGCTCTCTGTGGCCATGTAAGCATGGCGCATTATCAACACCCCCCACCGGAGTGGCACATTTGTTACAGTTGACGAACCTGCACTGACACATCATAATCACCCGAAGCCCACAGTTTATGTTACAGTTCACTCTTGGTGTCATACATTCTATAGGTTTGGACAAATGTACGATGACATGTACAGATCATTTTAGTACCATAAGAGTAGTTTCACTGCCCTAAAAATCTGTGTCTGCCTATTCAACCCTTCCCAATCCCTCCTTGATAGAACTGATAATAAAGTCATTTTAATCTCAATGGGAATGTTCCTGTGTTAACCACCTTATGTATTACCATAAAGTTTCAACTCGTTTTCAAATTATTAAGCATTGTAATCTCTAATTACAAATTAGATGCTAATTTATTTTCTTTATTTGCTCATTTATTTGAAATCCTTTTTCATGTCATTACCTCTGAAAGTATATATACATTTCATTAATTATTTTTTTCCGTTTAAATGGGTTACAGAACAAAGCAGTAATTTTGAAAATTATAGCTGTCTAATACCTACATTTAACAAAGACTCCACACTCTCAGGATATTATTAACTTGACAGCAATTAAAAGCTGCAGCACAAATGCTACACTGCCAGATGCATTATGATTTTAAAAAAATTCTAAAATGAAATAAACAAACCTTTAAAGATCTTTTCCTACTTCGAAGTTTTATAAATCACAATTAGAGAACATGTGCAAGTGAATTTATCTTTATATGAAGATTACTAAAAAAAAAATTAAATTCTAGGATATATTTAGAGAAACAGATTATTGAACATCTATTTTGTGCCAGGAACATTATGTATTTATTTTACTTCATATTTTTAACCACTCTGATCTATGGATTTTTTTTTGAGAGAGAGAGCACGTGTGGGAGTGAGGGAGGGGAAGAGGAAGAGAGAGAGAGAATTTCAAGCGGGCTCCATACTCAGCACAATGAAGGGCTCCATCCCACAGCCCTGGGATCATTACCTGAGCCAAAATCAAGAGTCAGATGCTCAGCCAACTGAGCCACCCAGGAGCCCTTGATCTATGGCATTTGAATTCCCTTTTGACAGTTGGGCCTACTGAGGTTTGGAGATTAAGTAGCTTTCTAAACCAGCTGTAGGAGAACATTCCAGGCAGAGGGACCACCATGAGGTGTGGAGTATGAAGCCAAAGGAACATGGGGTGATGGAGGAACCAAGTGCAAGCATTGTGGTTGGAGCATGGGGAGAGGGAGGGAGTGGTCTGACCTGAGGCCCTGAAGGCAGGCAGTGTGGCTCAGGAAGGATTTAACAGCAAAGAAATTGAGCCAAGAAATGCCAAGAAATTGAGCCTTCATTGTGTTTTCCTCACATGCGCTCACAGCTGTGTGAGGAGTGATTGGAGGGATAAATACCAAGGTTCTAGGAGATGAGAGTAACATAGAGTAGGGGCTGAGGGTGGCTAGGGAAGGAGAAACCACATGGCTTCATGAGAAATTAGGTAGGCAAGAGTCACAAACATTATTTGCTGATTATAGGGTGATGGCGAGTGAGGAGGGAAAGGGAGATTTGGGATGATTCCTAGAGTTTCAGACTTGCCTAATTGTACAGAAAGTAGTACGCTTCTTTCAGACAAGGAGAACCAAAAGGAGAGTTTTGTGAATTTGTTCTAAGATGTGAAGAGGTGTTTTTGAAATATGCACAATAGGTTGTAGGATATAGGGATCCAGAGTTCAATGGAAATATCTGAGCCAGAGACCTAAGTTCAGGGGTAAAAGTGAGGCTCCTTAAATATTTACTGCAGTGTTTTCCAAGTTGCACCTTGGACCTTTGACATCAGAAGTCTCCACGAATCGCTCCTGTAACTCAGTGTTTCCAGATCTTCCTCTGTGTTGGAATCACCTGGGTGTAGCAGAGTTGACAAGCACAATGCATGGCCACAGAGGTGCCTGGGCTTGGATCCTAGCTCTGGTGCTAGTGGTATAAGCTTGAGCAACTTACTTAACTCTGTTATTCAGTCTCCTCTGTTAAATGGGGTTAATAGTACCTACTTCAGACGGTTTCTTGAAGTCTAAATAAGTTAATGTATATAAAGCTCTAAAAATGATGCCTGGTACATAATAACAACTCAGTATCTATTAACTATCACTATTTTCTGGAGAACTTTTAAAATGTAGATTAACTGACTCCAAACCATTGTTCTTGGATTTAGCTCACTTTACGTCTCAACTTATGTCCTTTTAGTCTATGCCATATTTATATTATTCCTCATTACTTATTTGTATCAAAGTAATACATGCTCATGGTTAAATAAAAATTCAAGATGGGCTTATCAGAAAAAGCAAGTTTTCCATTCCATGGCTCCTCACCTGAATTCCCATTTCCTGGAAATAATCAATTTTAGTTATTTTCTTACTTTTAGCTGTTGGGTGGTTATCTCCATAGCTCTTAAGTATTAAATGTGTGACCCTGAATCATTTATCCCCTTTATACATACAGTGACTTCATTTTCTATATTTTTTGCATCTCCTCTTTTCAGAATTCTTCTAGTTGTTATTCTATACCAGCCTTGTGTCCAAAGAAGGAACCACTGAGAGAAAAGGAATGATGTCTCTGCCTCCCAATCTCATGACACCAGGCTCCACAGAATCGACGTCTTCCCAGAGAAACAGAGCATGGCTCTGAGGCCAAAGTCAGTCTCTCAGCCCTCAACAGCAGGGCACCAAACTGGGATCCTATATGTGACTGTTCATAGAGGGGTGTTCACTTATTTCATTGTAGAATGAGATCTGGAAAACACTCACAGTCCTCTGAGTGGCAAAAAATATTTGTAAGAGCACACAAAGTAGCTTGGTGCCCATCCCAGGCAAAATGTAATGGTTTTGAGCTGCACTAAGGAACATGTCTTTCCTCTTTGCCAACATTCTGCCTACAACTTTACTTATCATCATGAACATGCATAACTGAACCTGTTAAAATAAATGAGATGCAGCATGGATTTCATTGCTTTCACCTGCCACGTTTGGGGTTTGTTCTTTGACTCAATTATTTTAAAAATGCAACACCACCTTGTTTCCTCACAGCAGTGAATGACCAGTTCAGATTGATGCTTCGTTCTCATTTGGAGTTACTAAGAAGAGACCTTTAAGGGTAAGTGGAAGTGTTTTCAGGGAGGAATTTCTGCTCAGCTTGCAGAAGAAAGAATTTAGGAGAGATGCATGAAGCTATGAATTATTACCAAGAAGGAGGCATTCAATAAGACACTTCTGCTTACTGAATACATGAAAACATGGGACAGTACTTTTTATTTGATTGCAAGAAAAACTTTTTGTTGGACACAGAATTTATTTTTTTTATTCACTTATTTGCTTATTCACTTCCTTACTTACTCTACAGTAGTCCTGCTACAGAGTGAAGAAAGCTTTGTCAAATTTTAAAAGCATTATTTGGGGACAGAACAGAAATTTTGCCTCTTCAGCAACCTGTTCATAAAACTGCTATTATGATATGGTCTTACTTTCCCTCTAATTTCAGAAGGCCTGTCTGAAGAAGAACTTCCCATTTTATGCCCAGGGAAGTAAGAAATATTGACGCAATTTTCCGTTCATAGTGTTTCTAGCTCATCAGAACACATTGGTATTTTCTCATCTTTTCTAGTACCATGATATACTCATCTATTTGGGTATCGTGAGATACTGTGAAACAGTGGAGCAGGTGTTAATGCCCATATTTTGTCGATGAGGAAACTGAGACCAGAATGTGAATGATGTGTCCAGGGTCACACGTGAGTCAGCACCTGACCCTGGGCTAGATGTTTTGGCTGGAAAAAAAAAACTTCTAAGTAGGAATGGAAAAAATATTTCACTCTTAAACATAATTAAGCAAAGCACTATTTCCCTTCCTTTCTATTAGCCAATCATACACTCTTCTTCAAATCTACTTAACTAATATTTTTCTTCCTCCATAAACACTTGTATAATCCATTTTATCCTTCTCTAATGCTTCCTACTTTATACACTTACAGAATTTAGGTGAAGATTCTGGTTCTTCTATATTTACTTCTATACTATCCTGTATCAATGATCTAGATTTGTATGTAATGAAAATAGTCATCACAAAGTGTCATAAATATCTCCAGCATAAGAGCTAGGAAAGCCATATGGCACAGTAGTTAAGAACATGAGCTTTCAATATGTCAAATCTAGAAAAAATCCTGTACTGCTACTTAAAAATGGACAATCTGTCTATGCTTCAGTATCTTCACTGTAAAATGATTAAATAATAAGATTTAAATGAGGTGGGGATCCAATATTCGTGTGTGTTCCCCTTCCAACACACAATGCTGTTCTGGTGGGGCTACTAATCATGGGACCTGGTATCTGAGACCTCAATTTTGTGACTAGGACTGGCCAACAAGAGCACTCCATATCCCTGGCTCTGCAATTGGCTGAAGAACAGACGTGTGACCTAAGCCAGGTCAATCAGTGTTCTTCCCTGGGACCCCCACAGCAGAAACAAGAGGTTTGATCACTGCTTATGGCTCCTAGCATCCATAGTTCTGCCATAAGGAGAAAGCACATTCATGAAGGGGAGACTGAGGCCCAAACAAAAAGAGACAAGGAAGGGAGGGTAAACTTGGGCCAGAACTATTCATTGGTGATCCAGATAGACCCACCCTCCTTCCCAGCACTTTGAAAGGCTGTTGTTGTTGTTACTACTGCTGCTGTTATGCTTAGGTTAGCTTGAATTGGTCTCCTCATGGTTGTAATTGGAGGAGTTCTAAGTCATACTACCTTGTAGAGTTATGGTGAAGATTAAACGAGGAAATAGATGTAGGGTGCTTAACACTGTGCCTGACACATACTAAACCCTCAATTAATGTTAGCTGTTCTGATGATGTTAATGGCAATGATACAAATGAAGCAGATAACACCTATTATTTTTCATCCTGCGAAGCATCCAGTACAGCACTGGACTAGAGCAGACACTGAGTAAATGGTGCCTGAATTTTTAATTTTTTGAGCAACCTCTGTACTGTTTTCCCTGAGGGGCTCACAAATTTACATTCCTACTCACAGTTCCCTTTTCTCCACATGCTCCCCAGCACTGGTTTTGTATCCTGCAAATTTATTTATCCTGAATTAATTTATTGCTCATAATGGTTTTTTGGTAGATTCTTTAGAATTTTCTATATGTAAGATCATATCACCTGCAAACAAACACAATTTTACTTCTTCCTTTCTGATTTGGATGCCTTTTATTTTCTTTTCTTGCCTGATTGCTCTGGCCAGGACTTCTAGAACCATGACTAGGCATAATAAAAGTGGGCACCCTTGTCTTGTTCCTGGTCTTAGAGGAAAAACTTTCAGCTTTTCTCCTTTCATCATAAATATGATAGTTGTGGGCAGGTCATATATGGTCTTATTATGTTCAGGTACATTTCTTCTATACCTAATTTATTGAACTATTTATCTTGAATGAATATTGAATTTTATCAAATGCTTTTTCTGTATTTATTCAGATGATGATTTTTACCTTTCATTCAGTTAAAGTAATATAGCACATTCATTGATTGTTATGTTTTACCATCCTTGTATCCTAGAGATAAATCCCACCTGATAATGGTGCATGATCCTTTTAATGTGCTATTGAATGAGTTTGCTAGCATTTGTTGAGAATTTTGCATGTATATTCATCAGAGATATTGGTCTGCAATTTTGTTTTCTTGTAAAGTCATTATCTGGCTTTGATATCAGGGTAATGCTGATCATAGAAAGTAAGTTTGGGAATGTTCCCTCCCCTTCAATTTTTTTGAAGAGTTTGAGAAGGATTGATGTTAATTATTCTTTAAATGTTTGATAGAATTCACCAGTAAAAAATTTTGGTCCTGGGCTTGTTTTTCTTTCTTGGGTGATTTCTTGTTTTTCTTTCTTTCTTTCTTGGGTGATTTTGTATTGCTGACTCAATCTCTTTACTCATTATTGGTGTTACTTGTTATTTTCCCACTTCTTCATGATTCAGTCTTAGTAGATTATCTGTTTCTACAAATTTGTCCATTTCTTTTAGGTTGTCCAGTTTGTTGGTGTTCATAAAAGTCTATTATGATCCTTTGTATTTCTGTGGTATCAGCTGTAATGTTTATTCTTTCATTTGTAAGTTTATTTATAAGTTTATTTCTCTCTTTTTTTTTTCTTGGTTTAGTCTAGCTAAAGGTTTTTTAATTTTGTTTATCCTCTTAGAGAACCAACTCTTGGTTTTGTTAATATTTTCTGTTGTTTTCTTATTCTCTATCTTATTTATTTCTGCCGTAATCTTTATTATTTCCTTTCTCTGCTAATTTCAGGCTTTGTTCTTTTTCTTGTTACTTGAAGTGAAAAGTTAGGTTTTTTTATTTGGGGTCTTTCTTTTTTTTCCTTTTGGAAACATTTATCAAATCTATTTTCATTCTTTTATGTCATTGTTAACTCATGAGAACCTCAATTTGGCTCAGAATAGTGAGGAACAGTTTAGTTCCTACTTAGTCATTTTATCTTCAGAAGAATAAGTTGATTTTTGTTTGTTTTTTTGTTTGTTTATCAAAAAGTTTCTCTTCCTAGATAATGCTGATGACAACTGACAATCATATGGAGTGAAAGTCTCCTCAAGAGCTTCTATATGGACTTACTTCAGGATCCTAAAACAGTTTACAGATGTGTATGTATACAAATATACAATTTTGAAATAAATCCAAATGCTTGGCATATCTAATTCCTGTATTTTTAGTTAGGAGTGATGAAAAATGATAAGAACAGTGTTAGAAGAGGGTTTTTTAGATTTTTAAAATGTTTTTTTATTTATTTTTGAGAGAGAGAGAGAGAGAGAGAGAGGGAGAGAGAGAGAGAATGAGTGGGGGAGGGGCAGAGAGAGAGAGGGAGACACAGAATCTGAAACAGGCTGCAGACTCTGAGCCGTCAGCACAGAGCCCAATGTGGGGCTCAAACCCATGAGCCGTCAGATCATGACCTGAGCCAAAGTCAGATGCTTAACTGACAGAGCTGCCCAGGCACCCCAGAAGAGTTTTGTTTTTTTTTTTTGTCTGAAAAAAAGTTGTGATTAAATCATAAGTAATTAATTCTTGATCACAATTATATAATTATCATCTGCACCCATGTTATCAATTATAATACTGTGCTAACTTCTGATCCTGCTAGTATAGGAGTGTGTTTGCAGCAGGCATGTGGATTTGCATTGCATTTTCAGGAGTTGGGCTTAATCAACAGAAGTTTAGGTGAGGGCTATAAGGAGGAAAGAAACCCTGTCCAAACCTGTTTCCATAAAACTGTCAAAATCATTCATTTACAATCAAGTCTGAATGTCCATCATTGTCACAGCATGCTATTACTTTGTTTGCTTTCCCCATGTCTTTCCTTCTAGAAATTGTCCCTCTCAGATTTTCACTGAGGGGAGTTGAAGAAAGTGTTAACCAAGGACATTGGTCCACCGGAAGCGTAAGAAGGTGACACTACAAGAGCCAAACAGAGGCCATTTTTAGAGACTAGATTTAGATGCGAAGGAAGCACTTACAGGAGTGAGGAAGATTTCTTACAGGATCACAAGAGGTAATGTAAGTCAAGATCTTACTCTTTGACAAGAAGAGAGCCTGTCAGACAATGGAGCCATCAGGCCAGCAGGAGGCAGGGAAGGGGATTTAATTCTGTATTTTTGACAAATACAAATTGCATGCCTAGATCCATCTGTCCTGAAATTTTGAGTTGATCTAATAAATACATTTTTCCTATTAAAAAAATTGAGTTGGGTTTTTGTCACTTGTGAGCAAAAGTCCTGTGGCTAATATACTTTATTAGTTTCTCTTATATTGTATTTTCAATTCTTGACTCTGATAAAGTATGAACCAAATTGACTAAGTGTTATTTTACCTAAGATGGCTCACACTCAAGTGAAAAGATAGCCAGCTGAGTGTGTGTGTGTGTGTGTGTGTGTGTCTTCTGAACAGCATTTAAACTTTAGCAGAGAGCTCATATGTGACCTAATGTAAATAGCTTAACTGCTCTGAATCACTAATTTTCTACATTGCCAAAATAAAGTTTTAATATGTCTATATACACATCTGTAAAGATGAATAACTCAGATGTCTTCACAAAATAAATAATAACTTCTCAGAAACGTCATGAAGGATAAACTTAATTTCATAAACATTGACCATCCCAAAATTTCGAATAACTTGAGTCATTTCCTTTATCTATGTGATTTTTGGCTCATGATTGTGATCTAAAGCACTACAAAAATATGAAGTGATTTCAGAGCCATCTAAGGTAAATGTATATGCACATATGTTTGTTCTTGTCTCACTTGGGGAGGCTGTGGCAGAATGGAAATCAGGAAGATTCTGCCCATCCCTCTAGCCCCTCCCCATTTAAAAAAAGATTAAAATCCAAGTCTGTTAAAGATGAAGGGCTCTATAGGAAAGTAGAGAGTGGCTTCAAGAAGAGAAGCACGTAAGGATGGGCTTTTCTGAAGGCAAGGAAGCAATGTCCCCATGCTGCTAGAGGAGAGAGAGCACTACATCACTGGGCAGGTGAAGGCAAGGCCACTGAGCCAGCTCCTAGGCAGGTTGTAGAGAACAGATGTGAGGATAAGACCACCCGCACCAGGGACAGCCTCACTCCAAAGTCTCACATCCCACAGAAGGGATCAATAAGGAGAGCAATGGACAATGAGGACGTCAGCAGCTGGAGTGCCAGGAAAGGAGGGGTTATGCCTCCCTTTTCTGGACATTGCCTACATCCAGAGATGCTAGAATAGTTCTACAGGTAGAATGGGCCCCATAATGACTGAAACTGAATTTCCAACTAATCCAGCTGGATGATACTTGGGGCTAAAATATGTTTCATTAAATGAATGTAAGTAATATTTCTTGCATTTCTGAGCTAATGGAATACCATACATAACCATTAGGAGTTATGTGTGTAATTTCTGTAGTCCCAATCTTTGATAGTTAGAAATCTACGTGTGATAATCATTGTAACACTGGCATCTTCATAGGCGTTTACTAAGGACTATTGGATATCCACCATATCCATGTGTCATCCGATCCCAAGCTAGAAGAAATTATGACAATCCAAAATCAGAAATTAAATGTACATATTTTGTTGTACTTATCCAAGAAAGATAAAAAAATTTGAATGAAAGAGAAACTGATGGTCAAATTTAGATTAAGTTTAGGCATGCATAATGGAACTCATTTCACATTCTCCTTGCCAACACTTGTTATTTTCAGACTATTTAATATTTACCAACAAGATGTCTGTCAGTTGGTTAAGGACTACCACCTCCAGAAATACACTGATTTCCTGGCCCTTACAGTCTGAATCTAGGTAAACAGGTAAAGGCTGGGGGAGGGAGGAAGAGAGAAACACCTGGATAGAGGGGTTGGGAGAATTATCTTCTCCCGAAGACTCTGATCCCCAGAGGGAGACAAGGACAAATGTCCATTAAATCCCAACTAAATACAGGACCAGGACCTAGTAGTGATTTACTTCTAGTTGGTGAATATGATGGCTTTGACCTGTCCCAGGATGGGAGACCAGCTTCTCATGCTTGTCAGTCTTTACTGAAGACTGACTAGGATTGCCTGTCATATGCATCACACTCTGGCTTAATATTTATTCAATAGGAAAATGGTTTCCTTTCTCTACTACATTTATGGAGAGGATTTCTCGGTTGGGAGAGGTTTGGGGTTTTAGTTGTATTTCTTCCAGCATTTTTGCACATGAAATCAGTGACCACCACTTTGAAAACATGTAGTCAAAGTGAGCAAGGTTGTGTCCTCAATTGCATTTTTCTCTGTTGATATAAATTAAGTAGTTTTATTAGTGTGCTCACCAGCATCTGTTTCTTAATTTTTCCCTGTCCACATTTTGAAGAGAGGCTTTCTGTTAGACATCCCTCAAATTCCATGGAAGCACTCTTCAAAGTGGAGGATAAGTAGAACAGAGGTCACAGACTAGGAAGGCTTAAGAAGCACATAAATCCACATGCTTCTCTGCTCACTCTTGAGAAATGAAGAGCCATGAGAAGCTCTCTGGCCACACACCAGAAGGTAGAGAGTAGCTTGAAGAAGAAAAGGGTGCAAAGGTGGGTTTTTCTGAAGACGAGGAAGCAATGCCCCCATGCTGTTGGGGGAGAGACAGCACTACATTTCTGGGCCAGGGAGGAGAGGGAGTACTGAGACAGCTCCAAAGTAGACTCTAGAGAAGAACAGATGTCACATTAGCAAGACCAGGATGAGACCACCTGCACTTGGGACACAGCCTCAACCCCAAATCCACTTCCCATTAAATGAATCAATAAGTTCATGAAATCTGCTGGCTTCTTCAGAGCTGAAATTCACATGGCTTTTGTCTTACTAGGGTTTTCCAAGCTGCACCCTAGTCACTGTCAATTCCTTCAGAGTAGAGGGCTTATCTTGTCTGCTTCCCAAGACCCAGTTACCCAGCTTTCTTGGATTCAATTTCCCATTTAATTAATTATCTGTTACTTGAAAGCCAAATAGAACCCTTGAGTTGCCTGCTAGAATTTAAGTCCAGGGGTTCCTGGGTGGCGTAGTCGGTTAATTGTCTGACTTTGGCTCAGGTCATGATCTCATGGTTCATGAGTCTAAAACCTGCGTCGGGCTCTATGCTGACAGCTCAGAACCTGGAGTCTGCTTCAGATTCTGTGTTTCCCTCTTTCTCTGCCCCTCCCTCTCTCTCGCTCTGTCACTCTCTCAAAAATAAAAAAATTAAAACATTAAAAAATTTTTTTAATAAATAAATCCAGATTTGGTGACCTCAAGATGGGAATTCTGTATTTTTGCATGTAAATGATATTATTAATAATTCTTCAGACAATATTTGCAGTAGACACATTTTTAAAGCATTAAATGTATGCGTGGGTAACTTTTACTGCTTTACACTGGTTGATTTATATCTTTTATAGTTGTCCTTAACATCATTATTTTATTTAATAGATGATACATCTTAAGCATTTAGGAAATGTCTCTTCTTTTCTTCCTTATTCTCCAATTACCAATCGACAGACATCTTGAGTGTCCAGGACCAGAAGTCCTCATTTTCCTTAAATCTTCTAGTAAAGTAAAATGACCCACAATCAGCCAAAACCATGAATACACTGGCTGCTCTCTGCCACCTTGCACAGAATGAACTAGGTCTCCCATTCCAGAGAGATCCACAGTGTGCAGAGATTCCACAAAGGGGACCTGTAACACTGGACTCTTCTCTGTTTTAGAAAGTCATTTTATCCTGGAAATTAAAACTGTGATCCCAGCTCACCGGCAAACGTCTGCTGTGCATTGATAGCACCATCTGGTATTTCAGCTCCTCGCTCTGTTGTAGAAGCTTCATGGAGCTGCCTCCCCAACTTAATTATTCTATAACAACTTGTTTTTGGGAAGCACAGGCCAAATAGGGTAGTTTTGCTGAAAGCTACTAATTCGATGGCTTGCCTGTGCTTGAGTGGGCATCCCTGAGCCTTCCCCCGGTCATGGTCCCAAGTATTTCAAGTCATTACATTCAGGGGAATAGGGGAGCAGAGAGAGAGACGCATACTAATGCCTTGAGCTAGTGGCTTGGGAAACAAAATATGTTTATCTGCATTTCACAAGCTCATGAGCATGCATGGCCTAATCCAAATAATTTATTTAGAAGGATGATTATGATAATACAGGCTGAGCTATGTCTGTCATAGGAACTTAAATAGTGCTTCCTAAAGTGGTCATGGCTGTTAACATAGTTATACCCTTCACACCGTTCAATTAGCAGCTTCCTCAATTATTGATCTCGCCATTGAATTTGCAGCATTCCCGTGACATTCCAGTGCTGTGGGAGCTGCTGAGTCTGGGTGATGCAACAAAATGAACACTGGATGGAGTCACTAACTAGCCAAGTGATGTTCAGTAAGTCACTTAGTCACTTTGGGTCTCAGTTTTTTCATTGGTAAATACATTACCTGACCTCCCATTCCAGGTTGTTGTGATACCCAAATGAGACAAAAATAGCAAGACACAGCGCAATCGGTAATGCGCAATATGTCCACCTTACAAATTTTGTCCACTTATGCACAGCGGGGTGTGCAACCTGTAAGTATGTGTGGTTCAGGGGCAAATTTTCTTATCCCAGCTCACTGCTCTGTTTACAAACTGAGCTCTTTCTTCAAAATATACTCTTTTTTTCAGCATTGGGCTGCACAGTGACAGTAGGATTTGGCACAGTGGCTCTTTACCTTGGTAACACATTAGAATCACCTGGGATTCTTTAAATATGCCAATGCTCAGACCTCAAGTGAACAGAATCTCTGGTGGCATGGTCCAGGCATCTGTCATTTTATTAAGTGTCAGTTGATTTAAATACACAGTGGAGAATGAGAACCACTTATTCACAGGAAAGAACACCAGCCCCGGAATCAGACACTCTTAGGTCTAGCATGCTGCTGATTGTGTGACCTTGGGCCGAGGTCTCTGCACCTCAGTTTATGGTGTGTAGAATGGGAAAGGGGAACTGACAACTTTCAGAGTTATGGTGAGGATACAACATCACTTGTGTAAACTGCACAGCCCAATAGAAGCACAGTAGATGTTAACGGTCATTTATGTACTGACTTTCATTGTGTACTCTTTTTCTGGGTATGAATTTGTGTGTGTGTGTGCCCACATCTAGAGTATAAACTCTTTGAGTACAGAGACTGTGATTTATTCTTTCTCTAAATCCCTATTTATTCTCTAAACAACCCAGCACAGACTGAGCATAAAGTAGGGATTACGTACATCACAACTCTGACTGCTGTTTTTTAATCAGCTTATTAACAGAAAGGAAATTCAAAATTATCTTCAACTCTGTCAAGTATGTTTAAAACAAAATTGTGTTCTAGTAGACGTACCACAGCTTTTGATGAAATCCAAAGACCATTTGATCATCTGAGTCTAAGCAGCAGAGAACCTTTTCTGTAATCAAACCGTGAGCCTATCCTATCAACTTGGGGATTGCAGTTTGAGGAGAGTCATGTGTGCCCCAGGGCATTTCATTTGATACTGGGCTGCAATTGTGAAGGCAGGAGTTGGCTTTCATTTCTCAAAGAACTAACATTGGAGTCATGTTCTAGAAACTGAGAGTATTGGAGCACAGTCGGTATAGCCCAGGTGGTTGGGTGCATGACCCTGGAAATTGAATGGACTTGTGAAGGAAGAATGGCCAGGGACACTGGGAACAAGGTGGGGAACCAGAGATCATTACTGTGCCAGAGTAGCAAGGAACTATTTACATCCTTTCTGGCTCAGGTCCAGATTGATCTTAGAAGTGGAGCAGGGGAATCTGTGGGGTCAGCTTGTTGCTAGCAAGGGAGGTCAGCCAGAGGGGCTGTGTCCTCTCTCAACTGGACATTCTGCATCACTACATGAGCATCCTTTCTACTCTTTACTCTGTTCTGGGAAGCAGGCAGAGTTAGAGCAGACTAGCAGCCAGCAGACATGCTGTGTGTGGTTAGCATATTTAGTTCACACCATATTTTAAAGCACAGTGCTGCTGAAGAGGTGTTACTCTAGATAGTAACAGAATTCAGCAACTTCACCACCTTCTGTGCCATCTGCCTGCCCTTGTATTTTGAGTTTGCAAACTTGAGTTAAAGCCTATTGATAACCACAGAGGACAGCTGTTATCACTGTCACAGGTTGCCAGTAAAATGCTCTTCATTTCCTTGCACATTCCAAGCTTCAGTCCAGCTTGGACTGGATTGGACTTCAGTTCCTCCTAAAGGTAATGGTAATTCAGACCAATGAGAAAATAGATATCTGGTTCTTATCCTGAGTCATTTTTAGGTGCGAAGCGCCCAGATAGACTTGAAGTTATGTGCCATAACATCTGCATGGGATTTGGAGATGCAGGGTATTGTACAGAAGCATATGGTTGTAAGAAGTTGGGCCAGAAAGTGGAGATCAAGGAAAAATAAGACTCCAAAGTCATGGCTTAAAATAAACCAATTGAAAACTCAAGTCATCTGAGTATGGGTCCATAAACCAGGATCAGAGGCAAGATCTACATTTACCTAAGGTAAATTACCTGTGAGGTCTCATATGTATCATTCTTTCCAACCAGTGTGGGGTTGACCCTGGCATGAGACAGGATATATGGTGATTTTGATATGTGTTTTGCCTGAAAGAGAAAGGCTCTCACCAACTCAAATTTCAAATGTATTTCTAGTTTTAAAAACTTGCTACTCTTTCCATTTTCTCTCAAGTCTCAGAAAATTCACCTTTGTTGGAATAACTAGTCAAAAACTAGGTCTGATATAGGAAAAAATATGAAGGGTCATTTTGAAAGAGATGACTTTCTGGGCTGATGTCTTTCTACTTGTTGGATTTCCATTAATACCTTATTACCCTGTAACTATTTTTATAATAGGTTTTTAAATTTTGATTTTTACTCCTGTCTTTTACAGCATAAAATCCATGATTATAACACCACAATTTTTTCCTTTCTGCATTCCTTTCCCATTTTTCCCCAAATATACCATTATTATGTTTGTCTTATAATACAGTTCTGTGACTTTTTACCATATAATCTGTCATAAAATTTTTCCCTTAGAAAAATGCTGTTTTTATATTCATGAAGACAATATTTTTCTACAGCAAAGTTATCTTTTATTAACATTAAAATGACATTAGCATAATACTCATACACATTAGCATAATATTCATTGACACTAACATAACATTCGATTGCATTTACCTAAGATAAATTACCTAAAACAGATTAAGTACATTAATGCACATTTCAGTTGTTTCCAATTTTTAAAAGACTCCTTACTTCTTTATAATTATTTCCTTAGGATAAATCCCATGAGTTGGATTGCTGAATCAATGATTCTCAGTATAAAACCAGACTTGGGGCTCATGGATGTCTCTGTTGGTTAAGAATTTGACTCTTGATTTCAGCTCAGGTCATGATCTCATGGGGCTCTGTGCTGACAGTGCAGAAACTGCTTGGGGTTCTCTCTCTCCCTTTTTGCCCCTCACCCTCACCCATGTGCACATCCTCTCTCTCTCTCTCTCTCTCTCTCCAATAAATAAATAAACTTACAAAAAAACCCCAGACTTGTTAAGTTTATAAGGAATGTCTTTATAAATTGTAGATTTTAATACTCAAACTTTCCAGTAAAGCAGGCAAAGCACAAATTATTTCACCCATATTATAAGGAGAAAAACTCAGTGTAAAAGAAGTTTAAGTGGCTTGCCCAAACCAGATGAACCACAGTGGCAGAATAAGAAATGGGCATTAAGGGGGGTGCCTGGGTGGCTCAGTCGGTTAAGCATCTGACTTCGGCTCGGGTCATGATCTCACAGTTTGTGCCTTCTAGCCCCGCGTTGGGCTATGTGCTGACAACTCAGAGCCTGGAGCCTGCTTCGGATTCTGTGTCTCCCTCTCTCTCTGCCCCTCCTCTACTCATGCTCTGTCTCTCTCTGTCTCAAAAATAAAACATTTAAAAATAATAATAAAAAAGAAATGGGCATTAAGGAAGGCACTTGTTGGGATGAGCACTGGGTGTCATATGTAAGTGATGAATCATTGGGTTCTATTCCCAAAACCATTGTTACACTGTATGTTAACTAACTTGAATTTAAATAAGTAAATTTTTAAAAAAGAGTTAAAGGTCATCTAGCTCCTGGCTTTTCCTTCGAAACAAGAGACATTAAGGACTCTTTTTGTTTGGCTTCTTTTTATTTTTAACTGTCATCATAATTTCCCAAAGTTATAATTTCTCTTCTTTGGTTATATTTTGGAGAAAGAGCACCAAGGAAGGAGAGAGAACAGATTTTGTTCAGTGAATGTCAATAATAATGAAATCCAAAATAAAATCCTAATAAATTTTATGATGGTACCTAACCATAATAATTGAGCCCTTCAATATCCCAGGCACAGTGCGAAGTGATTTCCAACAGTGGCGTGTGCTGGGCCGGCCAGCTTCCGTGTGCACATCTCCCCAATTTGAAATGGTCCAGATGGGAGCATTCACACCACAGACATTTTCAAATGCTGACCTTGTCCCCACTCCACCCCAAGAGCTCGTTGTTACACATTTACCGGCACACCCCATGAAGTGAATTATTTCATTTAATGGGTCCAGAGAAGCCAATTTTACCATAATAATCTTTATTCACAGGTGAAAAGACTGACAGGGAAAATGATTTCCTAGTAGTAAACATCTGTAAAGTAGCAGACGCGGACTGTAATCCAGGCAGTCTGACTTCAAAAATTAACATTTATTCATCAATTACTGTTTCCTAGCCATTCAAAACCAATGTGAATGGCTAGAGAATATTCTTAGATGGCTGCGAACAGATTCTAGATTGTGGATTTTGATTTTGCCTTATTTTCCCAACCTCAAGTGGATGATAAAACTCAACTGAAAATATCTTGCTGTCTTACACCAGTCCCACTGTGGCCCTTTGAGGCAGACCGATGATAAAAACAAAACAAAACAACAAAAAAAAGAGTCTCCACTTCTTATGAATGAGTTGTATGTTCCAAGGGCATAAGTATCCTGACCAAGGTGACTCAATGAGTCCACAGGCCAAACAGTCCATTAGGCCCCACTGCTTCCCATGATGAATGAGCTGAGAGCCTCTGGCTTGTGACTCAGATAAACGTTGGATGTGGATGCTCATCCTGCTCCAGCAGCGAAATGTCATATAACTGCACTATTGCATCTGGTATTAAACAACCATAATTTCCCTTATGTAAATCATTCCCCACTCCCTTAAGATAGTGGACTTATTATTATTGTTCTTCATGCATGCCATCTATGACAGTGCCAGTTATTCAAAGGAGTTTCTTTGCATAATTATTCTACTCTGCTGTTATTTAAAATGACTTACATGAAATTGGTTTATTACTTTTGCAGATTTAGAGAAACACTAGAATGTAGGCCAACAATGGATAGTAATAACTAACAAAAGGAGGGTATTTCAGTTGGTTATTTGTAGTGTGAAAACAAATATTTTCAGTGTGTCAACTGCACACAAAAAGGAAAAACAGCCTAGCATTTCTGGGGCCCTAGAAACTACCTGTCGATCATATGACATGGGGAGTTGGTCTTGTTTCTTCGAAGACTGGGACTTTGGAAATGAGTTTAATAATGACAAATGGGCATTCCATTTGAAATAACTTCCATAAAACGTGTGTAAATAAAATCATTTCATATTTGTAAATCATTTTATAGCTTTCAAAGGTTATGGTTTTAATCTTTGGAATACAATTCTCAGAAAGATGATCAAAGTCACATAGCTCTCTAGTAGCAGAAGAATTCAAGCTTTCCTACGTGAACTCTAGTTAATTTTCTATTCTACCAGTACCACATTGTGTCTCTGGAGATAGAAGACACATTAAAGTTCCATGAAATAGACATTCAAAGACCAAATCAGTGATCTTTAAGAGAGTGGGCATGCATGCTTATCATTTTTTTTTTTCTTGTTTACCTCCATCCATTGGTTTCAGGAAAGTAGGCAAGGCACAACTTTTCACTGAAATATTCCCAAATGTATGATTTGGGAGAAAACTTGGAGATCATTAATCTAGCCCCTATCTAATATCTGATAAAATTTTCTGACAAGTTCTCACTGTTTCTTATGATTTCTTGGGGTGAACTGTTTTATTACATATTTGGGAAACTGTAAGACATTCTTTTCTTTTTTTTTTTAATTTTTTTTCAACGTTTTTTATTTATTTTTGGGACAGAGAGAGACAGAGCATGAACGGGGGAGGGGCAGAGAGAGAGGGAGACACAGAATCGGAAACAGGCTCCAGGCTCCGAGCCATCAGCCCAGAGCCTGATGCGGGGCTCGAACTCACGGACCGCGAGATCATGACCTGGCTGAAGTCGGACACTTAACCGACTGCGCCACCCAGGCGCCAAGACATTCTTTTCTTAATGTGAGTCAAAATTGGTCTTCTCCCCGATTTAGGACTTCCATCTGTAGTCACACAAACATGTACTTGAATATAGCAAAGTATTTTCAACACTCACCCCAATTCAAAACTTCTACCTGAAAAGTCTTCTGGTATTGGAATTCCTTCATCTAACCCTGCTATATATTCCCCCCCTTCCCCAATACATCTAAATGCTTTTCCTGCCGACTCCAAAGAATGATTGTATGATATGGGATCCAAGTTCCTAAGTAAGCTGGACATGTTTAGTGGACTGTCACTTAATTATCCAAAGGTGGAGAGCCTTAAAATTCTGTATGATGTGCCAAACCACAACTCCATCCAGGATGTCTGCTATTAGTAGGGGAAGCAGTTGTGTGAGTTCTGATGGTGGGAGAACAGACGTATTGTAAGTAGCCCTTTGGGAGCTGGCTGCTAAGACCATCATGTTTCACCTTGTTTCATGACTAAGGTGACTGAATTAGTGGAAAGACAATGGAAAATTGGTCAAACATGGAATAAGTGTGATGTCAGCAACTGAGCACTCTTTGGTGAACAAAAATTGAACAGTAACAGTAAATAAAGGAATCACTGTACTTTATTATTTTTTAAAAAAAATTTGACATTTATTTACTTTTTGAGAGACAGAGACAGAGAAATATGAGCGGGGTGGGGGCAGAGAGAGAGGGACACAGATATGAAGCAGGCTCTAGGCTCTGAGCTGTCAGCATAGAGTCGGACACAGGGCTCACACCCATGAACCACAAGATCATGACCTCAGCCAAGGTCGGATGCTTAACCGATTGAGCCACCCAGGTGACCCAGGAATCAATGTACTTTAAAAAGTAAACGTTTTCACAGTTAGTAGAAACAAAGTAAATGAATTTAATAAGTCTCAAAAAAAAGTGTGAGGCCCAGGTAGTGAAAAAATTTAGCCAAGGCACAACAAAGGACATAGAAGTTTATTGACTATGTTGCAAAGGAGCAGAGGGCAGGACAGCAAAAGATAGCCGGTGAGGAGGTGCTGTGGGGCTGTAGTTAAGGGGGAAGGTGAAGAAGTAAAAGAATGCATGGAATTTTCCTTTTTTTAGTACCTCTGTCCAGGTGTAAATAACCCATTGGTCAGCTAGGTCTTCTAGATATTTTGAGGTGGGTCACGTAATGGGCCCATTTGTATTCAACTAGGGGGCTGGGGGCCACTGTGGACCCTTCTACCTTACTCAGGTTTCCATTGTTCAAGTTGGTTGCCTAAAAGCAGCCTCTACATACAGGTTGTCAAAATACCATGGAAAAACATATAATATATGTACAAAATATACATATAATATAGTGTAAAAGGAGGTTTCAAAGCAGAGAGAGCAAGCCTCACTAAAAGAGTCTCTTTTAAAATAGGGTCAGGAGGAGCGCCTGGGTGGCTCGGTCGGTTGAGCGTCCGACTTCAGCTCAGGTCATAATCTCACAGCCTGTGAGTTCGGGCCCCACATCGGCCTCTGTGCTGACAGCTCAGAGCCTGGAGCCTGTTTCAGATTCTGTGTCTCCCTCTCTCTCTGCCCCTCCCCTGTTCACACTCTGTCTCTCTCTGTCTCAAAAATAAATAAACGTTAAAAAAATTAAAAAATAAAATAAAATAAAATAAAATAAAATAGGGTCAGGAGGCCAGGCAGGAGTAAGAATGTATGCATGTCCTCCTAGGAGGAACTAAGATCTTTTTGCCAGCTACAAGCCCATGTCCTCCTGAACTTAACTCCCTCCTCACCAGGACACAGGAATCTTTCACATTCTTCACTTGGAAAGGAGCCAATGAGGTTTGACAAGTTTCAACCATCTATTTGCATATTAATCCAACCAATCTCAGTTACCCTATTTTCAATCCCTGTTTTGCATGGAGGGCCTAAATGAAACACTGTGTTCGAGGGCCTTTTGTCTGTATTACTCTGCACCCTTTGTCTTTCTCAGAACAGGAGTCAGGTTTCTATCTGAATCTGTGTCTCCGGAAGTGCAGTTCTAATCATCCAAATAAATGCCTGTTTGCTTAAAGTTTCGGTGAATTCGTTCTTGGTCGGTAATAGGAAGAAACTGCTGCACAATTCCTGCATTTAGAGCACATAAAGGTTGGTCCAAACCAACTAGTCTTAGACTCTGATTTATAGTCAGCTGACCTGCTTCTTTCTCAGGGACTCCCAGAGACCCCCCCCCCCACTCTGAAAATGATAGCACCCTGCTAAATGTCATGTGGGTAGAAAGCAACAGTAAATATGATCCGAGAGCATCCAAATCCCACTTAGGTCTCTTGAAGAGATGTGTGGGGAGAGTTTGGGAAGGATTCCTGCAGTTGAAAAAGGAAGAAATAGCAAGGGGGTAGATTTTGTTTGTGACAGTCGCACTGAGCATTGTTAGGGGAACTTCTTGGATATTGCTGACCTAGTGGGGCTCTGGCAGATTTTCCTGATGGTCAGTATAGATAAAAGCCAAGTGTCTCAGGCCCCACATTGCCTCTCATGTTGTCGATATCACCGCTGCACGAAGAAACACCCAGATGGAGCAGCCTTTTAAGTCTGAAGGTTCATAAAGGGGATAACTTAGGACAATTTCTTTTATCCCTACAATGTTAGGAACGCTTGGGCTTGAATTTGCTTACTGAGGAGAAGCACCGGAACACTCACTGCTCGGTGACTGTGTTGGATAATCCAGGGGAGATATTTTTAAAATATAGAAGAGGAAAAATAGAAAAAAATAACTTAGTCCTTCCTCAGCTCAAAGACAAAAGCTGATAAACCCTTCCAGTTTTTTTCATATCTGCATGTTTTATTAAGCTACATTTTGCAAAATCGGTAGTATACTGCATCTACTATTTTATAATCTACTTTCTCACCTAAGACATGATGAACATTTTTCATGCCATTAAGTATTCTTTTAAAATTTGATTTTGCATGGCTATATTATTTCTGTAATTTGCTTCGTCAATGTCCTGTTATTGGAGTTTATGTTGCTTCCTGTTGTTCTCATTATATTTACTCAGAAATATTTGTGTGCTTATGACTATTTTTTTTTTCAGGATAAATCCCTATATGAAGAAATATTGGATACAAGAGGATGAACATTTTTAGTTTCCAATATGTACTTCCAAATGGCTATTTCCATGGTCTCTTGCCAAGACTGGGTATAGGCATTTTTAAAAATGGAAATTTGATGGGTCAAACACAATATTTCATATAGTTTTTCTCCGATTAATAGGGAGGAGGAGTATATAATTTGCCCATGTGGGCATTTTCTAAGCTGCTCATTCATGTGCAGTAGAACAGTAATAATGTGTCACTGGATTAGAGCACCCAGAGATCCTGACTCCAGTATTCCTCTTTAGTCAGTGGGGATGCTGGTGGCTACAGCTTGAGCCAGGGACAGGAAGGCAGTCACAGCTCTGAGAGTGGCTTACGATGGTCATTTGTCTAAGTTAATTCTTCTCTGGGCCCTGTTTTCCCCATCTGAATAACTTCTAAAACCTATAGTCTACATAATACTCTATTATGGGATAGGATAACACTATTCTAATCTAAATCCTGTGTTCTCCATCTGCAAGAAGAATTTAGAATAAACTAGTGTACGATCCCGATCCTCTTAAACCTGAGCTGCTTTCACATCCTCATATTATCTAATGGTGACATCTGGACATTTTTATTTGTCCTCTCATGGTCCTAAACGCTTCCAAAACAGGAAGAAGTTTACAATTCTAGAATGCATAAATAAATGCTGAAAAGTTACTATTTTCTACATGCCAAGCATTGCCCTAAGGACTTCAAATGACACACATGAGGTCCCACAGCCTCTGAAGGATATTTTTCAGATAAAGAATGTGAGGCTAAAAGAGGTTTTCATAACCTGCCCAAACTAATGTGGTTAGTAACTATAAAATCAGGCCTCAAACCTTGGCTTTCTGATACCAACTGATACTTGCTATGACCATCTTAGAATCAAAGCCTGATTTAAAAGCAATGCACCATAACTTCTCAAACACAATAAATATCTAACACCAAGTTAAATTCCTTTTGGCACCTAGGATCTCCCGAGGCCACCTTGTCTCACTATCAAGTTGATAGGAACTCAAGAAATGCAAATAACATTTGGTATTAAACTAAATTAATGTAGTTAGCAGAGTTTATTAGTGACTAAAAAACAAAACTGGAAGTTTTTGGCAAATGCATCATTATATCAGATATGATAGGCTTTTGACTAATCACTATTTCTGTTCAATGTTTAAAACTATGGGGTACCTTAAAGATAATTTTCAAACTTCCAACATATGAATATACAAACTGAGACAGCAATGGAGAAGCTAGTAGAAACCAAACCTAGGATTAGAATTGTTAAAAAAAAAAAAAAAAAAAAAAAAAGAAAAGAAAGAAAGAAAGAAACAACAAGCCCAAAATGGAGTCACTTGCCCACCAGGACAGCAAACCAAGATTTATTTACAGTTTCAACCTATCCCAGGAATGGGATAAGTCAATCTGAAACCTCCTTATCAGCACTCCTGAAGTAATCTGGATGACAAAATCCTGATGTTCCCTTCCCTGCAAAGAGAAGATATCCAGGCCTGAAACAACTTTCTTTTCTTTTGCTGATAATTTCCTCACCCCACCCTCTCGCCATTTTGTACAACTCCTAAGAGCACCTCTCTACTTGCTGTACAGGATGCTGCCTGATTCATGAATGGCTTAATAAAGCCAATTCCTTGTCAAATTTACTCAGGTGGATTTTTCTTTTCCTTTTTCAATGTTTACTTATATTTGAGAGAGAGAGAGAGAGGCAGACAGAATCTGGAGCAGACTCCAGGCTCTGAGCTCGTCAAGAACACAGCCTGACGCAGGGCTCAAACCAACGAACCATAAGATCACGACCTGAGCCAAAGTCAGATGCTTAACCAACTGAGCCACTGAAGCACGTGATCTGGATTTTGGCTTTTAGCAGATTCTAGGTCTCTTGATTCCTAACCCATTGCTTTTTCTGCTAAAACATGTTGCAATTTGTGACAAATAATGAATATTCTTAGATTCAGGATATAAATACAGTGCAAGGATACACTGGAAAGATGTTCCACTTAGAGATTACGATAGCATAAAATTTAAAATAACCCAAATATCAATCAATTGGACATTTGATAAACAAGGGTACATAAAAACCAAGATTCCTACCCAGCCCTTCAAAATGATGATACAGAGTTTTGTTTACTATTCTACATGGATGAGCAAGATACACTATTGTTTGGGAAAAAAACCATATTATACAGTAGCATGTATAGAATGGCCTGTTACCTATGAAATTGTACATTTACATCGATAGATGATGTGTTTTTTGCTAAGTGATAGCATTGTGATAATTGTTACTTTTATCTATCTTTGATTTAGTATTATTTCAATTGCTTCTAGGTAATTGTTATATGAAACACAATGCTTTATTTTTTTTTTTAACGTTTATTTGTTTTTGAGACAGAGAGAGACAGAGCATGAACAGAGAGAGAGGGAGACACAGAATCAGAAGCAGGCTCCAGGCTCCGGGCCATCAGCCCAGAGCCCGACGCGGGGCTCGAACTCACGGACTGTGAGATCGTGACCTGAGCTGAAGTCGGACGCTTAACCGACTGAGCCACCCAGGTGCCCCTGAAAGAAAATGCTTTAAAACAAGAAAGCAGTTCTTATTCTGTGCGCCTATTTATTTTACTTTTTTTAGAGGGGATGGGCAGAGGGAGAGGGAGAGAGTCTTAAGCAGGCTCCACACTCAGAGCAGAGGACAACTCAGGGTTCAATTCCATCTCTGGGATCATGGCCTGAGCTGAAATCAAGAGTCTGATGGTGAACCAACTGAGCCACCCAGGCACCCCTTTTTAAATGACCTAAGCCAGTGCTTCTCAAGCCTGAATCACCTGGAGAATCTTGTTAGAATGTAGGTTCTTACTCTACTAAAGGTCTATGGGGCGGGGCCAGAGAAACTACATTTTAAACAAGCTCCCAGGGGAGCCTGGGTGGCGCAGTCGGTTAAGCGTCCGACTTCAGCCAGGTCACGATCTCGCGGTCCGTGAGTTTGAGCCCCGCGTCAGGCTCTGGGCTGATGGCTCAGAGCCTGGAGCCTGTTTCCGATTCTGTGTCTCCCTCTCTCTCTGCCCCTCCCCCGTTCATGCTCTGTCTCTCTCTGTCCCAAAAGTAAATAAACGTTGAAAAAAAAAAAAATAATTAAAAAAAAAAAAAAAAAAAAACAAGCTCCCAGCTGAGGCCAGTGTTGCTAGTGGAGAACATTTTGCACTGTAAGGAGCTAACTGTTCTTGTTAATTTCTCCAGTAAGCCCTCTCATCACTCATTCTGTCTGCAGTTTCTGGAAATCCTGGCCTGGAATTGTTTTCCCTTGTTTATGAGTGCTCTGGTGATTTCTAGCTAAATAGAACCCTGGAGTTTTCTTGTTTTTCTTGCAGTTTAATAAACATAAACACAGGAGGACACTATTTTAAATTGCTGCCCACCCGTTACACTACTGGAAATAGTTCTCTACATTGCTTCCCCCATCAGGTAATTTTTATCTTGATATCCTTGACTGAGGATGTTCTCGACTTAGTGCATTGATGGTTTAAATATATGAACAGTTGGGGAGTAATTATGGTCAAAAAAATAAAACAGTAATTGACTGGCTGCACAGTGAGTGAAATGAGGTCATTATATGAAAGCTAATTTTCAACACGTTTCTTAATGTATTTTCATGAAGAAAAAATAAAGCATTTTAAGAATGACTGGGTATGTGAGTGGCCTAAGATTTCTTTTATGAAAGGGAAATGTTAAAATCCTGAACTTGGGAAGAAAGTTGGATGAAACTAAATCCCTTAGAAATTATAATATAATCAGCAGTTCAGTAAAATCTGGCAATAATTGTACTAAATGTTCAGCATCCTTTGAGTGTTTATTATGTTCCAGGCTCATCAAGTTGATTTATGTGTATTATTTTGTTTAATATCTTACTTAAGGTTTATAAAAGTTCATTAACTTGCCCAAAGTAACACATCTCATAGGGGGTTGTCAGTATGTCAATTCACATCTGTTTGACTGCAAACTCAAGATCTTAACCACTATGCGTACTCTGAGACTCATTCAAAGAATTGAGTGCCTGCCTAATGTGTACTAGCATTGTTCTAGGTAATGAGGAAAATTTAGGAAAAGAATGAAAAGAACCACATCTTCATGGAGCTTACCTACCAGAGAAGATAAAGCAGCAATGTTCTTACAGATTTGTACGAGATATTACACTTAACTTCATTATCCTGAGTGAGAAATAGAAAAAGTTACTTTCATTTTGGGGCCTCCATTTCAAGCATAGAATGAGAATTTTGCACCATGTGTTTTGCTTTAAGCTCCCAAACCTTGGTGTCCATGAAATTTCAAACCATTTTATGTAACATTACATTTCCTGCTTCCAATTCAAACTACCAATATCACCTCATCCAGGCCTCCTGATGTCATGCCTTTAACTGGGTTTCCTTTTCCAATAATTATTGTTTTTGGATATTATTATTCCCATCATTATGGCCATGAATCCCAGGTCATGCTGTTGTAAAGTGACTTGGAGGCTTTTCACTGCAGTGTTTGTATCAGCTGCACTCCCCCAAGCCACCTCCTCCTACTGAGAAGACAGCTGATGGCCTGCCATCTTGCTTGCAGGCTCTCTGCCTTGGTCACAAATAGGATCAATACATGGGACAATCCAGGGCACTCATTGGAAGCTATTATGGAGAACTCTTCAATAGTTGCCATAAAACGAAGCAGTGTATCCCAGTGTATCTGGGTTCCAAAAGACTTTGATTGAGTCTTTACTCAATGCTCTCTCCTTTAGGAGTTTCACACATGAATATTTCCTGTCCCTTTTAGAAAACAACAACAGCAACCACAACTGAGCATTACCAGAAATGGCATAAAAGGAATCTGGGTCTGGATTTGCTAACACTTCTGCAGCAAACAGGTTTCAGTAGGCAGTTAAAGCCTCTCTTGATTTGCTAATGCTTCTCTGAATCATTAATTCACTTACTCTAATAATAACATACATAATGGCCCACGATGGGTTAGGCACCACACTGAATGCTGGCAGTATAGAAATTATGATTAAAATAAGGCTTTCCCTTCAGAGAGCTCATATGATTTTTCAGACACAAAGAACTACAGGACTAGAGTAGTACTAAATAGTTTAGACAATTTTTGGTATGAAAAAGTAATACCAAAAAACCTAGATGTTTCAGGCACTTATGTGTAGAAAAGAATGGAGATGCAGTCATGAAAGATATGTATTTGGTGGCCAACAAATTTTGAAGCATACAAACGTGATTGGCTTTCAGGGAAAGGACATAATGAGTACCTCCATAGGTAAAGTGATGATGGGGAGGGAGACAGTATTACTGCCTTTAGGTTTGGAAAACTTATCAGACCCTGAAATTTCAGAACAAGCAATAATTGAAGAGAATGTTACAATGTTGTCACCTGTGTAGAGTAAGAATAACTTGAGTCATCTGCTATGGAATTATATTCCTATTTAAGTAAAGACACAGTCTACCTATGTCAAGTTTGCTCCAATTTTGGACGTATTATCATCCCTCTTGAGCAAACAGTCTCCCACAGTTTCAAGAATGTAACTAGCAGAGACAAGATAAGCTCTTGTCTTACCAATGGGGTCCCCAAGAATGCACAGATTGGTCCCAAACCCTTCACACTTTCTTGGGAGTGAAATAAAAAGTCCTACTGAAGACCCGGTTCACTCAGAAGATGCCTTGTTGACACTGGTTATTTGGCATCCCTACCAATTTGCAACCCCTTTTTCTTGCAAAAGAGAAGCCTCTTTTGAATACTGAATTATGCAATCACCCCATGTTTAACCAAGAAAGCTTCTCTGCAGGCATCCACACAGTTCCAAGGATCCCAAAGCAAAGTGCTCCAACCATCTGTTGTATAACACAGAATTTGTCTGGTCTTTTTCCAGGTTCCATGCATGGAGCTTCCAAAACCCCTGTACTTCCCCAAGTGATGGGAGTGCCTTTGTTATTCTTCAACCCCTTAAATCACATCTGATTTTATACTAATGAGATTAGATGACGAAATTGGAGCTGTTCACCAAAAAAGCCAACCTTGTGACTAGAAGGTTGGAGCTTTAAGCCAACCCAGCTTTTCAGAAAGGGAGTTGGTGGTGGTGTTGGGGGGGGGGGGGGGCGGGGGGAAGTGGAGATTGAGTTCAATTATGTAGCCAATGTTCAATCCACCATTCTATGTAATGAAACCTCAATAAAACCTCCAGACGTGAAACTCCGTGGATCTTCTTGGTTGATGAACATATGGATGTCCCTGCCTACAGAAAGACAGGTCTTGATTCAATGTGGACAAGGCATTGTAGCTCTGCATTTGGGACTCTCTTAAACCTTGCTCCATGTGTCTCTATCATTTGACTGATCCTGATCTCTATCCTTAATAGTAAAACTACAATCATAAGTAAAGCACTTTCCTGAGTTGTGTCAGTCATTCTAGCAAATTATCAAGTATGAGGGTATAATGGGAACTCCTAAATTTATAGCCAGTCAGAAGTGTGGGTGACCTGTGGACCCCTGAAGTGCAGCTGTCTTTTGAAATGAGAACAGTCTTGTGGAGGACTAAGCCCTTAACTTAGGTCTTATTAAGTCCAGGTGATTAGCACCAGAACCGAACGGCAGTATATCAGTTGGTGTTGGAATATCATCCTAGGAAGAGATTTGACCAACAAGAGACAGTGCCTTCACGCCTGCTCACTGCCAGTATGGACTTTTTCATACATTCTGAAGCTTACTAAGATACTTTTTGCTTTAAAACACTTTTGCTTTAAAATGAGTGATGGAGATGTTGGCACACAAAATTTTTAACAGTTCAATTGCATGTTTAAATGGATTTCCGTTTCTGCCACAGAAAGACGCAACATGTATTTAATAGGCCACAGATAACAGGGAGGTGGCCACAAACAGGAAAATGGCAGAAAACAGACTGGACCAAGTGTGGCCACCCCTCCGTGAGGTGGGGTCTCTCCCCTTCTCCCACCAGAGCTAGACACAAAATCCACAGGGAGCAGTGATGACAGAGCATGACTTAAGCAGGGAGAAGAGTAGCTAAGAGTAGGGACTCTAGGATTCTGCAGAATCAGGTGCAGTCCCTCTCTATAGAAACAATTCGGTGTGTGGCCATGGCCTGTTACTTAGTAGTGTGAACCTCACTTCCATCACCTGTTAAATGTGGGTAATAATCATTCTCTTCTTAGGTGTTGGTGAGGATTAAGTGAGAAGATGAATAAAAGGTGAAACACTGCCTGAAACTTAGACAGACCTTAATTAATGGTATATTTAGGATCACTCTGCATTTGGAGAACATAGTTTTTTTTGTTATCTCTCTGTGTCTTCTTTTCATCCTTTGTGTCCTTGCCCCAAACCGCCTCTCCATGACAGATTTTAATATTTCGCTGCTGTTAGTAACTTCAAAGCATTTATAGAACATGGGGTGTGGGGGGAAGCACACATTTATATCGGACTCCAACACAGCCTTGCTACTGTCTTATTCCTCTGATGCCTTTTTTTTGACAGCTAGGTTGAGTCGCGTTCACTTTACACAGGCAGTATTTTCTTTTTTTTCTTTTTTTTTTTTTCAACGTTTATTTATTTTGGGGACAGAGAGAGACAGAGCATGAACGGGGGAGGGGCAGAGAGAGAGGGAGACACAGAATCGGAAACAGGCTACAGGCTCTGAGCCATCAGCCCAGAGCCTGACGCGGGGCTCGAACTCACGGACCGCGAGATCGTGACCTGGCTGAAGTCGGACGCTTAACCGGCTGCGCCACCCAGGCGCCCCACAGGCAGTATTTTCAACGTGTGTGTGTGTATATGTGTATTTATGTGTGTGTGTGTGTGTGTGTGTGTGTGTGTGTGTGTGTGTGTGTGTTTTCTCCCAAGCAAATGGTATTAAAACACTCTTTTTGCAGACAGGATAGTCTTTCTCCATTCTGTGATTTCTCTGACTTGTATGTTCTTTTGTTCCTTATCCTAAAAAAAAAAAAAAAAAATGCTTTGGGCCCTCTCTTTAATCCTTTTTGTTTGGATTTCATGCAAGCACACATCTGTGATCCTCCCTGTAACCACAATTGCCCCAAACTGGTTTCTCAGAAGGCTTTGTTTCCTGACTTCAGGGTGCCTATATGCTAAATTCAGCAACCAGATCTCCCTCTGGAAATGGAGGTGGTCACGGGTTCTGGTTAAAACACAGCCTACCTTGCAGGCACCGCTGGAGTTGGAACCTGAGAACTGAGAGAAATAAAGATGAGGAACTAGGACAGAAGTTCACGTCCTGGGTAAAGAGACTAAATGTTGATAGTGTGGGGGAAAGGATTAAGGAGAGAAAAGAGGGAAGAAAAAGAAAGAACTCCCCATGTTGGAAATAAAGTCTAAACATAAAAGGAACTGCTCAGTGAGAATAAACCACACAAGTGTGGAAAGTTATGGATGGTAGACAGATAAATAATACCCCAGTATCCATCAAGAACCCAGCCTGCTTTGGAGCAGATGCAGGCCAATGAGGTCCTTCTAAAACCTGCCAAAGAAGCTAATGGGGAAAGGGAAACACAGTCTTGCAAGTTACTTCACCTGTGAGTCTGGGTCTCCTTAGCTATAAAACTCAGGGTAATTATAGTTGCTGGGCTCACAGAGTTATTCTGAATGTGAAGAAATTTTACTTGGAATGTCATAATTCCTTAATAACATTTACCTAATGTCATCAATATTTTTGAGGGGCGACTCTGTCCCAGATAATACACCACCATTTTCCATGCAATACCTTCTTTAATCCTAATACCTCCTAATAATGGTATTATTATCCCCATTATATAGATGAGGAAAATGAATATTCAGAAAAGTTTAATAACTTGCACAAATAGCAACAAAACAGGAGACAATAGCAGAATTTGGATTAAAATCCATGTTCATCCCTTTCCAAAATACAGACCCTTCTGCTATACATCAACCTGAACCCAAATTAAAATAAGTTAGTCTTCTTTACATTTAAAATGGCATTTTCTTTCTGCCTATTTTCTTTAAAAACATCAAACTAAGTTGGAAATTTGAATTAAGTAAAAAAGAACAAGGCATAAATATTATGTATATATAATATATAATTCATATATACTATATAATTATATAATACATATGTAATATTATACATAATACATACATGCGTAGTGTATTATATCTTAAACCTTAAGTACACAAAGACAAAAGGTTTATTTGTGAAGGATCCAATATTCAGGGTTTTGTTCCAATTTCCCTTCCTATGAAGCCATCAATCGCAGAAATGAGAGGAAACCTAAGACTTCCCTAGTTCAGAGTTTCCACTTAGATATAAGCTCACCTACCATTTGGAAAAGTTTTCCTGCCTTTTTTCCATCAGTGGCTACATCAGTTTAGAACTTGGGCCACTTCCCTCCAGAGTGTAACAGGAACCATAAGCTCTTAAGAAAAGGGATTGTGTTTTCACATCTTTAAATCTTTAGATCCTGACCCAGTTACCTGGTATATAGAAGATACTCACTGAATATTAGCTGAATATATGCTGAATAAATGCCTGAACATTTATGCCCCCCAAGATCATTTTCTCTCTCCTTTTCACTTTTATTTCTCCCCCCCTCCCACCCCACCCTTTTAATTCCAAAAGGCCTCACAGACACTTGGCTGATATAAAAAGTGGCCTCCCTCTCTCTGGCTTCATCCTCCTCTTTTGTTCTTTTAACTGGTATCTGTGATATGGGAACATTATTTTGGAATTTCTGCTCTCTTGTCCTTGGTTTCTTGAAACTAAAACCTACTGCCCACGCTGTCCTCCCAGTGCTTCTGTTGAGTAGGTCTGAGTCATGGCAGAAACAGCTTAGAAGGTAAGGGAGAAAATCCCCCAAACTTTGCCTTGGGAGGATTGGTTGAAAATAAAGTCAGATCAGGTAGTATTCCTAGTGTCTGTCAAACCAATGGACTATTTTGCCCGCACACACAGTCTATGCTCTACTAGGTAAATAAATCAGGTGTTTGCTTCACATCCTGGAGAAGTTTGACATGTGTGAGAAAGAGTTTCCAAGAATATGAAGAATCAAAGTTGCTTTGGAACTTTACCCCCCTCCCCTCCCTTGATTGTATCTTATAAGCTTTCTGTGAACTGTGTTATAATTACATGTTCATTACACACCACTCTTCCTCCATCAACACGACCCCATTGTGACCTTTGATCAAAACTGTCTCTATGTGGACGTTTGCTGACTCTGCTTTGTAATTGCCTAAGGGTGGATGAGAATGAGATTGGGCACAAGATACACCGATATGGAAATAGCTTCGAGAAGATGTTTTGTCACATGAGGCTCCAGAACATTTCACCTTAACTCTCTAGATTTACTAGAGATTGTGAGAGCATCTGCTGTGATTTTTTACCAGTAAAATACATTACCAGTATTATAAACAATAAAAGGATACATACATAATGACCCTAAAAGTGCATGAAGGTGAAAAGACTTTGAATAAAAGGACGAAGTCATGTTATGTTAATATATTGGGACCAAAGACAAAGGTAGGCAAACTGTCCATGTATAAAGCTAACAGAAAGAGTGTTTCATGAGTCAACTATTTAAAAACTCAGGTCATGAAAACGGAGACTTGCAGTGCTGACAGAGAGACTGGGAGCAAGCCCTCTAGAGCCTGTCTCCAGTTAATTACAACTGAAAGTTCTGGGACCATAGCAAGGGCAGCCACCTGAGAGGTTAATAATAGCCGGCAGATGGGGGAGGGGAAGCAAAGCTTGAAGAACAACTGATAAGGAGGCTGTTTCTCAAGTCTTTTATCTCCCAGGGGCTTCCTCTGTACTTAATTTAGGGGTGAGTAGGCAAAGTAAAATCTCAGAGAAATCCTGTCTTTCTGGCCAGAGGATCTCTTGTGAGCCTGAGAATATGGGGGAAAGTGTCACTTTTTTTTTTTTCCATTTATCTGTTTGTTTTTTCTCCCATCCCCAGTCCTAGCCACAGTGTCAGTGGAGAGCAGAATCCTGGAAAAGAGGATTCTTTAATTTTGTTACAAATCAACACAAGCCCCAGGTTCAACCTCTAAACAGCCATTGTAATCAGCTCCAGGTATAAAGATAAACATGCCTGAAATTAATGGAAAGATAAATGAGTTCTGTGCAGAGAAAGAGAAACGATAAAAAAAAAACCCCAAAAAAACAAACTGGAATTTCAGAACTAAACACTACATATCTGACTTTAAAAAGTCACTGGATGGGCTCAGTTGAATCATGAAGATGACAGAGGAATGAGTTATTGAACTTTAAGATAGAACAATAGAAATGATCCAATCTGGAAAATGGAAAGAGAAAAAGATTGAAAGAAGTAAACAGAGCCTTAGGAAGTTGTGAAACAGTATCAAAAAGATCTGATATTCTTGTCATTTGAGGATATGAGGAGGGAAAGAAGAAAACACTGGTATAGAAAAAAATGAAGCCATAAGGGGCAAAAACTAAAATTGATAAGAGGGGAAAAGACCATTCTTAAAACCCTGTGTAGCCAAGACGCAGAGAATGTGCTTTTCATTGGCTTCCCTCAATTGATAGTTTTCTTGATAAATTCACAACTGTGGAGTGTACTTCTTCGGGATTCACTTAACCTTAGACTGAGAATGGTTCATCTGTTAAATGCATTTTCCTGGACTTGAGACCATCTTTTTAAGAACGGAAAAGAGCTTAGTGGAATATCTTCCTTGCTCTCACATGAGAAGATCTCCTGTTTATCATTTCCATTCCTCATTTTCCCCTTTCCTACTGTCTTTAATGAATAAAAATCTTTGCTAAGTGCCAGAAGTTTAGAGCAATCAGGTTTTTGGATGGTCTCTCTTACTATAGAATAAAGCTTTCTCTACTCACATCTATTTGTAGGGAACTTAATCTAAGATCCAAAACACCAGGATATCAATTCCTGGTTTATAAGAAGGACCTAAAAACACATAACAGCTTTTCTCCTGGTTTTCACTATATTCAAAGACTTCAGAGAATTTTCCATATGAAACTGCCTCTTACAAATTAGGACCTCACCACCTCTTACTTAAACTGCTACTTTTCCACTGTTTCAAACCCTACCTGCTTAAAATTCACCTATCACGGCTACCAAAGTGATACATTGAAATGAAAATATGACCATGTCACTCTACAGTCATATTTTTTGTATACATTTTTTGTATATTTTGTACATTCTGTATATTTTTTGATACAGATTCTTCCTCAGATATGTTTTGCAGATATTCTCATTCAGAATGCAGCTTGTTTTTCCTCTTTTGATGACCAGAAATTTTTAATTTTGATGTTTTCATTTTAAAATCTGAATGAAAATTTTGGTTTCTAATGTATTATTTTTTTCCTCTGTTGTTAAGTCTTTTGTAGTCTAAGAAATCCTTTTCCATTTTCAAGTCATGAAAATGTTCTACTAGGATTCTAGAAGTCTTATGGTTCTTGCACTAATTTTTAAGTGATCCAACACAAATCAAATTTTCAAGTGACACAGCAGATAAGGTTTGTTTTTCCCATACAGATATCTATATATTCCAGAACCATTTGTCAAAAAGACTTTTATTGCCCCCATTAAATTTATTTGTGATTATTTCTGGGCCCTTCTCTTCCATTAATCTATTTGTCTATCATTATGGCATTGTGATATTATTTATGGAAGTAAATCTCAGCACTAATTTGCTTGACATATGGAAGTTGTAATGGATAATATAAAATACAATTTCATTTCCTGCTCAAAACTCAGGGGTCTTCTCTACCAGTAAGATTCAAGGAAAGAGACGCACGACTCCAACTCCAGAATAACTTCATCACCCACAAAACTATCCATAAAACTCACTGTCCAGGTTCCTCAGGGTCCAATTTACTTTCCCAGTCTGCCTTTTAGAATAATGCTCATTGCACCACACATCATTGGACACAGGTTCCAAAGTACTTATGGAACCTCAGTTACCATCTTGCCATCACTTGGGACTAGTGAGCCAACTCTCTTCCGTGCGTGGTAGTCCCAAAATATTGCTTTATTTTTCCATTTTAATAGAATATTAATGAGCCGGAAGACTAGTCATTGCTACCATTATAAAATAGGATTTCAAGCAAAAACTAAGATGGGCAGAGATCTGTACATTTTCCTGAGTACTCATTTCAGATTGAACTGAAAAAAGCGTTATAGACATTATTCTAAGGAACAAGTCTACATTGTCTCTAGGACTGTATCAGGTGAATTGTCTATAAATGGGGCCTATTATTCCTCTGCATTCACTTCTGAAATCTTATGATGACTGAAAAAGCCTTGCCAAATCCGCTTCAATTGCATCCAGACATCAAAAGGAAGATCATAACTGCTTTTAATCTAGCTATTTAAAAGTATAGCCTCCAGATAACTTTCTCCATCTACCTTCCTTATAAAAAATAGCTGTTATTAATAAGAAACTGCTTATTATGCCTGCATGTGCCTTACCACATGATATGAAAGCATACATCTCTTAAGTGTAAGAAGTTTAGGGTGTATGTTCCATAATTATTAACATACTCCTTTTTTCTTCCTGCTGAGAAAAATCTTTCTGGAAAGCTCTTAGTGATGGCTTACCATCAATGTGCGAAAGATATACTTAGAACATTACAATAGCTCTAATAGAGTGGCAATATATTTCTTTTTTGATATAAATGATGAAAAACTACAAAAGCAGCTTCCCTTAATGCTTTCACCATCAAGCATCCACTAATGTTACTCTAAAATTTATTGTTTTCTGTAAAATCCACAGGCAAGTTGGAGAGGACTGAGCTTGCAAATACACTGGACAGTACTGTCAGTAAGGCATCAGTGGAAAGATCACCAGCTCATGTTAAATATTTTCTTCTCTCTCATCTTGGCAGTCATCCTAGCTCTCTTTTCTCTGTTCTATGTGCCATTCATTCATTAAATTTACCAAAAGGATTAAGAATTTTAGAGCCTTACAGTTCATGGGAGGTCCCTAGTGGTCTTCATCCTTCACTCTCCGTTTCAACTCATTCTGAGCTATTCCTTTTCCCAACTACTAGAGCAGCTGCGGAGTGTTCTGGGCTTTACTATACCGGGCCTCTCATTGTTCTCCTAACAATTCATCCTCATCCCTTCACAGAGGGTTTAACTTTCAGTGGGAACCATGACTTTGGTTTCTTTGACAATCACCAATGAGCTTAGACTGGTGTTAGACGTGAAGTAGATGGCTAATAACCATACATTGATTATAAAAATAATAATTTTAGCTAACATATATGGAGCACTGATATGTTTCAGGCTTCCTTACTCCTCAAGACAATTGAATTGCATTTTTCTATTTCTACAGTTGAGGAAACTAATTTTTTTGAAGATAGAAGTAATTTTTATTTATTTTTTCAATTTTTTAAACTTTTTATTTTAACTGGAATTCGTTAACATACTGTGTTATATTTGTTTCAGATGTACAATATAGTGATTCAACAATATATCCATATATATATATCCATATATCACCTGGTGCTCATCACAAGTGCACACCTTAGGGGCGCCTGGGTGGCTCAGTCGGTTAAGCGTCCGACTTCAGCTCAGGTCATGATCTTGCGGTCCGTGAGTTGGAGCCCCGCATCAAGCTCTGTGCTGACCGCTCAGACCCTGGAGGCTGTTTCGGATTCTGTGTCTCCCTCTCTCTCTGACCCTCCCCCATTCATGCTCTGTCTCTGTCTCAAAAATAAATAAACGTTAAAAAAAATTAAAAAAACAAAAAAAACCAAGTGCACACCTTAATCCCCATGACCTCTTTCATCTGACACACTTCCCTCTTGTAACCATCAGTTTGTTCTCTCTAGTTAAGAGTCTATTCTGGATTTCTCTCTCTCTCTCTCTCTCTCTCTCTCTCTCTCTCCCTCTGGTCATTCATTCTGTTTCTTAAATTCCACATATGAGTGACATCATATGGTATTTGTCTTTCTTGGACTGACTTATTTCACTCAACATTATACTCTCCAGCTGCATCCGTGTTGTTATTCATTTTTATGGCTGAATTATATTCCATGGTATGTGTATACCACACCTTCTTTATCCATTCATCTATCAATGAACACTTGAGCTGCTTGCATATCTTGGCTATTGTAAATGATGCTGCTATAAACATAGAAGTGCATGAGTCCCTTTGAATTAGTGTTTTTATATTCTTTGGGTAAATACCCAGTAGTGCCATGCCTGGGTACTATCATTAGGTAGTTCTATTTTTAACTTTATGAAGAATCTCCATACTATTTTCACCAGTGGCTGTACCAATTTTCATTCCCACTAACGGTGCATGAGTCTTCCTTTTTCTCCACATCCTCACCAACACCTGTTGTTTTTTGTAGAGGAGACTGATGTTTCATGAGGGTAAATGGCTTGCCAAAAGTCACATAGCTTGTAATCATAGTGAAAGAACTATACTATATTTTAAGGCAATAGACACAGAGGTTACTATCAATACCCAGTAAACACTGATAACACATTTTTGAGTCAGAATTTCTCCTTTTCCTAGCATAGGCTAGTAATTTGTTGAATTTTACCAAGACGATCCAGACAAATCGTCATCAAGTGTTCTTTCAAATTATCATAAAGTAAAAAGACTTCAAATTAAACAAGCAAATAATGCAGGTTAGCAGTGAAAGTATAATATAACCTAGATATAGAACACTCCCAGAGCCACCGCTCATTAGCTTTACCCTAACTTCTAGCCCTTGTAGGTATTTATAAATGAGTCCAGTACCTCTCTCAGGAATTTAATAATACTGTCAAAATGGAGGATTAAGTTTCCCTGGCGTCATCCTTCCTTCACACTAGTGGGGCTTAGCCAGGTGTCCCAGAAGAAGCAGAGATCTTAAAATATCACAAACGGGTACATTTAGATGAACCATGTTGTGTAAATATGCCATTCCGCCTCTGGTGGAAGCAGAGGTTTCTTTTGTGGTAAAAGTAAAAGAAATAAGAATGAAACGGGAGCTGATCACTGAAATGTTTGAATTAAAGCTAAACATTGGTTCTACATACAAATATAATTACAATGTTTGAACTAAAGCTAAACATTATTTCTAAATACAAATGGAAATTCTTACCCATGAGGAGCCTGAAAAAAATGTTCAAGTCAAATGAGAAACGAAGTCAGAAATAAAAATGAAGACCTTGAATGTTAGTTAAAGAACAAGAAGAACTGTACTTTCTCAGAGTATGGTATTTTCTCCGCCTCTATCAACAGAAAAGCCAGACTTGAGACTTACTGAGACAGAGATAGCTGTGTAATGGTTATCTCTGGGGATGTTTGCTGGAATGTCTAAGTGAAGAAAGGAAAGTCACCAGGTGGTAGAAAAAAGGGACATGCTTGATATTTGGGGGCTGATTCTGAGCAGTGTGCACTGTGCAGGGGAGTGGAGGAAAGTGGCAACAGGTGGCAGAAGCTCCTTTCTTCCTCAAGAAATACAGTTACAGAGAAAAAACGGAGATGTCTTAGGCACTCATTATCATATATGCACATAACAACAGAACAAGGTTGGCTTAACATCTGAAAATCAATCTACTACATCACATTAATAGAATAAAATGTCCATACACTGTTCAATGGAAATGTGGTCTATTCATACAATGGGTGTTTTTTGGCAGTGTAAGTGAAGTACGGATACATAATACAACGTGGATGACTCTTGAAAACATTATGCTAAGTGAAAGACACCACCACAAAAGGACCACATATTGCCTCATTCCATTTACACGAAACGTCCAAAATATGCTAAGTCTGTTTAGACAGGAAGCGATGATCGCCTAGAGCTGAGCAGGGTTTGTGGGGAGTGGATAAGGGCTGAGGTGGATTGGAAGTATTGCTCGTGGCTACAGGGTTCTTTGGGGGAGGAAAAAATATTCTAAAATTAGATGGTAGGGGCGCCTGGGTGGCGCAGTCGGTTAAGCGCCCGACTTCAGCCAGGTCACGATCTCGCGGTCCATGAGTTCGAGCCCCGCGTTACGCTCTGGGCTGATGGCTCAGAGCCTGGAGCCTGTTTCCGATTCTGTGTCTCCCTCTCTCTCTGCCCCTCCCCCGTTAATGCTCTGTCTCTCTCTGTCCCAAAAATAAATAAACGTTGAAAAAAAATTTTTTTTAATTAGATGGTAGTGGTCGTGGTGGTTGCACAGTCTTGTGAATATACCAAAATAATTGAATTGCATACTTTAAATGGGTGAATTGTGTGATATGGAAGTTATATCTCAATTAAGCTTTGGGGATTTTTTGTTTTGTTTTGTTCTGTTTTAATCTTTTTTGGCAATATGACTGAGTTTATGGCTGGAGAGGGAAAGGTAATAGAAGTATGGAATATTTTATTGGAGCAGAAAGCAAGTAAGTGTTCAAATATTTATGTGTTTATGTTAAATGAATGCAGAATTGGCTTGAAGGGGTATCCACTGGCCAAATTTGAAATAATTTGAGCAAAAAAAAAAATCATATCATATAGAAAAAAAACTATAAATAATTGGAGTCCATAGTGATATTAAAAATGAATACTACATAAATATATATGTATATAATGCTTTGAAAGAAAAGATAAAGAAAAACTCTGCTTTGTAAAATGTCAGACAGTAAAAGTAGAAGGATCGATGGAATTAGAAAATCAACATTCTGTAACCCCTATTATAATAATAACTCAAGCAATAATGACCAATAAATATAAAAGCCATTGGATTAAAGGCATTAAAAAAACCATATTTGCGGGGCACCTGGGTGGCTCAGTCGGTTAAGCATCCGACTTCAGCTCAGGTCATGATCTCGCGGTCCGTGAGTTCGAGCCCCGCGTCAGGCTCTGTGCTGATGGCTCAGAGCCTGAAGCCTGTTTCAGATTCTGTGTCTCCCTCTCTCTCTGGCCTTCCCCCGTTCATGCTCTATCTCTCTCTGTCTCAAAAATAAAATAAACGTTAAAAAAATTTAAAAAAAAAACATATTTGCATTATCTCAAAGTATCACCCAACAGATTACTGGCTGGTAAAGGTAAAAGTGTGAAATGGAGCAACCTGACAGTCACCACGTTAACTAAGAGGTCAGGTTCGCCATCACCAATAACAGAATGCCCTGCTATTCTGTGTCTCCTGATGTGAGTGATGAATACACATCACCTTTGTGGAATTATTGCCATAAACGTGCGATCTGAATTTAACAAGATCTAACAGACAAATCAATAGGGTGGAAGGTTCTGCAGGACATGTGGCTGGGAATTGTCAAAGGATGCAACATCATCAAGAAAGAGAGGTAAGAGGAAAGTCCCAGGTTATGAGAGACTAAAAAGACTCAATAGCAAATGCTATGTATATATCTTAGTCAGATCTTTATTTTAAAAATAAATTGAGCAATAAAAGGACATTTGGAGATAATATTGAAATTTGTAGATGGACTGCATGTTGGATGGTGATACTGAGTTAATGTTGATTTTCATAGCTGTGGCAATGGATATTGTGTCCATATAGAAAACAAAAAGTATTCTTGCACTCGGATTATGCATTCTAAAATATTTAGTGGAGAAATGTCAAGACATTTTCATGGTACTTTCAAAGGTTTGGGAAAAGGCATGTATGATGCAACATATGCACACAGGCACATGTATGTACATATACATACACACAGAGAGACAGAGAGAAATTGACCTATTATGGCAAGGTTTTAAGAGTAGTAAACCTGTGTGAGGGGTGTACAGTCATCCATTGTATCCTTTTCCAAAATCCTTTGGGTTTGATATTTCCAATACTAACTTACTGCCCATATTACTACTCTGGACATCTAATTCTGCACATTTGTTTTTTAATGTCCTTTATGTTTTATTATTTGAAGCACTAATCAAGTACCCATACCATAACATTTTGAAGGCTAAAAATATGTAAGTACCAAGAAAGGCAATATAGGGGCTGGACAGGGGCCATCTTTATATTCTGTTCAATGGTGGAAATAGAATATTCCAGAGAGATCTGAAATTCATAAGTGGAGAAAACCTACGTCAGGCTTGTACCATAAAAACTCTAGTATGGAGAGTGAGTGGGTTTTCCTATAATCTCAATATGCTGACATTCCCTGCCCTACTTCCTTAGTGCAAGAAAGATTTTCTGTAATGAAAATTGGCCCCGGGATGGGATTAAGATAAATGAGATTGCCCAAACACAATACTAATCGTAATCTCTGGAGTTTAACTTTCCAATTCTGAAGGATTTACAAAGAAAAAAATTAAACTTTTCTCCCAAGATAAATGTATTAATATTTAATAAAAACAAAGCCAGATTCCAGGGTGAGTGAAAAATAAGGAATTTACATAGAGCTCTTTTATATTTGAACAAATACACTAAGTTGAGTAGCATAGATTCCTAGACATGAAAAGGGTGTGAATAAGAGGAAAATTTGCTGGCTAGTAAAATATTTGATTACCTGACTAAAAATTTCCCTGTTAAATTGTGGCAAAAGTGACCAAGTTCCCATTCTAAAAATGATTATTCTTACAGGTCTTGGAGATGTGTGAGCACGTGTTATATCAATGATTCAGGAAATTGGCTATGGTGTATGGTAATTATCTCCCAAAAGATCAGAAATGGCCATGGAAAAATATAGCACAATTTTTGTTTTTCCCCAGTTCAGATCATATAAGGAATGCCTCCTTCTCACATTTCATTAGCTTTGCTGGAACTATCCTGAAGATGGGTACAAGAGCCAAGTGAGCAGACCAAGAATGGAAATTGAAAAATTAGGAAAGTAGTGTCTGTGTTAATCTGGATAGGCTAGGTCATGCTGCAAGAACAAATAAAACCTGACATATCAGCAAATTAAGATAATAAAGTTTTATCTCTTCTTCACATAATGCTAAATTCAAGTTGGGCAGCCCTCCACTATATTGTAGCTTCTCCATCTGAAACATGAGACCCTTAAGGCACCATGACAAAGGAAAGAGGAAGCACTAAAAATATAGAGTTGTTTACAAAATCAAGGTCTTGGAGTGCTATGAATCCCTCCTACCCATCTTTTCTTGGCCAGAATTGAACCATTTGACCTCAAACCAACTACAAGAGAGGATGGGAAATGCAGTCTTCCTGCATGCTCAGGAAGAAGAAATGATGTGGTGATCGCCAACCACTGCTTCTGCCACAGTGATCTCTCTACTGGATAGCTACTCTCATAAGAAGAGCTCCTGGGGTGTCTGCTGGTCAGTTTTTTACAGATGTGACAAGAACCTGGCTAAGAGGGAAGCCATCAAAACAAAGCAAAGATAGATTTTGTTCAACACATTGTTACAGTCTGTTATACAACACATTGTTACAGATCCTGCCATGACTGTGAGCCAATAAATAGTCCGCTTCCTTTGTGTTCCTTAATTCAGCTTGAGTTGGATGCGTGCCTCTTATAACCAAGACTTGTCACTAACTCAGAGTCACATGTGTACTGAAGATAGCTTCCTTAATTAATAATTCAACCAATGCATTGATTGGTAAGAATCATGGGTGTGTACTATACTGTGCCTGGTAAACTTCCACTCTTCTGTCAAACTTTGTCTCAGTATCATTATCTTTTATGAAATCTTCCCATCATCCTCTGTGCCTGGTTCTATCAATTCTTAGAGTTCTGCTAGGCAGTGCAGTGTTGTAGAAAAATGCATAATTACTTGAGTTAGTTTGCCTAGGATTAAATCTAGATGCTACTTATAGCTGTGTGACCTTCAGCATGGGATTTAACTTCTCTGTGTCTCAGTTTCATTGATCATTAAATGGAGATAATATAATATAATATAATCTTGTGACTATTTATAAAAGTTAATACATATAGAGTACACAGCATAATACCTGGCAACAGATAATTATTCAATAAATATTAGTCATTATTATCACAAGTAGACTGTAATCCCTTCAAGGATGAAAATCTGACAATTTACTGATTCCTTTTCTCTCCTACTTAGATGACCACCTGGCCCTTACAAGTGACAATCAATATGTGTTGAATAAATAGTCATAATAATAGAAATAATAATGATGTAGTAAAGAATTGCAAAAATAATGACCCTAGTAGTTGACCCTTCCTTTGTTCCTTTGCAATGTGACATTTCAGCATCTCCCTTCAATAAAGTGGGTCTGGGGCACCTGGATGGCTCAGTCCATTAAGCATTCGTTAGGCATCTGACTCCTCAGCTCAGGTCTTGATCTTTCGGTTTTTGAGTTCCAACCCCACATCAGACTCTGTGCTATTAGCACAGAGCCTGCTTGGGATTCTCTGTCTCCTCTCTCTCTGCCCTTCCCCTGCTTGTTTGTTCTCTCTCTCTCTCAAAAATAAACAAACAAAGAAAAAGAAAGAAAGTGAGTCTGTTTCTTCTCCCTGTGAATCTAGGATGGCCTTGCGACTGCTTTGGCCAATAGAATGTAGCAGAAATAACACTGGGCCAGTTTAAGTCCAAGTCTGAAGAAGCCATCCCATGTGGGAAATGAAATGTCTTTGCCACACATAAATCTTGCCCTCAAAATACTTAGAATCCATTTGGAAGAGGTAAATTAACAAAGTCTGTTGTAATTTGAGAAGCCTTTATGAAAACAGTAGAATTTTAGGTAAGCCTGAAGTGGAAGAAAATACAATCCAGATGCTCTGACTTGCATAAACAAAAGCATGAAGGAACTCTGGATTGGATGCTATCCTCCTAGAAAGTTGAGGGAGGTATGAAAAACTGAGTCCTCAAACTGCTCTGGTACAGAGACCTCATCACTGGCCACCCAGACCTGCTCTTCATTATATTTATCTAAGCTTCTTATCTGCCCTGCTCCTTTGGTTAAGAGACCTGCCTTATTCCTTCCTTCTCAGGATTTAAATCTCTTATTTATTCTGGGTCTTGACTGGAGTTTTCCTTCCTGCTGTAGAAGTCTCTCAGGTGGGGAAAAACCACATGGGACTGGATTTTAGTACCCATTGTACCAGCATTCTGCCCCCAAGGATACTATTGTGACCCACCATATCATGATTCTCCTTGTCATTGTGTAAGGGCTCCGGTTAACAGGCAGAAAATGAGGCTGGAAAGGCAGGTTGTGGGAGGGAAAGACCATTTTGCAAAACTTCAGGTATTTGAATTTGATTCTAAGCTCATTATATCAGGAAAGGTAGCCAAGCCATCTCACAGGGACTAAGAGCAATAAAATTCAGTCACTGACAACAACTTTAAACTGTTGTCCAAACCTATTGGCTCTTCAGAGGATCAAGGCTTCTCCCCAAGCTTGTGCTCTCCAGGTGGGTACAGAGACCTCCCACTTTCTGAATCTGCCTAGAGACAGTTACATTCATGCATCTGACTCATGTTCTCTCCCTTGACCATGTGAATGAACTCATTCTTGGTCTCCACAATGAAATTAACAGCTGAGCCTCCTCCTCCGGGGTGAGTAGAAGAGGGTTGGGATATGGAGCCACTCCTGTCAGTGCCTGTCTGATAGTCAATTGGGCACTCTCCCACCTCCTGAGCCACCCCGCCCCCCACCCCCCCAGAGGACAGAGCTCTCATCTACATGGTCCATTTTTAGCAGAATCTACAGGCTCCACCTCAAGATCCTGGGATGCTTCTCTGTTAGGTAATTTGATTGGTGCCATCTCCTCTAGGCGCCATGGAAGCCAAAGACTAAAAATTGCAAGATAGGGGTGAGTGGTGGGAGGTCTGATGGCTTTTCTCACTGGGCAGTTCTCATCTACTGATACTTGTTGATAGTGTTGTATCCATTGACAATACCCCTATAAGATATTTCTGGTACCTGCCTTTACGCCTCCTAACAAGCTAATTACACCAGATTATTTTAGACACAAGAATGCATATGATGCCTTGACACTGAGATCTGCAGGTCACCCACAACATCTTGAGAAAAATCACTTTGCCTTTCTGTGCCATGCAGGGATAATAATAGTCACCTCTCATATTTGTTTTGGGAAATAAATGAGTCAATGTAGCTAAACACTTAAAACAGTGTCTGGTACTTAGTAAGTTACTCAGTAAGGTGGAGATAGGCCCCCTGCCTTCTGCCTTAGATGGTGCTACTAATCCAAGGGTCTCAAATAGATATGGAAAGTGTGAAAGGCAGAATAATGGCCCCAAATATATCCACACCCTAATCCCCAGAACCTATGGATTGTACCTTACATGGCAAAAGAAACTTTACAGAGAAATTAGGGTCTAACCTTGAGATGAGGAGCTTATCCTGGATTATCCACGTGGGCCCAATCTAATCACGTGAGTCATCAAAAGCAGAGAAACTTTCCCCAGTGCAATCAGAGATTCCAGGTTGGAAGGTAGAAGAGTCGATCTGAAGATGGCACATCCCCTTGCTGATTCTGAGACTAGAGGGCTATGTGCAAGAACCAGAGAAAAGTCTCTAGAAACTAAAGGTAGTCCCCAACGGACAGCCAGTGAGGAAACAGCTCAGTCCCACAACTGCATAGAACTGAACTCTCTCAACACCTGAATGAACAAGGAAATAGATTCTCCTCTAAAGCCTACCGTCTTGATCTTAGCCAGGTGAGCACTGTATCAGACTTCTGACTTCCAGAACTATGAGACGGTAAGTTTGGTTGTTATAAGCCACTAAGTTTGTGGTTACTTGTTATGGCAGCATAGAAAGTTAACACAGTAGGCATTTTAAAGAAATAATTTAGCCTACACATTCATTTTATTAATAAAGATACTGAGACCAAAGAAATTAAATTGCTGTTCAAGATCTCATCCTGGTTAATGGTAGTACAGAGACTAGAGACTGTAATGAGGGTGAATTACAATGACAAAAGCAAATTAACTATCAAAAATTAAGTACTGACACGGTTTCTTATAAAATTAGAGAAATGGATAAATATATTTGAAATTTTCATTAAAGGAATAGATACAATCGGCTAGCTCAGTAGTTCTTTCCAGAACAGGCTACACATTACTATCATTTGAGAGGTTTCTTTTTTTTAAAATTTTTTTTTAACGTTTATTTATTTTTGAGACAGAGAAAGACAGAGCATGAACAGGGGAGGGTCAGAGAGAGGGAGACACAGAATCTGAAACAGGCTCCAGGCTCTGAGCTGTCAGCACAGAGCCCGACGCGGGGCTTGAACTCACTGACCGCGATCATGACCTGAGCGGAAGTCGGCCGCTTAACCGACTGAGCCACCCCGACGCCCCTCATTTGAGAGGTTTCAATAAAGGTCAATGTCCAGAACAAACACATAGAAATTTTTATCCTATGGGTTTGTGGTAAAGTCCCAAAATCAAGTATAAAGAAAATATTATTCATTCAAGATCCCTGAGGTAACTTTAATTTGTAAGCACAGTTGAAAAAAACTGCTTTAACAAGTATTCCTCTTGCTAAGCTTTCTTGTGACATCTGTAATAATATCTTTGTGTATAATCACTGACACTGGTTCTAGAACAGCACCAAAAATGCCAGTGTGTCATGTCTCATGGTTATCCTTTGATGACAGACTTATCTACACTACCCCATCATTAACAAGCCCTTAGTCCTTGAGTTACTCCTTATTCAACAGCTTCTTACATATATTACTTTTCTGTGGCTACATGACAAATTACTCTAAGATTTACCATTTTACTTTTTAATCACTTTTGTCATCATGGTAAGTGTCCTCTTTTTTTTTTTTTTTTAATTCACATTAGATAATATACAGTGTAGTCTTGGCTTCAGGAATAGAACTCAGTGATTCACCTCTTACATATGACACCTAGCCATCATACATTTAACCTATCCCCCCACACACATACCCTCCAGCAACCCCCAGTTTGTTCTCTGTATTTAAGAGTCTCATATGGTTTTCCTCCCTCTCTGTTTTTATCAAAGTGTAGAGTTTCTCAAATTCCACATATGAGTGAAATCATATGATATCTATCTTTGACTGACTGATTTTGCTTAGCATAATACACTCTAGTTCCATCCACCTTGTTGCAAATGGCAAGATTTTATTCTTTTTCATCACCAAGCTGTATTCCATTGTGTATATCTATATAAGTATATAGATATATAGATATACACCATATCTTCTTTATCCATTCATCAGTTGATGGACATTTGGGCTCTTTCCATAATTTGGCTATTGTTGATAGCACTGCTATAAACATTGGGGTGCATGTGCCCTTCAAATCAGCATTTTTGTATCCTTTGGATAAATTCCTAGTAGTGTAATTGCTGGGTCATAGGGTAGTTCTATTTTTAATTTTTTTGAGGAACCTCCATACTGTTTTCCAGAGTGGCTCCACCAGTTTGCACTCCTATAAAACAATCAAAAAAATTAAATAAACAACCAGTGGAATGGAAGAAGATATTTGTAAATGACATATTGGATAAAGGGTGAGTATCCAAAATGTATATCCAAAAAACAAACAATCCAGTGAAGAAATGGGCAAAAGACATGATTAGACAATTTTCCAAAGAAGACATCCAGATGGTGAAAAGAATGCTCAACATGAAAGATGCTCAACATCACTCATCGTCAGAGAAATACAAATCAAAACCACAATGAGTTATCACCTTACACTTGTCAGAATTAATAACTCAGAAGACAGATGTTGGCAAGGTTGCAGGGAAACAGGAACCCTTTTGCACTGCTGGTAGGAATGATAAATGTACTCTGTAACCTTCATCCCCTATTTCCCCAATCCCTCCATTCACCTCCCCTCTGGTAACCATCATTTGTTATCTATAGTTAAGAGTCTGTTTCATGGTTTGTCTCTCTCTTTTTTCTTTTGTTCGTTCATTTTGTTTCTTAAATTCCACACAAGTGAGATCATATGGTATTTGTCTTTCTCTGACTGACTTATTTTGCTCAGTATTATACTCTCTCTCTAGCTGCATCCATGTTATTGCAAATGGCAAGATTTCATTTGTTACAGCTCAGTAATATTCCATTATATATATATTGCATCTTCTTTATCCAATCATCTATCGGTGGACACTTAGGCTGCTTCCATAATTTGGCTATTGTAAATAATGCTGCAACTCAAGAAACAACAGATGTTTTTTTTTTTCCACAATGGCTGTAGCAGTTTGCATTCCTACCAACAGTGCAAGAGGGTTCATTTTCTCCACATCCTTGTCAACACTTGTCATTTCTTGTGTTTTTAATTTTAACCATCTGACAGTTGTGAGTTGGTGTCTCATTGTGATCTTCATCTGCATTTCCCTGATGATGAGTGATGTTGAGCATCTTTTCATGTGTCTATTGGCCATTCTTATGTCTTCTTTAGAGAAATGTCTGTTCATATCTTCTGTCCATTTTTAATTGGATTATTTGTTTTTTGGGTATTAAGCTGTATCAGTTCTTTATATATTTTAGATACTAACCCTTTATCTGATATGTCATTTACAAATATCTTCTCCCATTTAGTTGGTTGCCTTTTATTTTTGTTGATTGTTTCCTTCACTGTGCAGAAATGTTTTGTTTTGGTGTAGTGCCAATCGTTTCCAAAACTTACCATTTTATAAAATATTTTTAAGTTTATTTTTTTAATTTATTTTGAGAGAGAGATAGAGAGTAAGCAGGGGGAGTGCAGAGAGAGAGAGGGAGACAGAATCCCAAGCAGGCTTTGTGCTGTCAGCACAGAGATCAATGTGGGGCTGGAACTTATTGACTGTGAGATCATGACCTGAGTTGAAATCAAGAGTTGGATTCTTAATCAACTGAGCCATCCGGGCACCCCCAAAAACTTACTATTTGAAAACAACAAATATTTAATATCTCACTTTCTGTGGGTCAGGAATCTGGGTGCTTCTTGTTCAAGGTTTCTTATAAAGCAATCCATCTGTCAGTCAAGGCAGCAACCATCTCAAGGTTCAATCAGGCACAAACTTTTCCCAAGATCATTCCCATGGCTGTTGGCAGATCTCAGGTCCTTGGTAGTTGTTGCCAGAGGCAACATATCCTTTCTACATTGGCCTTTCCATAAGGCTACTCACAACATGGCAGCTTGCTACCCCAGTGCTGAGAGAGAGGGAGAAGGGGTGAGGAGGGAGAGGAAGGGGGGAAGGAGACAGGGAGGTATCAGGCAAGACAGAAGTCATAGTCCTTTGGCAACTAAATCCTAGAAGTAATAGCCCATCACTTTTGCCACATTTTAGTAGTTAGAATTGAGTCAGTGAAGTCCAGTTCACAACCCAGGGGAAGGAATCCATGCAACACTCTTGGGCATAGTCTTATTTTAGATCAAATTCAGACGCTTTAGTTAAACACCCAGTTTTGTGTGACACTGAAGCCCGTACTTTTAGCCCACTGCAGTACAAATTTCCATGAGTTCAACTCTCCAGTTCTTCTAAAACCAAATAAAAAAATGTTCTATATAAGATACTTTATTTTGCTCAGCCACCATCTGGATGCTTTAGAATCTTTTGACCTTGGAAGGGGAGACCATCTGTTCTACCTCATCAGAGAAGCAACTTGTCCCTTAGCTTTCATATTTTAAGAACCATCTCTTTATGTATTTTCCCTTTGATCACCTTTACCCTGAGGAATTTCTTTTTACTCATTGTCATTATGCAAATTAAGATGATCTTTATCGTTATTTCATATTTTTCACATTATTCATTTTTATTATATTTTAGGTAGATAATACACATATATAACATAAAATTTTATAGGATATATGAAAAAAATATTGTTCCTCTGTGAAATATTTATCCTCCTTACACGCACTCTGAATCCTATCACCTCTAACCTTCTAAAAATTCTAAGATGTTAAGTATCCCCTCTCCTCCATTTTTAACCTCTCCCTCTTGACCCAACATTTCAGAGTTGCATTCAACCACGCTAAAATTACTTCTATCTTTAAAACAAATAACATTTAGAATAACTTATTTGAATCATATGCTCTCCTCCAACTACTTCTCCGTTTGCTTTCCTTCATGAAATTACCTCGAAGGAGGACCCAACCTCTTTTGGTAGATGAAGAAATGGAGATGGTGGGGTGTCTAATTTGTCCAACTGGCAATACTAGTTGGACAACATAAAATTGCATGAATGAAACTACCATTCATTATGAAGTTTACTCCTAGTATGATTCTGACACATACTACTTGATCAAAACTGCTCTTACTAAGATCAACAATGACCTTCTCTTAACTTCTGATGAGCATTTCTAGGTCTGCACTTTACTTGACTTCTCAGCAATGTTTGACACTCCTGAGAATTTCCTCCTTGCAACCATCATCTTCATTGGCTTCTCTTCTCCCACTCTCTCTTGGTTTTTCTTCTACTTTACTAGCTGCTTCTTCCAAGTCTTTTCCTGCTTTCCCTTTCCTAACTATATTTGAAAGATTGTGGTTTTTCCGTGCTCATCCTAGGCTCTCTTTTCAATCTATACTTTTCTACGGGTAATTTTATCTTCATGAGATTCTTAGATTCATATTTTCAGCCCAAAACCTTCTCCCAAGTTCCAGATTGCCATATCGCCCTGGCAAGCATGTCTACTTTAATGTTTAAAATGATTATCAAATCCATTGAGTCTGAGAAATAAAGCCATGGTCATTTACCCCAAACAGGCTCTCTTCTGTATCTTGAGGAATTGTATTGCAATCCAGTTGACCTAGAAATTCAGATGTCAACTTTGACCCCTATCTCTCTCACCCCCTACCCCCTATATCTAGTCCAGCATTGGATTTACATCTTAAATATTTAAATATACGTTGTTTGTGGTTTTCAGATACATTAATCAATATAATTTTCAGCCATAACATTTTCTATTTTCCAAAGTCCACCAAAGTCAGCTAATCTGGGCAGATGCCTTTATACTCCAAACTAACTCTGGCTTCCTCAGGAATGATTCTATAATGTGATAATTTCTTTTGTGTTTTATAGTTTAATGAGATCTGTTAATGCTAAAAATTTCTTTTCAGTTTTTCATTGGACAGAGTTAATTTGCACAGTTGTAGGTTTAAGCAAAATTCTTGTATTTTTATTGCCTTTCATGTTTTTTAGGTCAACTTTTTGAATCACACACTACTGACTTAAAATAAACCCATTTATTTCCCTTAACCTCCTCTTGGAAAGGAAATATTCTCCCTTTTATCCCTCCTCTCAGCCTACAGCAGAAAATTTAAAAAAATTGTGCAACAGGACTAGTACCTTGCTGTTCTAGAGATATTCCACATTAACTTGATAAATCATACAAGCAGAAGTCATTTATCAAAGAAATACATCTATTTGAATCATATTCAGTTTAGGTACATGGTGTGCTAGATTGGTTATCCAGTTCTTACTAAATTTATCAAACTCTGACTTGTTTGAAAAATAATAAATAAAGCCTCATAAGAAAATTCTAAAATGGTCTCTTGGACTGTACATTGAAGAAACATAATTATAACTTTCACCCTATCATATATGCCCATTATGCTGAATTTAGTAGTGAAGTGGTTGCCAGTGTGTTTCAAAATAAATACAAGTAACAGTGAGGAAGATAGACAGATAGATGGTAAACAAACTGCTGTTGATTTAAAAGTGGTTGATATTCTCTATCACCATCACTCACCCTCTGCTACCATAAGGTGAAGAGAAAATAACCTTGTGTGATGGATACCATTGTCGACATCATTTAGTTTTTCTTGAGGTCCTAACTGAGCCCCAGTACCTAAAGAGTCAGCATTTTATCCACTCCTTCAATGTTCAAAAGAAAATACAGTACCTGGTGTTTATAAAAGCAAAGGAACTCACTCAGAACTCAGGTAAGACAACATGTTCTGTATATAGACATTTACTCAAAGTGGATCAATGACCAAATGTAGTAGCTAAAGCTATAAAACTCTTAGAAGAAAACAGGGGTAAATCATCATAACCTTAGATTTGGCAGAGGATTCTTAGGTATGACATTAAAATCATGAGCAACAAAAGGAAAATAGATAAATTAGGCTTTATCAAAATTAAAAACTTTTGTGCTGAAAAAGACATCATCAAGAAAGTACAAAAACAGCCCACAGAATGGGAGAAAATATTTGCAATCATATCCGATTAGGAACTTGTATCTAGACTATACATACAACTTGATCGATTAAAAAAAAAAAAAAGGAAGAAGAAGAAAGAAAAAATTTAAAAATGGGCAAAGGATCTGAATAGACATTTCTCAAAATGGCCAATAAACATGTAAAAAGATGCTCGACATCAGTAATGGAAATCGAAACCACAATGAGATAACACTTCACACCCACTAGAATGGCTAAGATCAAAAAGACAAATAATACTATGTGTTGGCAAGGATGTGGAGAAATCCTCATACAGTGCTGGGGGGAAAGGAAAATGGTGCAGCTACTATGGGGAAAACAATCTGTCAGCTTCTCAGAGAATTAAACATAAGAGTTTCCAGCAATTCTATTGGTAAGGAATGTAGAATTATGTGCTTGGTTTGCCATATGGGATGTCTTTAGAATACAAAAGATCTCAGTAATGGGAGCACTAGCAGGTGAGAGCTGGGAAAATAAGTTCATCAAGGTCACCAGAATTCAGTGGGCCAACCTCTGGTTGTCTGAGCTTCAAATCAGAAAGATCACGGCTAGTTGGTATGTTTGTCAAGCAATGCAAGGGTCCCTGCCTGGAAATAGATTTTATAATCTGAATCTGTCTCTTATTATTGGTCACTGTAGTGCAGTTTATGTATGGGTCAGCCACTTGCAAAGAACCAGAGACTTGGCAGACACTATCTACTTCTTCTTAAGAATCCAGAAAACTGTATTTCTTCCTTGACCACCTTCCTCCCATGGATAAAGAGCTCTCTGATCAGAAATCTCCCTATTATGATGTCAGGCATAAACCTCTAAAGGGCAGCAGCCAGACATATTGAGACTGGGTCCTCTTGGAAGCAAACCGGTGCTTTTTGACCTTTTCAGCCTGAGGAGAAAATGCTTTGGGTCACTTTTTTTCTGGCAATTGCCTGGGGGTAGCCCCTTGGAAGGATTTGTCAGTATTTTTTTTCATCGTTTATTTTTTTTTTAATTTTTTTTTCAACGTTTTTTATTTATTTTTGGGACAGAGAGAGACAGAGCATGAACGGGGGAGGGGCAGAGAGAGAGGGAGACACAGAATCGGAAACAGGCTCCAGGCTCTGAGCCATCAGCCCAGAGCCCGATGCGGGGCTCGAACTCCCGGACCGCGAGATCCTGACCTGGCTGAAGTCGGACGCTTAACCGACTGCGCCACTCAGGCGCCCCTATCGTTTATTTTTGAGACAGAGAGAGACAGAGCATGAACAGGGGAGGGGCAGAGAGAGAGGGAGACACAGAATCCGAAACAGGCTCCAGGCTCCGAGCTGTCAGCACAGAGCCCGATGCGGGACTCGAACTGACGGACCGCGAGATCATGACCTGAAACAAAGTCGGTCGCTCAACCGACTGAGCCACCCAGGCACCCCATGTCAGTATTTTTGATGAAGACAGTTTTGAAGACAAGGATTAGAAATTTGAGAGCTTGAGTTCTAGTCAAAATAAAGATTTTGTTAAACTGACAAACTTAATATGTATTTCTTAGAGCAGTAGGGATGATATAAAAAAATATTCTATGAAAATCTCGGTGCATAGCACTTGGCATCTACTGAATACTTAATATGTGTTAACTATAATTATTTCTACTATTATGTGCTCTGTTATCTGCTTTAAATATTGCAGTGGATCACTGTCAGTCACCCTTCTAAGTGCCTGGAATGTTCTGAGGTACAGACGTAAATCCAAACTGTCTCTATACTATAGAGTCTCTATGGAGCTTGTAGTGAGGTGGCTGTGATTATATGACCCAAAATAACTGTAGCTACTCTGAAAATGTTAGGGAGGGTATAAAATTATTCCTTTTAAATGGTTCTCTGCTTCAAGTTCAGTCCAGAGGACTGATAATAGAGAGACTCTGAAGTCAAAGCCATGAACATAGCTTCATGTCCATACCAAGTCCTTTGCAACTTCTAGGGCTTCTGCACCTGGGAGAAAGCAATTCCTTCCTGGTAACAGAAGTTAATGGGTTTGGAAACATGTCCCAGCAGGAGACACCATCCTGACAGCTGTTAGAGAGATCTGGATTTTGTCAGTTTGCTGACAGAATTAAGACTGATGATGTCTTATGGTGTTTTTCAGGCTTTGCCACAAAATATTTACTTCCACTTTTCTTCCTTCTTCACACCCCTCCATTTCTGCTCACGCTACGTTAACAATTCTTAACAAAGGCTGTAATTTGAGTCAAAACATGATCTCTTGAAATCAAAACAACTTACGAAAGTGCATCGACGGGAATGTGTCTAAACACACTGACACACTTTCTGACTCCTTGTTTTGGTGGCTCCCAATGCATAATTGCGGCTCATTCACGTGAATTTCAAAGAGGGAATTCCTTCTTTTGTTTTTTTTAAGATATTCTTAAAATTGTATGTTAACTGTCAATATTGTAATCATTCCTTCTCAAAAATGTGCTATGGACTTTTAAAAGGTGAGGGGCTGGGGATGGGATGGGAGTGGAGTGGCCATGTAATTAGCCCTAGTGGTTGGTGCAGAGTTTTTTCTTATTTTCTTCAAGCTTCCTGATGAACTCTGTTTCCCTGAGGCCCTGCTAATCTGCATATGTACACATCAGACCTTCCAAGATGCAGAATCCAGGCTGGGGTATAAAGGTACCTTACCTAAGAGGAGGGAAAAACTTGAAGGGAATTTCTTCAAATCCACATGAAGCCAGAAACCAAGAATGCTGGTGTCTCAACTTTCCCAAGACCTCAAATACAAGACCTAAATCTCACCAATCACTATATTAATTCATGACATGTGAGAAGTGAGATGATTCACTTTCTGAAATACCAGATAAAAGCTTTGTTGTCTAGTTAACAATAGGTTGTAAACCTATTGGAAATATGTACAACGCTTACTCCCCATAATGGAGTCCCAAACCCTTAGATACTTTACTTCCTAGTTCCCCCCCCTCTCCATTTAGCAGGCTTATTCTTACGGACTTTTCAATGAGCATGAGCCAAAGAACAAATGAGGGACTGAAAGTCTCTGTGTCACCTCAGGAAATGTACATTTGTTCCATTCAGAGTACTTTTTGCCTTACATGGGCATAGGCAACTCTGGGTAAGGCTGTAACCTCTGTAGTACTCACCCAATGAGGAATCAGGGGAGGGACTTATCTCTGTAGTGCCCAGCCAATGAGGAATCAGGGGAGAGACTTGCACTCAAGGAGATAAATTGTCTGCTATAACTGTCCTGAGTGTGCCTATCCATCAGACACCTGCTCTTGCAAGAATAGTGATTAAAGTCTCGCTTCACTGTGCTGAGTCTCCACATCCCTCCTTTGATTGGGTCAGTGGGCTTGTTTTGCACATGACAGAAACAGAAATATGGCTCACCTGATGATTAAAGCAAACAGTGATCATCTCTGGCTGAGGCAGGAACTGGGAAATCCAGGCCAAGTATGAGATGTAAGCTCCCTGAGGATGCTTTCTGGGAAGGCATTTCCTCCCAGCTGCCTTCAGGCCTCTAAGCTGCAGTGAAGTTTCCAGAAATAAACTCTGTAAGCCCCCAAGAGTGAACCCTATTCTCTTTTTCCTGGGCTGACTGAGAATATCAAAAGTCTCCCTTTGCTCTTGCGTTTTGACTCACTCATCTGAGACATTACTCTAGGTCCCACTTAGGGAAGCATTGTTCTAAAAGAGGGACGAAAATGAAAGATTTATTTAATTAAAATTGTACGTATTTCTTCAGATAGGTATTTCAATCACATAGTTCAGCTTTCAAAAGGTACACAAGTATATACAGTTCTTTAACATTATTCCTAATCCCAGTAACCCAATCACCCTATATCCTCCCCAGAGGCAAACAACTTTATCATTTTCTTTTGTTTCCTTCCAAAAATATTTTATAGAAAAATCAAAAAATATAAATGCATATTTCCTTTTACTCACTTTTAAATATAGAGGCTTTGATTTGTATCTTGCTTTATTCAGTCAACAAGATATCTTGGAGATCATTCTCTACATTTTAGGTAACATTTCATATCAGGTCATGGAGAGCTTTCTCATTCTTTTTTGGAATTACATGTATTTTATTTAAGAATTTACCATAATATAACCAATCCTCTATTGGTAGACATTTGGTTTATTTCCATGATTTGTTATTACAAATGGTGCTACAATATAAAGTTGTGTAGTTATACCATTTCACACATGCAGGAAAGTGTCTGTAGGGTAGAGTGCTGGAAGTTAAATTATTAGGTCAAAAGATAAATGTATATAAAGTTTTGACCATTATATAATTGTTTCTCCTTTGAAAACTACCACCTATAATACATAATACTGTTTATTTCATCAGACCATTGTCAAACTGTATGTATCATTTTTTTATATTTTCCAACTTAATATATGAAAAATAGTATTCAGTATGATTTAAAATTGCATGGTTTTCTTATATGTGATATATATAAGTGACATATATATGTTATTTGTATTAATTTTCTGTAAATTATCTTCAGATCTTTTCCCAAATTTTTACTAGATTGATGGTATTTTTCATATTGATTTATAGTGTTCTTTATATATTGGGAAAATTAGCCCTTTCCAATATGAGTTGCAATTTATTTTTTAGTTTATCATTTGTCTGATAAAATTGATATTTAGAAGGCCTATTCCACTTCAGGATTGTGTGTGTGTGTGTGTGTGTGTGTATTATACATGGTTTCTTCTAGTAACTTTATGGATTCATGACTTTTAATACTTTTTAAAAGAATTTTTTACTTTATTTTAAAGCAAGAGAGTACAAGATGGGGAGAGGGGCAGAAAGAAGAAGAAAGAGAATTCCAAGCAGGCTCCAGGCTCAGTGTGGAGCCCAACATGGGGCTCAATCCCACAACCCTGGGATCATGACCTGAGCCAAAATCAAGAGTCAGATGCCCAACCAAATCAGCCACCCAGGCAAACTGACTTTTAATACTTTTTTAGCATTTAAATCTTTGACCCATTTAGAATATATTCTGGCATGAGACATGATTTATTTTCTTTATTTCCTTTATTTTTTTCCAGATAGAAACGCAGTAGTTCTGACTTAAATTCACTTAAAAAATTTTTTTTGTAATATATGAAATTTATTGTCAAATTGGTTTCCATACAACACCCAGTGCTCACCGCAAAAGATGCCCTCTTCAATACCCATCACCCACCCTCTCCTCCCTCCCACCCCCCCAACAACCCTCAGTTTTTTCTCAGTTTTTAAGAGTTTCTTATGCTTAAAAAAAATTTTTTTATACTTGATTACTCTTTGCGAAAATATTATTAATGCTTCCAGTTCTTTTTGTATCTTTCTCCCCAGAATCATGGCATACTTTTATGATTTATCATTCACCCCTAACTCTGAAAAACTCTAGACCCAAAAAGATAGAATTTCTAGGAGATCAATTTGGAATCTTTCTGAAGCTTTCCTTCTGAATATTTGGATAAAACATCCTGGACATCTCAGTTTGATTTCATCTATTATTTGATTTCAAAAGCCACAGAAACTTATGTTGAATTTCATATGTAATTGTACCCATACTGAAATGAAGCTATTTACTCCTATTTTTAAATATATTTCTGTGCATGTGTGTGCATGCACATGCTTGTAAGGCACTCTGTCCACCTGCTACTACAAGGCATATGAAGACATTTGAGTCTACAGCCATAATACCCTGAAGATGCCTGATCTTGTCTGAAGACATTTGAGACAGAACCCCTATTTCTCTGAGGCACTTGCCATCTGCACAAGAATACAAATAGACTAATAACTACAATAAAAAGTAGGGATGATAACCTGATACTTCAGAAACTACAAAGAATGTGACTGAAGGAGAAAAGGTTAATAATAAGTAAAATAAAGAATAAAGAAATAAACGAGAAAACTTTCACATATGTTTAGAAGGGAGTTGGATGGGAAGGATTCTAATATGAAGTGACATTTGAGATGATTTCTAGGAAGTTGAGACTGGAAATGGAATGAACCTTCTGAGGAAAGGGAATCCACGTGAAAAAGTTTACAAAGACGGGAAGAATGTTCTCCAGGGTTGAGTAGTCCAGTTGGATTGGAGGGTCATTTCCTTGCAGGAGAAGAAGAGAAGAGAGGAAAAAATAGAAAGGAAACTGGGGTCAGATCACTGAAGGCCTGGGTTGTGGAGTTTGCAGGCAGCAGGGGAACATTAACATTTGTGATGGGGGTTGGAGGAGACGTGGTCCAAGCACGGCCTTATGAAAATCAGACATGTGAAAAACACAAGAACACTTTTAGGAATTTGTGTCCATGTGTGCAGTTTTCAGGAAGCTGACCTTACTTGTGCACCGGGATGCAATAAAGACATGGTCTGTGCCGTCTGAGAGGGTTCTCCCTTTTTTGTGCATGTGCATATATGGAATGGGAGGGAGGGAGGATAGGGCTGGTTAATGAAATGGAGGTTAGGACTCCTTCCCCAGAATATGGAATTTGCTTGTGTCATGGTATTGGAAAAAAATAAAATAAATTAAAAAATGAAAACAGCTACCTATGGATTTGGTTCTTTCTACTTGATTTTGATAACTTATACAACAAGACAAGAACACTACGCCAAAAGCCATGATGTGTGGCCATCCCATCAGGCAGTATTGGAAAGAACATTAGCCTGAGGGGACAACCAGGACCAGTATTGTCCCCCTGAACCTGTCTTGGGAACCAAATAGACAAGAATGTTGACCAGCCTTCCTGTGGAGAGAGGAGATAAGATTTTTACCCCAGATTCCTGCCTGGATCATCTTTTCCCCAATCCCCGTGAGAGATAGCTATGCAATATTGCATTAAGCTAAAATATTTTACAAATTATTTTCATTTTTTAATTGAGATATAATTGATAATAAGCCACATTCTAATCAGGTTTTCTGAAATAGACATAATCAAGTGATGGTAGCCAAGAGGACAGGGTGGAAGGCCAGGCTGGAATGTCATTAACAGTGTCCTCAGAGCTCACAGGTCTTCCTCCCTTTCTCCTGCAAGCTCTGATTTATAAATCTGCCTCCTTCACCCACGACAGCTTCAGAGAACTCTGGCCATGCCCTTTGGATGCTCTAACCTCCAAAGGTCAAAGACGACATTTTAATTTAGCATATAAGCATCTGAATCAATTTATTTCCAACTACAGTAAGTGGATTGGCCTTCCTGGGAGGATTGAGATATGCAGTAGCAAAGCCCTTTGAGTAACAGTCGCATCTGGGCTTCCTTAGCAGGGACTCTCACTTCTAGCCTAAGCAGTACGAGAGGAAGCTACATTTCCCTTATTGCCATTTCACCTACTAGACTATCATCTTGGAGATAATAAGATACACATGATGATGTAAAAGAGAAAGTGAAGGCCACACCTTTAGGAATAAGAGAGGCTTATAGGGAAAACAGGTGATTTAAAAAGGTCTAACTCTGGGTGCCTTGGTGGCTCAGTCGCTTAAGTGTCTGACTCTCGAATTCAGCTCAGGTCATGATCTCAGGATCATGATCCCAGGGTCGTGAGATTGAGACCCATGTCAGGCTCCACACTAGGCGTGGAGCCTACTTATGAGTCCCACTCTCTCTTATGGTTTGCCTCCCACCCTATTTATAACTCTGTGGTCTTCTGTTAAGTTTCTCACATTCCACATATGAGTGAAAACATATCTATCTTTCTGCTGACTGACTTACTTCACTTAGCCGAATACCCTCCCGTTCCACCCACATTGTTGCAAATGGCAAGATTTCAGACTACACTGTATACCCTGTATGTTAGCTAATTTGACAATAAATTATTTTTTCAAAAAAAAAAAGATTCTCTCTCTCTCTCTCTCTCTCTCTCCATTTGCCTCTTTCCCCTGCTTGTGCTCTCTCTCTAAAAAAAGAAAAAAAAATAGTCTAACTCTGAAACTTAGCAGCGCAATTGATGAACTTAGAAAGAAGGGAGCATAAAATTGTTTGTGTTTTCACATTTTTGAAGGTCCTGATTACTCTTCAAAGCCACTGAGGTTATTGTTGGAATCATTTGGGGCTGTCAGATGTAAAGATGGTGGGATGGATTAATTGAACACTCAAGGTTTTTTATGATGACTCTTGAAGTTAGGTATTATTATAGCACCTTGTTCATTAAATATGCTATAGTGCTCAATATTATAAATGACATATAACAGCCCTCTCCCAATAAAATCAAAGGAGATTTTCTATAGGCACACTGATTGATAGATCCCATAAGGCATACTGCCATGCAGTGAATAAATATTTGTACTTTTATAGAACTAATGACCTATATGTCTGGTACGATTTTTATTTTCTCAACCCCTTCTCATTTCTTCAACCCAAAACAAAGTCCTTACATCTTTCTGTCAACACAGTGTATTTTGGTTCATTGGCCATTTGAAAAGAGTTTTTCCCCTTCCATCTTGGCGAAGAGATCAATACTTCTAATTCGATGAGTTCAGAATTTCTCTGTGTGGCTCACCCTTTATGGTTGTTGTGAAGCAAGGGATTTTTTTTCTTATGTTTATTTATTTTTGAGAGGCACAGAGTGAGAGCAGGGGAGGGGCAGAGAGAGAGAGGGAGACACAGAATCTGAAACAGGTTCCAGGCTCTGAGCTGTCAGCACAGAGCCCAACCATGTGGGACTCAAACTCACAAACCATGAAATCATGACCCGAACCAAAGTCAGATACTTAACCGACTGAGCCACCCAGGGGCCCCGAGGCAAGGCATTTTAAAAGATTGCTCCTTTCTGAGACTTGATAGAACCTCAGAATAGATGGAAACAGGTCAGTTTCAAGTGGACCCTGCACACAGAGAGAAGGGGAGGGAGAAGATCACAAAATTATAGAAATGGAGAAGATTAAGTGAGCAAGCAAATGCAGCAGTCTCTTGACCAGACGTATGACAAGAAGATATTATGGGTACCAAGAAGCTGGTTATGAGACAAGTTGATTGGGGAGGGCCTGGAAATGCTGGCAGATCCTATCATCTGTTAATCAGCAGGATTCCTCCTGCTTTTGGTTCCATTTACCCCTGGAGCTAAAGGCATTTCTTTTTTTTTTTTTTTTTAATTTTTTTTTTCAACGTTTATTTATTTTTGGGACAGAGAGAGACAGAGCATGAACGGGGGAGGGGCAGAGAGAGAGGGAGACACAGAATCGGAAACAGGCTCCAGGCTCTGAGCCATCAGCCCAGAGCCTGATGCGGGGCTCGAACTCACGGACCGCGAGATCGTGACCTGACTGAAGTCGGACGCTTAACCGACTGCGCCACCCAGGCGCCCCTAAAGGCATTTCTTTTTTTTTTTTTTTTTTTATGAAATTTATTGACAAATTGGTTTCCATACAACACCCAGTGCTCATCCCAAAAGGTGCCCTCCTCAATACCCATCACCCACCCTCTCCTCCCTCCCACCCCCCATCAACCCTCAGTTTGTTCTCAGTTTTTAAGAGTCTCTTATGCTTTGGCTCTCTCCCACTCTAACCTGTTTTTTTAAAGGCATTTCTTTAGATACACAGTGACAAGGGGCTGGGGTGAAGAGGACAGCAAGAACCCTAATGTCCACGTACCTGTAACCACTATTCACAGGTCCTGCCAGGCCCTGCTAAATCCTTACAAGACTAATGATATTTAATATTCCCCAGAACACTGTGAGGTGGTGCTATTGTCATTTATACATCCTACAGATGAATAAACTGAAGCTTAGAGAAGTTAGTGCCCCAAATGTCACATCTATGGAGTGATTTCTACATGACTAGAAATCTCTTAATTCTTAGGCTCTACATCCAAGACAGCATTTTTATGAAGCTAAATTCTTATGGAGTTGGGCCCAAAGCAGTTCCTCTTATAAACCTAGGGTGCAGGCCTTATGCAGTAAGCAGGGAGCCTGTTTCCAACTCTGCTTTTTCCGAACTTGGAGAACCTCTGCTTACCATAGGCTGCAAGTGCCCACCCTGTGAACCAGGTCTTCTCTGTGTGGGCCCTAGCTTTCACACTTGGAGATGTATGTTGCAAAGCAACCATAAGACAGCTACAGGTTAAAAAGAAAAAAAAGAGTCAGTAGTTTTGAAGCAGAAAGGAAAAGGCTTGTGAAGCAAACTCTATTAAAGTCATCAACTTTCTCTTGCTTAAGGTCAAAAACTTACAGCATGACGGAATAGTATTTATTATATTCCGAATGAGCGCCAGTAGTCATCTGTTTCCTTGCCCTTGTCATGTTTCTGCCCGGGGTATTTGTATTTGGTCATTGTTCTCTTAATGGATTGAACTAATAAACAAGCATGTGAAAGCTACAGTACCTGCAGATCTAAAGTAATAGGAAGAAATAAAGTTTATTGTCTGAGGATTTGTTATTTCCTTTCCCAATGTCTCATCAGGGGTGTCAGTTTGGCAAGGACAGCTTTGATTTATGGTTGAAGACAAGGGAATCTGTTGGGAAACTAAGTGCCACCCAATTAATCCATTTTGGAAAAAGGAAGTCATAAAGTAGAAGAGGTTAGCTTAGAAAAACTTGGCCATCATTTTGAGACCAAAGTTCTATTCTCAGAAAATTATACTTCAGGAGGGATGAGCCTCTGTCATTTTCATAATACATCAAGGTCAGAAAAGAACGTCTCTTAATCAGTTTATGGAATTACATATGGTAGATCTTTGATGGATAGACTTTGATTGTCATCAAAGACAGAACCTACAGGGCCCAAGTGGGGGGTGCCTAATCAAGGCAAGGATGTAGATTGATGAGATTAATTTTTAATCATCAACAGAGCCAGACTGCACACAGCAATCGTTTAATAATTATTCAAGTACAATAAAGAATGGAAAGAAAGGGAAGGAAGGATGAAAATGGTGGTCTCCATGGTCAGAATTCATACTCATGGCCTAGGAGTCTAGCCTAGAGCAATCATTTTATATTAATATTTTAATATATATTTTATATTTATATATTATATCATATTATATGTTAACATTACATGTAGGGATCATACTCTGCTTCACCACATATCTTAACTAACAGAATTTAGTTGTGAATTCTAGGAATATTCCAATTCAACTACAGAGTCAAAAATTGAGGCTCAGAGAGCTTTGATGATTATCTAAGTTCATGAACCCATTAACAGCAGAACTGGATTGGAATTGGAGTTTTCTGACATTCCCTTCTGTACACAATCTGATTTTTCTATTAATATGAATCCACAGATTGAGACCAATGACATTCTGGTTTATCGACTTTTCCCCCAATTCTACTTGCACCACGTATTAACTCATTTAATTTATATTTCAAATATTTATTAAGCATCTAACGTATGTTAAGTTCTGTCAGGGGCACTGAGAATACAGCAGTAAATAAGATAGCCATATGCTTGGCCTGCATGCGTTTTACAGTCTGATGAAACCCAGATACTCGATAAGTAATTATAAGTGACAGGTCTGCTTTGAAATGAAGAGCTCTTCAGGGTAGGCATAGCTTCTATTTTGGGGTAAGAAAATGGAATGCCCCAAGAGGCTCCTGGAAGTAGTAGCAAGAATCTGGGACTTTTACTCCAAATTCAAGATTCTTAGGAAATCACAACTAGCTTTAAAGTATATGAAAAGTACCATTATCTGTTATTGGTTGTTAATCAGTTTCTTTGTTGATTTTTTTTCTTAATGTATGAACGATAGTGAAGTCTATTGCTTTGCCTGTATAATATCCATTTCCACTTCTGGTAATGTCAACAGAAATTTCCTTTCCAGAATCTATGTCTCCCCTGTTCTCAGTGTGTGTGTGTGTGTGTGTGTGTGTGTGTGTGTGTGTGTGTGTGTCTGGTCAGAGCATTTGATTCAGAAGTGACCATTCAGCCCTGTTCGATTCATCTAAAGCTACTGTAAAGGGGAAACCCTCTCTTTCTGCTGGACACAAAGTGGGGAGACTCTCAGACTCCAGCTGGAGGCCATGGTGGGAAAGAGCTGGCCTCAGAGTGAAGCCCAGACTCAGAAAGGCAAAGCCAACAGAGACTTGAGATGCAACTATGCCTCAGTCTTGAAACTTTCACTTATGGAAGTTAACTTTTTTTTGCTTAGAACAGATTTGGTTGAGATTTCTGATACTTTCAGCAGGAAGAATTCCTGACAGGTTCCCCAACTAAACAAAACAACTGAAAGTTGTTAGACATATTTTAATAAACACAGACTCCAGATTAAGCACCCCTGGTTTATGCAGTTTATAGATTGGGCAGATTTAGGGAGCTCAGTTTCTCTAGCACAATTGACTGATGTAACTCCCGCTAGGATAACCCAGCATAACCAACCGTCTAGGAAGTGGAGGAGGATTTGTAGATCATGAATCCTAGTCATATTCACTTGCCTGGGCTTTTCATTAACTGCTTCCAATGGTCGTATCAAAGTTTCAAAGTTCTCAACATTGAATGTGCAGCACATCCGCCTGATGACCCTGAGGTGATGGCACAGGGACCGTATTTTGAAGACACTGATACAGGAGCAGGTAGTATTGATTGCCGCCTCTTTGCATAATTCCAGTCACTGTTAGAATAGCGGGCATTTCTGACAAATTAAACTTCAGGCTCAATAGAGTGGCTTCTGAGTCTTGATTTCTAGGTCCGTCTGTGCAAATAGGAACTTCTGAAGTCGAATTCAAAACCGTCCCTAAGTCTCTCATGTGGGTTTGAGAACTAAAAAGACAGTTGAGTAATCTGTAACCTTGAGAGGAAGAGAAAGGTCTTTTGTTGGTATGAGAGCTCGCTCTGTGGAGACAAAGCTCTTTGTCTTTCTTAAGGCTAAAGAGAAAGAAGCTGAGAGGGCAGATGGCAGGGGATTTTGACCCAGCAAAATATCCTTTACCAGTGGGGCCTCGCTAGGGTCTATTGTGGGCAGCTTTCTGGAAGGAAGGAAAACGGAGCTGCCAAGCACCAGTAGGGCCTACTCTCTGTTTGAAGCACTTCTTTCTGAGAAGGTGAGAAACACTCCGGCCTCCACGGAAACAATCACGAGAAGTTATTACAGAGGGAAGTTGCTGCCACAGTCACTCAGTGCAAAGATGGGGAGCCACAGCTCCAAGCTTCAGAGAGCAGTTGCTGAGTGTCACCACAAATATTAGCGGTCACTGACCGTGGGCAAGGCTGTTACTAGTTGCTGGTGAAAATACCTGGAGAAGGTAGAGAAGGTAGAGCAGGTAGAGAAACTCCTCCTGCACCAGAAGATCTTGTGGCTCAGAAGGAGAAAGAAGGTGTGTATCCTGAACACCGAGCGACGCGAATGGGCACCAGATCAGGAAGACAAATAAGTGCTATATAAGAGTGGAGGGGAAGAAGGAGGCTTCAATCTGGAGGGTCAAGGCCTGTGTGTGGATGGGCAGAGAGCACAGAGCTGCCACAGGAGCCATGGCAATGTCTACTAGAGTCTGAGTGTGGCCACTGGGGACCCCCTTGAAGATGTCAGAGTTGTGATGTGTGATGGGAAGAGCCAGGTTCTAGGACTAATCTGGCCATGTAGCTTCTTAATTTCAAGAAATGAGAAAGCTCTCTACTGACAGCTTGGAAGAATCTCCAAATGAAGATTTTCCTCTCCTAAAGAATGAAGAAAACACATGCCACGTAGTGCGCTCTCAAGGATGAATTTTAATGTTTTGGCCCAGGGGGCACCTGGTGGCTCAGTCAATTAAACAGCCAACTTTGACTCAGGTCATGATCTCGTGGTTTATGGGTTTGAGCCCCATGTTGGGCTTTGTGCTGACAGCTCAGAGTCTGGACCCTGCTTTGGATTCTGTGTCTCCCTCTGTCTCTGACCCTCCCCCGTTCATGCTCTGTCTCTCTCTGTCTCTGTCTCTGTCTCTCTCTCTCTCTCTCTCAATCTCTGTGTCAAAAATAAACATTAAATTTTTTTTTTCAAAAAAAAAACTACTAAAAAGTAGTCATCAAAGGGAGAAGAGTGTAAACTTGAAGGAGGAGAGACAGGAGTGAGAGTGGATCTTTTTATTCTAATCCTTAATTATATTTTAAATATATGAGGGCATTACTGAGTCAGCATAGTAAGTATTTTCTCAATTGCTCCTGAGCAGAACACATGCATCAGGGGTTTCCATTGTTGGGGAGGCTGGACTCTGATGCACAGATCCACACAGAAGCTCCTGATTGAGGGGCTGAGGACTAGGAGCCTCCATACACAGCACGGCCGCTTACTATTTATTCATTCAAATGTCTTCAGAAGAATCAAATTCCCACTCTTTGCCAATAGGCAAAGCTACTTGCTCTCCTGCAGCAGAACCCATGGCTCAGCAACTGAGATACCATCTCGGTGATGGCCTGTCCCCTGTCCCCTGTTCTCCTGGTGGAAAGGAACAGGTAGGCCAGCGCTGAGAGGTCCCAGAGCCTGCAGGCATAGGCCTTCTACTTCCTAACAGATCTCCCATTTTATAGCAAATCTTCCCGAATTAGAGGGTGGCAATTGTCATTAGTGTCACTAGCAACAATTCAGGAGTTGCCTCCTTCGTCACCACTTATGGACATGATCAATGCCTCTGTCTTCATCTCCAGCCAACTTTCTCACGGCGGAAGGGCACGTGTACCCACACGTGAGCAGGGGGATAAATATGGGTGCAAAGTGGAGTTTGGCGCTTATCAGAATGGCTTTGAAAAGGCTGCGTAACATATCTTGCTCGGTTTCCTCACCTAAAAAATGGGGATGTTTTACAAATAAAAGAGAAAAAATATTTCTCAAGTATTAGCCCTATAGCTGGCACATTGAAAAGACTCCATAAATGTGCTGTCGATGGATGATCACTTTCATCTCCTGGTTGTGAAGTCTACAGTCTAGAATAACCTAGAAGCATTTGATAGGAGGTGTGTTGAATAGCCCTCATGAGCTTGCCTATATCAGTTGCAGTAATGAGACACTGAAACGTTTTTCACGTTCCTGAAATAGCCTCCCTGAACCAAGGGGTGAAAGCGTCACGTGTTTCTCAATACGTTCCCAGATGTGAGGGTCGTCTGGCTGGGACATCAGTCACCCCACTGATCGCCCGGATTGATTTGGCTGATCCAGCTGGCTAGATGGGTGTCCCCTTCCTCTCTCACTGCTCCACGTGCAGCCCTCCCAGAGCTGCGTGCTTGGTCAAGGAGGAAGACCTTCTCCCACAGAGGGCCATTCTTCAGTCAAGGGTAAACAAGTAGCTGCACTTTCCTGCTAGAACCTTTGAACAAGCTCTCTAAATATGTTCCCAATTCAAACACTGTATTTGTTTATACACATAGCCAGAGTGGCTGGTAGTCATCTGAGCTACGTTGGGCTTCTTTGCTAGAACATCCCCCTCTAACACGGCTGCTAAGTGTGTTGCAGGATTTTTTACCTCAGTACCCAGGGTTTGTTGTCTTGCCCGCTTCAGAGAAGGAGGAAGGTGGATACAGAATAAAGTGAGCAGCAAGCAAGAATTTTATTACAGAACAAGGGTAGCAAAAGCAAGAAGCACACCAAAGTTCTCTTTGCAGAGAGAGGGCGTCCGAAAGCGAATACCCCCAACTATAGGCGAGGAACTTTGCTTTGCAGGGTTTCGGTCCCTTCCTTTTATTTTTCCCTTTGTTTCTTTTTAGGTTCTTTGTTTATTGGCCTGAGAACTGTAGGTGCTGAGTTGTTTATTCCTCAAGGGAACACAAGGGTGGTGTTGGTTACATCCTTAAGAAAAATTTTAGCCTGAGGAAGCTTTTCTCCTGGCCAGACATGAGGGAGTTTTTCTCTTGGTCAGATGCTCCCAGCATTGTTTTAAAATATGTAGTTTGCTCCCTTTCCAGGGACCTTCAAGCCCTAGCCTCTCCCTTTCTGCCTATTTAACCCTATCTTTCCCTATCATAATTGTAGAGCAAGGACACATGGATTGGGCCAAGACATCCTCTACCGGGACCATGGCCAGAGGACAGACTCACATCTCTTCGTAATCTTGAAACACGTTCACAGCACAGAGCCCGCCATCCCCAGTGAGAAGCAAAAGTTGTCACTGCTGCTCAAACAGCCCCCCCTGGTGTGGCTCCTAAGTGGCTGCTGCTACCCTTGGCCTCGGTGGCTTTCTCACTCCTGAACCTTTCAGTGACAGAGAATGAGGCCAGATTCTGGGAGGAGAGACCCTGGGCTCTGGGGAGGGCCCTGGAGCCTGTCCTCTCTCAGGTGTGTTGGGTAAAGCTGTGGCTCTTCCTCGAGTCCTCCCTCTCTGCCTGCCTTGCTTTCTTCCCCCCACCCCAATCCTTCCTTCTTTCCTCTCTCTCTTCCTCCCTTCCTTCCTCCCTCCCTCTCCCCTGCCTTCTCCCTCCCTCTCCCCTGCCTTCTCCCTCCCTCTCCCCTGCCTTCTCCCTCCCTCTCCCCTGCCTTCTCCCTCCCTTCCTTCCTTCTCCCCATCTTCCTCTCTCCCTCCTTTCCTTTCTTTCTTCCTTTTCTAATAAAAATAAACAAATCTAATAAATCTAAACTTAGTTACTACTGCTATCGCCATTTTAAAGGCTTCATCCTTCTTTTAAAAATGAGACAACTTGGTCTGAAAGACATTGAGAAAACTAACCAATGACGATTCAGATAATGAGCTGAGATACAAAGCAGGCATGTCTGACCGTAGAGCCCACACTCTTAGCCACCTTGCTTACTGCCTTCATTTTGAAAAAGGGTCATAGGCTAATTGCCTTGCAGAGTTTGAGAGGGGACATCACTGGGCATTCTCCTGCTCTGTCCTATTTCACCACACGTGGAAAAGCTCATTGCTGGGGCCAACTGGAATGTGACTGCTCTGGAAGGGGCTTATTAATGGACCAGGGTTGTTCTAGGTCCTAGCAATGGGTCATTCGACTCAAAGCCATCATGAGCTATAGTAGCCACTTCTTTCCAGGGTTCAGGGTCTCATTCCAGTAGAGTTCAGGGGCAAAGAAGCGTTCAGTGTAAAGTCAACCTCACATTTGCAGAGTTAAAAATAGGATAGAGGATCTCCCCTTGCCTGTAATTTTAGTACATCTTCTCAGGGACCTCATTTGGACTCAGGGCTTCCGCATTAACTATATAAATGGAATTAATGACTTGATTCCAGCAGAGAACATAAAGTACTTAAAGACCGGCTTTGGCCAGATGACACATTCTTAATAATAATGAGTAGAATTATTTAGTATTTAGTATTTATATAAGAGAGTGTCTCAATCACTTCCTCTCACACAAATTAGAATTCTAATGGTCATTTTGTGCTTTCCCATTTGTCATGCTTATGGATTTGCAGCATTTAAACATTTGTGATATTAAGTAAAATTAATGCCCATGAACGCCTGCAGCTGCCTGCCCTGTGTGGTTTGTTGCTTCATTTATTCATACAACAACTTGTCTTCCCAGCCAAGGATCCTAAACCAATGTCTCCTTGACCATCAAAGGTTTCTGCAGGCTGTTTGGGGCCCTGAGCCCTAGAACCAGCTGTCTTCTGTTGGTGCAGACTTTACCGATGCCCTGCTGTTGTTTGACTCATTGAAAGATCTTCTACTGAGGCAGCATCTCTGTTTCTAGCCTCAAATTATTTTCTTGGATCTATTCCCATAGTGTTTCAATGTGTTTGAATGAGTATAGTTATAAGATTTTAATTAACCAACTCCTGACTGCAGGTTTACCTGGGATAATACAAAGTAAACTCTGATTTGCGGTGGATGATTTTTCTATCACTCTCCAATGCAAGTCCATTTCTGATACCACTCTTTCCTGTTTTATGAATTAGAGGGTGATGATGATGGTGATGATAATGCTGAGGACCACAAAAGAATGTATCAACTACTTAGACGTCAAGCACTTAGCTAAGTACTTCACTTAGGCATTCACATTTCCCTTTTACAAGAGCCCTATGAGGTAAGTGGTATTCTTATTAGTATTGGTATTAGTATTAGTATTAGTATTAGTATTAGTATTAGTATTAGTATTAGTATTCCCATTTCACGGAGGCAGGAGCTGAGGTACAGGTCACACCCCCAGCCAGTGCTCCACCTGATATTCACAGGCAGGCCACCTGACTCCACACCATGCCCTTGTAATCATCATGCAAGACTCACTTGCTCCCGATGTCATGAGTCTTTTGAGCTAGAGAATTTCGTGCTAGTTTTTAAAAGAGCCATTACCTACAGTTTTAGTTTCCTAGATGATCTGTCTAGGACACCTCTGTGTACTCAAATTGTCTCGATGCTTAACGTTAAAAGTCAGAGAATTATTCTGAGCCTTCCATGTGCCTCTGTTCTGTCATCCCTCTTCTTTTTATTTTCCCCTTCTAGTATGATGGTCTGAGTCTTAGCTTTCTGGTTCTCCTGTTCAAAATAGAATAGAACTTTCTTCCACTTACAATCCAGCCGCTTCTACCTCATGCCCTCACAGCAGCACAGGGGACTCTGGGGATGGCTATGAGACCACATGTTGGTGGTAATGAATAGCATCTGGCCAGGAGACCCAATTTTTCTTCTTAAGAAATACGAATCGGGAGCTAGGGAAATTCTGTGAAAGAAATCACAATTTACTTCTACTTCCTCTTACTCTCACCCTTTGTCTCCCCATGTGCCCAATTCACTCATCTCATGTAGGAAAGTGACCTGGGATATTGATTCACACTGGGTGTTGGTAACATAATGAGGTTCCTCTGTCAGGTGGCACTAAAATATATGTGTGGAGGATTTAAGCTACAGGAAAGTTCTAAATTGGTAGAATTTTAAGGTAAAGCAGTAACAGTTAGCAGGTATCGTGTTCTCACTAAGCTTCAAGTTCTTCCCATATTACTCCATTTCATCCTTACACTGACCTTATACAACAGATATGATGACCCCATTTTGCCAATGGAGAAATGGTGGATAATTTGCCTTGTGTGTCACAGCTGATAAACGGGGGAAGCAAGTTCAAACTCTGGTTTGCTTCGTTATAAAACCACAAGTAACTTCTGCAGTCTAACTAGGTAGATAGGGGACACTAGATAGAGGATACTAGATAGGGGACACTAGATAGCGGTCAGGAAAGCCCTCTCTGTGACAGGCACCCAGAGACACCATCTACTCTGTAAGAGTCAGGCTGACCCTGACAAAGAAGGAGCGGGGATCCCCTCTCACTCCCAGGGTGATTATGTTTCCCTCCCGTCTGTGGTGGGAATTTGCCAGAGACAGAGGGTGACAAAGAGGGGGATTCGTGAACCCTGGCTATGGCTGAGGGACCAACCCAGGGAGTCCTCAGCCCCCGCTCTCCTTTGGACAGAATGAAATTCTTTCCTTCTTCTATCCTCAGGAGGAGAGGAACAGTGAATCCTACATGTGGAAGGAAAAAAGACCCATGTATTGAGCACCTACTGGATGCACACTCTGTGGTAGCCTCTTCCAGAAGTATCTAGTTTCACTCCTCTTTTTCTTCATAGGGACATGCTGACTAGAAAACAAGCCATAAAGAATTCATTTGGCTTGGCTTTTGCATGGGCTTCTCCATATAAAATAGGGCATTAGATCAAAGCCTGTGTAATAGGTAGTTTTATGTGCCAACTTGGCTGAGCTCTTGTGCCCAGTTATTCCACCAGACACTGATAGGTGTTGCTTTGAAGTTTTTTGTTAGATGTGATTAATGTTTCCAATCAGTTGAATTTAAGGAAACAACCCTTGATAATGTGAGTAGACTCCATCCAAAGAGTTGAAGGCCTAAAAACTAAAAAGTGAGGTTCCCAGAGAAGAAATTCTGCCTCAGGGCTGCAGCATCAACTCCAGCCTGAGTTTCCAGCCTGCCGTCCTGCCATATGAAGTTTAGCTTCCATAATCGCATGAACCAGTTCCTTAGAAATAAGCATATTTACCTGGATCTGTAATGTGTCATCTGTTTCAGCCTGAAAATTTCTAAATGTTTGAAATCAGTGGGAGCCTTCTGTGTTGAGAGTGACAGTATTGGCCTTTGCTTTGTGTATTGGATGTTATTCTTGGATCCTCAGCATCCCTAAAGTGTCACTGTCTCCTGGCTCTGGAGGTGAGAGGTCACATGGCTCTTAGTGCCTCCACCTCTACCCCATCGGAAGGTTAAACAGAAGCACAGTGTGAGGCACCTGGGTGGCTCTGTCTGTTAAGCGTCCGTCTTCGGCTCAGGTCACGGTCAGGCTCTGTGCTGACAGCACGGAGCCTGGAGTCTGCTTCAGATTCTGTGTGTGTCTCTCTCTCTGCCCTTATCCCACTCATGGTCTCTCTCTATATATCTTTCTCTCTCTCAAAAATAAATTGACATTAAAAAAAAAAAGAAAAGAAAAGAAACACAGTGCGGCTGAGCAGTTGCTGCAGGGGCCTGGGGTTTGGTGTGAATGTAACATCATGTAGCACCGCCCCTAAAGAGGAGAGGGGACTGTCCATGTTGTCTCCACCCCATTCCTAATGCAGACGTCATGATCATAATCTCCTTGCTGTCCTTCACGGAAGACACCAGTTGCGGAGGCCTGTGTCACTTTTAGAGTCTCCATGTCAGGGCCTCAGACATTTGCAGCATGGAGTCAAATTTAATCTGTTCCTCTGACAGATTTAAAGTCCATCAGGTCCTAGAGAAAGATCACCCAAAGGGCCTGAAGATGAGCTCATTTGCCTCTCTCAAAATACAAGTTAGTGAAAAAATTCAGCAGAGGAGTGTTTAGCAGGTTGAAGCTCATAAATCTGTCAGCAAACTTTACTGACCGTGTACATGAAATTAGGCAGGGCTGTCTTTTTTTTCCCCTTAACTTCAATGTCATTTTGAATTATGTACTCTGCATTATAGATAGATCAGCTTCCTTTTGGCTGCTAGCCAGCCTTTGAAAGACAGGGCTAGGTTTTATTTTTATTTCAACCTGCTTCTGATTCAGAGCTTAGGGTGACATATAGCCAGGCATCAGGTTAAAAAAATAATCTGTAATAGGCCCATCAACCCACTGTCATCTATGTTCAATGGGATATAATTGGTGATATTGACAACACACTGGATTATATTGATTTTCCCACCCAAGTGGAAAACCTTGGTGACACTTTCTTATTCATTCCACTACCCTGTTAGTTATGAAAAATTCTCCAGGGAAAAGTTATTATCATAAGTTATCTATACGTAGGTATCTGTGGTGTTTTCCTGAAAGGCCTGACCTTGAGCATCAATAATTACCTCTTATTATGTTCCAGCTCTGCAGGGTCTCCAAGTGCATCGCACCAAGATTCCCCACTGAGACGGTGAGCAGAAGCTGGAATCCAGTCCCGTGCAGGTGCCAAGTTTCTACAGTGAGGAAGGGGCATCTTTTTCCAATTTGCATGAGGCACCATGTGGCGGGACTGATGGGAGTTTCTATAAACTGCTATATTTAATCGGCACAAATGTTGTGCAAAGTGGAGTGGTAACTACGGAGATAGGGAAGAGTAGTACCCTGTGCTGCGGGGTTGGAATTGGTGGTGCGAGTATGAACTCGTATTTAGCAAGAAGAAGAGCACACATGGAAATAAATAAATATAAGCAGTTTGTGTTGTGAGTTTGTGTGTGTTGTGAGTTTAATGGTCTGCTTGGAATAGACTAATTTGGGCTTAAATCTTAGCGCCTTGTCCACAGGGCTTCTGTCAAATCTTTTAGCAATTCTAACCCTCAGCTGCCTCATCTAAAAATAACCAAAAATATCAGAAAACAAACAAAAAATGAAAGAAAGAAAGAAAGAAAGAAAGAAAGAAAGAAAGAAAGAAAGCAAAGAAAAGGAAAGGAAAGGAAAATGAGGAGAGTAATAATATTTATCTCACAAAGCTATTGTGAGGATTAATGGCAATACAGCATACTTACCATGAGGCTGGCACATAATATGACCCAAACTACGGCTAACGTAAGAACATTATTACTAATTCATTATTATTATATGCTGTTCTCTACATGATTATAAATATGTGTGTACCCAGGACACCTACATAGTTCCCATCTCAACTGTTGCCCTGCTTATTTTCTCGTGGGATGCTGGACTTATGTAGAGCCACTAAATTCCATTCAGGACTTCCCCAGGGTCAAGGCCTGCCCTGTGGGGAGCTGTCCTTCTCAGTGAGTCAAGCCATGCCCAGGAGATTGTGATTGTGTTAAACCAGAGCCTGGATCAGCAAAAATGGACTTAATAGATTAAGTCAGGAAGCCCATACCCTGGAGAGACACTGCCTGGCTGAGCTTTTCCAAGACAGGACCCGTCTTGTTTTCTCCAAACAACACTTCATTCGTAATTATGAGATCAAATAACATTTCCATCATCTACCACCCGAATTTTATGAAATATGTTGAAAGGACTTTTTTTTTCTGTGACCTTTCATTAGGCAGGGAGGAGCTAATTTCATCTGAATAGGAAGGATGATGGTGACAAAATATAATGAATCTCTTTCCTACTTGGTTCAACCAAAGCATGGTGCTATGCCACCAAGCAATGACATGTTAAGCCCCAGGAGGAAAATCAAATCCAGATGAAATTTCTAGAAAGGGAAAAATGCCTGGCTCTCAGATCTTATAATTCCCTGTGGAAATCTACATTCCTCCCACCCTCAACTGACCTAATGTGAATGACTAGTTTTAAAAATGGAGGTCAGACTTTACCCATTTGTTGCTGGGTCTTTAATTGAGAGATGACCTGAGAAGGAGCCTGGAAGAGGATGACTGCTGGAAATGCCAGAGCTCCATGGCCTTGCTGACAAGGAGAGCTCTCAGGAAAGATCAACAGGAGGTTTTTGCACATGTTCTTGACTATTACAATCTGGGGAATTATTTAAAGTAATGTTCTTAGATCGCTTGAGGAGTCATTAAGCACTTGATACACTGATTACACTCTTTAGATTTTCTTTGACCAAATTAAAACATGAGAATTTCCTTCATAGATGTGTAATTACTTTGGGGGAAAAATGACAATTCAGTAAGTAATAGCAAATTGTATATTGCTTTACGTATTGACCTCCATTATTTTGTTCAGTTTCTAGGAGCCTTCCTGGACCTTTCTGATCTTAGCATGTGATGAAAAACTTGTGGAAGCTTTTTCAAAAGCAGAAGGCCAAGCAGGGAGGCAGCCCTTGGGTCAGACATGGGTGGGAAAGGGGAGGCAAGCTTCCAGAAGGAGGCTGACTCTCTTCTAAAGGAAAAAGGCCCATCTTTTTCGGGTCAGTGCGGAGGACCAAAAGATCATGGATTATGGGTCCCCCAGTGAAAAACCGGCCCAAATTTTATTTCCTTCACTGACTGGCAGTTTTCCTTGGACACACATTGAAACCTTCCTGAGCATTACCGCCTTATCTGTGAGTTGTAGATAATAGTATGTCCTTGGAAATGTTGGGAGGATGGTCCATCACCACTGTCAAGCCTTGGATTATTGGCCATGATCTGGGGCTTCTTGATTAGTCCTACAGCTCAATGTTACTGGCTCACTAGACCTTTTGCAGGTACTGGCTCAAATCAGCCTCTCATTTGGCTGCAGCGTTCTTAAACAGTCCCCTCTACTTGTCCTGATGATCCATTCTGACCATTTGGAGAAAGTGCCTGCTTTTGCAGAAATAATTTTGCTTTGTTTTTGCCTTTTATAAAGCCCTTTTTCACCTGCAGTATAATTAGGCCAAGTGAGGGATAGGGCTGATTATATGTGTTTAGTTCAATTAAACTCAGGTTTTGTGTATAAAATTTCTGTTTAGAAATATTTCCCTGGGCATATCTGTATTGAGAAAAGTAAATCTCCATGTATATGTTTTTAAATACTTTCAGAAATCACCTAGTGTTCCATCCTTATCTTATAATCTTGAATTTACAATTCAAGCTTTTCAAAGCACATTGTATTTACTATATCATTGGATCCTCAGGACAACAGGATTACTATTTCCACTTTCCAGATTAGGAAAAGTAAGTTCAAGACTCCACAGCCACAGAACTGACGTTAAGGCTTCAATTTTGCCATATTGTGACCCACTGAAGACACTTCATTTTATTATGTAATAATAAAGATATCAGTACAGGTAACAATAAAATACCTTCAAAATCCTTTGTGCTTACTATGGTTCTTTTATCTCCCCTCTAGACTTTTCCTCTTATGAAGTAAATTTCAGTACCATGTTTTATTAACTTTAAATAAGTTTACAAGAGGGAGCATTCAACCCAAACAACCCTAATTGGCTACAAACATAATATAATGACCCTATTTCACCCAATTTGTTAAAGAAGTTAATTAGACCTGGATAGCCACCAGCTAAACACATTGGTTTAAACACCCAGTGAACCTAATTTCCTGTAAAAACATTCCTCTACAGAAGTAATGTAGATGGAAGGGAAGGAGGGAGGACTCTGAATGAAACTTAAAAAGGTTAATTTAGTTCCAATTATAAACAAAGGAGAAAAATATATATATATATCCATTTACATGTGTGTTTGTGTGTAAAGATAGATGATGGTTGATAGATAGATAGATAGATAGATAATAGACACCTTTCTGATTGAAACAGTCAAAAATAAAGAGATCATAATTTTAAAATGCAATCAAATTCAGTCCAAATCAGCAGGTTGTGCTCACTGTGTCCCTGACCCTAACCCCTCATAAGTATTGTCCCTAAGAGCCTAAATTATCTTGGAAGTTTTCGCCCTTATAATTTTTACCCTCTGGACACAACTAACTGTCTCAAAACAACAACAACAGAACCTGAGAATTTAGTAATTTAGGACTAGTCCAATTCAGATCAATGGTTACAAGTTATCTGGTGTATTTGAAGTTGAATACGTTGATTTTTAGACCCTCCCCCAACTCAATGGGCTCCCAACCTCTGGCAAGCCTCAAAACTTCTTCATCTCAGGAGGTCAAGCCAAGTTGCATGAGAATAGACTTTTAAACTGTAAAATACTGCTAAAATGTTAGAAATTCACATGGGGATTTGATCCCACAATACCATATACATGTAGAAAATACATATAAAAGGGAAAGTTACTTTAAAAAGTCATTTTTAGTCACTTGGGGAGCATTGTTTACATCCTAAAATGAAAAATTTTCAAAATTCATTCACTAAAGAGGGTGCTGTCCATGGAACATTTTCCGGTGATACTTTGTTGATCAGTGTTTTTGCCTTTTAATCATACCACATAATTCACATGTCACGTAATTCTTACTTTTTACAAATTCAAATTGACCATCATCAATTTGTGTAAATTAGTAAGCCTTAGCAAGACATGGATTTGGAAATCTGTGTTAAGTATGTACTTCCATACCTTCTAGAAAGAATGCTTCTCTATATACATCTTCAGAAACTTTTTTTTTTTTTTGGTGGAGACTTAAGTAGAAAAGGTGGAGTAATTATGTTCTCACACACTTTTTTCACAGCAAAGAGGAGTGTCACATATTGTACAAACACTCTGGGTTTGTACTTTCATCTTTAAATCTTTCATTACCATATTGCTCAATGCCCAGAACTCATTTATGTTTCACGAATAAAAACCACTCATCTGCTCTGCCTGCTGTATAAATATTCAACATATTTCGTATAAGTAATATGATACCTCATCTTCCCCCAAATCTCTTCCCACACATGTAATTACTTACAGGGTATGTGGTATTGGGCTACAAATTGCAGAGAATGGAAAAAGCTATTGTCAATTATTCATGCTAAGAATAACAATTACTATAAAGATATTTGTGGAACTTAGAATCTAGAAGGAGGGAGGTGTTCTACATACAAAACCATTTATGAATAAAAGACACTGCATGAGTGGGAAACGCAGTAGGAGGAATAAATAGATCAATGCAGACCATGACATTTGGGGAAAATGAGACATAAAATAAGCCCTATGGGTAGGATTTAAATAGAAGGACACATAGAGTAGTGTTTAGATCATGCGTGAGGAATATAACTGCAGGAATAAATTTTGTTGATGACTTTGGCTGTGTATACGTAGTCTGTTACTCTTTTAAATATTTTCTTTGCTCAGAGATAAACTCAATTCGTGATGAATGATGTGGGTCCTTCCCATTTCTATATTATTATACTAGGCACTTATTGTTTCATCTGATTTTTCCAAGAGAAACATTTCTATTCTTTTGAAGCCTTTCTCTCTGTACACCCCTCCAACTTGGTCATTTATCTTGTTTTCTAAAGAGATACCATTTGCTACTATGGCCCTGCCTTACTGGCCACATTTGATTGGTCCAAAAGTGAGTGTCTGACCCAAGCTGGGTCACTGAGTCGTGGGTCAATGAGTCTTTCCTCCTGGACTTTGGGATTTGGAAACAGAAAGAATATTCAGCCAGCCTCTCTCTGGTACTGAAGCCATAAGATATAAACCTCGAAGGGCTTGGCAGTCATGTTTTTGGCCACATAGAGAAAGCTACTCTGCAATGGTGAAGTAGGCTGATGCGACACACAGAGGGAAACAAACAAGGGTGAGTGAGAACATCCTAATACTTCTACTGTTATGGAGGCCCAACTATAGTTTTGTTCTTGGGGTCTTTGTCCTACATTTTCTGATGAAGATGTTCACATATATATAAATGTTACAATAATTATACAGTGCACACCCACAGCTACCACCTCGATTCTATAATTAACAGTTTGCTATATTTGCCTTATTACATGGCTATGCATCTTTTATCCACAAAGTCATCTTACTTTTCACGAATTTTAACTTAATTTGCAAATATCATTGCCCTAAGCACTTCAGTATACATATCATTAAGTAGAGTTCAATTATTACTTGTTTTTATCAAGGAAAAATTTACACATAATGAGATATACATAGTGTATGCATTTGACAAGCCCCTATAAAGATGCCTTGTATTTTCTTTAAATAGGTTTCCCTTTCTGCTGAAGATAATTCAAGGCTTATTTTTCCCGACTGCAACCAAAAGAGTCAAAGTTATAGTTTAACAAATTTACAGTTGAATTGGAAACTGGACTGTTTTAGTCAGCTCAGGCTGCTATAACAAAATACCACAGACTGGGTGGCTTAAAGAACCCACATTTATTTCTCACCATTGTGGAGACTGAAACGACCAAGGTCAGGGTACCTGTGGATTCAGTTTTTGGTGAAAGCCTTCTTCCTGGCTTGTAGATTTCTGCCTTATTGCTGTGTCCTCCCATGGCAGAAAGAGAGAGAGAGAGAGAGAGAGCGCGCGCAAGTGCTCTGGTTTCTCTTCCTTTTAAAATAAAGACACTGAGCCCATCATGGGAACCTCATTCCCACAGCCTCATCTAAACCTAAGTATCTCCCAGAGGCTCCACCTCCAAATACCATCACATTGGGAATTAGGGATTCACCAAATGAATTTGGGGGATGGGGTCACAAACATTCACTCCATAACATGGAATCAGGGATCTAAGGCTTTTGTTAGCACATATGGCACCTCTTTTGCACATTAGGAAAAGTTTTTGCTCTGGCCTGACAGACCCTCATGGTCTCAGAATCTGTAAGAGAAACAGGGCTAGATTTCAGTGCCCCTGGTAAGTACACTTTACAGTAAGTATGCACAGGGTGTACATAGGAATCTTGTAGATACCCTGGATCTTCAGCCTGAGGTGTAAGCCCTACTTTGGCTTAACATTTTCCTTCTGTTTTCCAAATGCCATAATTTTTCCTTGGCTTTGTCACCGCCCAAAGCATCCTGGGGTATTCAGCAAGAAAAGTTGCCCCCTCCCCGACCTCTATAATAATCCACAAAGGGAAGAACTTTTTGTGGGGTTGAGGGAGGATGGATGTGGCAATATTTGTAGAAGTTAAATAGTATGTGCTAAGAAGTGCAAGGTGCCTGTTTATCTCTGGTCTTATGATTCGAATCATCAGAGGAGGAAAAGGTAAGTTGGCAATCAAATTATGGATGAATTTTGTATTATACTACACTTGGACACCAAATGGCGTTCCCAGGAATGCTACAAATTGTTATTTACACATGATATTCTGAACATTGTGGAAGTCATAATGCAATCAGAATGCAGCAACAATGAAAATTCTGCCTGAGCAGGTCTGGTGGTGTTTCAAGGCCTCTGAAAATGATGAATGCTTCAGAGGCCAGGCATAGGTTTCTGGAGGCATAAAACAGGATGATTGTAACTCATTACAGATGACCAGAAGGTTGTCCAACACAAGGAGCTGTTTTTCTCTGAGACTTGGAGAAAGACCACTTCTCCCAGAAGAAGTGATGGTAGGCAGGATCTTCAGCATAAATAATTGCTTTTCCTAATAACCCTTAAAAATTTTCATAAGCCTTTGCAGAAGAAAACTATAATTCAATGGTCAACCCAGGGAAGAAGGAATGCATTCTGCTTACGGAGGAGATACTTGGCTTGCAAGCTGTGTTTGGAGCCAGAGGGAGGGGAGGAACAGACTTACTTGAAAAATAGAAGCTCCCCATGTTTCCACCTCTGCTCCCTAAATTTAAAGATATGGAAACCAGTCTCATAACAGGGGAGGGGGCCAGGGAAATCCATTGGTCAGTCAATCACCTTTTTTGTGCCATGGAGGTGGGGGATACAGACATTTAGGAAACTGTGCCTGCCCCTCACTGAGCGCCACCTCTTTTCCTCCCCACAACCAGCGTTCAGATCTTCGTTTCTCTTGTCCTGGGTATTACATTAGCCTCTTAAATTTGTCCTTGATCTTAATCTTGCCTTACTTGTCTCTGCCAGTCAGGGGGGGTGTTCTTAATCACAGTAGATGAGAGACTTTCTAGAGGAGAGTGGTTAAGAACTTGGACTCACATTGAGACAGCTGCCTCTGTCACTTTCTCACAGGATGACCTTGGTCACACTGATTGACTTTCTGTACTCGAGTTTTCCCTTCCCTGACTTCTGGGAGACGATAGTACTCTCATGGGATTGGAGTGGTGCAGATAAGTAGTACATGTAGAATGGTGCCGGGTCCCTGGTAAATACTCATCATTGCAAAGTCACCACCAGGTTAAGACTCCAGCGGCCTCCCACTGCCCTCAGGTTCAGTCCATACTCCTAAGAGTGATGCTAAGGCCCTTTGAAATCAGGCTCTATCCTCCTTCTCCCCCTTGGCTCCTGCCATCCTCACCCTGACTTTCATTGTGTCTCAGAACCCCAAAACCTGCCACACACTTTCAGTCCTCTGAGCCCTGCATACATGGTTCCCTCTCTGTAACCACTTCCCTCCTATGCTAGTTGTTAGCTACTGCTCCTTTAAAGGAGACTTTAAGAGTTTAGTGGTTAGAAGTCTTAAGAAATCAGAGTGGCCAGGGTTTTAATCCTGGCCTTGATATCCATCCTGGATACCCAGGGTATCCACCTTGATACCTGACCTTAGGTAAACTAAGCTAATTTTTTATGCCTTCATTTCTTCATCTATAAAATGGGCTTAATGCCTACTATGATCTGAATGTGTCCCCCTAAAATTCATATGTTGAAACCTAACCTTCAGAGGGTAGGGACGAGGAGGTTGGGTCTTTGGGAGGTGATTGGGTCATAAGGACAAAGCCCTCATGAATAAGTGCTCTTACAAAAGAGACTCCAGAGAGCTCTCTTGTCTCCTTCTATCATGTGAAGACAGAGCAGAAGTCTGTGACCCGCAAGAGGGCCCTCATCCAACTGTGCTGTCACCCTGATCTTAGACTTCCAGCCTTCAGAAATATGAGAAAGAAATTTCTGTTGCTTATGAGCCACACAGTCTACGGTATTCTGTTACAAAAGCCCAGATAAACTCAGACAGTACCCCCATAGTCACAAGGTATAGTGAGACACGGAGCTCAAGAAACTCAGCAAGGGTCTGGTAAATGTAAAGACCAAAGTGAGCATAACTGCAGTTGCAACACTGCTCTTTCCTCAATGAATAAAACCTTTCTTAAACACTATTATCATGATATTTTATTAAATTTTAGAGTACTACCTGATCACAGATCTGTTTCTGCATGTACAGGGAATCTATGTAAATGCAGAGCCCCATGTTTTATTCATCTCTGTAGACTTGGTGTCCTTTACAGTCCCCAAAACAGTGTAAGTACTGGAACATGTGGTTAATGGATGGATGGATGGATGGATGGATGGACGGGTGCATGGAAAAAAGAAGCATATAAGAGGGATACTTAAAAGGTAACCATCAAAAAAGAGCAAGGTGTGCCTTTGAGTTTCACAGATAGTCCAGGTTCTCAGAACTGTACATGTTCAGAAGACAGAGAACTTTTTCTGTGCTTGAGCATAAGGAAAGCTTCCTGGAGGAAGGGAAGTCTTGAGCCAGACCTTGAAGGATGGGTAGGTTTGGGAAGGGCCAAGGATCCTCTAAGTGATAGTAATGCGGCCATCTATATAGATATTTCTCAAAAATTCTAAAGCAGATAATTCTTAATTAATTGGGAAGGGGGGTGAGGCTGGATAGGAGGTCACAGATGAACACAAAATATGGCTAGAACAAAACTAAAACTGTCAAAATATATTACAGAGGTAGATTTAAAGCAAATATATTTAGTTGTAATTGCAACTGATACCTAGAAAACAAATTTCTCTGTTACAGAGCAACTATTTCTGTTTTCCGCATTATCTGCCTATGTTCCCTGATTTCACACTACTTACATATTACAAAGCTTATAGTAATTAAAACAATATGATATTAGCATAGAAACACAGAGATCAATAGAACAGCAGAGAGAGCACAGAAATAAACCCATATACACATGGTCAATTGATTTATGGCAAAGGAGACAAGAATACGCAATGGGGAAGTGATCGTCTCTTCAATAAATGGTATTGGGAAAACTGGACAACCACATGCAAAACAATGAAACTGGACCACTCTCTTACCACACACAAAAATTAACTCAAAATGGAGTGAAGACTTAAATGTAAGACCTGAAGCCATAAACTCCTAGAAGAAAACATAGGCAGTAAGCTCCTTGACATTGGTCTTGATGATGACTTTTTTTTGAAGCTATCACCAAAAGCAAAAGGAACAAAAGCAAAAGTAAATGAGTACGCAAACATCATACTAAATAGCTTCGGTACAACAAAGGAAACCATCGACAGAATGAAAAGGCAACATATGGAATGGGAGAAAATATGTGCAAATCATACATCTGATTAGGAGCTAATATACAAAATGCAGAAGAAACTCATACAACTCAATAGAAAATAAAAAAATCTGATTAAAAAATGGGCAGGAAATCTGAATAGACATTTTTCCAAAGAAGACATACAGACGGCCAACACGTATGAAAAGACACTCTACACCATTGGCCGTCAGGGATATGGAAATCAAAACAATGAGATCTCACCTCGTGACTGTTAGAATAGCTAATGTAAAAAAGACAGGAAATAAGAAGTGTTGTCAAGGATCTGGGGAAAAGGGAACCCTTCTGTAGTGCTATTGGGAATGTAAATGGGTACAGCCACTATGGAAAAAATTATGGACATTCCTCAAAAAACTAAAAATAGAACTACCATACGATCCAACAATTCCACTTCTGGGTATTTATCTGAAGGAAATGAAATCACTAACTCAAAAACATATATGTACCCCCATTTTCATTGCAGCATTATTTACTATATATGTATAATACATATACATATATACATTTGTATGTATAGGATATAATATATACATATGGTATGTATGTATACATATATGGTGTTTGTGTATAGTGTGTGTGTGTATATATATATATATTTATATACATATATATATAAATGGTGGCATACACACATATACATGTGTGTATGTGTGTATATATATATATATATATACACACACACATACACACATATATATGTATATATATATATATATATAAAGAAATGGTGGCACCAAAAGCCATAAAATACCTAGGAAAACCTAACCAAAGAGATAAAAAAATCTATACACTGAAAACTATAGAAAGTTTATGAAAGAAATTGAAGAAGACACACAAAAAAATGGAAAAGAAATGGTTGTATACGTGTGTGTGTGGTATATGATCTCTCTTATATATGAAATATAATACAAAATGAACAAAACAACAAGCTCAGAGATAAAGAAAACAGATCGGTGATTGCCAGAGGTACAGGGTGAGAGGGAGAAATGGATGAAGGGGGACAAAAGGTAAAAAGGTAAGAGCAAAACAAAAGAAAAAAAGCCTATAATAAACATATGACATATATAAGCATATATATATATATATACACACACACACACACACACGTATATATGTATGTATATATGCATATATAAGTAAACACATATTTACTTTAAATTATATATGCATATATTTTATATATATTCATATATGCACAATCTAAATGCATAACATATATAGTCATCATAGATTATAAAAAACATAACAAATACAATTCCTTATTTACCATTATCACCATATCCCTGGATAATCAAGATTTCACTCTAAAAGCCATTATTTATTGTGTATTGTATTCCAAGTTGGAGCTCTATGCTATATCCTAAATCTTAGAGCAAAATCATGACATAGTGGTTATTAATTCCTATTTTTAAATGAGAAACCTCAGGTGCAGAGGAGTTTAATGACTGGCTCAAGGCCTCTTTTCTAATAATTTCAGAACTGATCATTTCAGCTCAGCTGGTCTTTAGAGCCCATATCCTTTATTGCATGCCATGGTTCTTCCATTAATAACGTATCTTAAGTTGGAGATAAAGGATTATACTCTAAATTTAATCATGTGAGCGGTGAAATAATCCAGTTTTTTCCATGCAAAATATTAATGTTTTGCATATTGATTGACCTGCCTTTTGAAGGTGAGTGGAGTGATTTGTAGTGAGTATATTGGCTCAGGACTAGGGCAGAGCAAGTTGACATTTATATATTAGATCTAAGAAGAGTTAAGAGAGAATTACAATTAGATGGAAACTCTCAGGGCTGTGGAAGCATCTAAATGTATTTGTTAAGAGTGATTTAAACTGGATGTGATATGGGCACAGTGGGAACATACAGCTACATGCCTATGAGTCTCCTGTGTGCCAGGCACATAGAAGACCTATGGACACCAGATCCACAGAGAACACAGACCCAGAGAGTTGGTGATTAGTCTAAGTCATGCTTTGTGCATGTACAGCATTGTGAGGGCAAAGAAAAAATATATTGTGTAATTCAAACATTTTGAAAATTATTGACATTTATTTTATGGGCCAGAGTATGGCCCATCTTGCAAATTTTCCATATACACTTGAAAAAAGTGTAAACCCTGCTACACATTGTTGAGTAGAATGCTCTATAAATAGCAGGTGAAATAGGTTGATGTTGTCATTCAAATCTGCTATATCCCTCCTGGTTTTCTGCCTACCTTTTCTATGAATCATTGAGGGGAGGGATCAAGATCGGCCGCTATTATCCTGCCTATTTCTCCTTACAATTCAATTCTAACCATTTTTACTCCATGTATTTTAAATCTCTGTTATTAGCTGCATAAATGTTTAGAATTGCTATGTCCTCTTGATAAACTGACCTATTATCATTATGAAATGAACTTCTTTATACCTGGTAATATTCTTCGCTCTGAAATCTGTTTTATCTGATGTTAATATAGCTGCTCCAACTTTCTTTTGATTCATAAAATGACAAGCCACAGACTGGAAGAAAGTATTTGCAAAGCATATGTCCAATAAAGGACTTGTATTTAGAATTTATAAAGAACTCTCAAAATTCAATATTCAGAAAGCAAACAACCTAATTTTTTTAAATGGGCGAAAGTTTTAAACAGATAGTTCGCCATAGACAATACACAGATGGCAAATATGTACATGAAATGATCCTCAGCATCCTTTGTTGTTAGTGAAACACAAATTAAAACCACAGTAAATAACACTTCACACTTATTAGAATGGTTAAAGCTAAAAAAACTGACCATAAGAAGATAGCAAGAACCTGGAGGAATAGAAAGTCTCAATGCATGGCTAGTGGGAAAGTCATATGGAACAATCATTTTGGAAGATGATTTAGCAATTTCCTCTAATGTTAAGCATACATGTAGAATATAATGTAGACTTTCCATTCCTGGGAATGTACCCAAGAGAGAGGAAAGAAAGTCTGCATTCATGAAAATATGGATGTTTAAAGCAGCTTTGTTTATAATAGGCAAAAAAATGGAAACACCCCAAATACTCATCAACAGATGAATGAATAAACAAACTGAGGTATATACAGACCATGAAATATTACTCATTGATAAAAAACGAAGAAGGTATTGATATGCACTACAACATGGATAAACTGCTAAATAATTACGCTGAGTGAACAAAGTCATACAAAAAAAGAATATATGCTTTATAATTCCACTGATATAAAATCTAGAAGATGAGAACTAATCGACAGTGACAGAAACAAGCCAGTGGTCATCTGAAGATGGGAGTGGTGGGGAAGGATAAGCAGGAGGATTCCAGCAACAGGAGGAATTATTTGGGGGTGATGTATGTGCTTATTACCTTAATTGTGGTGATGATTTGACAGGTGTATACCTACGTCAAAGCTCTTCAAACTGTACACTTTAAATATATTCAGGAGTGCCTGGGCAGCTCAGTTGATTAAGAGTCCAACTCTTGATTTCAGCTCAAGTCATGATCTCACAGTTTGTGAGATGGAGCCCGCGACAGGCTCTGCACTGACAGTGTGAAACCTGCTTGGGATTTTCTCTCTCTCCTCTCTCTTTCTGTCTCTCCCCATGCTGATCAACTCTCTCTCTATCAATAAATATATAAATATTTAATTAATTAATTTAGTTTATTGTGTGTCACTTACATGCCAATAAAGTGGTTTTTTTATTTTCAAATTTTTATTTAAATTTTAGTTAACATACAGTGCGATATTTGTTACAGGAATAGAATTCAGCGATTCATTACTTACATACAACACCCAGTGCTCATCACAGCAAGTGCCCTCCTTAATACCCATCACTCATCTAGCCCACCCCCCACCCACCTCCTTCCATGAACCCTCAGTTTGTTCTCTATCTTATGGTGTAAGAGTCTCTTATGGTTCATTTCTCTCTATCTTTTTTCTTTCTTTTCCCCCTCCCATATATTCATCTGTTTTGTTTCTTAAATTCCACATAGAAGTGAAATCAGTCTTTCTCTGACTGATTTATTTCATTCAGCATAATACACTCTAGCTCCATCCATGTCATTGAAAATGACAAGATTCCAATCTTTTGGACAGCTGAGTAATATTCCATTGTACATATATACCACCTCTCCTCTACCCATTCATCAGTTGACAGACATTTGGGCTCTTTCTATAGTTTGGCTATTGTTCATAATGCTGCTGTAAACATTGGAGTGCACGTGCCCCTTTGAATCTGTATTTTTGTATCCTTTGGGTAAATACCAACTAGTACAATTGCTGGATTGTACAACTTGTTGGTTAGTTTTATTCTTAGGGATCTTATGGTTTTTGGTATAATTATAAATGGGATAGATTCTTTGATTTCTCTTTCTGCTGTTTCATTGGTGTATAGAAATGCAACAGATTTCTGTATGTTGATTTTATATCCTGCAACTTTGCTGAATTCATGTTCTAGAAATTTTTTGGTAGAGCCTTTTGGGTTTTCTACATAGAGTATCATGTGAGCTGCAAAGAGTGAAAGCTTGACTTCTTCTTTGGCGATTTGGGTGCCTTTTATTTCTTTTTGTTGGCTGATTGCTGAGGCTAAGACTTCTAGTACTATGTTAAATAGTAATGGTGAGAGTGGACATCCTGTCTTGTTCCTGACCATAGAGGAAAAGACCTCAGTTTTTCCCCATCGATAATATTAGCTGTGGGTCTTTCACATATGGCCTTTATGATAATGAGGTATGTTCCATCTATCCCTACTTTGCTGAGGGTTTTTATCAAGAAAGGATTCTGAATGAAAGAAAGAAAGAAAGAAAGAAAGAAAGAAAGAAAGAAAGAAAGAAAGAAAGAAAGAAAGAAAGCTGTATTTTGTCAAATGCTTTTTTTTTCTGCATGTATTGAGAAGATTACATGGTTCTTAACCTTTCTTTTATTAACGTGGTGTATCACACTGATTTGCAGAAATTGAACCCCCCTTGCAGCCCAGGAATAAATCCCACTTGACCATGGTCAGTATTTGTATTAATGTACTATTGGATTTGATTTGCTAGTGTCTAAGATTGAAATCATACCATGCACATTTTCAGACCATAACGCTATAAAATTTGAAGTCAACCACAAGAAAAATTTTGGAAAGACCAAAAATACATGGATGGTAAAGTACACTCTACTAAAGAATGAATGGATTAACCAAGAAATTAAAGAAGAAATTAAAAAAGTACATGGAAGCAAATGAATATGAAAACACGACAGTTCAAAACCTTTGGGATGCAGAAACGGCAGTCCCAAGAGGGAAATATATTGCAACACAAGCCTCCCTTAAGAAGCAAGAAAAGTCCCAAATCCACAGCCAAACCTTACACCTAAAGGAGCTAGAAAAGGAAGAGCAAATTAAGCCTAAAGCTCGATGAAGAAAGGAAATAATAAAGATTAGAACAAATTAAACAATGTAGAAACAACAACAACTAAACAGAACAGATCAACAAAAATAAAGCTGTTTTAAAAATTAGTTCTAGGGGTGTTTGGATGGCTCAGTGAGTTGAGCATTGGACTCCTGATTTCAGCTCAGGTCATGATCTCACAGTTCGTGAGATCAAGACCTGCATCAGTCTCTGCACTGACAGCTTGGAGCCTGCTTGGGATCCTTTCTCTACCTCTCTCTGCCCCTACCCTACTTGTGCTCTCTCTCCCCAAATAAATAAACTTAAAAAATTGTTTTAAATACTTTCATATGTACTCAAGAAAAATGAAAACATTTGTCCCCACAAAGACTTGTAACCAAATGTTCTTAGCATTATTCACAAGTACCCAATATTGGAAACAACCTAAATGTCAATTGGTGAATGGAGAGACAAAATTTCATATATCCATACAATGGAACACTATTCAGCAACTAAAAGTAATGCACTACCAATACATGTTATGACATAGATAAACCCCAAAAGCATTATTCTCAGTGAAAGAAACTAGATACAAGAGACCATACATTATATGATTCCATTTGTTAAAAATATCCAGGGACACCTGGGTGGCTCAGTCAGTTGAGCAACCAACTCTTGATTTTGGCTCAGGTCATTATCTCACAGTTCCTGGGATGGAGCCCCATATTGGGCTCTGCACTGACAGTGCAAAGCCTGCTTGGGATTCTCTCTCTTCCTCTCTTTGACCCTCCTCTGCTCATGCTCTCTCTCTCTCTCTCTCTCTCTCTCTCTCTCTCTCTCCCCCCCTCAAAATAAATAAAAATTTAAAAAATATCCAGAAAAGGTAGAGTTATAGAGACAGAAAGTAGATTAGTGATTGTCTAGGGAGGGGGTGTGAGAATGGGGATTAATATGGAATAGGTATTAGTGATGCTTATTGATGACGAAAATGTTCTAAAACTGATTTATAATGATGATTGCACAATGCAGGAAGTTCACTAAAATAAATCTGGACCCATTTTGTTCCAGTTCTTTCTCAGCACCTGGTGAACTCTCAGAATGGGTCTGCATAATAAGAAGCAAAACCTGAGCAATCTTAACAGGGAGTGCTGCAGCAGCTGAAACCCTGCACTGTGCACTAGCTAAATAACTCCTCTGACTAATGCCATTACCTCAAAAATGTGATCTTGAAAGATATATATTTGATCAATGAGCACATTATAATAATATAACCATGAAAAATAACTGTAGGCATTTCAGGAAATCAGATGGGAGAACAAACATCTCAGTGGCTCAGGATGCCAGATTGGTATCTATCAGGGGATAGCACTACCCTCTTAGTATATTAACAAGTGTAAATCCTGGGGAAAAAATCATAAGGGCAATGAAAGCAGGGAAGTTATATTATAGCCTACAACTTAATTTTTATGTATGCCATGAAGATAGGAAAAAGGAAAAAGAAGAAAAGGGCTTTTTTTTTGTCGTGGAAGTTTTTCTTCTCTTTCTGACAGTGAATATAAATTTCACCTCTAAAATGGAAAGCCAAGGAAAGAGAAATATAATTTTATACACTTTAGTGTCGTCCAGTGGGAAAGTTTATGGACAGGCAGAAATTACATCATATCTTCCTGGGATTTCTGTCTCACAGAAATATTATGGTGTTATATGCAAAGCAATCGGGGTCCTGCTGGTGTTGAACTCAGTGAGTAGGGAATAGACCTGCCTCTAGGATAATGGTTGAAGTTAATATCACCACAGCCTTGCTATCTAGTGACATCGGCCTTTTGTGTTTGCATGTAAGCCAAAATTCAACCATCAGCTCTGTACCTAGACAATATTTTCTTGATGGAAATGAAGGCAGACAAGGAACTTCATTCACAGACGTGCCAACAAAACTAAGGGGAAAGACTGGTAAGGGGTCGATCTACAGGGTCCTCCAGAATAAGGCTCTATGCTTGCCAAGATCTCTGGGACCCTCTGTACTTGGATTACTCAACTAAGGAGATTTACTTTTCTTTGCCCCTGGAAAGAAATATTATCTCCAAGAAAAGTGGAGATGTGAGTAACTATACAGGAGATGGTGATCGCACTATTTCTGCTTCAAAGGAGAACCATCCAGCAATGCAAGGGGAACTTTGCTTTTGAAAATACACAAAGAAAAGCACCAGCTGTGCTAGCATGTGAACACTGCCCGACACACTTAACATGCTACTTGATAAAGATCTAGAATAGATTCAAACATCTCCATAATATTTACTATATTTTTATATTTTAGGGCTGGACAATCTGAGTACTTTCAATAGTTTGATTCAAAGAGATTATCCTGTTCAACATTGGCTTGGGGATCACAAAAATGTTGTAGTTAAAGATGACACAGTGGTTAATATCTACCCAAGAGGAAGAAAAAACTACTGAGTAAATTCATGAATAGGGTCTGCTTTGACTTCTGCAATATTATCTTATGTTGGGGTTAATTATAGAAACATAACCTAAGTGGACTTCTGCTGTGAGATGATAAAATGCACAAGGTTAATACACAATTGTGGGAACACCCACACATTTTAATTTAATAACAGACATTTGTAGGTTTAACTAAGGCAGATCATCTCCCCGCGAAAAAGGACTGGTTTTGACAAATAAAAATGTGGCTAGTGAATTTACTCATTATTCTCCTCTGCTCTGGATTTAAGGAAGCCAGTAGTCTGGTTTTGATACTCATTTGTGATGCAGTTGTCACTGCCTTCTCGTTTGAGGATGCTGCTGCTGATGGTGTTGCCATCCATGTGCGCATATGTAGCTGGGATGTCTGGTGGGTGTTCACCTGCTCTTTTCATATCATTCCATGTAGCCAGAGCTGCTGCTAAAGAGGCTTTATAACAACAGCCTTGACATCTGAACTCCTGGTGAACCCAAAACACATGTTCGGACTCAGCTGCCCTATACCTCCTAGTTTCATATTTTACTGACCTGGTTATTGCTTTGAATTCCCACCTGTCTCCAGCATGGCCTCCATGTTATCAGCAAGGGCTGATGTTTAAGATATTGCCTCTCTTTATTAATGCTACTCACCCTTTAGCTATTTAGATATAAATGCATGAGTCAGGCCGCCATAGTCCATTCTGAAAGGCTATAGGCATTTCAGAAAAAAAAAATAGAGGGGAGATCAAACATCACAGTCATTCAGTATGATCTCTTTACACTAGCAGTATCTCAGCCTTCAGAAAGTTTGAAAATTAAACTTGTAACCCACCCCTCACAAGTAGGAATAATCTATATGTCAATCCTTCCTAGTATAGAATGTTAAATAAATAAACTCTCTGGGTCAAAATGTTAGTGTTTGTATGAGAATTAAATGAAATGAACACATACAAAAAAACATCTAGAGCCATATCTAGTACATAATAAATGTTCATTGAATATTTGCCTTCATGGGTATTATTATTAATGTGTACATCTATATATCAAATAAATCACCTTCAGTTCCAGAATTTGAGGGAACACTGTCTTGGCTGAGGATTGCCCCAAAAGGGATGAAATCACAATATTTGAGTTGGGTTGCCCAAGGGGGGTTCCCTAGTTGGGAGATCAGGAGCAATATGAAAGAACGGGTTTCAGGGTCTCAAAAAGTAGCACCAAGGACAATGAAGAGGGCAATGGAAGAATTGAGGGGTGGAAGAAAAAGAAAAATTTCCCCCATTCCACCTTAGCTAGAAAGAGCCAGGATACACGAGTGCAGCACCACAAGAAAGCAACCTTTAGCGTGTGTGTGGGCAGGGGTGGGGATGGTGAGAGGGAACCCCTTTCCTCAGGTAGACCATGGCACTGGGATGTGGTCTTGAGGGGTAAGAAAGAAAGAAGACAGAGACAACTTAGAACTAAGTTGTGACTTTCTCTCATGACACTGAGGATCTACTACTCCGACCCTCATAGAGATACGTTTTTCCCTCAGTTGATCTGTTCGGAGGAGGCCCAAAACCAAATTCATTTGGAGAGGTCATGAGGCTTATTGTCCTCTGAAGTCCACTTTTGAACAAAGCCATCTCAAGATACAACAGACAAGGAGTGCTCAAATCCTTATCAAATTCACCAACCTTCCTTTTTATTGCCCAGTGTAACCAACTCACTTCAGGTTACCATTATTTGCTCTTGGACATTGCTATTGATCCTAGATTCCAGATGCAGGCATATGAGGTGTTCTTTCCTACAGGTTTCCAGACACAATGAACTTCCCCTTAAAAAGCTGTTTTCCAAATCCCTTTGAGGGTTTATAGAGAAACACCCTCAAGTGTGTATACCTGCAACTTAATGAGAATAATATTTAACTTTCAGCACTTTTAAGGTACCAGGTCCTGTGCTAAGCATTTCTCAAACCTTATCCCATTTTATTCTCATAATCACATTCTCTCCAGACTTTCTGGAAATATCTTTTTTGGAAAAAAAAAAAACCTTTAAAAACTACTAAAATCCCAATGTTCTCCAACTCAACTACTTCTCAGCTATTTTTGCTTGATTTTCCATGAACACCCTCAATTCTTCCCAACTACAAAGGGAATAGTTCACATTCCAGACACACACTGTAAGTTCAAGAAGCTCACAGTACCCCAGCAGGCAAGACGAAGAGAAAACAGGAGACTTCAAGGAAATGCACCCAATTTCAGCTTCTTTACAGGACTCTAATGATAGATTCGCCAAAATTGGCACAGAAAAGAAGATGATGGTGTAGTCTGTGATCTAAGCCACCCAAGTTGGAAGAAGGTCTCATGAAATTAGTATGTGGAGGAACTCAGCACACTCCCTCGATACAGCCCTATTTCTGTTTCTAAAAGCTACCCAAGGATATATTCATCCCACAAATGTTTCTCTTATTACATTACTTCCCGTAAATGTTCAACACTACATGTGCAGAGACCACTTAGTAGAATGCCAACATAGGCTTTGGAGTTTGTAATTTTCAAAAGCAACAACTAAAAACCTGCTATAACTCATAAAATATGCAGTAAGGGGCTTTGAATAAGATTGAAAAATAGGAGAAAAATCTGTGCTCCCAGCAGGCAAAACATTCATGACATTTTTAATAATAATGAAACATAAGACATCCATAAGGCAAAACTGAAATCCATTTTGCAGGTGAAAAAAAAATAGGTCTCACTTAATTTGCTTAGGTTTCTTCATTAGGTTTTATATTTCTTATTGAAAAGTTTGAAGATATGAAAGTATAATAAATGTTTGAGGGGAGGTGTGGAAGAGGGAGCCAAGTTTTCCAGTAAGACTAGTTAAGGTAAAACATCTTTACACAAGAGTAATGTCACTTTCTGTTCTTCACAAACTGAGTTTTGTTTTCCTTTCAAAAAGCAAGAAGGAAAACCAAGTATTGCCTCGCTTGCCTTTGTGTATATAATCTACAATATTCTGGCACTGCATACATACACTGAAAGGTATAGTTTGTTTCTCCTTCTAACTTTGAGATTTATCTAATTCACTTTGGGGAGGAAGGGAGAGAGGAAGGAAGAAGAGTATTTTTAGTTTGTAAAAGGAAATATGATCATTGTCTTTAGATACCAGATGGGTTTGTCCTGTGGGAGGTGGGTTGGATTTACTGTGTATGAGTGAATGGCATTTGTGGGCATGCGAGCTCCATAAGGAAGAATACAATATCGTAGTTGCTAGTTTCATTTTATCTTCCACTGAATTCTAAGGCCCCTGAAGTTGGGATCACATGTGTTTTATTCACTGCTATGTTCCAACTGCCTGGTAAAGAAGGCTTTAATAACTGCTCCAAGAAGGGCATTACTACATGATGGTTAGAGCTGTCCAGTCATGGAAGCAGTGAACCCTCCAACACCAGAGATGTTCCAACATTGCCAGTAGGTGTGGGGTTAGGCAGAAATCCACATACGATGGAGGAGTTGGGCAGAATAGCACACGATGCTTGATCTAATGCTGATCTTCTAGGATTTCATTAATTTAGAATTTGCTTGGTCTCTGTGTAGCTGTGCCTTTTGGCAGAGTTTTTAGAGAAATCTTCCTCCCTATCTACAAAACATTCCTCAAGAAAGAAGATGTAATTCCTTAGCCCATGGTGAGGATGGGGAACTGTGTGCTTTTTCCCAGAGCCTTGTTTTATCTCAAGGAAACCTGATGACCTTCTCATTTATTCCCTTCACCCCACTGCCTTCTTCTTGACTAAACCATCCCCTATAGTCTGTTTTTCGGAAGGTGCAGGTTATTGAGGCCAATGAAAGAAGCCTCACTCCCTGGTGGGGTGGTTGATTTTCTTCTTAAATGATACCTAATTCTGAGTCTTTTACAGGAATTCACCCTGGAAAGTGGGCCATAGTCAACAGAATCATGTTACGGAACATTCCACATACGTTGTTCCTAAGTGCCATCTGAGCATGGGATGTTGCTGCAATGTGTGTGCTGCACCTTACATGGACTAGCAGAGTCAGGAAAAAGCAATAAGGAAGTGAGTTCCTTCAGCACCCACGGGGCCCCCAGATCTTCCTCTTTAAGGGACAAAGTCACACCTTTAGGAATTTCTAAGAAGTAGAAATATTTGATGCCCCAAAAGTCACCTAGGATCGTCTGCTCTCCCTGAGAGCAGCTTTGATTTAAAACAACCCCTGCCACAGTTTCCTAATCTACCTGGAAGTGATTGCGTGTCACTGTGTGTGTTCACTGGCTCACTTCATCTCCCCTTTACCCCCTCTTCCATCCACATGGTTGGCAGAAATGAAATATTTACTGTTTTCATGTATTCTTAATTTAGAAGTGTATTGGCTTTTGGGAGCAAACAAAAATAACAATTTTCAAGAAGCAGTGAGTATAGAATACTAAATATTTGAGAAGGGGGAACATATAAGGCATCAGAAGAGAACATCTAATGAAACAGAGAAATGGAGCTGCTCCAGGAGAATTACAGACTAAACTGTACAAGTTCTCTCACAGAGGAGGAGAGAGAACACATACTTTATCTCATTAGTATTCAAAATGTTTAAGTTTTAAATATTCAAATATAGGGAAATAAACAAAAATGTATTTCCCCTAAGCATAAGTCATAATTTTTTTAAAATTGAAATCATTTCCTGGGATGATGATACCTTCCCCCAACCACGATGTGAGTTTTTAGGATGCAGGTATGTCTCACATTAGGAAATCCAATATACAAAAATCTGAACCTCAAAATAGATACTTGAGTATAATTAGCCTTTAAAGTAAAAGACTGTGTTCAGTTTTCAAAAGGATTCAACCCAGGATTCCTTTAAATTGTCAGATTCCTAAATTAATTTCAAATATTTTAATTTACAAAATCTTGACCTGTATACATTTTTTCAGGAATGTCAAAGGAATAAAATTATGTCAGATAGGAATCAAATTATTCTGATTTGACAGATGGAGAAACTAAGGTACTAAATAGCCAAGCAATTTGCTCAGAATCATAACTTAGTGGTCGAAACTATTGATTTTTAAGTTCTTTGGGGTTATGAAAATGAATGCTCAGGAAGACTTTCTCTCCAAGGTATAGGGAAGATGTAGCATTGCCTGAGCTGGCAAAATTTTGCAGTTCATTCCCAGGGATTCCCAAATCCCTGATGTTCTTGGACTCTGTTATAAGGACCTTGCCTCATCCTCACTTGAGGGTTCTCAGTCTCCTAATTCTGCATAGCTTCTGGCACCTGGTAGAGGGGTTAGAATTGAGATATTTTGTAAATGTATTTGAAGGTCATTCACAAAATGAATCATGTGTGTTCTTAAACTGGCTAACTCATATATGTTCTTGATCTAAACTCTCTAGAAAATCACCTGGGATGTGGATGAAAAGTTTTTTTTTTGTTGCTGAAGACTTGGAACCAGGATTCCTAAGTGCAAGTCCGTGGGCCAGACTAAGACTTTGACAAAGCTTTCTCCAGTCCACAGTGAAATAAGGAAAATGAGAACAAGGGAGTTTTTCGTAAAGATGATTTTAGAATTTCTGGAATTATGTCTTTCCCGCCTTGTTGGTGATGCAAGCTTTGTAGGGTTTTGTTTTGTTTACTGTTTTAAAGAGAATGGTGGTGCTGAGAGCCCAAGTATTGAATGGTCTGGAGTCCAACTTGCCCACCTGTTGGGTTAGACTGGGCAGTGCACATAGCCTCTTTGAGCCTCCACTGCATTCATTATCTGTAAAATGGGAATATTAAGAGTACTTACATCATAAGTGTTGTGCAAACTGAACATAAAAGAGTTAGTCACATACTAACACATACACATACAAAACCATGGGGGGAGGAGTTGACAATTCAACATAGACCCCCACAGATTATTGGGGTTTTAATGTTACTATTGTAAAATGATGTCTAGGAATTATTGTTCTAGTATATAAGAGAGAGAAGAGGGAGAGAGATGGGGAGAGAAAGATGGGTAGGGAGAATGAATTTAAAAATTGTCTGATTCCCTCTTTCCTGAAAGATACCTTTCTTGTCTAGAGTTGGAAGGGAGAGGAAAGATCAAGTCATTTTCTTTTTTTTTTTTATTTAATTTTATTTTTTTATATGAAATTTATTGACAAATTGGTTTCCATACAACACCCAGTGCTCATTCCAAAAGGTGCCCTCCTCAATACCCATCACCCAACCTCTCCTCCCTCCCACCCCCCATCAACCCTCAGTTTGTTCTCAGTTTTTAACAGTCTCTTATGCTTTGGCTCTCTCCCACTCTAACCTTTTTTTTTTTTTTTTTTTTTTTTTATCAAGTCATTTTCGATGCATTCATCCTCTTTTGATTTGAGATCGCCAGGGTCAGTCTACCTTGTGTCTGTTCACTGTCTCTCTCTGGAATACCAGCTTTATGGTGGCCACATTCTTGTCTGACTTAATCACTGTTCTATTGCAACATCACCACAGTGCAGACACTGGGTTATAGTCACTGAATGAGTAAAGTGAGGGTCGATAATCCACAGTGTCAAACACCTTGGGCATGAAATTATCTTAATGTTGTAAGTGCTCTGTCCTCCCTTGGCCTAGGCATCCACCAGCTAAGGGCACAGCCTGTGTGCAATTCAGTCTAGGAGCCATCACTGCTGGGGGTGGCTTGAATCTTCCCTCAGTTTGTTCTACAACACAGGACACAATGGCATCAGGCAGTCTCTCTCTCTCTCTTTCTCTCTCTCGCCTTTTCATAAATTTTAATGTAATACTTCAGCATCTAAAATGACTACCCACTAGTTTATTAGCCACAGGCAACTGGTTACAATTGGTTTTTAATGCCAGGCAGCTGTCAGCTGTAAAGCTAAAAGAAGTTTGTCTTTATTTAAGTGGAGAGAAAGGCTTTACCTAGTATGAAAGATAATGGTGCTATGAGAGACATGGCTATCAGTTGTGGTTTAAAGTAGCTGTGCTTGTAAACAAAAATAAGGTCATGCTTACTTCAAGGACTAAACTTCTCTCTAATAGGAAGTGTGCTAGGAACAAAAGCAAGGGTTACATTTCTTTTATCAGGCGTTACAGAGAGTGAGCAAATGTCAGCACATTCACTGAAAGCAACCACTCAAACTCCATAAACACAAGTGACTCTGACAAGTGATCAGGTGTTGTCAGAATAAGACTCACGGTCCACAGACCAGCATGCACTCCTCATTGGCATTCAAATGTCTTCAGATTCAGGGTTTGTACCTGTTACACCCTTCCTGACTCGAATTCGTTACAGATGGATAATGGCAAGGTAACCTCGAACTAATTAACATGCCCTAAAACAATAGAGAGAAACAAACACTTTAGATCTTAACCTCAAACTAACAAAATACTGAGCCTTTAACAATTTGTAATTATTAAACACAGCACACAGCAAAATAACTTATGTCCCTACGATTATTTATATGTTGAAGGACAGAGAATATCAGGTTTCCACTTTATTTATCTAATAAACTGACACTGAGAGCATGAATTGAAGGGATGGATTCGGTAATTCCTATGGTTTGTCTGTGACATGAGCTGCATTTCTAAAATTTATTGAAATTTGCAAATAATTTGATTAGTAATTTCCCCCTCCCACCTCTTTGCAATAGAACCTTTTGATCAGCAGGGACTAGAGAGGAAAGACATTAAAATGAATTAAATTACACTTGACTACTATGAAAGCAATGTAAGTAGATTTAGGGAGATGCTGACTCTTCTTTAGGGAGTCCATTTAAAATCCATTTTATAGATGATCAGCTCCTTCAAATGGAGAGGGGAGGGAGGCAGTAAGTAGAGAGCTAGGGGATGCAGTGAAACAGGCTAAGCGCATACTTTCTCTCTTTCCATTAGAGTGTAATTTCTTCAGTGGCCACCAAGTCCAAATAAAACACTTATCATAACCAAGTACAGATGGTTTTTTTTTAATCTCAAGCTTTCAGTTTGTATTATTAGGACAGGTCAGTGCTTCCTAGGAATTTTCTGCCATACATAAATTCTTTAGATGTTAATTAATAGATGTGAACTGAAAGGTGGCAGCATTAGACAAATTTGTTCAACTCAGGATCTCCCAAAAGTAAAAGAATGTGCCACATGGCAGGACTTTTGCTGCTTATAAAAAAGAAAATGAACTTCTACAAGAGCTATAAAATGTCATATGGTAGAAAAGCGTGGTTCTATCTAATAAAAATAACAGCCAATTTAAAAGTCCTTTTGTAAGCCAAGCAGGAGACTAAAAGGATGTATAATTGTCATGGGCTAAATTATACCCCCACAAAATTCCTATGTCGACGTCGTTACACCAATACCTCAGATGTGAATGCATTTGGAGATAGGGCCTTCAAGGAAGTGATTAAGTTAAAATGAAGTGGACCTTAATCTAATATGACTGATGTCCTTCTACAAAGAGGTTAGGTTATAGACAACACAGACCAAGGAATGACCACGTGAGGACACAGCAAGAAGGTGGCCACATGCAAACAAGGAGAGAGACCGCAAAGGAAAACAAACCTGCGAACACCTTGATCTTGGACTTCCAGCCTCTAGAACTGTGAGAAAATAATTTCTGTTATTTAAGCCACACCGTCTATGGTATCTTATTATGCCAACCCTAGCAAATTAATACAAGTTATTATGTCATTTAGTCCCCTCAATGACCCTTGATGAAGAGAGCATTACTGTTATCATTCACTTTCACAGATGGGTAAAGCTGCAGTTCTTGGAGTCTTGAGATTCATCAGTACAAAGTCTGACTGAGTGCTGTGTTTTTAAAAGACCTGTTTGCCTTTACTCTCATGAATATCCAACAGTTCTTTCTCAGGTCCCATTCTCCTAACCCTAGACATCTTTGCTAAAGAAGTACAGGAGACTTATCAAGAGGTGAATTGTGGTCTGGAGAACTGCAAGCAATTTTTGCCTTTTCTGCATTTTCCAATTTTTCTGCAACAACCTTGCCTTAATTTTCCAATTTTAAATATAAATAAATGAAGGAAGAAAGATCCATGATTAACCCCAGTTATTCTAATTTGCACCCCTGCTGTATCCCCATAGGTGACATGCTTTCACTCTGTCACACTTCCTCTTATGGATCCTTTGCTTTTCTGGTATTCTCACAGCTATGCCAATATATGTCTTGCCCCAGTCAACTGATCAGCAAGCTCCGTGGAGACAGGGCAGAGTCTTGGTGTGATGGTTTACATGTATATCCCTGTGTTTAGTTACTATTTTAACATTACAGAAATTGCATATGCTGTGTAAGAACTTCTCTAACATTATTTATCATATATCCTCTACTTAAACAAGTCCCTATTTTTGAAAATTTGGGCCGAAAATATCTTTTTGTTTAAAGATTATCCCATACTTAGGGCTTCTTTTTTCGCTTTAGACTTGATGTCTTCATTAGCATACTATCAAATCAAAGATTCTGGACACTTTTAACACTTGGATCCAAATTGTCTAAGAGCTTTCTCGAGGAAGGTTAGACTCTCAGCAGTGGGTGAGTGCCAACTACATCCTTGCCAGAACTGGTCATTTTCATTTATTGGAAAAAAAAAAAAAATCTTGGCCAGTTGACAGGTGAAAGCAATATCTCCTGACTGCTTTAATTGGCATTTCTTAAAAACTGACCATTCTTTTAGACATTGGTTTAACAATTTAATATCCTCTTTTGAATGTTTTAATCATATTATTTTGAAGGTCTTCGTTATTTATCTGTTTGTACAAGCTCTTATAATATGATAATCCTTTTGACATACTTTTTGGAAATATTTTTCCCAGTCAGCCTTGTAATTAAATGTAATAAGATTTTACATTTTACAAATCAAAATCATTGTAGCTTTTTCAAGTACTTTTAATGCCTATATTCCTTCTTTTTTATTTTTTTTCTACTATTTCATGGTGCTCATATTTTCAGTGCTTTACAACAAATGTTAATGTGATAAGTACAATATACAGACAACAAAAATTAATTGTGTAAATAGACAAGGAATAAGCAGGGAATGGAAGTGTTGATTCAGGTGTTGCTAACTAGGCACCTCATTTTACATCTGTAATATCCTTCCCATTTCCTGCTCATTGAGCCTGAACGTCTTTGTCCTGAATTACATGATCTTTCAGAATTTCAGGTTTGGCATCCAACCTCAGCAGGCAAAGAAAGAGAAGATAGATAAAGAAGAGAATTCTTGCAATCCCTATCAAAATAACACCAGCATTCTTCACAGAGCTAGAACAACATTCCTAAAATTTGTATGGAACCAGAAAAGACCCCAAAGAGCCAAAACAATCTTGAAAAAGAAAATCAAAGCTGGAGGCTTCACAATCCCAGACTTTAAGATGTATTACAAAGCTGTAATCATCAAGACAGTATGGTACTGGCACAAGAACAGACACTCAGATCAATGGAACAGAATAGAGAACACAGAAATGGACCCACAAATGTATGGCCAACTAATCTTGGACAAAGCAGGAAAGAATATCCAATGGAATAAAGACAGCCTCTTCAGCAAATGGTGCTGGGAAAACTAGACAGCGACATGCAGAAGAATGAACCTGGACCACTTTCTTACACCATCCACAGAAATAAACTCAAAATGGATAAAAGACCTAAATGTAAGACAGGAAGCCATCAAAATCCTAGAGAAGAAAGCAGGCAAAAACCTCTTTGACCTTGGCCACAGCAACTTCTTACTCAACATGTCTCCAGAGGCAAGGGAAACAAAAGCAAAAATGAACTACTGGGAGCTCATCAAAATAAATATCTTCTGCACAGCCAAGGAAACAATCAGCAAAACTAAAAGGCAACCGACAGAATGGGAGAAGATATTTGCAAATGACATATCAGATAAAGGGTTAATATCCAAAATCTATAAAGAACTTCTCAAACTCAACACCCAAAAAAACAAATCATCCAGTGAAGAAATGGGCAAAAGACATGAATAGACACTTCTCCAAAGAAGACATACAGATGGCTAACAGACACATGAAAAAATGCTCCACATCACTCATCATCAGGGAAATACAAATCAAAACCACAATGAGATGACACCTCACATCTGTCAGAATGGCTAACACTAACAACTCAGGCAACAACAGATATTGGCAAGGATGTGGAGAAAGAAGATCTCTTTTGCACTGCTGGTGGGAACACAAACTGGTGCAGCCACTCTGGAAACCAGTATGGAGGTTCCTCAAAAAATTAAACATAGAACTACCCCATGACCCAGCAATTTCACTACTAGGTATTTATCCAAGGGATACAGGTACACTTTTGAAGGGACACACGAACCCCAACGTTTATAGCAGCACTATCAACAACAGCCAAAATATAGAAAGAGCCCAAATGTCCATCGATGGACGAGTGGATAAATAAGATGTGGTGTATATATATATACAATGGAGTATTATTTGGCAATCAAAAAGAATGAAATCTTGCCATTTGCAACTACTTGAATGGAACTAGACAGTAGCATGCTAAGTGAAATTGTCAGAGAAAGACAAATATCATATGACTTCACTCATGTGAGGAATTTAAGATACTGAACAGATGAACATAAAGGAAGGGAAGCAAAAATAATTTAAAAACAGGGAAGGGGTGGCGCCTGGGTGGCTTAGTCAGTTTAGCATCCAACTTTGGGTCAGGTCATGATCTCACAGCTCGTGAGTTTGAGCCCCACGTCAGGCTCTGTGCTGACAGCTCAGAGCCTGGAGACTGCTTTGCATTCTGTGTCTCCCTCTCTCTCTGCCCCTAACCCACTCACATTCTGTGTCTGTCTCTCTCAAAAATAAATAAACATTTCAAAAAACAATTTTTAAGAAAGTTTAAAAAAAAACAGGGAGGGAGACAAAACATAAGAGACTCTTAAATATAGAGAACAAACAAAGGGTCACTGGAGGAGTGGTGGGAGGGGGGGAATGGGCTAAATGCCCTGAAATCATTGTTGCACTATATCCTAACTAACCTGGATGTAAATTAAAAAATAAATTATTGTATATAAATAAATACACATTATTTAAAAAAAAGAGAATTCTTTAGAGTGGACAATATTCATTGCCTCAACATAGACTTACCCTCTTTCCACACTTTTTATTCTTTGGTCTGAAATCACAGCTGGAATCTAAGTTCTTTGAAGAAAGAGACTACTAAAAAGTTATACATGGTAGTGGCTGAATGTAAAACCTGTGGCATATACACACTGCTCTTTCTAGCATTCTGGCCAATTATTTTAGGACATTCTGGCGAATCACCAATATTCTTCTTGCCTATAGACGTCTAGGACAGTGGGAGGGACCTAGATTACTCTCTGGGTCTAAGAGCTAGAAAACTCAGGGCCTCCAAAAGAGAAATCCTGATCTTGTTTCCAGATACTCTGAGATGGCCTCATGGTAATTTGGGCGAGCTGCTCAACTTTCCTGAATGTCAATTGCCTTATTTACAACTGTGGGAATAATAATAACTACCTCAAACCTTGAGTGATGCTCTCTAATTGGATTAAATGAGGTAAAGCATATGAAAAGGTCTAGCCTGTAACTGGTTCTCAATAAATGGTGTTTCATTTCCTTCCCTGATGCTGCACTTTGCTTGCTATGTCTCCACTTGCCCTAAGATAATCCACTGATGAGAGGTGGCCTAACCCCATCCTCAAACCCCTAGTTAATATCCCAGATTTAAACTTGCCCTGAGGAGCAGAGGTTTACTTAAAGGACCAGCCCTGGATGAATGGGTTCTGATCCTGACTGAGTACAATTACCAAAATAGCTTAAACTCTCATGTGGCGTTTATTATAATATGCCTTACCTTATATAATATGAATTATCTTAGGCTTTTCATGAGATTCTAAGCAACCTAAGGATTAGAAGAATGCCTTGGTTACCTCTTAACACCTTATAGCATCTAGGACAGTGCTCAATACCCAGCAGATGCATAGTAAATACTTGTTGAGTTAGACTTTCCACCACCCCATATTTAGAGGAAAGGTGGTATGTCTCCTTAGGAAAAGCATGAAAACTGAGTCCCAAAAGAATCATCAACAAGGTTGTCTGCCAACCCAAGAATCAATCCTGAGTGTTCATCCCTCCATGTGTGATTGACGGACTGCACACTGGTTAGTTTCGGCCAAATAACACAGACATAAATGTTCTTTCCAGGGATTGGTTTAAGTGTGCACCAAACAGGCATAAGGGAGGGTCTCCCAAGAAAAGTGTCTGCTATTAAAAAGAAATACATGGGAAGACAGAATCCAACTTCTTTGGAAAGATGCTGTCATGTGACCCATGTGACCATGGGAGTGATAGCTTGATGGACAAGGCCAACATGCCAAGGAGCAGGGACAGGAAAAAGTCTGGCTGCGACGATGGAAAGGAGCTGTAGCTCAATGACCCTGGACCCAGCTACCTCTGCACTTCTTGCTATGTAAGATATTCAATGTGATACTGTTAAACCAGGCAGTTTCTTGCTCCCAAAAGCAGCCCTAATTCTGCCAAGATATCATAGATGCTGCGAAAGAAAAACCTTTGCCTGGAGCAAAGTGCAGCACAGGTTTTGGGGCTGATCTAAGCTGAGGGAGCGTATCTGTCACTTTGTCAGCCTTTGTTTTGATTTCAACTTGCCCAGGACACGCCGTTCTGTAGGATATCCTTGCAGTAAGAGTAAGATTCAAAACCTCGCTCATGTCCTTAAGGAAATGTATGTCTCCCAGGCACCCAAGATGTGACCTGCCAGGTGGATGCTGCATGTTAGAGCAGGTCATGGGCCTGTCTACTTCCCAGCTCAGCAGTGCTGGGTGCACAGGAAGTACCCTGTCACACAAATGTGCATGGGCTAATGCAGCAGCTCTGAGTAACGGCTCCCGGCAGCAGCGTCCCCAGAAGCACAGGAGGGAAGGAAAAATGCAGGAGTGAGAGGAAAATGTAACCTCCACTTCATTTCTGTGATGAAAATTCATCCCAATTTTTGCTTTGAAACATTACCAGACCTCCTCTCAGAAATTGGCGGTGACTTGCACTCAGAGTTCAGAGGCCCCCACGTGAATGTATGAGCATCGCTTCAATTATACAGCTGAAGCTGTTCCATGGAGCTCCTTCCAAATTACCATCTTAACATGGTAATTATTATTATTTTTTCTGTACACGTGCCCTGAACAGATTTTTAAATCTGGAAGCAGAGAAGGAACTTTGGAGAAACAGGTGTTTGGATGACAAAAATGCTTCTTTGTGAGAGTCTGAATTCTTTTCAGCTATTATGTATTTTATAAACATCACCCAGAATTGGCAGACACTCTGGCTTAGGTGTTTTCTTTGTTGCTGTTGTGGTTGGTTTTTTTAAGTACCAAGTGGGGCCTATCTTCTCACCTTCTCATTTGTTATGTTTTGCTTTCCTTGTGTTATATATGGAAACCGTACTGACCTTTAATAGAGAGGGCAGGTGGGTGGACTGAACAACTACTTAACTTCCACAGTATTAACTTGTGTTTTACTTCCTGTAGGTAATATATAGCTCTAAATTCAGGGTTTTCTATTGTTCTTCTCTCCCTCTAGATCTTCTGCTTCTATCCCCTTCCTGCAGGGTGTTCCAGGCCAGAGTAAACCACGGGAGCTACAGATGGAGTAGAAACACAGAAAGGCATGAATGGAACATAGCAAGGGCTCAATGTGACAGATATAAATAAGTCCAGGGGTGTGAGTCAGGGCAACAGGAGTCTGAGAGACACAGGCCATGGCGGTCCAGGTCAGGAGATGATGGAATTTCTAGGCTGGACAAGCAAGGATAAGACAGGACCTCACTCTTATGGCTATCTATGGTGGCTGCCATGTTTCAATAGAGCATATTCTCGGAATTAAACTATAAGGTAAAGGCCTCGTTGAAAGCACAGCCATGTTCCCAGTTCTGGAATGAAAGCTCATTGTCAAAGCTGGCAGTCAAGACTAAGTTCATGAATTTGAGATTCTCAAACCTCTAAGTACATGCAGTGTTGGTCAAGGAAGCTGGCTGCAAAGCAGGGCAAGTCAAGCAATGACAGCAGTGGATGGAGACACTGTGGGGAGCCCAGCTCATGGGCTATTGGATCAGGGTCTCCAGGGTCATTGCCCAGGAATCAGGCAGGGTGTCAGAGAGCAGGCATTTCCCCAACCCTCCAGCTGCAAGAAGAACATTCAGTGTGGGGGAAATTTAATCCAACTACCTAGTCCTGCCTTTACTTTTTTTTTTTCCTTTGCAAGAATTATTAAAGGGAGAGAGGAGACAGAGGTGAGAGATTTAAACTTTCAGAATAATTTTCTATCTTATTCTTAAGAAAAAGTGGATTCTGCTAGATACCTCGTACAAGTGGCATCACACAAGTATTTATCTTCTGTGACTGGCTTATCTCACTTAGCGTAATGTGCTCAAGATTCACCCATGTTGTCACATGCGGCAGGATTTCCTTCTTTTGTTAAGGCTGAATAATATACCATTGTGTGTAAAGGTCATACTTGCTTTATCCATTCATCCGTGGGAGAGGGGAAAATGGGGAGTTGCTGTTCACCGGGTCTAAAGTTTCGATTACGCAAGATGAATCGGTTCTAAAGGTCTGCTGCATAACATCACAGCTAAAGCTAACAATACTGTATCGTACGCTTAAAATTTTGTGAAGAGATCTCATGTTCAATGTTGCCACAGTAAAAAAATTCAAAAAGGAGAAAAATAAAGCGGAATTCCTTTTGTTATTTTGTTTTGCCCCAAACCAGCTGCCGAGTCAGCTACAGATAACAGAAGAGGTGCATGAGAGAGGGAGAGAGCTGCTTTAAGTCCTGAACCAGCTACTGCTGTCGCAGGTGCTGCTGTGAGCTGGAAGGCTCTGGACCAGCCCGGAGAACCTAGGTCTACGTATGCCATGAAGGCAAATGCAGGGCATGGGGTCAAGTTAGACAATCATAACCCTTGACTAAACCTCAGGCCTTTCCTTTTTTTTTTTCCTGTATTAAATAAACAAAGCACATGCTAAAAATGGGGGAAATGACTCTGTCCCAGGCAGAGCCCCCTCACAGGTGAGAATGACCCACTCAAACGTCTCTGCGCTCTAGGCCTCCGGGAAGCTATTAGAAAGAAAGTAAACATGAATCAAAAGTGCTGGCAGTCCTGGAATCACCTAGAAGGCAACAATGCGGGCTGGTTAAATAACAAATGGACATGCCACCATTAGAAATGACAGCAATGATGTACGTCCGTTGACACGGAGAGATGCTCGCTCCACATATTGTTAATAGAAAAAGAAAGAGGCAAACAAATAAACAAATAAAACAGCATTATGGCATCTCAGGGGCTTACAGTGTGTGATGCATATTGTAAAAGTCTGGTGGGAGAAACATCAGTGTGTTAGTGGTGTTTATCTCTCTGTGTTAAGAGTGTAGTGATTCTTTTTCAACCTGTATCTTACATTTTTAACAGTTAAAGTCGATTTCTTTTGTAATTATTGTTAATGTATAGCCAATGAAGATACTTCTTAAAGATATTATACCCCCTCCCAAAGTGCTATAAATACTGTCCTGGATTGAGGAGTTGAAGAAAAGCCAGAGATTCCAGAGCAGGAAGGAGTTAAAATTAAAATTCCTGAAAAACGAAAAAAAATTCAGCTCTTCTTTGCAATGAAACGTGCCATCTCATGGTGGGATAATTACAATAAGTCATGGGGGGAAATTGGTACAATTATATTTAATTGGTTCCAAAGGTTACTATCTGTTTCAACCTTTTACCTCTGAATAATATCGGGAGAGAGATGTGACCTGTGCAAATTTTTTGTCTTCCTATCAAGAATTACTGCAGGGATAATAGATCAGATTATTGTTCCACCTATTATATGATCTATGATTTTCAGCACTGTCTATAAAACACAAATAAAATGAAATCTCAGTAGTGTTGGCATGATGAAAACCACTAAAGACAGTTTGTCATAGTCAGACTTAAAAATATTAAAAAAGTGCAACAGTATGTTAAGTGTTGGCAAAATCGTATCACAAGGCCAATCAATTTTAACAGAGTTTTTGTTAGTGAGTAATTAGTATAGAAAACTGCTCATTGTTCTAACATACCATAGATAGTGAAGAAAATCGACACATGCATGACAGAAAGCATATGAATCTTCCATTATTTTTCAATTACAGATGACCCATCGGGTAAAACCTGCAAATCATCTATTTGTCCATTTCACAGTTGTGTTTCTTATCATAAATAAATACGTTGTTTCATTGGTGCAGCATCTTACAACAACCAAAATATCAAAAGCATACCCACATACAACATGTGTGCCCTGAATGGAACCCAGGAGGAAAGAGTGTTGGCCCTATGTGGGTGGGGGCTATAGGCACCTGGAAAGTTACCTTTAGGCAGGAGCTGTTAATGATGGGGAAGTTTTCTTTCTCAGATAGATGAAGCCAGGCTTAGAAATCTGTGTGTTTCCCAGCAACAGATGTATATGGCAAACTATCATCCAGGTTGCTAATGTAAGTAAAGTTCATCACATTCCATTGTAGACTTCGTACAATTTGCAGTACCATAGAGCTCAGAGAGAGAGATCCAAGCCAACCTCCGGGACTGTCATGAAAGTTTTTTGAATTGAAACAATTTTTTTTAATTTATTTTTTTAATATGAAATTTATTGTCAAATTGGTTTCCATACAACACCCAGTGCTCATCCCAACAGGTGCCCTCCTCAATACCCATCACCCACTTTCCCCTCCCTCCCACCCCCCATCAACCCTCAGTTTGTTCTCACTTTTTAAGAGTCTCTTATGTGTTGGCTCCCTCCCTCCCTAACCTCTTTTTTTATCCTTCCCCTCCCCCATGGGTTTCTGTTAAGTTTCTCAGGATCCACCTAAGAGTGAAAACATATGGCATCTGTCTTTCTCTGTATGACTTATTTCACTTAGCATAACATTCTCCGTTCCATCCACGTTGCTACAAAAGGCCAGATTTCATTCTTCCTCATTGCCACGTAGTACTCCATTGTGTATATAAACCACAATTTCTTTATTCATTCTTCAGTTGATAGACATTTAGGCTCTTTCCATCATTTGGCTATGGCTGTAATTTTTAAATAACTATAGATTCACATGTGTCATGAGAAATAATCCCGAGAGACTTGTATATTTTGCCTCGCTTGCCCAGTGGTGACATTGTACAAAATTGGAGCATACTATCACTACCAGGATATTAACATCTCATTCAAGGATTTCTTGATGGACGTTTTTCAAATTTCCCCAGTTTTCTTGCTGTCATACGCAAATGTGTGTGTGCGTCCTCGTGTAAATATTTAAAAGTTTGAAAATCTTCACTCGCCAGATACAAGTGGCCTTTATTCTTACGTAAACAGCCAGATTGTTACATATTCCTGTAAGTTACCCCTGTTAGAGGGAGGTGGTTGGGGGTTGAGGGACAGATTGAATTATTAATCAGATGGCACATATTTACTGGATGCCAACTATTCTCAGGTAAGTGTTAAAAGTCCGTCTTACCTCGGGGCGCCTGAGTGGTTAAGCGTCTGACTTGGGCTCAGGTCATGATCTCATGGCTCATGAGTTCGAGTCCTGTGTCGGGATCTATGCTGATAGCTCAGACCCTGGAGCTTGGAGCCTGCTTCAGATTCTGTGTCTCCCTCTCTCTGCCCCTCCCCTGCTCGCACTCTGTCTCGCTCTCTCTTTCTCTCTCTAAAAAATAAACATAAAAAAAGTCCATCTTACCTTAAGTACACTATACTAACAAGGATTTGTACAAAGGATGTTGCTACTTACCTTCTGAAACTATCTCTCTATCTCATGCCTGTTCCACTCACTCCCTACTTCCCTAGGCTATGGCATCCTTCACTACCTGTCCAGAGACGTGCTTTATTCAAAATCCCTGTCCTTGAAAAATCCAAAGTAAACTGAATTTTATGAACTGCTAAGGGCTTGGACTCGGGCCTCAGAGAGATCTAAGTTCAAATCCCAGGTCTTTACCTGCCTGGTCTTGGAAAATTAATCTAAACCACTCAGGAATCAGCTTGCACAGCTGAAATATGGGATTAATAAGATTCCTTATTTCATGGGATTGTGGCAGTAAATGAAACACTTCCCGCAAAGCACTTACCAAGGAGTCTGGCACGTTGTGCGCTAAATTCATTATCTTCACGTTATGTTGGTGCTGTGTGCCTACACAAGCACGTATGTATGTATATTACACATGGTTAGGATCTTTAATACATATGAGAAATGTTATTTTTTGAGGAATAAATAGCAAATTCCTTTGTAGAGAGAAGAAATTTTGTGTCACCTGACAAACCATTTTCTCAGCACCATAGTTTTGATACTTAGGGCAGACGTTTCTTTAGAGCAGTCCAGTTGCACTCATGATTTGTCTGTGGGAAAAGGGCCAACACGCGCATGATGCACTCTTCTCCAGTGAGGCCTGAGCTCCCTGGTTTCCTGCATGCCATGGGGAGAGGGCTCCACAGCCCCTCTCAGTCACCGTTTTCTGGGGACTCAGGTGTCTATGGGATGGGGTTGGAGGGACTTGGTGATGGGTAAGTTTGGTGACAGTATTTTCTGCACGAGGCATGAAAACTTATGGTGTGAAAAAGGATCGTGGAGTCATTCCTAGAAATAAGAGGCAATCTAGGGGATGTGGTTTGGACACCAGCATATTGGAATCTGGGAATTGTCCCGTCATTTCTGAGGATAACTGGCAGTCTGCCGTGGGTGGAGAGTCTCCTGTACGAACGCTCCCAATCCAGGATTTCCAGCTGGGACACACTGCTGTCATGGTTGCTGTGTTCTCCTCTCAGAAAGCTTCATATCGACCACCTGGCAAAGAGGCCAGAAGGCAGAGGACGCTGTTTGTAAGCAAAATTCAAAGGAGAGAAAATGACATTGGCCACAGATATCAAATCAAGAATACAAAACCTGAGCCTGTCCTTTTTTGCTTTCAATATGTTTCAAAAAAGAAAGCAGGCAAGGGATTCATGTAATGGAATGGTAGGCGTTAGGACACTGGACCAGATTTTGTTTTGCTTGTAAATGAGCTTAAGGACGTGCTGCTGTGCATAAACGGTAAGTCTGCATGAAAGCGATGTCCACTGACACTACTTTAGTGAATTCAGGGGTTCAGCTTTGCACTGGTTCCTTTTCAGTGTGAATTGTCTAATTCATTAATTGCCACCATTTATTGAGCTAAGAACAGCGTTACTTTCAATGTACCTGGAACAGGTAACTGGCTTCATTGCACAAACAAGCAAGAAGTCAGCCATTTATCTCAGTTCACCTGGCAAGACAGACTGGATTTTGACTTCAAACCTTGGTAAGGTGTTTGAGTGCTCAAATGCCTGGATTTCAACGGTTCAAATATGACTTCCCACTATTGGTGTCTGCTCCAGGAAATCTCTGTGCCACTCCATTTGCATATGCCCTGTTTTCACACATCCCCACAGTCTCCCAGCATTTGAAGAAAAGCAGTGTGGTGCATCCGTCCTTCCATCAGGGGTGAGGCAAGGTGGCCAATGAAGTTTGGAATTTTCATGGGTGATAGAAGATATTGGAGACATTGGAGAGGAAAATGGATTTGGGGCTGGACCCTCTATGATGAGGTTGCCAAAAAGGTCTTTGGAAAGGAGAAATCGACCACCTTGTTTGCTCTGTGATGTGTGATGTGACACCCAGTCTATAGAGCCATGTGTATTCATGTGAGTTGGAAATGTGGGTGGGAGATTGATGAGAAATCAATGAAGGGACTGAATTTTAAGTCTGGATCACTGTTAGGAGCAGGAATCTCAAATAACAAATCTCGGGCCCAAGAGGCAACAGAGGCCACAAGAATATCAGCCCCCTAGGTATTCACAGAAATATTGAGGAGGGCTTTGGGCCACCACAAGCCATAGATTTTACATACGATTTTTGTTTGTTTTTTATTAAGACTCCATTTTTACAGCAGTTTCCCCACAGCAAAACTGAGGGGAAGGTAAAGAATTTTCCCATATACCCTCTGCCCCCACACGTGCATAATCTTCCCCATTATCAGCATCTCCTGCCAGAGTGGCACACTGGTTACAATGATGAGTCTACACTGACACATCATAATCACCAAAAGTCCACAGTTCATACTATGGTTCACTCATGGTGTTGTATATTCTATGGGTTTGGACAAATGTATAATGACATGTATCCAATATTATGGTATTATACAGCATATTTTCACTGTCCTAAAAGTCTTCTGTGCTCATATCATACATGTACTATGTATGACATTTTCAGATTAGCTTCTTTCATTTAGTAAGAAGCATTAAGGTTCTTCTATGTTTTTTCATGGCTTCGTAGGTTCTTTCTTTTTAACACTGAATAGTACCCCATTGCCTAGATATACTATGGCTTATTTATCCATTCACCAACTAAAGGAAATCCTGGCTGCTCCCAAGTTTGGGCAATGATGAATAAAGCTGTTACAAACATCTGTGTGCAGGCTTGTGCGTACACATAAGTTTTCAACTCCGTTAGGCAAATACTAAGGAGCATAATTATAGCTCCTATGGGAAGAGTAGGTTTCGTTTTGTAAGAAATCACCAAACTGCCTTCCACAGGGGCTATACCATTTTGCATTCCCACAGCACCTGTAAGAGAGTTCCTATTGTTGCACATCCTCCTCAGTATTTGATGTTGTCAGTGTTCCAGATTTTGGCCGTTCTAATGGGTGCACAGTGGTATCTCATTGTTGTTTGAAATCGCAATTCCTTGATGACACAGGATGCAGAGCATGTTTTCATATGCCTCTTGGCCACCTGTGCATTTTCTATGGTGAGGCGTCTGTTAAGGCCTGGCCCATTTTTTAATAAGTTGTTTTCTCACTGTTGAGTTTTAGATGTTCTTTGTGTATTTTGAACAACAATCCTTATCAGCTGTGTCTTTTGCAAATCTTTTCTCTCGGTCTATGGCTTGTTTCTTTCATTCTCATGTTCAAAGTCATCTATGCAGATACCAATGGTCCAGAGCTCTTGCTAACATCTTGTTTACATTTCTTTTTTCATATATTTTCAATTAGGTTCTTGGTTATAATTTGGTTATAAGCACGGGCTTTCTAGATACAGACAAGGAATTCTGGGAAAGAAGAGTTGGTTTGCTTTAACTAAGGCCACCCAAGGAAATTTATCGCACCAGTCTCCATCTCTAGCTGGGTCGTGCACAGATAACATCTTTGTCTCTTGCAAAGCAACGTGCAGAGAGAATGGCCACTCTCTTGAAGATTCTCAGAGGTACAACCTATGCAAATTCTGGGGCTCCATCCCTGAGAAGCCCACTGTTCTTGAGGTTAGAGCTTAACTTTTTGGTGAATTTGTTTTATGCCAATTTTATTGAATTCAGTCAAGAAGAAAAATATACAAACCTATGATATATGATCCTAACTATTTCCATATACTGATTTAGTTTACAGTTTTTCTTCAAGGCATTGCTTTCTCTTTAAAGTGCATATTTATTCATTTATTCAGGTCTCTGGGCAGGTGATTGCCAAGGCCAAGGCCTCTGCAGGGAAGTACATTACCCTTAGTGGAAGAAAAATCCCAGGAGTTTTGGATGTACTTGTTAGCTATACAGATTGTGAGTTTTTTAAATGAAAGATTGCAATGTCATGCCAATAAACTAGCAATAGCAAAGCACCTTCGTGTCTGTAATTGGAGAATGGTGAAGTGGAGAGATTTGGATGCAATGATAATGTGGGTCAGTCGGCTGTTGCAGAAGGAGACTCAGAGAAAGCCCACATTTTTATTAAAACCACCTAACAAAAATCTCACTTAGTTCCTATTCATGGGACCTAGTTCTAGCCCCTAATTTATTTTTATTACATTTGGTGGAAGGGAAACTCACTTCAACGTTGACAGTTCCCTTAAGGCTGCTTTGGCTTTGCAATTTTCAAGCAAACGCCTGGCTAACCTGTTTAGCGGATCCGTCACTGTGCAGAAGCACTCCTGAGAGAGACAGGGAGGCCGAATGACCGTATCCCACCACGCTGAGTCAACACAGAAGAGTCAGAAACCGCCCTTAAGTGGAAGTGTAGGTGCAGCTGGAAGCTCTTTGGAGCCAGAGCGTGCCCCGGGGTGGGTACCCGGCAACCTCAGTTCCATTTCCGGTTCGCATTTCTCCAGCCCCACCTCTTCTCCTCTCCGTGTCCTCACTCAAAACGTCTCAACTGTGCTCCAGCTTCCGTAATGATACGGATCCGTCGTAATCCTCTGCAAGGTGCCCGTTTTTATTGTGCACTTCTCCCAGGTCTTCTCTCCCTGTCGCTCCGCGTGAATTGCTCAAGACACCTTTTCAGACTGCAGACCAGGTGGACTGTGAATTCAGATCCCACTGCAGTACCCAGGAGCTCCAGAACAAACGCCAGGCAGCCTCCTTGCTGTCAGTTGGAATCCTCCCTGTTTTTCAAGACACACTGGCTGCAGTGTAGACTCTTCAGATACCTCACCTCACAGGAATTGCGCCTGTCTTATTTCTCAGAGGATAAATAATGGTACCTTTCTTTAGGGACATCTTAAAGTGCCTTGTGTTATTTTTATCTTTTTATGTGTGTATAGATTTGTCCTGTTGGGATATGTATTTGTCCTTATCAGCTTAATTAAATTGTAACCTCCATAAGGACATCAGGCCTCATCTTAAAAACAACTAGCATTTGGGACACCTGCATGGCTCAGTCGGTTAAACATCCGACTCTCGATTTTGGCTCAGGGCATGATCTCGCTGTTAGTGAGTTCAAGCCCTAAATTGGGCTCCATGCAGACGGTGAGTAGCCTGCTTGGGATTCCCTCTCTCCCCCTTTCTCTCTCCTCCTCCCCAGCTTGAGTGCACATGAGCGCGCGCGCTCTCTCTCTCTCTCTCTCTCTCTCTCTCTCTCTCTCTCTCTCACACACACACACACACACACACACTAAATAAACTTAAAAAAACTAGCATTTATAATGCTCTACACTTCCAAGACCACATCTCATTGACCTCCATCCCCTCAAAATTCCATCAGTAAATGCGTTATCTTTACCCACTCCAATGAAAAGTTCAAATAAGTCTATTGGAAAAGCAAAATATAAACCATTAAATGATAATGTGTCCATGAAGAAGCTCAGACATGTGCTTCTAAGTCTTCCTGTGCTTCCAACATGAAAAAACATTCAATCAGTTTCACTCCAAACGCTCTTGTTCACTTCAATATTGTTCACAGAGAAAGAAACGCCTGTGGGGTTTGCAGAACTCGGCTTTTGCAATATCCAATTTTTCAGGCTCCATGTAAAAATGTCACGGAGTTGATGCAAACTTACTTTTACGGGGCAGAGACTGGAAAATCAGCAAAAGAGTTTATATATGCTAATTCATTGAAGAGCCCAGCAATCCTCTAGAAAAGACCAAATAAAAATCCTCATATCAGAATCTTGAAGAACTTTTCTCCAGAAGCTCTTTGCAAAGAAGTCACTATATTTTATAAACCGTTAGAGCACCACAATTGCCCTGGTCTACCTGAATGAAAGGTTTTACCAAACTACCTATTGGAATAACTTTAAAATCTTGTTTTTTAGTAGAGTTTGTTGGTTCTACACCAGGAACATTTTGTATTGGGAATACATCTGCCTATGCCCAAGCTTGTTCTGATCTGACGTGTTGTTGATGACCCCCCTGTAAATAAGTGAGGACCACAATTTACCATCATTAACTATGCAGATGACCGATTTTAGCTCAGATACCATATTAACAACCTGTCCACAAGGGAAAAAAGCCCTACGTTGTTCATTTAATTCCAAACAAGGGGAAAATGCATTTAGTAAATTTACTCCTGCCACATCACTGAAATTTTTAATGAAAGGCACAACTTTCTTCTGCATTAGGGTAGAAGCCATTTTTTAGAAATTTTTTATGTTTTTATTTTTGAGAGAGAGAGTGCAAGTCGGTGGGGGGGGGGGGCGTGAGGAGTAGAGACAGAGAGGGAGACACAGAATCCGAAGCAGGCTCCAGGCTCTGAGCTGTCAGCACAGAGCCCATCGTGGGGCTAGAACTCACAAACCATAAGATCATGACCTGAGCCGAAGTCAGATGCTCAACTGACTGAGCCATCCAGGCACCCTGGGTAGAAGCCATTTTTAAGCCCTAGGAGAGTCAAACTCTTGGAGGAAAAAGAAAGACACACTACTTAGTGAAGGAGGGATCAAGAGAGTCAAGTCTCCCATGGAATACTTGTCTATGATTGCAGAAGCAAAGAAGGTGGGTCAGACACAGATACAATTATTTCAGTTCAGTTCCTGCAGACACTCTGTGCTCCCTGACCTTTACCCATACCCAGAATCCATACTATTCACCGCCTGCATCATACTCACCCAGTCAAATGACAAATTCCATAGAGCAACATTGGGCAGATCCTCAAGGAAAGAAGGTAGTGAGTATGATAATTCTTTGAACATTTACTAGCATCAGGAACTCCATGAAGCATTTTACAGGAGCTATTTCATTTAATACTGTGGTAGATACTACGATGTTCAACCCAGATAACCCTCCTTCTGGCCTGAGCCACTCATGGCACCGGCAGCTGCGGCTTGGTGCTGGTGACTGATGGTTCTCCAGTCACTGATCTTGGCCAAAGTGAGCTGGCTTGCCAAAGTCATGTTCCCTCCCCAGGGCAGCCCTCACCCAATGACTGGATCTCCTACAACCAGAGGACAAAGAGAGCAAATGAGGGGGATACAAAAGTCAGCTTTCTTGCTACAAAGAAGGACTTCTCTGAAAGGACAACACAGTTTCAGAGATCCTTATAGATTCTTCTGAGTATTCCATTGTAATTGCATTGTACAGTTCAACTTCATCTGTCCAATCCTGCTTCCCTCCCCCAGGTGTTGCTTCTGAAAGTGTTCCCCAGTAATGCTCACATGCAAATCTGAGAGTTCTAAAGTCTATATCCTGGGTTACTCAGCCTACAACAATTGAAACCAAAAGTGATCCAAGTAAGAGGATTCTAAAATGAAATGTTGGCGCTGGGTTACTAACAGCAGGGTAGCAATGAGGACCCCCTCGCTGCTGGTGGGTGGGGCAGTGAGAGCCAAATGAGAGCCACTTACTATAGGTCCAGTAAGTGTTCAGCTTGCTCAGAGGATCATGCTTGATGGGAACGCACTGATTGGCTCAGTACCTCCTGCACGTGAAAGTTTCTTGAGAAACAGTAATTATACAGCTATGATGGGAACCATGGATATCCTTGAGAAAGAAACCACAAAAGACAACAGTGCAAGTGTGAAAGCCAAAGGGACTTCTTAGCAACATGTAAAGAAACCTGCATCTCCTACAACCAGAGGACAAAAACAGCAAAAGATAAGGCACAGGACTTAATAACAAGAGGAGCAGAGCTACTCCAGATAGGGAGGAAGACCAGGTAAAGACACTTAACTATACCCTGTTCCAACTCAAATAATAAATCAAAACCATGTGGTAGTGAATATTCAGCAAAACTAAAGGGAAAAACAGGAAGAGCCAGGAAGCATTACTAGAGTGGCTTAGCCCAAGACAGGATACATTCCAGGTTCCTCCACTCAATTTATGGAGGTTCAAAGTCCCTAGCTTCTCTGGGCTAAGCCCTGTTACAAACTCTCTGGTATTTCCTCTTCTCTTAAAATGGGCCATTTGATGATGTCCTGCATTCTCTTGCTCTAAAAGTGTTTTTGATTTGCTCCAGTGCAGGGACAGGTTTGTCGGCAAAGGGGTAAACGTCTTATCTAAGGCTGATGGACACGAAAGAGGGACCTGAAGACCAGTATGTGTGATGATCCTCCAGGCTTATAGGTTACACTCACAAAGGTGCTAAGAGCTCCTAGATGAATCGAGAAGGAAACTTCCCAGGAAAGATGTCTCTGAGTTATACTCTCCTGATACATAATGTGAATTCTCACAGAGCCTAAGGAGGATTAGACTAAGAGGGATTATACAGTCATGAAGGGCTTTTCTCTTCCTCTCTCTTACAGAAGCCATTTTCAGAATGTCCATTCTGGAATTTACCTGAATATATCAGTGGCCTGGATTCCATAATAAAAATAAATAAATAAACAACAATACTCACATAAGACTTAATGAATGCCAGATGTTATACTAAACAGTTTACAAATATAAACTCACTCAACCCTGAGTACAATCCCATAATAACATTTTAAGGTTGTAGAAACTAAAGCACAGAAAGGTTAAGTGACTTGCATAAACACACAGCTACTTAAGTGACAGAGGAGGATGAATCTAGGCAGGCTGTCTCCACACTTTTATACAGGGCATCATGACCTCAATTAAGCTTTGCAAGGTTCCATTAGTGTAGCTAACCCCAAAAAGCCACCCACATGTCCTTGAAATGGGGTCCTGGCACTAGTAATAACACGTATTTGTCAGCAACTTCTTTATGACCACCTTCCATGCCCTGTGGATATTGTTTTTACAACTGCCCTGCAAGCCAGCTCCTATTTGTGTTCACACTTGACAGATGAAGGAACTGAGGCTCAAAAAGATTAAGTTCCTCGCCCAAGGTCACACCACCAGTAAGGCGCAGAGCTCGTATTGGCAACTGTGTCCTTCTGCCCTCAAAGCTCAAGGTATCAACTACCCCTCTGTACTGTTTTAGACATAAATGTTGGGACAGGCATGAGCCTAGGAGTCAGTAAGTGCTGGTTAATTCTAGCCCAGCTCTTCTGTCCTATTTTAAAGTAAATGCTGTTTGGACCAAAGTCATTGACACTGGGACCCACATTTGAGTCAGGCAGTACCCTTCCTGAGGATAGCTTTCTGGGGGAGCTGTGGGTAAAGCAGTCAGCCGGATAGCACTACTGCTCATTCCTGGCTCTCTCCACCGGACATGGGGTTTTAAAGAATACCTTAAAGTAATAATAGCCTCATTCAGGTTATGGCTTGAGTTCTGGTTTATTTACCTTTCTGCTTAAAAGTCATTCCTTATAGATGATATTCATGATTCTCAGTGATTGGCTAGAAGGTAGTAGCTGTTTTCCTTCTTAGCACGAACCTAAATGCAGTTTTGCAATGTGCCTTAAATCTTCAAACAAAAAAAAAACCCTATAATAAAGTTATCTTCTTCCAAAAAAGTTCAAAAATGGCACCATGACATGAGTTGCTGTGTAAGAAATCTGTCTTTAAAAATGACACGTCAGTTTATCATGTGTTACTATGAGCAGATGTTCAGCTTATGGGAGAATATGCGTGTGTTCTAATTTCTCCATTTGTGTCATTTCCTTGTGCCCATTATCCATCTGGTCCCTTTCTATGAATCCTCTAGAAGCCAGGGGGCCTCTTTTGGGACACACAATTAGAATCATTAGATTGGTAACTTTTCAAGGCAAAAGACAATTTCCTTTAGTAAAATTATATAATTCAAACAATGATATTCTGAGAACTTGGCCAAGTGAAAGGCAAAATAATGGAATGAGGAGTGGGATGTTCTCCACCAAGCCCCCATGTGCCCCACTAGCTGCCTGCTGGCCTTGCCTGAGGCTCTATGATGCCAGACACAGGATGAGGGGGTGTCAGACTTGGGTTTAAAAGACAAACAGCTTAGGAGCGCCTGGGTGGCTCAGTTGGTTAAGCCACCCACTTCGACTCAGGTCACCATCTTGTGGTCTGTGAGATTGAGCCCCGTGTCAGGCTCCGTGCTGACAGCTCAGAACCTGGAGTCTGCTTCAGATTCTGTGTCTCCCTCTATCTCCCTTCTCTTCCCCCTCTCTCTCTCTCTCTCTCTCTCTCTCTCTCTCTCTCTCTTTCTCAAAAATAAATAAACATTAAAATATTTTCTAAAAAAAACACAGCTTGTTACAAAATGTCTCTATCTTAATTAATGATGACAAATTAATACAGCTTCAAATCTCATACTGAGTCAAAACTGGACAGTATTTTTTTCTTAAAATTTTTAAGAAAGTTAATGTTTTAACATCATAGAATAAATGCTTGTATAATTTTTAAATTAGGGCAGGCAACTGGTTTTATGGTTTTGCTAGTCTGGCTATTTAAGTTAACATTTTTTAAATGTATTTAGTTAAGTTAGAGAGAGAGCTTAAGCAGCACTGGGACAGAGAGAGAGGGAGAGAGAGAGAATCCCAAGCAGGCTCTCCAACATCAGCACAGGTGCCCAATGTAAGTCTCAAACCCACCAACAACGAGATTATGACCTGATCCAAAATCAAGAGTCAGACACTTAACTGAGCCACCCAGGTGCCCCTGTAAGTTAACATGTTTAAATAGTTATTCTTTCATTGATGAATTGTGAGAAATTAATTCTAAATGCTGAAATTGTATGGACATAATGTAAATGATTGGAATGTCTTCTCCCCAGGAAAAGTAATGAAAAATAAAATATCAGTATGGAACATTGGATTTGAGAGTATTCTGGAAAGGAGTAGTCCTGAGTGGGAACGTGTTTTCTATATTCACCAGTAATTTGAAAACAAAACTGATTTTGTTTTATGCAAACTGCTGAGCAGTCATTATTAAAATAAGACTTTTTTTGAAACCTTCATTTAAAAAAAAATCAATGTTAATAAAACCAGAGTGCCTCATTAAATTCCATCTAAGATTATTTGCCACATGGAGACTCCTTTTCCACGTGGAGATCCATTTCCAGATGGACCCATTTCTGAGATGGGGAATATTGAAGGGTTCCTGACACAGAAATTGAGCCTAGGGACTCAACTCAACATATATTCACCATGTTCTATGACCATGTGTTCATAAGAACCCCTCCTCCACCCTCTCCCAAATGAAAAAACAAAAACAATACAAAGCCTGCCAAGAAGCTGAAGTTGGACAACATTCCAAATTGAAGGCTAAAATTACCTACTATTTAATGAGGAACTATTTTGTAAGAGGTGCTTAAAATGTATTCTTTTTAAGCCTCACAATAACCCTATCACATAGCTTCTTTTAATCCCATTCTGTGAAAAGTGAAGTCCAGAGGGACTCAGTAACTTGCTGAATATCACCCTCTGGGAGTGATGCATTCAAACACAGAGCTACTTTATTCCACACCTTTGATCCTACCTACCGTATGCTTCCGTATGCACACACGCTCTCTGTCTCTCACACACTCACACTCACCCTCACACATACAATACAAGAAAACTAATAGTATTTTTCAGCCCAGGTGCTTTGGGCCCAAGGAGGAGAGATAAACTCCAAATAAAAGCAAATCCTGGATCATATACGTTGACTTTCACAAAACATAATTTTGAGAATAAATTTTGACAATTTTTCAGAAAATAAACTCCAAATAGCAATGCGTAAAATCTACTATGTTATGATAAATTTATGGTGGCCAGCAGAAAACACATTCAGAAACAAACTGAATCAATTCGCTTCAGACAGAGCCAGGATATTCATCTTACTTGGTTACAGAATATTCATTTATTTGTTAGTGTTAGGGACAGACATTACATTTTACTTAGTATCCACGGGTCATATTTTCCATTAGATTTCAGACTTGAGCAGGTTGGGGAAGGGACACACTTCATTTGGTTTCAAATGGAGTCTTGTAAGAATAAACACAACTGTGGAGGCAACAACATGGAGCATAATGTCAGCATACAGCAGGGACTTAGTAAGTATTTGGTGGCACCTGATAGAATGACAAATGCAGTATATTGGCCTATTGCTATATGGTTTGTGAAACACTTTGAAGGTCCTAAAGGTTCATTGGGCACAGGCAAAATTTCAGTATCTTGCAACTGTATTTAGAAACAAATATGACCGGTGTAAGGTGGTATCTCATTGTGGTTTTGATTTGTGTTTCCCTGATGATGAATGATGTTGAGCATATTTTCATGTGTCGGTTGGCCATCTGGATGTCTTCTTTGGAGAAGTGTCTATTCATGTCTTTTGCCCATTTCTTCACTGGATTTGTTTTTTGGGGTGTTGAGTTTGATAAGTTGTTTATAGATTTTGGATATTAACCCTTTATCTTATATGTCATTTGCAAATATCTTCTCCCATTCTGTCAGGATGCCTAACATTAATAACTCAGACAACAACAGATGTTGGCAAGGATGTGGAGAAAGAGGATCTCTTTTGCATTGCTGGTGGGAATGTAATCTGGTGCAGCCACTCTGGAAAACAGTATAGAGGTTTCTCAAAAAACTAAAAATAGAACTACCCTACCACCCAGCAATTGCACTACTAGGCATTTATCCACGGGATACAGGTGTGCTGTTTCGAAGAGACACATGCACCCCCATGTTTATAGCAGCACTACCGACAATAGCCTAAGTATGGAAAGAGCCCAAATGTCCATCGATGGATGAATGGATAAAGAAGATGTGGTATATATATACAATGGAGTATTACTCGGCAATCCAAAAGAATGAAATCTTGCCATTTGCAACTACGTGGATGGAACTGGGGGGTATTATGCTAAGTGAAATTAGTCAGTTAGAGAAAGACAAAAATCATATGACTTCACTCATATGAGGACTTTAAGAGACAAAACAGATGAACATAAGGGAAGGGAAACAAAAATAATATAAAAACAGGAAGGGGGACAAAACAGAAGAGACTCATAAATATGGAGAACAAACTGAGGGTTACTGGAGGGGTTGAGGGAGGGGGAATGGGCTAAATGGGTAAGGGGCACTAAGGAATCTACTCCTGAAATTATTGTTGCACTATATGCTAATTTGGATATAAATTTTAAAAATTAAAAATTATATTAAAAATTTTTAATTAAAAAAGAAATATGTCCTACAGTGTGGATAAACTCCCAAGTTTTGTTGTATTTTCAAGTAGGTTTGTGTACATCTCCCCCAAATTACCAAAAAGCTATTCAAGGAAAAGCCATGATTGGCTTTTCATTACAAGGATTTGGAGGAAGTAATGCATCCTCTTTTCAAGTCCCTTTTCATAATACTTATTTTACAAAGTCATTTTGCAAAAGAATCTTCCCTCTAACCCTGGGTTCCAGAATTGAATGGATTATTTCATCGTCTAAAGACCTCCATGTGGAAAATAATCATAGAGGGAATTCAATGAGACACTCGGGTTTATTAACATTGATTTTTTTTTTTAAAGGAAGGTCTCAAAAAAGGTCTTATTTTAATAATGACTCCCCATTGGTTTGCATAAAACAAAATCAGTTTTGTTTTGAAACAGGAAGTACACAAAATAAGATTAAAATTGATTTCAAAGACAGAGCTTCTGCCTAACTGGAAAATAAACAAAAGAAAATATTTGGCTCATTTTTGATAAATTATTAATTTGGCTTTTGGGTTTTTTTTTTAAACAAATTGTTCACATTTGTGACAGAGAAAGGAGAAATCAAAGCTGACTTCTCTAGCTAGCAGCCTGGTCAAAGAAGGAAATTGCCCTACCACAGAATACACTATTTGCAATAAATCGCTTATAATCCAAATAAATAATTTTCTTTTTATGACTGTGTTTTTAAAAAAAAAAATTTTTTTTCAACGTTTATTTATTTTTGGGACAGAGAGAGACAGAGCATGAACGGGCGAGGGGCAGAGAGAGAGGGAGACACAGAATCGGAAACAGGCTCCAGGCTCCGAGCCATCAGCCGAGAGCCCGACGCGGGGCTAGAACTCGTGGACCGTGAGATCGTGACCTGGCTGAAGTCGGACGCTTAACCGACTGCGCCACCCAGGCGCCCCCTATTTATGACTGTGTTTTTTATAAAATACATGGAAAAGATATTGAATAGCATTCTTCCCCTTTCTTTTACAACCAGAGCTCTTGGACATGAATGGAATTCCGTAAAGGAGTTACATTCTACACCAGGTGCCTCACATTTTACAACGGCCATTTATTGAGAACCTACCATGTAGGGTAGGAATTAGAGAAATGATAACTGGAATCCTTGTCTTCAAGGGGCTTCTAACCTAGCTGGAAGGAAGGGACACATACTTAAAAGGTAAATAATAGCTCCAGGCTGTGTGGACTACCAGCCAAAGGAAAGCCACGGTCATTCTCCAGGACTTGCAAGAGAAGCCCCATCATCGGCTCCCATCAATCCAGGAACTGAGTCCCTCATTAGACTGAGGGACTTCATGCCGCGTCAGGGTAGCTACTATGCCCCTTGCTCTTGTTATCTACTTTTATGATCCTTCTTAGAACTTTGTTTTGGTATTCTGGTTCTTCGTAAATAATCAGAAGTTTGGATATTTACTCCCAAGAGCCTGGGTTTCTACCATCTTTGCACATGTAAGAGCAAATATAGTTCACAACCTATAGGCAACTAATCACATTCTCTGGCTCCTGAATATGACAGAGAATGGTAATGAATTAAGGAAAAAATACAATAAAAAACCCCACATTATTAACCACAACAGAGTGTCTCAGCCTCAACACTCTTGACATTTGGGGCCAGATATTTATTTGCTGGGGTGGGAGGAGGCCGTCCTGTGCATTGTGGGATGTTAAGAAAACATCCTCGCCTTTTACCTAACAGGTAAAAGGTTCAAATCCTGACTCCTGTCCATGGACAATTACTTAGCCCCTGGGAGCTGCAGTTTCCTCGTCTCCAAAATAAGGAACATCAATTATTAAGAGGGTTAAATAAGAGAATGTGTGCAAAGTGCCTAATAAAATACCTGGTACAAGAAGTGGTAGTCATTATTAAAAAATAATTAAATTTCACCCACAGAAAGCTCAGGATTCAGACAACCGCAGTTGCACACGTACTGGGATCAGAAGGATGGGTAGGATTTTAATTCCCCTGTTTTCTCATCTTCCACTAGGCCTTTTCTACCCTGAGGGTAGAATCACTTCCTTCTGGCTACATGCTAGACACTCCCCTTCTTCCTCATTCTTGCAAACACCTTGATTTGCCATGCGTGGGCTTATTCCTCAACAACCTTCCCATTGCTGAAGTTTGCATCTTCTTTTCTTCAGATCCCTTTTGCCCATAAATTTCTTGTTGAAATTTAATTGTAGTCACTTTATTATTACTGCATTATGCTTTGTACTGTTTTATACCATCATAGGACATTAACTGTCATCACATTCAGCCATTCATGATTTATTCAGCATGAAACTCATCAAGTTGTGAACACACATGGTCTGTATCTGGCCTGTAAGAGCCTATCTCTCTCCATTCTTTTTCTTATCTCTCTGACACTCTTACAAGGGCACTTTAATGATCTTCGTGGTCTTACATCCCACCCTCTCAGCAACACTCACAGTACCTTCTGGAGCCTTCTTTTTCCTACCAACAGCCTGGACTCATTATTAAACTTTCCAGCCAGAGGAGGCCAGGGAGGACAACAGGGTTGCAGAGCCACATGCTTTGCTGGGACCTCCCTCCAGACTGGCCTTTCGCCTTAAAGGCGAATTTGTGTTCTGTTATTTCTCTGGTGGTTATGCTGAGTCTGATGTCTTGAGTTCTAATTCCAGCTCCAAGTCACCAGGAGGCCTGGTGCTGGTTCTTCCATCATTTCTGAGACTTAAATTTCTTGATCTTTAAAATGAAGGAATGGGACTGGATGGTGAAAATCCCTTACAGCTGTCTAGAATCAAATCACACACAATTAGCCCTTCATCAGTTACAGGCTACAACATCACTAGCTCAGTGTAAATTTTAAAATGCCTTCTGTTCCTTAACTGCTGTAAAATTGTCCTAAATGTGCAGATAAATGATGATCACAAATGTGAATGGTGCCCCCTAGAGCTTTTCAGCACACAACTTCCACAGCCACCTGTTGTAGCTGGGACTAAGCCTCGTTTATCAGCTAACATGTAGGCAGGGTTTAGAAAGTCACAGGGTCACCAGTGAGACAAGGGAAAAAGAGAAGTTCAGGAAGATGGACGTTATTGCCGATGGGAGATGTGGCGAAAGAATAAAGAGACCAAAACCCAAACCAGTTATTTGAACAAAGAAATGAAAGACCTCTTAATTAGGGGAAAAGTTGAAGGTGACCAAAAAGACAAAAAGAGACTAGCATCACAGAAGCGGCCATCGTAGGAAGAGCCACTGCCCCTAGGGATAGGGAAGCAAAGGGCAAAGGTCGGAATAATTCATACCCAGAAGCCGGAGGAGTAGCCCCATGCAGTTGAAATTCAGACCTCTAGGACACACTGGCTAGAGTGAAGTGTTCCCGGAGGAACATACCACAAGGCTGTTTCTGACTGTTGGAGAAACTGCAAACTGCATTCAGCTGCTACCACAGAAAGCAAGCAGGAAGACACAGAAAACAGGAAGGGAAGAGAAAGTCTCTTCTTCCTCCTTCAGCCTTTCGGTGTCCATCTAGCCTAACAGTAATCCAGCTTTCAAGGCAGAGACATAATTTGCAGAATCCCAACCCAAGTATCACAGAAAAGAACATAGAAGGGCCATGTTTAGAACTGAAGGAATAATAAAGCGTACACAAGGTTTGTCCTTAAGCAGAGATGACAAATAGAGATCATCTGTGTGCCAATTCTAATTATGGCAGCATTTTGAGTTAAGGATTCCGAGGATATACTTAGGCAGAAGAATCTTCTGAGCATTCAGAATACCTGCCCCGAGCAGGAGGAGGAAGGGTGGCATAGAGTTCCCATCTCTGGCTAAGAGACACTTAACTGTCCCATCTACCCTTTGGGTGTCAGGTTCTGGGGATAGAGACCTGAACGCCTCAGCAGCAGAGAGTGCATAATAGGGAGTAAATAAGTCAGGGATCCTGATAGGGTTACAAATTTCTTGGCTACGACTGAGCAACTCTTGGAACAGAGAACTCATCATCTCCATCTTCAAGAGTTCTGATCCCAGGAACATTTCTTTATAAAAAACTTAGATCAACCTCATTAAGCCTTATCCACTAGCTCTATTTCCACCCCTTTCAGAAACACAGGGGTAAGTCAAATTCTCTCTCCACATGCCATCCTTTCAGATGTTTCAATTTGACCGTCATATCCCACCAAATCTTTCTTCTCCAGGTAAAGTAGCCTTAATGCCTCCAACCGTTTCTTACATGGAAGGCATAGCGATATCCCTGTCTTGTCTTCCAAGTACACTTTGACACATCCCAGCCCCTCATCGAGGATGGCCTGAAATCATTACTCTCCATGTAATTAGAATAGCACCCAGGTAAAAGGTAGAGAATGCACCTCTTTTATGCTTTCTTTTTCCTTTTGAGAGAGAGAGAGAGAAAGCAGGGGAGAGGCAGAGTGAGAGCGGGACAGAGGATCCAAGCAGACTCCTCCGTTAACAGCAGCAAGCCCAAGCCAGAACTCACAAACCGTGAGATCATGACCAGAGCCAAAGTCAGACACGCAACCGACCGAGCCACCCAGGGCTCCCTGCACCTCTTTTAAATATCCCATCAACATTTCTGATGACATCACCCTGAAAACTGCACGGGGACTTACTTTCACCTGAGATGATCCTCCAGCATTTCACCTCCAGGGTCAACAAGCTCCAGTTGCTTCAGACTCTCCCAGAGGAAAATATCTCGCAGCCAATACAAACTACCAGGAAGTTCTGCAGGAGAAGGCAAACAGCTTTGTGAATGCTTAAATAAGTTAGAAAATTAAGCTCTTGCTGATGGCGCCTGTCATAAATGTATGCTCCAATGAAAAGAAGCTTAAATCAATTTGGGTGTTCTCACTGAGCTGCAAACTTTGTTATTGTTCCTCCCGCACAGTCTAGAGGCCATAAACCATATCTAAGTGTGCGGAAGACATTTAACTTCCACTGGTGTTTTTGAGTAGATGAGATTTTATAAGTGGCTCTGTTCTACCTTTTAACTACATTTTAATTTAAATATATTTTTAATCACAGCTTTAAACATTATCTTCACTAAGCAACAAAAGTTTAAAGTAATGGCATATTTTTAAAATACATGCAAAAATCTCTTAGGGTCTTTCAATGTTCCGTATGCATTATTTCTTTTAGGTTCATTTAGTTGCACTATAATTTTATGGAGTTTTAGAGTGGTGGGGCATGCGATATGATTGCCAATTATCCAGGCCATATTTCCAGGCACATTATCAGAAAAAATCTTTAAAATGGGAGTTTAACAAGAATAGAAGTCTTCAAGAAATCACCTGATGAAAATTCCATAGGTACAGACTTCTGAAGGTTAAGGGAAGAGAGGTAAATATAACAAAGACTAGGAAGGCAGGGGTGTGATGTGAAGAATAGGAGAAATTCTGACTTATACACAGCACATTGGAGGATGGATAATCTGCTGAAATTAAATGTCAGCCTTTAGATTACTACATTCCAAGCAAATCCTCACTTCCAATGACTTCATTTTAAAGGACACGGGAGCATCCCACCAACGTGGGAAGGAATTATTTTCTGGGTACAAAAAATTAAAGTGAAGGGTCAGATACATATCATTCTAGGGAAAAAACAGAGGGCTCTGAAGATTGTGTGTATTAGTTTTCTATTGCTACTGTAAAAATTTACCACAAATTCAGTGGCATAAAGAATGCAAATTTATTATCTTTATACTTCTGTAAATCAGAATTCGGACAGAGACCTCTCTGATCCAAAATCAATGTGTTGGCAGAACTTGATTCTCTTCTGGAGGTTCTAGGGGAGGATCCATTTCCTTGCCTTTTCCAGCTTCTGTAGGCTGTCTGCCTGGTTGGCTCCAAGCCCCTTCCTCCATCTGCAAAGCCAGTAATGTTGCGTTTGCATCCAACTCATCTGGGAAAGGTTCTCTACTTTTAAGGATTCATGTGATTATATTGGGCCCACCTGGATATTCCAGCATGCTCTCCTTGTCTCAAGGTTCTTAACTTAATCACATCTGAAAAATCCCTTTTCGCCACGTAAGGTAACAGGTTCTAGAGATTAGGGCGTGGACATCTCTGGTGGCCATTACTCTGCCTACACGCTGTGTAAAACAAAGATGAGAAAATACTCCAGGAAATAAACTGCTCGCCGGGGACTTTCCTAAATGAAGATCAGTTCCTCTATCTCATGCACTTCTTCAGGACAAAATTCACAACTCGCTATGTCTCCCTTGAAAAGACAAGAGGGCAGGGGCACCTGGGTGGTTCAGTCGGTTCAGCGTCTGACTTTGGCTCAGGTCATGATCTCAGGGTTTGTGGGTTTGAGCCCCACGCCGGGCTCTGTGCTGACAGCTCGGAGCCTGGAGCCTGCTTCAGATTCTGTGTCTCCCTCTCTCTATGCTCCTCCCCTTCTTGCACTCTGTCTCTCTCTCTCTCTTAAAACTAAACATTAAAAAAAAATTTAATAGAAAAAAGACAAGAAGGCAGTTATCCACAAGGAAAGGGGTAGTAACTGATAGGAACTGATCTAGAATGGTGGCTGAGTCCAGATTAGACAGAGAGGACATGCATGGACTCTTCTAAATAGTTCACATATATGAATTGATTTAGTTCTCGCAGCAGGTCTATATGGTAGGAATCTATTATCATCCTGTTTTCCAAATACAAAATACAGAGGTTGCCTAAGGTACAGATAATGTGTGCAAAGCTACACAGTTGGTAAGGAAAAGCCCCTGCCCCAGAGTCAGAACTGTAACCCCTAGAAAACACAATCTCCTATTTGTTGATCAATTAAGGTGTGGGTTGCAAGTAACTTATAACAATGCTTTAAAAAAAAAACCAATGATTTACATTTGAATCAAGACTATCTCCATGACAACACTCTTGTTTGTTACACTCTGATGTGGATTTCTTATTATTTCATAAACTCTGAAGAAGCAACAAGCATTTAACTAGTCAATCAACCTAAGTCAGTGGTTCCCACACTTCACTAGGCATAAGAATCACATGGAGTACTTTGTTAAAATGCAGATTACTCTGCCATAACCACAGAGACTCATTTGGATCTTGGAATCTGTATTTTTAAAAAAACATGCCAAGTGTGTCTGGGACAGACTTCCCTGCATACATAAAGTGCAACATAGGGTGTCTGGAAAAACTCCTACTGGATGACCTCCCTGAGGCACCCCACGGAAGTCCTGATAAGGCACTCGAAAAGAATCTCACTCACACTTACCTCATTAAAGCACTTGTCATACTGTATGGCAAATGCCTATTTATTTATCTGTCTTCCCCTCTAGACTGCAAGGTCTATAAGATCAAGGCTGGGACACTCTCAGTGCCTTATTTCTGCTGCCTACCCCACACTCACAGGTGTAGGTACTTCATATCGAGCTGTTGTTGAATGCCTCAGTGGATAAACAAATCAATGATGAAATGGTCTCAGATCACGCAAAAACATTTTCAGGTGAATGTGTTTAGAGGCCCTAATGCCTCATTTAGTTGAATATCTATGGCCAGTATGAAGACAAATTTTTTTTTGAAGTGAACACCATAAGCTAGGTTCACCACTGAAGGACAGAACAGAAGCATCTGAGCAGATGCTCTTAGACAACAGTAGAAATAGACAGCAGTCTCAGCATTGACCAATGATGACTTCTACCAGCAAGAGACAGCAGCCTGGAGGCAGACTGTGTCCTATGTGTCCTTTTTTTACAATACTGTACTGACTCCAAATTTATTTCCATTTTGGAGAGAGAGTGATATTCCACAAATAAATCAATTTAAAAAATGTGATATCTCAAAGCAATTGTCTTGTGGAAGGACTGATCTGAGCCACCCAAAGTAAGTGCATCATAGGGTAGTCATGAAGATTTCAAGAAAATTTGCACAGTGTCTCGCACAGAGCAAGGCACAAGGCAAGCACTCAATTGATATTTGTTGAATAATAAAGTCTTAGGAAGCTATAATAAGCAAATAACTGTCTCGGCATGCCTGTGTATCTGCCATGACAAGCCAAGGGGACCCAAGTTCATCATTGCAAGAAGACTTACTGCCCAATTTCCCTTGGCCACTCCTCCATTAAATTTAAGGATTTTTCTTTCTTCTGGTATATTTTTCCTCTTGTAGGAAAAATTATACACTGCTCTTTATGTTGGCCAAGAAATTTGGGCACACAATTTGGGGAGTAAACTATGACTCTGAGGGCAGACTGCAACTCATGAATTTGGACCTATGGTTCTTCCTGAGACCAAGGCCCAACACTGTGACCACCAAAGGTGTGGTACATGTCAGTGATTCAAAATACATGCAGCCATACCACGATTTCATGGAATTTGTTCCCAGTGATAGCAAGGCCAGGTAACTTCCTGATGCATATGAGCATTTATGGCCGTTCCCCATAAGACAGCTAAGGGAATAATCAAATGTTCTTCTGTCAGCACATTAAACAAATGCCTGGAGGATCAGAAAGCAATCTCCTCTCCCATGATACATTATTGTGTAATTTCTTCGTTTCCTCCAATATTGGAGTTTGGAGATGTTGTTAATTTTAAGGCTAGAATTGCAGGACTGGATAAGGCAGCTTTCGACTCCAAATAAGTCATACTCAAGACCTCAGCAAAACCAGCAGGTCTCTCCCCAGCCTTGTCCACAGAAGCTCTGGGTTCTAGTCAGCAGGAGACTTTTGATAGAATTTATTCTCATGGTGTCCAAACTTCTTTCTTTCTTTCTTTCTTTCTTTCTTTCTTTCTTTCTTTCTTTCTTTTTTTGGCAATTGACTTCTTAAAATTAATCATGGACACATCCTCCCTATACAAAACAGACAAATGACAAGCACTGAGGTTGATGATCTGAACTCTCATTGCAGCCCCTCCAGCTACTAAATATGTAAAATTAAGAAGTCACTTACCTTCTCTGAGCCTCAGTTTTTTGTTTCCTTAACCTTAGAATGAGAATAATAGTGTTTGCCTTGCCTACCTTATTACTGCCTTGAGATCATTTGAGAGTATTTTGTAAAGAATGATCTAAGGTAGTACTAGTATGTGAAAATGGAAGCACAAAGTAGACTAGAATATGATAAAATAAGCGGGTGGTGTAAGTTACAGTTATAAAGAAGGAGAACGATTCAGGTGCACTATCTGGGATCACCATCATCACTAGCATAGTGAGCGCTGACTCAGTGCCAGAGTTGTGCAGAATGCTATTCATAAGCTTTTTCACTTATGACTCAGGTAAGTCAATGTATGGGTATCGTTATTACCCGGACTCGTATGGATGGGAAAACTGAATCTTAGCAGCTAAGAGATGGTAGAACCAGGTGTCAAACTCAGTTCTGTCGGATTCACCGCCTGTCAGTGATGTTGATCAAGGTGCTACAGTCACTCCCATACGGGCACCAAAAGAGCAATAACATTGCTCCAACATTTTTGAGGCCTTTCATAAGATCCAGATGTCCTGCAGGACTTGGTTTTCTATTCTCTGACTCACGTTGCCATCCATACACAACTTCCGTTCTCATTAAAACCAACCCAGGATCTCTCACCCCCATTCAAGGATATTATGCCCAGAGACCTGTGAATAATAACCTTCATCTCAATCTTCAATTTTCAATGTTAGTGTTTTCCTTAGATACTCATTTTATTTTGAATTCTTTCTCATTAAGAAGCTACTATCTCTGTCCTCCTTGTCTATGTTGGAAATATTTTTATTTTGATAAATTCATTCTTATGAATTTCCAGACTTGAATGTCCCAATGGCTTATAAAAGCATGAAAATTCATAACCAGAGTTATCCATAACTAAAAGCCTAATTAGCTGTGTACCAATGTCTTTAGCTTGGAAACAAAAAGTGAAATAGGACATATTAGCTTTCCTTGTATTTCTTTAACAAAACTGAAGATAGTCATTTCTCCAAGCATCACCCAGAGAGAAGAAAGAATTATCCATCAGAGTTACCAGAGGAACCTGGACTCCCCACCCACTCCCTTTCCCCACCCCTACCCTTTCTTTGTGCTCGTTGACAAAGACTTCATAGACCAGAAACACAAGGAAGTCTTCTGGGAAGAATTTGAATGTGCTCAGCTGCTTGCTTATGTTTGTGTTTTGTGCTCTCAGATGTTTCCCTATGACCTTGCCTCCATTTGAGGAAGGAAATTCTGAAAGAGTATGCTGATGATGGCAATTGTTTTAATAAACATGACATTATGGGAAAGATGGCAAAATGAGAATCTGAGTATGAGAATCAGATGGTCACAGACTCGTATTGAATGCCTGTGGTATGCTACCTCTGGCATTACAAGATAAAAGAAAGAACAGACATGTGTTCTGTCATCAGGAAATTCATCATATAAATTATACATATGTGTGTATGTGTATATACATGTATCTACATATATACATTTATTGCATACTTTTATGTGATGAGTGCTTCAGAAATATCATCTTATTCTTCACATGAGCTCTATGTGGTTGGCATTATCATCTCCATTTTACAAATGACTAAACTAGATAATAGGCACTTTATGTGCACAATCCTGAACATCCAATCACACTACTGAGCATGCGCTGTGTGCCAAGCAAGGGGGGATGGGCGGGACATGAAGCCAGATGCACTCCTTAAGGGACTTTACGATCTGGCTAGGAAACGGAGACTAACACACAGGACATTTCAGAAAAGACCACAGGATGACCTACTATTAAGCACTAAACTGGGTGATGTAATCTGCTGTGGGAATTTAAGAGGAAGTCAGTGAAAGTATATCAGGTAGGATACAGACAAGCTAAGGGGTGGGCTTTTCAGACAAGGGAACAGTGTAAGAGCAGACAGTTAATGCAGGAAACAGAAACATCCACTTTGCAAATTTTCCAATTAGCGCTCTGTATCAGATATGGATGTTAGGAGGATGAGATGGGAACCAAGATGTCTAATCTGTGGAAACTTTCTAAGGAATAGAATGTGTAATTGGCATCTGTTATTATTATTATTATTTAAGTATAGTTAACACACAATGTTACATTAGTTTCAGGCGTACAACACAGTGATTCAACAAGTATATACGTTACACTATATTCCACCACCACGAGTGTATCTACATCTGTCTCGATACATCACTATTACAATATCATTGACTTATTCCTTATGCTGTGTCTTTTGTTCCCATGATTTATTCATTCCATAACTGGAGGCCTGTGTCTCCCTCTCTCCTTCACCCGTTTTGGCCAATCCTCACCTCCCCCCGCTCCTTCCTGGCACCCATTAGTTTTTGCTCTGTATTTAGGTCTGATTCTGCTTCTTATTTGTTTATTCATTTGCTGTTGTTGTTGTTTCAGATTCCACTTATGAATGAAATAACATAGTATTTGTCTTTCTCAGTCTGACTTATTTCACTTAACGTAATACTCTCTAGGTCCATCTATGTGGTCCTAAATGGCACAATGTCATCCTTCCTATCACTGTGTAATATTCCATTTTATATGAGTGTGATATATATAGTATATATATATATATATTATATACATAAAATATATATGATATAAAAATATATATATAACTCTCACATATTTCTTCTCCATGTGTTTAATGGTGGACACTTAGGTTGCTTCCATATCTTGGCTACTTAAGTAATGCTGTAATAAACTAGTGGTACATATATCTTTTCAAATTACTGTTTTCATTTTCTGTGGATTAATACCCAATAATGAAATATAGCAGAATTATTGGATCATATGGTATTTCTCTTTTTAGTTTTTTGAAGAACCATCATACTGTTTTCCACAGTGCCTATACAAGCTCACCAACAGTGCATGAGGGTTCCTTTTTCTCCACATCCTCTCCAACACATGTTATTTCTTTTTTTTTTTTAATTTTAGCCATACTAATAGGTATAAGGTGACATCTTTTTGTGGGTTTGATTTGCATTCCCCTGATGATTAGTGATGTTGAGCATCTTTCCATATTCCTGTTAGCCATCTGTATGCCTTCTTTGGAAAAATGTCTATTCAGGTCCTCTGCCCATTTTTTAATTGGATTATTTTCTTTTTTGGTGTTGAGTTGTATAAGTTCTTTACATATTTTGGATATTAATATATCATTTGCAAATATCTTCTCCTATTCAGTAGGTTGTCTTTTTGTTTTATTGATGGTTTCCTTTGCTGTGTAAAAACTTTTTATTTTGGTATAATCCCAATAGTTCATTTTTGCTTTTGTTTTCCTTGCCTTAGGAGAAATATCTAGAAAAATGTTGCTACAGTCAATGTCAGTGAAATTACTACCAGTTCTCTTCTAGAAATCTACAGATCCAGTGCAATCCCTATCAAAATAACCAACAGCATTTTTCACAAAGCTAGAACAAATAATACTAGAATTTGTATGGAATTACAAATGACTCTGAATAGCCAAAGCAATCTTGAGAAAGAAGAACAAAGCTGGAGCTATCATGAGTCCACATTTCAAGATACACTACAAAGCTGTAGTAATCAAAACAGTATGGTACTGGCACAAAAATAGACATATAGACTAATGGAACAGAATAGGGAGCCCAGAAATAGACCCATGACTCTATGATCAATTAAATTTATGACAAAAGAGGCAAGAATATACAAGGGGGAACAGACAATCTCTTCAACAAATGGTGCTGGGAAAACTGGAGAGCTACGTGCAAAAGAATGAAACTGAACCATCTTTTAACACCATACACAAAAATAAACTCAAAATGGATTAAAGACCTAAATGTGAGATATTAAAGTATCTGTTATACTGTTGATCTGTTCCTTCCTAATGGAAACCTTCTGCCCTCTTCTTCATGTAAAGCAGGTATGGCAACCAGTCAAGGGGCTCAGCTTTCATACCTGAGAAGTGAGTGAGAATATACACGAGTCAGCCAAATAGAATCCTTCCTAGAGACTCACTGACGGTCTTTCTGGGGGATTGTAAATTCTAAAGACCATGTAGGGCTGTAGCTCTGGAGATCAGTTTGCAGGAGAAAGAGGTTGGCAGAGAATGCCCAGGCAAGGCTCACATAGTTATATATTTTCATGTTCTTATGAGTCACTAGGGGATTCACGGTCTGGATTATTCACAAGAATTGAATTTAACAACATAAAAACATTTCTTGTGTGGAATCAGAGACACATCCTATGACGTTGTTAGAATGCCAAAGGCAATAGTTGGGCTTCTCAGGTTTGTTTGCTCACTTGCTTGTTTAGGTTAAATTAGTTTGACTTAGGTTTTTGATACTAATAACCAACACAATCCTTATTAACACAGAATGGAAGGTTGGATGGAACAAGATATGGAACCACATGAGCAGGCGCCCTTCAGCAGAAGGATTAGAGAAATTACTGAGAAATAGTCCCTTGTTCTTACATCTTTTTTTGAGAGGCAACTCCTTTGACTTTATCCAACTGATGAAACAAAGTTCTGCCTTTATCCCCCATGAAGGAGAACTTGCAAAGCTCTAAATTGAGAAAAGGACTTTGAGATCTCTAAACAAAACGTAAAGCAGTAAAAGACTAATATTTATTATTAAGCATCCAAAATGAGTGTTGTTCCACTTTTCTTATAGAGAGATGTTCACATGTGTTAGAAACTAGGAAGAAATGCACTTTTCAATAACCAAACGTCATTTATTTAACTCAAACCATCTGTTTTATGATTTCTTTTTTAGGAGACATTTCACATCCTGCTGCTTTCGAGAGAGCTACTGTCTTCCTGGTCTATAATCCTCTCCTCTCTTCTGTTTCTTCATTACTTAATTAGTCCATCTGTCAGCCAATCCATCTTTCTCTCTTTCCTCTTTTTTTTCCTCCTCATTTCCACCTCAGAAAGAAACTTCTAACTGAACTAGGCAAATGACTCCTAGATAATTATCTTCTAAAAGGAATATAATGCATTTTTTATGTATCCACCAAATGACATATTCCCTATTCCTCATCCTACTCTCTATAGAAAACAGTGACTTGCCTGCTTTTACATCTTAAATGGAAGAAAACCTTATTCTTTAGCTCTGGATTCTAACAGTCATAAGTTATAGTAATAAAGGTTAATATATTGGGTAAAGGGAAGTAAATTTAAGGTAATAATGAAAATGATCCTTTATCATTCATGACAGATCTTCAGCTCTGTGTAGGCAATAATTAAAGAAAAGCTTCAGAAACCATAAAAACATAAATAAGATTCCTAGTAAAAACCTTTATTGTAGGCAGGACTTTTTTATTGGATTCTGGACTGAGCTGAGAATACCCCGTGGGCTTTGTTAAGGAGTTTGCTCAGAAATCACCCAGAATGGAAAGATTGAGTAAACAATGGTGGGACCCCTGCCAATGGGCAGCTCTGCCCTCAAGAAATCATAGAAATATGGAGAGGACTTGCAGCTACCAAAGCCTTTGAGTTTGGCCAGAATTGATCCCTGAGAAAAGCCATCGGCACAGGGACCATCTGGACCAGTTCAAGAGTCCAGAGGAGAGTAAACATAGTTGAGATGGCAAAATGTGAATGGCTCTTGTGAAGAATAAATGGTGGCCAGCCATCCCTTATATTCGCTAAGGTCTGAGACATGCAGTGAGAAGATGATAGGCTGGCAGCATGTCAACCATCTGGCCATGTGGAACTTAGGACAGGTAATAAAAGGTCTTCTCAGAAAGATTCTCACTGAGATGAAACTTGAGATGAAATCACAAGATTTCTTCTCTTCGCAGATTATAGGGTATGTGATTTAGAGGAAGCCCCAAACTGGGATGGGCAATTTCCTTTTTCTTCTGACCATAACACTTAAGGAAGAGGGAGTCAATAAGAGGTATTAAGAACAGAGCAAATGGCCCAGAGAGCGGCATAACCAGCAGGAACATGATGGCAGCAGAAGACTTAGATCATGTGCACTCCTCACTCGTCCTCCCTGCAAGACAGGGGGGCGTCCAGTGAAACCAGGCTGAAAGACATATCTAAAGACTCAAAGTGAGGAGAATGAGGAAGAGGCAGCAAGGAATGCCGACTTGCAGCCCAGGGACAGGAATATGTAGAAGCTGGGAAGGAATGGTACACCAAGGCCATCTGTCTTAGTCCTTCTCAGGCATTTCTGGGGAGCTAGACATTACTTGCCTTTTGCATAAACTCATTCATTTTTGTACAGTTTGGCAATATCCCCTTCCTTTTTCTCCCCTTTTCCTTTCATGAATCAGTGCATCTAAGCATCCATTCTCTCGAGCATCACAGGGCTGAAACAATCCACCTCATTTAATCCAAATACAGGAGAGAGTACAAGCTGGAGTCACCAGGACTGGGTTGAGGGAACAATTTTCCCAGAGTGGAAGAAGCAAACCCACTTTCCACTTCACTGGGCATAAGGAAGCAAATGACCCAATAGTGATTGGGGTTTAGGCTAAGCCAGACAATCTGGAGTTACAATTCCAACTCTACCCTTTATGCATTAGTTGGCAACTGACCCATTTGAGCTTCAATATTCCCATATGTAAAACAGAAATAATAACACCTATCTTGACGTTTTTGTGAAGGTTAGTCATAATTCTCAGGAAAATGAGGCATAATCTGGAAGTGGAATTGATTATGGAAAGTAGACAAGAAAAAACACTTGACCATCCCATACTCCCTCTTGATTTTGTCATAGAAAGTTTGAGGTGATGGCATGTCATGTCAGTCTAGGAGGAAAATACCATGTCAGGCTCTAACACTCAAATCAGACACCATGTAATGTGCCTTGAATTGTTTGACTTTTTTATTGAGATATAATTGACACATTATATTCATTTCAGGTATACAACACAATGATCTGATGTTTGCATATACTGCAAAATGATCACCACGGTAAGTCTCGTTAACATCCATCACCACATATAGTTACAATTTTTTTCCTGTGATAAGATTTTTTAATGTCTTTTAGCAACTTTCTTGTTTTTAATTTTTAATTTTTCTTGAGAGAGAGAGAGAGAGAGAGAGAGAGAGAGAGAGAGAGAGAATCTTAAGCAGGCTCCACACTCAGTGCAGAGCTGAATGCAGGGCTCAATCCCATGTCCCTGGATCATGACCTGAGCCAGAATCAAGAGTCAGATGCTCAACCAACTGAGCCAGGTGCCCCTCTTGCAACTTTCAAATATACAAAACAGATTATTAAGTATAGTTACTGTGCTGTACATTAAATCCCCATAGCTTGTTTATTTTACAACTGAAAATTTGCACCTTTTTACTACCTCTATGCATTTCATCCCCACCCCCCGCCTCTGGTAACCACCAGTGTGTTCTCTGTATCAGAAATCAGTTTTTGTTTTTTGTTTGTTTGTTTGTTTGTTTGTTTGTTTTAGACTCCACATATAAATGAAATCATACAATACTTGTTTTTTTCTGTCTGACTTATTTCACTTAGCCTAATGGCCTCAACTTTTATCCATATGGTTGCAAATGACAAGATTTTGTTATTTTTGTGGCTCAGTAATATTCCATATATCACATAAAGAAAATGTGATAGATAGATATGTGTGTATGTGTGTATATGTATATACATATACACATACATATACATACATATGTGTGTATACACATATACATATATGTATACGCATATATACATATATGCGTATACATATATACATATGTATACGCGTATGTATATTTACACATGCACGCACATGCATATATAAAATATAGATGTATTATCTGTTGGTAAACACTTTGGTTGCTTCCATGTCTTGGCTATTATAAATAATGTTGCAATGGACATGGGGGTACATACATCTCTTGCAGTTAGTGTTTCTGTTTCTTTCAACTAAATTCCCAGAAGTGGAATTGCCAGATTATATGGTAGTTCTTTTTTTTAATTTTTTGAGGAATCATCATACTGTTTCTCATAGTGGCTGCTCCTATACACATTTCCACCAACAGTATACAAGTATTACCTTTTCTCTGCATCCTCCCACAAATGTTCCCATTTATACATCAGGTCAAGTGAAATAGTGCCAACGTGGCAATGCTGGACACAGAAAGGGCTAAAATGGAGGTAGAGGAAGGACACTGTCCAGGACCATGTGCCATTAATCATTAGCCAATGGAGACTCTCCCATCACACATGTCATACTTTTATCCCACCCCTTAAAGCTTTCTATTTTTAATTTGGGTAAAAATTTTCCTAATCAAAGGTCGTGCACAGATATTGTGAACCAGACTACAGTGCTGTAGAAGTAAATCATGCATCAACTAATATCTCTTTTCTCTCTATAATTTCTGCAATTAGAGTTTATCAGCCTTCCCGTAACTGAAAACATGAGTATAAGTATTTCTCCAAACATGAAGCAAACTGCCAGCTGAAATTCTCTGCAATATTCACCCCTCACCCCCCACCCAGTTGCACAGATAAATTCTGTTGTCATTTTTACAGCGCCTCTTGTATAAATCTGGATATTTTATTATTTGAGATTTTGCACTGACAAATTTCCAGAATTAGTTCATCTTATATTCTTGCAAATCATCATGCTGGGGTAATGAAGAATGAGTGTTCATGACAGGGAATGGCATAGCAGATGTTACAGGAAACATCAGTCATTCTTTGTCCTCTTCCTGACTGCCCTAGCCCCCTCCTCCGTTCAATTTCCTTCCTGTAGGGTGATGGTAGTATGATACTGAGTCTTTAAAACAGAGATGGCAAATAAGTTACCTCTCATGAGCTGACTCCAGTGAATGGTGCCATCCAGGCTCTGTGTCGAGAGGAAGTCCGAGGTCTGACTTGGGCTCAGTTGGAGATGATACTGAGGTTGATTAGTGATGATCAGAAGGAAGAGTGTCAGCACGCATTCCGGACAGTTCTGATCCCTGCATCTTTCAAAAGAGACCAAGGGGGGGAATAAGAGTTTATAATCCAAACTCAAGATCAAATCTCATGGAGCCTGGTGGCTGGAAGAGGGTGGTTGCTCCTGTGCTTGCCTTAAATCGTGTGGAATATGGTCAACCGTGATACTCTAAAGAGATATAATTAGAGTATTTTGCAAACCCCGAAACTTGGAACTAATTACAATATTTATTAAACATTTAGTATGAGCCAGGCACTATTCTAAGCACTTTACATGTATTTTTCTGTCATTTCCACAATAGTCCTATGAATTAGGCACTATTATTATCTCCTTTTTACAAAAGAGGAAACAGACATCAGGAAGTTAAGTAATGTGCCCATGATCACAGACCTAGGGGGGGGGTGGTGCTGGCAATCTACGTGAGGCAATTTTGTCCAATGCTCTTAACCCCTGTGCTATAGGAGATCCAGAGCGTAAAGAAGTAACACAAACTGAGATTCAAACGCCAGACAGTCAGGGTAGAACCCTCACTAGCTGTATAATGTGTTCCTTCACACCAGCCTCACAGCAAATTTGATTCAGTCCTGGCTAGGCACCTTCCATGCACTGCTTCATCTAAGCTCCAAGAAAATCCTATAGGATTTCTGTGATCATTCCTAAACATGCAAGCCAGCGGTAAAAACTGCAAATACTGTGGATGTAAGCTCCAAGAGACTCTTAGTGCCAAGTTACTCTTGCCACTACATTTAGAAGATTGTATATGGAAAACACCAAATTAGAGACATGTATGCATTCCTATCCACTACCAGTGATGGGACCTTTCAACAAAAAACCGAAATTGTGGCACACTGAAGGAAATCTGGATGTAGTGGTGAGCTAAACTTGTTTCTTTATGTTCAGATAGCATCAAATTCCATTTCACTACATGTAAATATTTTATGGAACTCATTTGTGTTTATAATTCATTATGTATCAATTTCTTCTCTGTTTGATTATCTCCAGTTTATTTTAAAGTATATCCCTTAGGAACCCCATTCCAAAGGAACCGGTTAATCAAGACATTGAATAAGAATGAAAAGATGAGAGCTTCTTTCTAGCAGTGGGGGAATCTGCCCCCAAAAATTAAAAATTAAAACCCATACACAAGACACTTTCTGAGAAAGCAGTTAGGTCATTGTAGAGGCAATCCCTGAGTAAAATCACATTCTTACAAAGGGGTTTGAACTAAAAAACCAAGAGCCATCTGATGGCAGCATTGCAGACTTTTTATTTAATCAAAAAAAAAAAAAAAAACAACATAAGTTAGAGCCTGCCTCTTCTATTCCAAGTCCCTAAACATTCCAGTAATTGTATTTTAGAAATGAAATTCTTTTTTTTTTAAGTAGGCCTCACACCCAGTGCAGAGCCCAACACGCTACTTGAACTCAGGACTCTGAGATCAAGACCTGAGCTGAGATCAAGACTTGGACACTCAACCAACTCAACCAACTGAGCCACCTGGGCACCCTTAGAAAATACAATTCTTATAATAAAAAAGGAGGCCTCAATGGATGACACAACAGTAGGCATCATGGATGATGGAAAGCAGAGGGAAAGGCTCGAAAGCGGGAACCACAGCCCAGCAGACTATTGCAGCAGGCGGGAGCTGCACCAAGAGTTTCCGACCCTGGAGGTGGTAGATGCTGGAGACAGCAGGGACCCAGGAGCATTGACCCCTCCACGCCTCCTTCTTTTCATTGAGGTAAAATTCACATAACATAAACTCAACCATTTTAAAGTGAACAATTCAGTGACATTTAGCACAATGTCGTGTAACCATCGCCTCTAGCTCGTTCTAAAACATCTCATCACCTCAAAAGAAATCTCATACCCATTAAGCAGCCATTGCCCATTCCTCCCTCCCTCCCCACAATCCCGGACAACTGCTAATCTGCTTTAGGACTCTGTAACTTTGCCTCTTCTGAATGTCTCATAGAAACGGAATCATATAATATGCGCCCTTTTGCGTCTGGCTTCTTTCACTGAACATAATGTTTTCAAAGTTCACCCATGTTGTAGTACTGTATCACTACCTCATTGCTTTTAATGGATCAGTAATATTGCAATGCAGGCATATGCCACACTTTGTTTCTCCATTTATTCACTGATGGACATTTGGGTTGATTCCACTTCTTGGCTGTTGTGAATAGTGCTGCTGTAAACGTTCATATACAAGAATTTGTGCGAGTGCCTGTTTTCAATTATTTTGGGTCTATACCTAGGCATAGAATTGCTAGATCCTAAAATTCTGTTTAACTTGTTGAAGAAATGCCAAACTGTTTTCCCAGTGGCAGGACCATTTTATACCCCTACTAAAAGCGTGTGAGTGTTCCTCTTTCTTTTCACCAACACTTGTTATTTTTCATTCTTTTATTATTATTGTTGTTGTTACTATGGCCATTTAGTAGTTATGAAGCAGCATCTTATGGTTTTGATTTGCATTTCAATGACAAGTAATGATGTTGAGCATCTTTTCATGTGCTTCTTGTCCACTTGTATATCCTCTTTAGAGCATACTTATTCAAGTTTTTTTGCCCATTTTTAAATTGGGTTGTTTGTCTTTTTGTTGTTAAGTTGCGAAAGTTCTTCATATAATCTGAATATTCGACCCTTACCAAATATATGATCTGTAAATATTTTCTGCCATTCTGTAGGGAGTTTTTTTGCTTTCTTGTTAATGTCCTTTGCTGCACAAAAGTTTTTTAATTTTGATGAAGTCCATTTTATCTATTTATCTTTTGTTCCTTGTGCTCTCGATGTCCTGCCAAGCCCTTTGATGGCTGCCCACATCTCAGTTATCACCAGGCCCTGCATTTTCACCAACTTCTAGCCCTCTCCTGGTCTTTTGAGCCTACTCAACAGAAAGGTCCCGTAGACTGACATGCCCTGGTCCATTCTGTCTCGGAGCCTTCCTCTGTCATTCTCCCTTATCTTGCCTATCGAAGATCCCTTCATGTCTTCTTTCTCATCCTCATAACCCCCATATTTTCAAAGTATCTTTTTTACTCTTAGCCTAGAAAAAAATTCCAAGCTACTCCTATTGAGAAATTTAAAACAAAGACATTTCTCTCCAGATATTTTACAGCCTCCTTCCCTCCACCAACAAAACTTCCTGAGTACCACAATGACATGCTCCACATTCTCACCCCTTTGCAATCAAGCCTTGGTCACACCACTGAAACTGCTCTTGGAGAGGCCACTTGTGACCAGTTTTCCAAATTCTCAGGACACTCCACAATTCTACTGTGGCTGGTCCCCTCTGTAGCATAAAACATGACTCACCCATTCTTTCTTTTTATATTCTTTCATCCCCCATTGGCTTCTGTGACACAAATTTCAATAGGCAACAATTTCTGAAAAAAGGCTATAGGTCTGAAAAAAGGCTAAAAGCTAAGACTGAGCACTTGCTATAGCTACACTTCACCAGAGGAAGAAACGATGTTATCATTGTGAGCATTTATTTTATTCCCACTTTATAATCTGGCTTATGGCCATAGCTTTGAGATTCATAAACGTAAAGCCTCTCTGACATGGTTTGACATGAAAAAGCAAACTGATATACAAAGCTTGTAATTCTGTGAGGAGCCCTGAGGATTAAGGAAATAAGCATTATATGTTCCACTAAGTAAGTATCATTCCATATCTCCTTCAGTGGGTAATCAATGGTCTGGGGATCGGGAGAAACACCAGCCACGTAAGAGTGGTGCTTGCTCAAACAGATGAAAAAAAGAATCTACAAAGCCATTACATTAGAGAGTGGTTAACAATTTACAAGAAGATGCCCTGATTTAGGATGAGATTTAACTGTTAGGTTCTTTAAATGAGCAGTTTTCTTCATGTCTCTAAGTGTTTATCATTAGCACATTAGCTAGAAAAGAATCTGAGAGAGCTTAAAAGAGCTTAGAACTAAAGTGTAATTATATTGATCCACTGAGAATCAATATAAAACAAAGAGGCAGTATTTCTAAAGTGGTGGATTAACATCAGAAGAAGCAAATGCTCTTGACTTAAAACAATTCAGCGTGCAACCCAACCATAAATGGCTTGAGTATAATAAGACTTCATTTTCTCATGAAAATAAAAAATCCCAGAGTAGTAATTATTGCTCCATGTGACTTTGCTCCAGAGACAAATGATATCCTTGCAGCCTCCCTTCTGTGTGTTGACCTCTTTCTTGTCTTGTCATGCATGACAAGATGGCTATAGAAGTTCAAGGCAACATCTGTTTATTCCAGGAAAAAAGAGATACATTTCTCTCTCTTTCTCTCTCTCTCTCTCTCTCTCTCTCTCTCTCTCTCTCTCTCTCTCTCACACACACACACACACACACACTTTAGCCAAATCCTAAGATTAATTTCCATTGGGTTCACATTGGTTCTATGCCTATCATAGCATCCAGTTTTCTGCGGCCAAGGGATTGGAGTGTGCTGATTGGCTCAGACCTAAGGTCAGATGCCCACCTTTGGAAAAGAAGATGATCAGCTTCATCCAAAACACTCTCTGAGAGTAGGGAACTGGGGATCTCTGAGGAAAATGGGGATATTCTTTACCAAAAGAAGAAGAAATAAAAGTTAAGTAGCTTAAAGAAAAAAAAAAAGAATAAATTTTCACTATGCTTAGCACATAAATGAATTTCCTGTGTTATAGTTTTGCTGTAAAGCTAGACCCAAGCACAATTCTCACGCCCGCACCTGAGACAGATGTTTTTGTGCCTCCCATTAGCAGTGGAATGTTTAGCCTTGGTACAAGACAAACACCAGGCAACTCTCCCATATAGCACATTCTTCCAATTGTCATGGGCATCTTATACTGAGACTCCAAAGAAAATTCTCTAGAGGCTAGATTGGTACCTCTACACATACCTTCTATGATGCTGCCTTACCATCTAGTGCCATCCCTGAGCAGTGCAAATAAATAATATTCACCCGGCTAGGAAATGGAAAGAGGAAGGGCAAAGTTTGTTTTTCTAATGTTCCAAGATGGAGAGAAAAAAGAACAGAAATTAGTCTTATATGGATTCTTCAAGTGATCTTGGATTTAGCAGAAGAATAATCCAACTCAATAATTTAGTGCAAACGGAAAAAAGCATGTGATTCTTTGTTTTAGTTTTATTTAAAGTGAATGAGGCAGCCAGTTCCCATGTCAACAGCAGTATTTTAGGAAGCTAAGCTTGGTGGGTGAATCCTGCTGCATGCGTGGGTTACTGCAGAGATACAGCTTGGATTTCTAGAGCAAGGGAGTGACTTCTCAAGGCCAGGTTAGAAAGATAAGTGAAGGAAGGTAGATCTCTGGCTTTTGTCTCCCCCCCCACCCCGCTTTTGCTTCTTTCTCCTCTTTGTATGAAGTTTTGGTTGTTCTCACAAATGCTGCATTCCATCTTAGCTCAGCTTACCATCTTCTGCCCAAAGTAGAGTTGGTCCACACATTTCTGGGCCAAAGTCTTTGATGGGAAAAAGAAACCCAGTGCCAAACTACCCTGTTCTAGGATGATTTGGATGCCTTCTATGATAGATCAAGACATCGTTATCTAAGACTCCACAATGCAGCCTTGAGACCCTGCATCTCAGGCCTTCCCTTTACTTCTCTTAGAAGTAGCAACATGAAATTACAAATTCTTTACCTCTAATCCATCTACCCAATCCTCCATCAAACACTTCTAAACACCGTATTTGTTACCATGTCCTCACATTTATCCATACTGCCCCAATTTTAAAAATTCTTTTTTTAATCTCCAGCCATTAGTCAAAATCCTGACCATATTACCTCCTTCTCAGTCATATCACCTCTTTCTGAGATTATTCTTTTCTATACCAGTGACCTATTTCCTGAAACCTTATAGCATTTATCATCAGGATTACTCATATAAATACTTAAACATCCTGTTTTGCTGCATGTTTCTTAAGTTTTTACCTGTTTAGGGTCTCAACTACACATTCCTAAGGGTATGGGCCCATCATTTTATATCCCCCTTTCTACCTGGTTTATGCTAATACCTATTGCTGGGATCATCCCAATTCTTCTCTCAACTCTACAACAGTTCTCAAGGTATCATATTTCTCCAAACAGTGATTTCTGGATCCATTTGTCCAGTAATCCTCAAACTTCAGTGTCATCAGGGGTGCCCTTTAGAAGACAGATTCCTGGACCCTACCCCCAAGAGATTGTTTCAGCTGAACTTGGATGGATTCAGCAAGCAATCTGCCTTTGTAAAAAGTGTCCCAAGTGATTCTGAGGCAGGTGATCCAAGGACCACATTTTGAGAAAGACCTCTAGAAAAGCTTTCCAGTTCTATCCCCAGGGTTCCTTGGATATCAGGAAGCCTATACCAAAAACCGGAAACTTCTCTCCCCCTCTAGTCTAAATGTGCCTGCTGCCACACTCAGCCACATAGCCCCCAAACGTTTGCCATAAGAAACAGATGAAAGGGTCATAATTTGTGGCGTTGGGTGGGGGAAAAGGAAAAACTGTAGAGAATAGGATTTTTGCCACACCTGGCTGCTTCTGCATCTGGGGATGATTGGTTGGCCTAAGTTTCTGGCACAAAAAAAACTTCCAGTTTGATGATTCAACAGAAGTAAAGCCACACATTTAGGAGGCCAATCAATTATGCAAGTCTCTCAGCAACATATACAAAGGACATCAACTGGTATCCCATGGCCACGGATTCATCTAGTAAAGCATGAAAAGTGATTACCTTCATTCAACTGGGCAGGATGTTGAGAAGCTCAGGAACTCTTCTAGTATTCATCAGCAGGCCTCTCCTTATTAGGAAACAAACCTTCAGTTTGTGACATTCCAAAAGCTGGGGACAAGGAAAACACACGAGCCAGGGTGGGTGTGGCAATGTAACACAAGGGAAGGAGCTTGACATTCAATGTCTGAAGGCCTAGAATTTTTTCCCGGTCTGCGTGAAATATCTGTTGAACTAATATTTTTAAGCATGCTGCCAAAAGTTTCCTTACATTTTCTCATTTAATGTGCTGAACAATGCTTTGAGGTAGACACTGTCAATATCGACATCTGCATTTTAAAGTTAAAGAAATCAAGTCTCAGAAGTGTTTCTTACCCATTGTTATACAACTTCAAGTGACAAAAATGAGTGTTTTGAAGCCAGGGAGTTTGAACCCAAAGATCCAGAAAGCATTTCACTCTACTGTGCCTGCTTGATTCAGGTATCCCTTCTACGTGCATCTAAGATGTGTAAGTAGGCCCAGTTTTATCTATTGCATATGATTGACCTAAGGGTTCATGTCAAAAGGTAGATATACAAGTGCCTATAAAGTATGTGATACTATGACAGCAGTATCATGGCAAATGTAAATGTCCATAGAAGACAAGCAAATGATGTGGAGCATGTGAGCCCCATCTAAAGGCACCAGGCTCCAAGGAGGTCCATCCCATTATTGCTATGTAGCAATGCAGGACAAGATTTCAAAAAAAGCTATAGATTCATAGTTTTATGTGACATATTTTGACTTTTTAAATACTGGTCCATATTTTTTTTGAAAGCCTTTGCAGATCGATAAAACAGATCTAGAGGACCCTGGCTTGAGACATATGCATATAGAAGTAGACAGTCTTATTGTTAAAAGGATACCTTATACTAGGAGTTAGGTAGATACCACATAAATATGTACTTGGATAATTCAATTAGCCTTCTAGTGCCGCCATTTTCTAATCTTTTTTCCAGCTTTACTGAAGTATAATTGATAGACAGCATTGTGTAAATTTAAGACACACAATGTAATGATCTGATATATGCATATATTGCAAAATGATTACCACAATGAGGTTAATTAATACACTCATCACCTCACATAGTTACAATTTTTTGTGTGTCATGAGAACTTCTAAAATCTATTCTCTTAGAAACTTTTGAATATACAATAGAGTATTGTTGACTCTAGTCACTTTGCTGTATATTACATCCCCAGAACTTATTCATCTTATAATTCAAACTTTGTACCCTTTGACCATTTTCACTCATTTTCCCCACCTCCCATCCCTCACCTCTGCAAATCACCAGTATGTTCTTTGTTTCTATGAGCTCACTTTTTTTTTAGATTCCACATATAAGTAAGATCATACAGTACTTGTCTTTCCTTGTCAGATTTATTTCACTTAGTTGAATGTCCTCAAGATTTATTCATGTTGTTACAAATGGCAGGATTTTCTTCTATTTTATGGTTGAAAAATATTCCATTATATCTGTATACCACATTTTCTCTATCCACTCATGGACACTTATTTACATGTCTTAGCCATTGTAAATAATACCCCAATGAATATAGGGGTGCAGATATGTCTTTGAGATAGTGATTTTATGTCCTTTGGATATATACCAGAGATGGAATTGCTGGATCACATAGTAGCTCTATTTTTTAATATTTTGAGGAACCTCCATACTGTTTTCCACAGTTGCTGCACCAGTCTAATCTTTAAAATGGGTTTGATAGGGGTGCCTGGGTGGTTCAGTTGGTTGGGTGTCAAACTTTGGCCCAGGTCATGATCTCACAGTTCAGGCTCACTGCTGTCAGTGCAAAGCCTGCTTTGGATCCTCTGCCCCCCTTTCTCTCTGCCCCTCTCCTGCTCACACTATCTAAAAAATAAAAATAAAATGGGTCTGATGGAAGAAATTTGGGTTGGCATGTTGTCTCAGCCTCCTACCCCCATCACTGTCTTACAACTAAAAATCCTGTGTTTTTGTATTAAAAGTCTTGGTTTTGAGCAGCTCCCATTATATTTAAAGAGATGGAAAACAAAAGAACGTGAGATGCTTTTTGATGCACCTTACAGAAGAGCATCTCTTTGTCCACTCTTGCCGGGGGAAAGACCGGTTGAAAGTGGGGAATGTAAACTTCAGAGGTGGGTCAGCTCTGAGAGAACAGGATAAGTACAACAGCTGGGGCTCTAGCCATGGGATGCATTTGGCAAGAGTTAGATAAGCAGAGGTTGAAATTTGAGAACTGGGACTTAGAAAAGAGAGCACTTAAGGGAACATAGACTGTGTTTTCAAATATTTGAAGGGCTGTCAAATAGGAAGAGGAGTAATCCAACCTGTGTGTCCCCAGGAGTAGAATTAGCATCCGGGGGGGAAAAAGAGACAGTTTTTGGTTGAGTACTAGAAGCATTCTACAAGTTGCCAAATATGGACAAGTTTCCTCCAAGTAGTAGTGAGTTTGGTGTCTCTGGAAGTATTTAAACAGATGCCAGAAGTACACTTGCTGAAGAGATTGCAGAAGGGATCTAAAAAGTTGGAGGTGGGATGAATGAGGAGAGTAGGAGTTCAAGACCCTTGGCTTTATCCAAGCCCATCCAGCTTCCAAGTCTAATTACCCATCATACCACATGAGAAGTTCATATCTTGTGGATTAAGCAGAGAGATGCTGATACATCAGGTTAAGAGAGAGCCTAGGAATCTTAGGAATCTCTATTTTTAGCAAGCAATCCCAAGTGATGTCTACAGGGATAACAGCACTCTAGCTGCACTTAAGGTTTAACTTGCTTCAAGATAATACACTCCTTACTTGCTGACTGACCTAAGTGCCTCGATCCATAACAGAACTGACTTTCTTCGAGGTTTACAGACCACTGGCCTTGAGGAGTGAAGGACCAGAACTTCCCCAGGCCACAGAGGCCAGCAAGCCTGTTTGAAGCTGCCTTGGCTTTCTGATTAAACCAGCAAGTTTTTAGCCATTTTTTTCTTTTTTTAGGCCACCCAAATGACTTTACTAACCTCCCTTTGTGCACCTATAGATCTTGCCCTCCTTTACAGAAAGAACAGAGTCCTGCACATCAAGAAACAGAAACTGGACCCCCCTCACAACCCCCCGAGCACTAAGATAGTATCTGTAGCTAGCCCCATCGAGTCTGTCCATAAACAAGAAATGTTACAGACTACTGTACTCCCTTTATTAACTACCCCAAATCCCTTTCAAAACCCTGAGCCAGGTGGAAGCCTCAGAGTTGGGTTTTGGACAAGAATCTGCCTTCTCCCCAGGTTGCCAACCTCCTGAATAAAGCTCAAACTCCTTTCCAGTCAAAATGTGTTTCTTGAATATTGGCCTTTCAAGTGTTGAGCAGCCAAACTTGGGGTTCGGCAACACAGGCATTCTATAATTTCTTTTTCATTTGCTGATCTCAGTACATTCTCATCCACCCCTTTGAGGTATGTGTGAATTTGCACATGAAAAGATTGAGGCTTTGAGAGATCACGTACCTGGTGAGTGACAGAGAGGAACTGTCAGATATGTTTTACTCCAAAGTCCCTTATCCACTATATATACACAGAGTCACAAAGTGTTTCTTGCCTACACGTAAGGTCTGTTCTTAGGATCAGGAGTTCTGGGAAGACACAAAAGAGGTGCCTCCAGGAACAGAACTGCACCTGCTTCACATCTTTGAGCACCATCTCTTGCAAAATCTTAAAAGAAAAAGTTATAATTGACAATATCCTCCTTCACTCTTGTGCTCTGAAGTGGCCCTGTGAGTATACAAGTGTAATGAATTAAAGGACAGGGATAAGGGGGGTGGGGGAAGAGGTGAGAGATAACCGGAAAGAAATATATTTTCCTACTGGAATAATATTTATCTGAGTCATACCTTGGGGTACCTACCCATGTTGAATGAAACTCTGATTTCAGAGCCTCACAAGAGTTTGCTATAAGAACTGGTTGGGCAGAAATGTGATGATTATGTAAAGCAGAACCAACAATACAAATACAATTACAGTGACCTGTTTCAGAGGAGGGGCAGTGCCCACGGTGTTCCAGATTTCAATTTCCGATGCCTCCCCAGCTGCAGGAAGGCAGAGCCCGCCCTTTGTGATGATCAGGCAGCTCTGTTCACCTCTTTAGTTTATTTTTCCCCTCAGGATAGGACAATGAAAACAAGAAAGTCAATTTTCTTTTCATCTCAGGCAGATTGAATTTTGCTGAACTAAAACAGGCTCTGGATAAGTAAAGGTCAGCCCAGTCATGGATCTTTTTCTTCATTAACAAAAAATCAACACCAACATTGTTGCTTCCAGCGTTTTTACCAAAGATACTTGGAGATGCCATCACAGGGGCCAGTGAAGCATGCATTACCTTATCAAAATCATGGACAGCTGAGACAGGAGACAATTATATCTTATGTCAATGCATATATATTTTTCATATAGCATGGTAAATATATTTCACCTTGGTTAAATATCATACTATTAAGACTAGAGAAAATTACTTTCTGTAAAGAACAATGGGACCATTGTGTTATCCAGTTCTGCTTTCTTAACTGTTTTGTGTCTTTCAGATATGGGAGTGTCAACAAAGGAAGTCAGATGAGACACCATGTGCTACTTTTCTCTTTACCAAAGTCTTGAGCTATGTTAATATTCCCTTAGTGGCGCTATGTATGTGTGGGATCTCCAGAGAGATTGCCTTAAAATTCTGTCAGTAAACATAATCTGGAGAGGGAAGAGAAGGAGGAGTCGGAGAGACCAGTAAGGAGACTCCAGCGATGGAACAGCAGTGAACAATAGAACCAGAAAGAAGCAAATGAAAATAGACCTTGTTTCAGAGCAGATTTTGTGCCTGGCCTCATGGCCTGATCAAAAAAAAAGTAAACATAAAAAGAAAGAAAGAAAGAAAGAAAGAAAGAAAGAAAGAAAGAAAGAAAGAAAGAAAGAAAGAAAGAAAGAAAGAGAAAGAAAGAAAGAAGAAAGAAAGAAAGAAAGAAAGAAAGAAAGAAAGAAGAAAGAAAGAAGAAAGAAAGAAAGAAAAATGAGGTCATGAGAGCTTATTGTATAAGGACTCAACAAACATTTGCTAAACAGAATAGAATTTGGCAGCTCATCAGATAAAAAAGTTAAAGCTAATTTTAAGTTTGACATTTACATGACTATAATATTGATGGTAGGAGACACAGAAAAATTTCAAGTCTAGGAGTAGATGGATCAAAGCTTGGTTTTACCCAGCTGGCTTCACCAATTGTTGCAATTATTGCTGGATAGATAGATAGATAGATAGATAGATAGATATAGAGAGAGATAGAGATAGATAGAGATATACAGGTAGAGATATAGATAGATATATAGAGATATAGAGATAGAGATAATATATATGTACATGTACATGTACACTATAAATTGTGAGGTGTCATAACATCAATCAGCTACTTTTAATTAAATGTCATTATAACATATAAATATGGTTTCCATGTTTAGGGAGTTGGGGGGAGTTTTTAATACACTAAGGTCTTTTTTTTAACTTACATCCAATTTAGTAGGCATATAGTGCAATAATGATTTCAGGAATAGAATCTAGTGATTCATTCCCTACATATAACACCCAGTGCTCATCCCAACAAGAGTTCTCCTTAATGCCCCTTCTCCATTTAGCCCATCCCCCCACCCAAAACCTCTCCAGCAACCCTCAGTTTGTTCTCTATATTTAAAAGTCTCTTATGTTTTGTCTCCCTCCCCGTTTTTATATTATTTTTGCTTCTCTTCCCTTATTTTCATCTGTTTTGTATCTTAAATTCTACATATGAGTGAAGTCATATGATATTTGTCTTTCTCTGACTAATTTCACTTAGCATAATACACTCTAGTCCCATCTACATTGTTGCAAATGGCAAGATTTCATTCTTTTTGATTGCTGAGTAATACTCCATTGTGTGTGTGTGTGTGTGTGTGTGTGTGTGTGTGTACACCACATCTTCCTCATCCATTCATCTCTCAAAGGACATTTGGGCTCTTTCCATACTTTGGCTATTATCAATAGCATTGCTATAAACATTGGGGTGCATATATTTGGATAAATACCTAGTGGTGCAATTTCTGGGTGGTAGGGTAGTTCTAGTTTTAATTTTTCGAGGAACTTCCACACTGTTTTCCAGAGTGGCTGCACCAGTTTGCATACCCACCAACAGTGCAAAAGGGTTCCTCTTTCTCCACATCCTCACCAACATCTGTTGTTGCCTGAGTTGTTAATGTTAGCCATTCTGACAGGTGTGAGGTGGTATCTCATTGTGGTTTTGATTTGTATTTCCCTGATGATGAGTGATGTTGAGTATCTTCTCACGTGTCTGTTAGCCATCTGTACATCTTCTTTGGAAAAGTGTCTATTCATGTCTTTTGCCCATTTCTTCACTGGATTTTTTGGTTTTTTGGGTGTTGAGTTTGATAAGTTCTTTATAGATTTTGGATACTAACTCTTTATCTGATATGTCATTTGCAAATATCTTCTCCCATTCTGTTGGTTGCCTTTTAGTTTTGCTGATTGTTTCATTTGCCGTGCAGAGGCTTTTTATCCTGATGAGGTCCCAGTAGTTCATTTTTGCTTTTGTTTCCCTTGCCTCCGGAGATGTGTTGAGTAAGAAGTTGCCGCAGCTGAGGTCAAAGAGGTTTTTTGCCTGCTTTCTCCTCTAGGATTTTGATTGTTTCCTGTCTTATGTTTAGGTCTTTCATCCATTTCAAGTTTATTTCTGTGTATGGCATAAGAAAGTGGTCCAGGTTCATTCTTCTGCATGTGGCTGTCCAGTTTTCCCAACACCATTTGCTGAAGAAACTGTCTTTATTCCTTTGGATATTCTTTCCTGTTTTGCCAAAGCTTAGTTGGCCATATGTTTGTGGGTCCATTTCTGGGTTCTCTATTCTGTTCCATTGATCTAAGTGTCTGCTTTTGTGTCAGTACCATACTGTCTTGGTGATTACAGCTTCATAATATAGCCTGAAGTACAGAATTGTAATGCCTCCAGCTTTGGTTTCTTTTTCAGGATTGCTTTGGTTATTCAGGGCCTTTTCTGGTTCCACAGAAATTTTAGGTTTGTTCTAACTCTGTGAAGAATGCTGGTGTTATCTGACAGGGATTGCATTGAATATGTAGATTGCTTTGGATAGTATCAACATTTTAACAATATTTGGTCTTCTGGTCCATGGACACTAAGCTCTTTTAAAAATGTCAAGTAAAAATCAGATGGTAAGGTGGAAATAAAACCCAGTGGTTATGTAGACAATGGATAATCGTTATTATCAACTTTTTCCCAGCCCATGAAACTATTTTCAAGGAGAATTAAATGATGTTTTAGGATAGCACATCATTCAGAGTCCTGTTGGGAAAATTAAAACCACATTCTGTTTCAACCATATTAATTTAACAGAAGGAATTGGTAAGGTTATTACAAGGTCTTCAAGTAAGGGAAAGCTAAACTTTTCAGCTGCAGGAATGAAGGTCACATCTTCTAGCAAGGGAGACTCAAAGAGACTCAGGGGACTGAGATTCTCAGCTTCATCTTTCTGTACCCACCCAAATATATTCATTCCAACTTACAGGCCCTTAGTCTTTCCAAATCAGCATCCTGTCTTGAGTTAGTGAAACTGTAAATTCAATCTAGTTTGTAATTTTGTAACATGTACCACAATTATATTTATAGTGTGATTTTCAGTGAGATTAGACCCACAGCTAGATTATTTCTATCCTGATTTTTAGAAAATTGCTTTTATTAAATATAATGTGGTGCAATATAGTAAAAAAAAAATTATACAAAGGCATAAAACATTAAAAAACAGTGTGGTAGTGGGAGTTTATTGATATTAGCTTATAATGGGTTTTCCTTTTTTCTAAAAGGATGCATCATTTATAAGAAAATAGTTTATCAAAACCCAAATGCATTAAACCATTTAATTTGTTTACATATTAAAGAGTAGAGGCTTTTGGAATTTTTTGCTTACTTTACCATAAAACTTACCTGGTGATTAAAAAAAAATTGAGGGGCACCTGGATGGCTCAGTCGGTTAAGCATCTGACTTCAGCTCGGGTCATGATCTCGCGGTCCATGAGTTCGAGCCCCGCATCGGGCTCTGTACTGACAGCTCAGACCTGGAGCCTGCTTTGGATTCTGTGTCTCCCTCTCTCTCTGCCCTTCACCTGCTCTCTCTCTCTCTCTCTCTCTTTCTCTCAAAATTTTTTGAAAAATAATTGAAACTATGCATGATAATGAATGCTAACTAGGCTTATTACAGTGATCCTTTTACAATATATTCAAATATCTAATCATTATGTCATATGCCTGAAACTAATGTTCTATATGTCAATTATACATCAATTTAAAAGTTTTTAATAATAATAATTTGACTAAAAAAAGAAAAAACTTCCCTGGTGGTAATAAAATGTTTTCACATAAGTAGCAGTTCAGTTTTCCTTACACAGCAAGTTAAGGGAATCAGGAAGTGAAAAAAATCAGGTATATTATTACATGAGTTAATTACTATATGTTTCCTATTTTCTCTGGAATTCAGACCAAGCAGAAAAGAGGACTGCTCTGGAAAGGGTATGTGGCAAAGTAATAAAGGGAAGCAAAAAAGGAGAAGAAGAAAAAAACAACTAGATTTTGAGCGCTAAACTTCAACCTGAAAGCATGAAATCGAGGTTTCATGCAAACTCTTGACAATTACAGAAGCATTGTCAAGTAATCCTGGATGATCAGAAACAAGAGCCATTAAAGTTGTCTGTGTGTAAAAGGAAACCATTTTGCAAGAGATCCTTGGTTGGCTGAAAAACTCTGATGGAACTTTTTGGTTGGCTGTATTTTAAAAATTTAATCCCTCCAGAAAATTCTGTAATTTATCAACAAGTTCAGGGATTTTGAGAAGTAAAAGAGGAAAACAGGAGAACAACCTTCTCCACAAGAGAAACTGGGATCCAAAATTGCAGGCACTTCCTCCAGGTAAAACGACATATTCTTAATTCTGGAGATACTGATCCCCCTAGAAAGAGCAATGTGTCCAAACCAATGATGACTGTTGTGAAATCCAAAATGAGAAGATAAAAAGTGGAAATGGGTCCCAACTTTCCATGCCTGTCACTCTTGAAAAAGTGGAAAATTGAGCAGATTCCAAAAAAAGTAAAACCTTCACATTTTCATTTCTTTACATTTACCTTAAAGATCTTTTTCATCAAAAAAAAAAAATTATTAGTTAGCACTATGTTGCTCATACAGGATTCCTTGCATTTGGAACCATATGAAGGAGCTAGAATTAAGCCACCTTATTGTTGGCGTGATTTGGGCTTTGGCTATGTCACATTTGTTTGGATCAGTGTTACCAGATGTCTTAGTATGTTTGGGCAGCTGTACCAAAATACCATAAACTAGGTAGTTTATAAACAACAGAAATGTGTTTCTCAGCATTCTGAAGGCTGGGAATTCCAAGGCCATGGCACCAGAATATTCAGTGTCTGTGAGAACTTGCTTCCTGGTTCATGGAAATCAACTTTTCACTGTATCTTCACATGGCAGGAGTGAGGGATGTCTCTGGAGGTCTCTTTTGTAAGTGCGCTAATCCCATTCATGAGGGCTCTGTTTTATTATCTAATCACCTCCCCAAAGTATTTAGCCCCACCTCTAAATACTATCACCTTGGGGGTTGGGATTTCAACAGATGGATTTTGTGGAGGGGGGAGATGACACAAACATTCAGACCATAGCACCAGATCTCACGCCAATGAGTGCTCAGCTGGCGAGATATACCTTTCAACTACGGACCTAGAAACTGATGACCTCCATCCACCTAGCCAAAAACTACCAATGTCCTGGCAACCAATGGATGTGCCTCTTCATCCCTGCTAAAGGTGGACCCTGACATTCAGTGACTTTTCATGAGGAGCTCGCCTGCACTGAAAGCCAGCAGTGGCTAAGATGCTGGCTCTTCAGATTCAAAGATAAGACACAGCATCTGTGCTTACGATGTCCACAGTCTTCTGAGGGGAGGAGAAAGTTTGTAATGAAGCCAGAGCTAAAATGAAGGTATCCCAAGTTATAGAGGGAGCACAGTGTAAGACAGAGGATGGGGTGGGATGAGGAAGGTAAGTCAAAATATATTCTGGGTGGCTCAGTAGGTTGAGAGTCCGACTTCGGCTCAGGTCATGATCTCATGGTTCCTGAGTTCAAGCCCCATGTAAGACTCTATGCTGACAGCTTAGAACCTGGAGCCGGCTTCAGATTCTGCATCTCCTTCTCTCTCTGTTCCTCCCCTGCTTGTGCTTTCTCTCTCTCTCTCTCTCTCTCTCTCTCTCTCTCTCTCTCTCTCTCCCTCAAATAAATAAAGATTAAAAAAATTTTTCTAAAAAGAAAATATTCTTTCAGACATATCGTCTGAGTCTTGAAATATGAATGGGGCTTGTAAGGTAGATAACAAAGGAGTGATACTATTAATACCAAAGCCCACACATGTGAGCACTTGTGTTCCAGGCATCTGCTAAGTGGCTTTTAAACAGTACTACACTTAATACTTCAACATTGCTGTGAGGTAGATATTATTATTATTATCCCTGTTTTATGGATAAGGACATGCAAGCTCAGAGAAGTATGTGGTAGACAGAATATTCAAACCCAGACTACCTGGGTTCAACACACCTACACTTAACCCCCTGGACCTTGCCTTCCATATAGTAATCGAGAGGAGGGCACATTAGACAAAGAGAATAAGCTATACACATAAAGGAGAGATGAGGGAGTATGGCAAAGCAGTAGAATGACTTGAGAAGGACCATGAGAAATATACATTATGGAGCTTGACTTTTATCTGGAAGTGAATGGAGGGCCACTCAGTTGTTTTAATCTGTGAAAGGGAAAGTTCTGATTTGCCCTTTATATAGCTTACCCTGGTAAGCGTGATTTGGATGAGCCGATTGGATGCAGAGAGAGTCAGGAAAACAAGTCAAAAGGCTGTTGTGATAACCCAGATGAGAAATGAAGAGAGCCTGGGCAGAGGAAGGCCAATGACATGTGAGAATAGAACAGTAAATCAGAAGCCATGTAGAAGGTAGATTTCACTGGTCTTGCTATCTACTGGGTTCATAGGGTAAGTGACAAAAAAGGATTCCAAAGTTTTAGGGTAGAACAACTGGCTAAATAGTGTGCCACTCATTGAGATGTGGAGTCCAGGAAGAAGAGCAGATATAAGGAAGAAAATATTGGAAGGGCTTCTCAGCCATCAAGGGGAGACACCCAACAGGAGTATGTAGGTGTGGGATTCTGATAAAGGACATGGCTACATGAATGGCCAGAACAAGCCCTTTAAATTTAGCCATCTTATTTTTATGGGATGTTGGAGGGAGGACTTAGTCACCAGTTGGACTGTCAGATTTTAGACTTCAGAGATTTCCTGTACCTGTTCTAAAGGCTCAGTATAGTGTTTGACTAATACATCCGACTGTAATTTTTGTTATAATAATAATAATGATACAGATTTGGAATTTGATGGAGAACCTGAATTATGGTCACTCCTTCAATATTAAAGGGATGTTGAAAAAATGCCATGAGAATTCAGAGACAAATCCTCAAGAACGTAAGTGATGAAAAGTTCTCGAGATATATGTAATCATATGCACATGTGGTTTGCATGTCCTATTATACACGTATTCACATATTTATGTGGCTTGGTCCACATAGAGAGGAAATTCCTGTTTCTTCCACTGTGGGATTATTAGGAAGTTGTTTGCTAGAACCTGAAGATTGCAGGAGATTGGGGGGGGGGGGGCGGCACCTGCTGCCTGAAAGAGGTTTCCTTCTCTGCAGCTTCACTGTTCGCCCAGAGCAAGAGCCCCTCTGATCTCTGTTTTCCCTGTTTGCTTAATCCTTCCAGAAGGAGAAAAGATGACTGTTTCTTAACATTTGTGGGTGACTTATTGTATGAAACAGAGTGAATATATGCAGAAGGACTCATATGCCCCTTACATAGCTTACCCCGTAACAACAACAACATCCCTTGGGAAGGGGAAACAATCAGGTTAAAAAACATTAGCCAGAGGGCAAGACCGTGAGTTGCAGCCCCTGAGCAAATTCCAGGGTCTCTGCTTCACCCATTTGGACACTTCGGTGTTGATGCCAGCAAAACAGGGTAAGTAGCGTTGCCCTGGAGGTCTTTTTGGCAGGCAAAGACTTTCAACATTGTATAAATCTACCAGCCCATCTCCTTGTTGTTCCTTGTGTTCTAGACACGTTGGAGATAAATCCAGAAATCTAGAGCCCATCCCTATCCTTAAGGATCGGTCACTAGGACTTGTCAAACAAGACAGAGAGCTCCACTGTCCAGTAGAACTTTCCGCAGTGATGGAAACATTTTATAACAGTATCTGCGATACAGTAACCACCAGCTACCTGAGGAAATGAATTATTCATCTTATTTAATTTTACTTAATTTTAATTTAAATAGCCACATGGGGCTGATGGCGGCAGGTACAGAGCAGTCGAGCTGGAATGTGCCATAAATCACTGCTATCCTGCGAAATGTGAACACATGGTCCCTGCTCTCAAGAGCTTTATAGCCCAGTAGAGGAGCTAGAAATCACCAAATGTTCACATTATCGACTATATATTCACAATTATTAAGCGTAATATGTTAAGGAGGTTTAAGGTACAATGGAAGCTTGTAAAAGGAGAATTTCACCCAGACTAGGGAATCAGAAAAACTGACAATCAATCCAGGAAGCAGGAGCAGATTCAAATGAGCCAGTTCAGTCACCATCTATTGCCCAAAGAGAACAGGAAAAAAAAGGGACTTGCCTCAAGCCAGCGGATGATGGGACCTACTTGGCAGAGAAGGAAGGCAGTTTCCCAGAAGTACGTCTGTGACTTACTCCCAGCCCATAGCCTCACTCTCTCTTGTAGACAGCTGTTTTGTGGGGAGAAGAATTTACTGTATCTTTATAGCAAATAACTTACTGACCCATTTAGGACTTTTGGCAAAATAGGCAGTATTTTCTACTTTGCTCAGCCTACGCTGACAAATGACTACATTGAAATATTCTTTAAAATAAAGGTAAGAGGAGACTCAGAAGTTGGATGAGTTGAACATGGGAACAGAACAGAACAGATTTTGTGTGATTACTAAGACAACTTGAGATTTTTCGTAGTGCGTGCTTCATTTTCCCTCACATCAGCTACAAAAATTGGCTCATTTTCGTTACCAATCCTGTTTGCATGGCACCAACATTTCAAAGACATTTTCTAAAAAAGAAAAAGAAAGAAATTGAAATACTTTTTTTAATTTTTAAGTATGAGCTACAGATATATTTAGATTTTAGGCATAAGCCCCATAACCTAGAAATGATTTGGCATACCAAAAAAAACAAAAAACAAAAAAATGCCAACATGAAGACTGCATTTCAGGAAGAAAAAAAAAGCATCTTGAACCTAAAGCAAAATTAACGCATTTAAGATAAAGAACCACATGCGTAAGAACGAGCAGAACTCTTAAACTGCTATGAAGGTGAACCGCGCACACCCCCACTCCCTAATGTAAGTCTAAACATGTGTTAATACTTATTCAACACTTTTCTGAGACCCATGGCTATTTACCGAACAAGGGGAGTTTTTGAGTTTCCAGGGGATTCATTTCAGGCTTCTCTCAGAGAGTTGTCCTGGATTAAAGTGCAATTCAGCTTATAAAAAAACTAAGCCACTCTACCTTCGTCAGATTGAACAAGTTCCTCACTCCTTAAGGGTCAGCTATGTAAAGTGACTCCCTTCCAAAGAGTGTGTATGGCAGGGAGACAGGGAGGTGAGGGGGTGGGTAGTGACTTTACAATAGAGAAACCGGAAAATCATAGCACATCAGATAAATCCCAGCTGAGGTCATTCTACAAAATTCCTGACCAATATTCCTCCAACTGTCAAAGTTATCAAATGCATGTTATGTGTGAGAAATTGCCCAGCCAACAGGAGTCTATGAGACATGACAACTAAGTGCAGTGTAGCATCCTCAATGGCATCCTGAAACAGGGGGAAAAAAAAGGATGTTAGGTTAAAAAGAAAAGAAAAGACAACCTGAATAAAGAATGGCATTTATTTAATAATAGTATCAATATTGGTTCATTAATAGCAACAAAGGTACCATATTAATGTAAGATGTTATTAACAGGGGAAACTGGGTATGAGGTATAGGGAAGTCTTTGCACTATCTTTGCAATTTTTCTCTAAATTCAAACTGTTCTAAAATATAAAGTGTATTTTTTGAGTTAATTTATTTATTTTTGAGAGAGATAAAGAGCATGCATATATTCATAGGAGCATGAGAGGAGCAGAGAGAGGGGGAGAGAGAGAGAGAGAATCCCAAGGAGACTCCACACTGTCAGCGCAGAGCCCGACTCGGGGCTCCAATTCACAAACCATGATATGATGACCTGAACTGAAATCAAGAGTGGGACCCTTAACCGATTGAGCCACCCAGGTGCCCCTAAAGTGTATTTTTTTTAAAGCCTTAAGTGTCCATGACTACAGGAATGTGGCTGATTACTCTGGTATAAACCTAGGGAATTGGGGGCCAGGGGTGTTGTAGTACCACCTGTGGCCCAGAGGGGTCTTTTCGAGGGAATTATCCATAAACCTCGGTGGTATGAGGCTGATGTGTGGCCCCAGAAAGGTGCTTTCCAATGACCACCCTGGAAGTCGGTTGTTTATAGCAGCTGTTTACCTGTAATGGCTCTTGACAGAGGTGAAATTAGCGAACACAGCAAATACAACCAAAAGCAGCCCAAGGCCATGAAAAGCCTTCTGCCCACCCAAGTGTATTTTCTGAGGCTTCGTGAGATTTATTTTCTTTATTTGGCTGCCATTCCCTAAAAATGATGGAAGATATCGGCCATCAAAAGTTGTGCAGCTTTCAGATCAGGCCGCCGTCTCTCTGGAAAGACAGCATGCCTCGGCCAGCAGAGCCAGAGTGAAGAAGGGGGTCAGGGATGAGGGAGACGCTCTCACAGCCTGGCCTGCCACTGCTTATAGAGCCTGTGTGTCTGACAGTCCATATTCTCCTCTCTACTAATGTAGACGAAGAGTCAATAGATCTTTCTACATGTTTCCGAGAAAAGTTTGGACTCAGTTAATACTACAGTTTGAAATAGCAGCTTTTAGTTTTGCTGCTTTATTACAACTCTCTCCAACTTAACTACATGCCATGTTTTCTTTAGGACCACCATGCTTTAGATTGTGGGGGATACAGAACGCAAAGAGTCTCGGTGGTCTGGACACATCTGCTGCCTCCTGGGTTCAGTTGACTCCCATGGGCCCAGTACCACTACACCCAGCAGTGAATAACACCATCTCTGCTCTGGAATGAGAGGCAATTCCATGGCCTACAATCTCTGGAGCCTCTCTCTGGGATTGCCTCTCCTTCGATGTGGGGGTTTTGGTCCACTTCCCTTCTCATTAGCTTCATACCCATCCAACCCTCTCAGGCAGCAGTCGGACTTGACATGTGTCTTAGCATGGGCTGCCATAACTAAACACCACAGACTTCATAACTTAAACAACAGACATTTATTTCTCACCCTTTGGAAACCTAGAAGTCCAAGGTCAAGTTACCAACAATTCAGACACAACAGTATCTTGTGAGACTGCACTTCCGGCTTGTAGACGGCCACTGTCTCACTGTGTCCTCACATGGCCTTGACTCTGAGCTTGCATGGGGAAGGAAAGAGAGATATCTCTGGTGTTTCTTCTTTTCATAAGGGCATTAGTCCAACTGGCTTAGCGCCCTACTCTTATGAGTTCATTTAACTTTACCCCCTTAAAGACCCTATCTCCAAATACGGTCACATTAAAGGTTAGAGCTTCAGCATATGAATTTTAGACAGGCACAATTCAACCCATAACAACATGGAAACATAGGACAAGTAATTTTAATAATGTAAGAGAAAAATCATGAGCTTCGAAGTAAGAAAAGCCCAGTTTGAAACCAAGCTTACTTACAGGGGTCACAGAATATAGGCCACATGTCTTCTCTCATTTGTGTCTAATATAAAAAAATGAGAATAAAATCAATGCCTATAAATCAGAGTTGTCACGAAGGTAAAATGTGACAAAGCATGCAAAATTCATTGTAATTGTTAGCATCCCTCAATTATAATAAATTATGGGCCCGCGGGTTCTGGAAGTAAATGCCGCAAAAATGAAGGATTCAGAAGAGAGAAGTAACAGATTCTAATGGTGCTTCAATCCATAAAGCAATCAGGACAACTCTGAGCAGCCCAGAGTGTGACCAGCTTGCACTTTCTATCTCTCTGCAACCTCAGAACACAAGCCGCTGCACCCATCTGAGTATCTTCTGAGTACAAAGTTCAGTCAGGTAAAATCTGCACCCTACAGCATTTACCGCCTCTGCTGGGGGAATTTCAGAAACTAGATCGAGGCAATGGAGTTCTGCCTTTTTCCTGGACCCAAGCTTCAAGCTCCTAAAACTGAGACCTTCACTGAAAGGACTGATCAATGAATAGATTGGATCCCCCAGTGGCCAGTATTTTTGCCTCGTACAGCTAAATTTCAATAACGAAGGAGAGATTTTCTTTGATCCAAGCAAGTCCTTCATCCCTAAGGCCACGTGGTCATCCAAAGCAGAGCCAGGACCCAGACCTGGCCTCCCGGTTTACAGTTATTCAGCGTGTCTAACAAATGGTACCGAGCAGCAGCTGTGATGGGTTCTAAGAATACAGCAAAGAACAAAGCCAGATATTGTTCCTATCATTGTGGAGCTTGCACTCTGAGAGGAGACAAATATTAATCAAGTAATTACATCTATTGTAGTAAAGTGTATTACCCAATGTATTACGCTTTATTTAAAAAGAAAACTATTGGGGCGCCTAGGTGGCTCGGTGTCTTAAGCGTCTGACTTTGCCTCAGGTCATGATCTCACAGTTTTGTGAGTTTGAGCCCCTTGTCCCTCAGGCTGTGTGCTGACAGCTCAGAACCTGCTTGGAATTCTCTCACTCACACTCTCTCTGCCTCTCTCAAAATAAATAAATATAAATATAAATATAAATACGAACATAAATATAACTTTCAGAGATATATGGTGCCATGGGCGATTAGCCCAGAGGTCCTAAGCGACATGTGAGCCGGAATCTGGAAGATGAGCACCAGTTAGCTGGGAGGAATTGGGGAAGGGAGAGAAAGGTGGATCAGGGAGAAGTTCTGGCAGCAGGAGGAAGGTGGCAAGAGTGAGGCATAAAGCAGAGCGGTGTGGGTGCTGTGCTTGAAGCAAAGACAGAAGGTGGAGCATGGTGTGAGATGAGGCTGGACAGACATGAGTGGAAAAACTATACTGGCCCTTATAACTCATGTTACAAATTTTTAAAATTGTTTTTAATGTTTTTAAAAAAATTTTTTTTAACGTTTATTTATTTTTGAGACAGAGACAGAGCATGAACAGGGGAGGGGCAGAAAGAGAGGGAGACACAGAATCTGAAACAGGCTCCAGGCTCTGAGCTGTCAGCACAGAACCCGACGTGGGGCTCGAACTCACGGACCGTGAGATCATGACCTGAGCCGAAGTTGGACACTTAACCGACCGAGCCACCCAGGCACCCCTCTTTATTTATTTTTGAGAGAGACAGAGACAGAGCACAAGCCGGGGAGGGGCAGAGAGGAGACAAAGAATCCAAAGCAGGCTCCAGGCTCCAAGCTGTCAGCACAGAACCCGACACGGGGCTCAAACTCATGAACAATGAGATCGTGGCCAGAGCCAAAGTCAGACACTGAACCGACTGAGCCACCCAGATGTCCCTCATGTCACCAATTTTTAATCTTAACCAGGAGCAATGAGAAACCATTAGCATGTTTTAAGCTGGAGAAGGAAATGACTTGATCGGATTTGCTTTTTTGGATAGATCCCTTTGCTTATAATAGGGAACACTGGTTAGTTTGTGGGAACATAGGTCGGTGAGGCCCATAGTAAGAGTCTTTGGAGGCCATTCTGGCCAGAGATCATAGCAGCCTGGAGTGGGAACCATTGGTGGAGATGATTTATCCGTCAAATATTTACTGAGTGCCTCCAAATGCCAAGTTCTACAACCGGGGCTGGAAATGGACAGATAGAGTTGAGCAGTAGTTAAAAGATACAATAGACAAGACTGGCTCAGGAACTAGACGTAGACAGCAAGAGGAGAACCTGTCATCTCTGAGCCCCTAACTCTTCAAACATGGAATGGATGGTGGAGCCCAAGAGGCCCATGTTGGGGGGAAAGTGAGCATTTGGACCTGGACATTTTGAGTTTCAATGCCTTTGAGACACTGTGGGGAGATACCAATGGGACAGCCCGTGAAGTGAGTCCACAGCTCAGAGGGGAGTGCGTAAGTCACTGGCACACAGGACAGAGCAGAAGCCACGGGTGCCGTGAGATCTCTCAGGTCGAGTGTGTGAAGTGTGAGGAAAAAAGCAGAGATTGTAGCTAACCCTCAAAGGACAACCAGCACTTAATTTCTGAGGTCAGAGGAAGACAAGCCTGAAAAGGAGTCCCCAAAAAAGAGTAGCAAGAGAGATCAAAGGAAAACCAGGGTAGTGTGGAGCCATGGAAACCAAGAACAGCACAACTGAATCAATAGTGGAAAATTCTGCTGATGGGTCGGTCAAACGAGAGCAGGACCAGAAACTTCCTTGCTCTGATCACGGCACTGAAAGCAATGAGAGGGCAGGGAAGGGACCACAGGCAAATGGCAGAAGGAAGACAGGGAAGGGGAGTGAGAAAGTAGAGAAAACTCCAGAGACGTTTGGCCAGGAAGAGCTAGGGAAGATGCAGGGCAGATACTGGAAAATTTTCCTACTACGATGCATAGCTTTACTTTGGCTCTGACATTCTAGGATTTCTACCTCCATATTCCCTGCTTCTCAAAAAGCACATGCACTCAGACCTCAAGGTGTCACATAGGGAGCCTGAGGGCTCAGCTCAGAGCATCCGCCCTGGCTCCGAAATACCATTGTCAATACAATTGTCAATTCATCTCAGGGAATAAGTCCCAGAGAAGGCCAGGACCTACCGTCAGGAGCCTGCTTGGAAGTGTTCCAAGAATGAGAAGCAAATATTTGACAACCTGTATCTTTATTAACAAAACTGCTACTCTGGGTAATGTTTCCATATGAGCAAATGTTTCTGCTAATGCAGTCGCATTCACAAGTAACAAATGTTTTACATGACAGGCAATGTTGACAGATCTGTGTTCCTAAATACTCCATTTCATTAACGGAGGCTGCCTACTTCCTTAAGCATTAATTCACCGAATCCTACCACTGGGAGAAACTGCCTGAAGCAGACATCTATTCCTTAAGATCCCACAAACCTTGTTTCTCTATAGCTCCTTGTTGTTTTATTGTATGAGCTTTATGGTGGTAGAAGGTTGCAAACTGTCATTTGTCACTTCTTGGTGGCAGTAATTTAGCATCTAATGAGCAAAACTCACAAGTGCCCCAGGCAGTGCAGAAACACAGGAGCTAATACCACAGGCACAAACAGGAGATAATTCATAAAGGAAGGGAATGGTAGCTCAGACATGGAAATCAGGCTGAGAAAAGAGGCTTCGACTGTGCTTGGGAAGGAAATACAAGGAAGCAACTTTCAGGGCAGGTTACTGACGGATGTCGACTAGTCTGAAGAGGGGAAGCTGATGTCACAGTAGTAGTAAGAATAAAGTAATAATCATAATATTGATGGTTGTCGCCATTTATTGGGGGCCTATCCCATGCACCATACTAAGGGTTTTGCAGGATGATCTCATTTGATCATTATGGCAATCTCATGAATTGTTGAAATAATCCAACTGCCCTGAACTTCAGCTAATAAATCTGCAAATAAAATTATGATGACCAGCATCACAAAGCTAACTTCGAGTGTTAGAGACAGACTTTTAAACCCACGTGCATCTGACTCATGAGAGCAATTGCGCCAGGGGCTGGACTGGCACAGAAATAAAGTATCTGAGATTTTTCCCACACTCGGTTACAAATGAACTATGTGCCTGAGGATCAGAAAGGTAAAATAACTTTTTCTGAGTTTCACATCTATACATAAAATGAGGAACTTGGGCTAAATGATTTCTCTCCTCCTCTCCAGAATTAACACGAATCATCTTCATTGCCTTCCTACCTAGAAATTGCCTGAATTGTGGTATGTAACTAGTGACGGAGAGTTTTAAGACATAGTCCATGCTATTTCAAGAATAGAAATGACAGTTTGTGCCACAATCATTGTGAGGCCGAAAGATCTAGCAAACCTTCTTACAGTGTTAGCTGAGTGAATCACATAACCATCCTCTGCTCCTAGCTCTAGCCAACTGGTAACAGAAATTTAAAACCAAGAGCCAAATAAACATGAAACTGATTTCTGGGCCAACTTTGTTGCTGAATGAAGAATGTTTTGTGACTCCTCCCCACCCCCCGCCCATCTCCCATCTTATACTTTTATTATTTAACAGCATTACTGAGGTACAATTAACATGAAATAAACTATACATATTTAAGGTATAGAGTTTGAAAAGTTTTAACACATGTATATACCCATGAAACCCTCAACACAATCAAAAACTTCCTAGCACCCCCTTGTCATTCCACCCCTGGCCCCTTCTTTCCCATACCCTACCCCCAAATAACCACTTATCTGCTTCTTATAGATTTGTTTGCATTTTCTAGAATTTCATCTAAATGGAATCATGATGTGTATACTCTTTTTGTTTGACCTCTTTCCCTTGGTGTGATTATTTTGAGATGCATTCATGCTTTAGTGTGTATCAATAGTGCATTCCTTTTTATTGCTATGTGTTCCATTGTATGTTATAACAATGGAATGTTTACCCATTCGTCTGTTGATGGACACTTAGATTGTTTCCAGTTTGGGGCTATGACAAATAAAAGTGGACTAGTCATTATATGGTTGATGTTTCATTCCTAGGAATGGAATGAATCCTATGATAAGTATATGTTTACTTTTTTTTAAAACGTTTATTTACTTTTGAGACAGAGAGAGACAGAGCATGAATGGGGAAGGGTCAGAGAGAGAGGGAGACACAGAATCCAAAACAGGCTCCAGGCCCTGAGCAGTCAGCACAGAGCCCGACGCGGGGCTCGAACCCACATACCGCGAGATCCTGACCTGAGCCGAAGTCGGACGCCCAACCGACTGAGCCACCCAGGCGCCCCTATATGTTTTCTTTTTTAAAGGAATTGCCCAACTACTTTCTGAAGTTTGTGCACATCACTAACAGCAGTGCCTAAAACTTCCCATTCCCCCGCATCCTCAGCATGGGTATAGTCAATATTTTTGTAAATGTTTATTTAGTTTTAAGTGAGTGCAAGTGGGGGGGAGGGACAGAGAGAGGGGGGCAGAGGATCTAAAGTGGGCTCTGTGCTGACAGCAGAGAGCCTGGTGTGGGGTTCGAACTCACGAATCATGAGATCGTGAACTGAGCCAAAGTAGGATGCTCAACTGACTGAGACACACAGGTGCCCTGGTATAGTCAATATTTTTTTTTTATTTTAGCAGTTCTAATAGCTAGCATCTTGTTGGGGATTTAATTTACATTTCCTAATGATAATGATGTTGAGCAAATTTTCATGTCCTTATTTTATATCAATATTTCCTCTTTTGTTAAGGGTCTATTCAAATCTTCTCACCCCCACTTTTTCCCCCCAATTTTATTGAGATATAATAGACATATGGCATCATGTAATTTTAAGGTACACAACATAATGATTTGATATATGTATACATTGCAAAATGATAACCACAATACGGTGAGTTAACACACCCATCAACTCACATAGTTACAGTTTTTTTCTGTGTGGTGAAAATTTCACCTTCACCTTCACCCATTTCACAAGCCCTGCTCCCACCCCTAGCAACAACCTACCTGTTCTGCTTCTATGAGTTCAGTTTTTTTAAGATTTTGCATGGAAGTGAAATCATATAGTACTTGTCTTTCTCTGCCTGATTTATTTCATCTAGCATAATACCCTCAAGGTCCATCCATGTTGTCTCAAACAGCAGGATTTCCTTCTTTATATGGCTGAATAATATCCCATTGTATGTATACACATATTCTTCAACCATTCCTCTGTCAATAGATACTTTTTTTCTCTTTTCTTTTTTTTCAATATATGAAGTTTATTGTCAAATTGGTTTCCATAATAGATACTTAATTTACTTAATTTCTAAAAGTCTTCAAGAAAGAATAGAACCAAAAATTTTGTCCCCACCCAAATTACCATTTCAGTGAAAAGGCAACAAACATCCCCAAGCATGCAAGAAACTTGGGAAGAAAATTCCTCCCAAGTCTTTCTAGAAGGTGACTTTCTGGAAGATTCTTAAGGTCAAATTTTAACCAATTAAGAGATGAATAGAGAAATTATTCTAAATGTAGTTTGATTAAGTGAGGGGACAAAGCCAAAATAAATATGGGGATTTTAGTTACACAGCAAAATATAAATGTTGTATAAGCCCTGACAAAAACAGAAATAATAGAACAATGTTGGAATAGGAAGAAGGAGAAAAAAAAATGGAACATAGTGTAAGCATCTTCACAGCTGGTAAATTGTAATAGAAGTGTATGTCAAAATCAGTGAAGAGTCCAGATTTTACACCATTTGCACGCTAACACGTTATTCTGCCACATTTCACGGATGCTTACAGAAAACCCTCCTGGGTCAGAGGCAAAGCAGCATGGGCCTCAAGCTCAAATCAGTTCCTCTTGTGCCCCCAAGTCCTACAGGGGCAATGCAGAGCAGCCTGGAGCAGTCCTGTGCAGGCAGTGGCTCTGATCGGTAGCTGGGGACCCAGAATTAAGGAAACCCCAGTCTTTATAAGGGGTCTATTTGCAAACATGCCCTATACTTGCCTCAGAGGGAGACAGTATATTTATTATCTTAGGCAGCAAATAAATCTTCCCTCTGCCCTGGAGGGTGACATTATATAACCCAAGATTATTTGTGATGTAAACATCCTTGAAAAGACTCTTCCAAACAAAAGCTGATACAAAACATGCAGAAACACAGAGACCCATAGATGATTAGTTATCCAACTATATAGAAATACTTAGGTGTTTAAAGATAGGGACTAAGGAAAATCTGATAATCTGCTATAATCAGAAAGTGGACAGGAAAGAGGTGAGTTGAGAGGAAGTTGATACTGATTTCACTACTGTTCATAGTAAGGAGTCAGTGGTACTAGTTACATATCATGGGAGTAGATGTAAAGAAACAGCCCACAGATATACTTGAGAAACAAGAAATGCAGCATCATTTGCAAAAGCAAGATGCCTACTTAACCTTGAAGTTTCAGCTGAAATGTGGCTGCCTTGTGGTGGCCTTCCCTCAACACCAGACCAGGTTTGCTGTCCTTGGTAGCATCCCCCATAGCTGCCAATGTCACATAGCTAGTTAGTGTTGGAGCTGGGATTCAGGCCTCATAAAGCTGGTGCTGAACTCTGCGCTCTTAAGTAGCTCAGCTCCGCTGGCCGCTCACTGGCGCATCTAATTATATTCCATTCACATCTAATAGTACAGAATTTTATTTTAGCCTCTAAGTTTTCATAAATACAAGACTTAATTCTGCAGTACTCTTGTAACATACCCTGAGACGTATCTTATATTTCCTGAGCATTGTCCCTAGGACCTGGCACAAAACAAGCACCCTTTGAAATCATTCCACACATGCTATTGAACACAAATGAACATTTGGGGAACGGAGGTAAATGAAGATCAACCACACTGCCTTACAGTACACAAGTAGCAGATTAAAGGAGAAAAGTCAGGAATGACCCTATCTCCTGTTCCCAAGCACTAGGTCATTATCTGTCTCTAATGAATTATGTGTGAAATTTCTGAGGTTATACGGGAAAGCCCCATAAGACCTTGAAAGAGCTTTGAAGGGCGAATAATGCATGCTCTTTATTGGATGCATGAGAATGAGAAATGCAGAAAGTTGCACAAAAGAGGCCAAACTCCCATTCCTTGCCAAGATGGTGCATTCTATCTTCTTACCAATAAATGAGTCACTGGTTATTATGTATTTTTAAACACCTAAACAGCACGGCAGAGATTCCGTTCTCTGATCGCTTTGTGACAAACCATTCTTCCTAATCGGGCACATAATTGCCTGTATAAGTGATGCCAAGGATTTTTGCACCTTTCTGAAAAGTGGGCACCACAGCCACAGTTCCTATAAAACTGGCCATCGTGTTGCAATTAAAGAAAAACTAAATCTCACCGTCCTAATGACAGTCTCTACGACCGAAGCCAGGATAGAACAGGCTCTGAGAAAATGGAATCTTTGACAGCATAATTTTAACACTGTCAAATTATTCAGCTTTCTTCATAAAATTCACTTAACACTTCACACAGATACTACTTTTGCCATCAAATATCACTTCGGGGAAAGTTAATAATTGAGGAACTTTTAAATGTCTTTTTCCAAAGACTAATACAACAAATGTATGAGACGCCATACCCAGATAGCCCTGTCCCCCTGCAAGTTTTATGTGGTGGCTTCAGTCGACATCGACAAAACGGGGGGGGCCTCTGAGAAAGGGAGCGGCAAAGAGGCACTCCCAGTAACCTGGAGGCCAGGGAGTCAGCAGCCGCATGGGAATGGCTTAGGAGGATGCTGTGATTTTTATGCAGAGAAGACACTTTTTCTATCCAGGAACAGCCTAAACTTTGACTTCAAAACTTAAACAAAAAAATACCGTTATTGCAAAGACCTCAGTCTTTGGGTTGAACCTCATTGATGGGGGAAATGCATTTTTGACGTGATGACGGTGGTGATGATATTGATGATGATCACTGAGCTGATTGAGTGCTCACCACTGGCACATTTTAACCATCTTTTACAGATGTGAAAACTGAGGCACACGGTAATTTGGCTAAGGTCACACAGCTAGTAGGAGTCCTAGGTACTGTAACCACCACACTTTACTGGTTCCTAGCGACAGCTACGTGGGAAGTACGTACCAATGGGCCCCAGGGCAAGCATTTTCTCATTTGACCCCCACCAGAAAAAAATGAGGTAGATCCCGTGTTCTCATTTTATATGTGAGGCAACTGAGGATTATGAAGATCAATAACTTGTTCATAAACACACTGCTGTAACTACCTAATATTTAACTTTGTAGTGAAATAATAAGTCTAGGACACTAAAGGGTATTTAATTTAGAGCATTGCCTATAGGTTCAACTTTTCTTGTTTCTTCTTTTTAAAAATTTTTTTTAATGTTTATTTATTTTTGAGAGAGAGCAGGCTCCGTGCTCTGAGCTGTTAGCACAGAGCCCAATGCGGGCCTCGAACCCACCACGAACCATGAGATCATGACCTGAGCTGAAGTCAGAGGCTTAACCTACTGAGCCACCCAGGTGCCCCTTTTCTTGTTTCTTCTAATGGAACCTCGTTTCCAATTCATCTCAGCACACCCAGAGCCTGTGCAGTTGGAAGGGGCTGTCTGGCTCTGGTAGAAGTCTCCCGTCTTTGGAACTCCAACCACATGTGATGTGCCAGTGGGCATCCATGCTTCTCTGAAGAGACCCATGTGGTATCTCAAGAAATGCCTTTGGGGGTTGCAGAGGCTGAATGAGACTCTGGCCTTGGAGGTGGCTTCCCTGGGGTTCTGGCTTTTTCACGCTGCTCCCGGTTGCCCCAATTACGGCAGTGAGGGAGAGGGAGAGGGAACTGAGTGTGCCCGGACACAATCAGTAGCGCCTTTGTTTCCTGAGCCTCAGAGTGATAACTCTGTGATACAGCCCATCTCTCTCCTCCAATCCATCCCTCACTCTTGACATTACCCCCGTGGAAACAGGAATTCATCCATGACCTGGAGGCTATATTTCTCTGCCTGTCTACGTATCTTAGGGTTACATTCACTGACCTACTTGTCGTGTACTTGTCAGAACATGATGGTTTCCAGCACACGTTTGAATTACCTTAGTGATGAATCATGAAATTCCAGAAATCCAACTGCCCTCTTTCACACTCATGCAGTGCAGCTGGTCACCTGTATGTAAACTTGAGCAAGTTAAACTTCCTTCCTCATCTACACAATGAGGAGAGAAATATAAGAATATTATCAGGATAAGCCCCACATTGGATGTAGGGATTACTTAAAAACAAAATATTGGGGTATCTGGGTGGCTCAGTCAGTTAAGCATCCAACTTTGGCTCAGGTCATGATCTCAAGGTTTGTGGGTTTGAGCCCCACATCGCGTTCTGTGCTGATGGCTCAGAGCCTGGAGCCTGTTTCAGATTTTCTCTCTCAGCCCCCTCCCCCCCTTTCTCTCCCTCTCCTTCTCTCTCTGTCTCTCAAAAATAAATAAATGTTTAAAAATTATTTAATAAAATAAAATCTTTTTTTTAAAAATGGAGTGCCTAGCTGGCTCAGTCAGTAGAACATACTACTCTTGAGCTCAAGTTTATGAGTTTGACCCCATGTGGATGTAAAGATCACTTTAAAATAAAATATCTTTTAAAAAGAATATTATCAGGATTGGATGGGATCATTATCCATATTTTTCATATCCCATATGAAAAATAAACCTAGGATAATAACTGGTCTTTAGAAAGTGTTCAATGAATGTTAGCTTCACCTTTGGAGAGCACAGGGTAACTTTGCATTCTTTTAGTTATATAATATGTTGATCAAATAGACGTGGCAGATTTATTTGTCTTGGGTTTTTCCTCACAAAGGGTTCCAAACATTTCCCTTTGGTCACTAGTGATAACACCTCCCACAGAATAAGGCACCAACTATGTTTCTAGCTCACTCCAGCAAGTCATCTCAGAAGCCTGGCAGGGAAATCTGAGGCCGCCCAGAGTAGAGGACCTTATAGTGAAACACATAGGTTCCTAAACCAGTCAAACCCGTACTGCAAGCAAGTACCTTTAGTGACTGAAGAGAATTGGCTTTAATTACCAAAGCGCCCCCTTCTAAACTGCCTTTTTGTTTCAGAAAATGAGCTAGAAGAGACTGAAGGAAGCCACCTCTTTCCTAACTTAGTCAGGCTCTCCAGGGATGGAATGAATGAAGCCTTCTCCTTATCACACCATCAAACTCGGGGCAGGAATGCCCAGTTTTTCCTCTTGGGAACTTGAGATAAGAGACCCGGGGGAATCATCATGAATTGTCAGCTGCTCTACGGGAGGTGCCTCATTTTGTGGCTCAAAACAGGATGAAATCTAGGCAAACCTCCTGGATGTGCACTCATTGGAGCAAAGCCCTGTCTGTAACAAATGGCAAAGTTGAAGTTTTTTGCGCTGTGTTTTTTTTTTTTCAAATGGTGCTCTACTCCAACCGACAACAAAGCAATTCAAGTCCGTACTTCCCATGTTTCCCCAATGCACGCCACCTAGCCTCATCAAACCCACTGACCCACGATGACACACATGAGCAACTTCTGTACACGGGGTCTCCTGCCCCATTCAGCCTTGGAGTGCCTCTCTTCACCACCCTCCGCTTCACATCCTCTAAATCCAGAGCATCTTCCCCACTTGCACGTGGTTGTCTCCATCAACTCCTGTTCTCACTACTGTCTGTCCTCAGAAATCCAGAGTAACTTATCATCTCTACCAAGAAGTTTCTTACATGCTGTTTACTAATTTTCTGTAAGTACTAGAAATTGCTTTTCTTCACAGCTATAAATTATTTAAAGACTGTTATATGTTCCTCTCATCTTTTCACAGCATAATAGACTTGAGTAAATACTTGTTGGCTGGCTAATAATGACTTTTGTGTAAATACATACTGCAAATTTTGTAATAACTGATTTGAATATTTCACAATAAAATATTCCTTCCCCATCGCTGACCTTAAGAGCACAGTGTTTTTAAAGCCAGAGGAAAGATTCCTCAACCAATCTCCTCATTCTTTAAAAATTTTTTTTTCAACGTTTATTTATTTTGGGGACAGAGAGAGACAGAGCATGAACGGGGGAGGGCCAGAGAGAGAGGGAGACACAGAATCGGAAACAGGCTCCAGGCTCTGAGCCATCAGCCCAGAGCCCGACGCGGGGCTCAAACTCACGGACCGCGAGATCGTGACCTGGCTGAAGTCGGACGCTTAACCGACTGTGCCACCCAGGCGCCCCAATCTCCTCATTCTTTAGGTCAATCAACTGAAGCTAAGGGAGTTAAAATGACTTGATTAAGGGCACAGGTTGAAACAGAAGCCAGTCTAGGGCCAGGGCCCAGATCTGCAGACTTGTAGTGATGTACCCTTTCTGCTACACAGCACAATACCCCATCCTCACACCCTATGTGTAAGTTGGCCATCACAGCTCAGTAGAGGGAAGACCAGACTGGGAGTCAGCTGGCACAGAGCCAAGTCCTTGTTCTTTCACTAATTCACTGTACAGCCTTGAGGAAATCGTTTAACCCTTTAGACTCAGACTCCACAGCTACAAAAGCAAGGATGATAAATCCTACGTGATCTAACTCAGAGTTTGGTAAACTATAGACTACAAGCCAAATCTGGTGTATACCTGTTTTTGTAAATAGAGTTTTATTGGCTTACCCATTCATTTACCCATTTTCTATGGCTGATTTCATACTACAAAGTCAAAGTTCAGTAACAATTAACATAGAGACCATTTGACCCACAAAGCCAAAATATTTATTATTTGTACCTTTACTGAAAACAATTGTTGACTCCCAAACTAACCTATATATAGTATGGTTGTATGAATCGAACCTACAGTTAATAATGCACACAAAGCTTCTCTTGAACTACAAAGTGCTATACTCACATTTCAAAAATCACTACCAGACAACAATAGTAATAGTAGCAATAATAAGTCATGAAAGATGACTGCAATAAGAGACAACTAAAATTTTCTTTGTTTAATAGACAGCATCTATGTGACAGTATTTCTTGATTTGAAACCACTGTCTCACTATATTATTCATAGTAATGTGTTTTTTTTGCAGAACCAAGTGATAACTTTAACAGATCCAGGAATATTCCAGAAACAATTACATCATTTATGTGTAAAATACAAAACAAATGTTCTCAGAATAGCACGTCTTCCGTGGAGGGCATCTGCCTTCACTTTCATCACTGACCTGACTCCAGTGTGTATTGGGATTAACATGAACCTGGGAATACTGACTTGACACACACTGACCTTGGATATTTAGCCCCGTTGATCTAAGTGTATTGAGCTTTTCCATTGACATTTCGAGAGGGAGATTGGTAGTTCAAAGTGGTTTTGCCCTGGCATGTACTGTGGACATGGCCACTAGCCAATCCTTGGCCATGTCCAACTCACTGCCACAGCAATAACAAGGAATTGTATCCTAAGAACCACAGGCAGTCATTGAAGGGCATTAGAAGGGCCCCTCTTCTGAAAGACAAATATCACTTATATGTAGAATCTAAAACAACAAATGAATAAGCAAGCAAACAAAAAGCAGAAACAGACCCATAAATACAGAGAACAAACTTGTGGTTGCAAGAGGAGAGGGAATTGGGGGGGTTGGGCATAAAAGGGTAAAGGGGAGTGGGAGATACAGGCTTCCAATTATGGAATAAATAAGTCACAGGGATGAAAGCTACAGCCCAGGGAATATAGTCAGTAGTATTGTTAATAGTGATGTTTGGGGACAGATGGGAGCTACACTTGGGGTGAGCCCAGCATAATGTGTGCACTTATTGAATCACTGTGCTGTACATCTGAAACTAATGTAACATTGTGAGCCACCTAAACTTCAATAAAAAAAAGAAGACCTCTTCCTCTGATACAACCACAGTGGTGAGAATGAGTTGGGGTATAAGAGTAGATGTGGGAACTGGCTAGGAACTTGTCAGACTAGTCTAAGCAGGGAACATGGGTGACTTTGACTAAATCTGCAAACCATCAATGACAAACTGAAGCTGGAGTGACGTGGGAAGAAAGGGGAGGAGGAGGGGCGGGCACTGACTTTATATTAGCCCAATCCCAACTTAGTGCTGCACAAGGGCAGTTAGGGAGAATCCAACCAGATTTCTCCTCCCTCAAATCTATCTCCTGCCCCTATTTAAAATGGACTTCGAGGCCCATAAAACCCACCCCAATTAGGGCCCTTTATTCCTCTGCAATAAAACTCAAAACTTCCATTTGATCCAGTAAAATTCTTAACATCTTTTTATTTCCCCTCTTTAAAAAGTCATTTTACATGGTCTAAATAAAGCAATTATTTAGCAGTGGTAAATATTCCTAGTCAAACAATTATTTTACTATATATTGTCAGATTAAACATGTTAAAGTCTGAGATCTTTCAAGGAAAGAAATTATTTTATTTATAGACATTGGGCCGTGAGGCCTAATCTTTGTGACACAAACGAGGCAGAAATGACCAGTATGAGATGAGGCAGGATTGGTTAGGCTATATGGTTGGGGTCTCTGCTTCCTCTGAAACGTTCCTCTGTGTTTGTAGATGCATGTTTGTGTATAAGTGTGTGTGTTGTGTGCACATGTGTGTACATGTGTATACAAGGCAGTTTTCCATGAGAGGTAAGAAATGCTTATGCAATGTGAATCCTCTCCCATCCCCATCAGCAAAATATCTCTGAAATCTTTGTGTCAGAAGAGAGCCTGAACCCCCGAAATGTTAAAGGCAAATACCCCTCAGAGAGGTGACAGCCATAAATGACTCAGTGGGAGAATGCATATCAGGTCTTTCATATTCTCCAACAGCTGCTCTAACAGCTCTGAATACAGCATCAGGACCATGCTTTGATGGAGGCTTTGTTAAGTCATAAATTGTTGAGTCATAAATTGGGACCTGGCACTTCCAGGCACCATGATGGAAATATATATAGACTAATTGACATTATTAGGCTATTGGTTGCAGGGACAATAACCAAAGATCAGATTTTCAATTTCACAACTTTGCAGATGCCAGCTCAGATGACTCCTAACCAAATCATATATTAAAGTTGGGCTTGATTTCTGCCCATAGGGACAGGCCTCTCCAAGGTCTGTCTTGGCCCAGTCCACTGCCCTGGAAGTTGGTTGTCTGTATGAGAATAAGGGCTTTTCTCAGATACCATATGTTTTCAGTCTTATGTGGATCCTGAGAAACTTAACAGAAACCCATGGGGAGGGGAAGGAAAAAAAAAAAAAAAGAGGTTAGAGTGGGAGAGAGCCAAAGCGTAAGAGACTCTTAAAAACTGAGAACTGAGGGTTGATGGGGGGTGGGAGGGAGGGGAGGGGAGGTGATGGGTATTGAAGAGGGCATCTTTTGGGATGAGCACTGGGTGTTGTATGGAAACCAATTTGGCAATAAATTTCATATATTTTAAAAAAAGAGAGAGAATAAGGGCTTTTCCCCTGACCTTGTGAGGGTTTTTTTTTTAAGTTTATTTATTTATTTTGAGAGAGAGAAGGAGGGGCAGAGAGAGAGAGAGAGAGAGAGAGAGAGAGAGAGGGAGGGAGAAATTTCCAAGCAGACTCCACACTATCAGTGCAGAGCCTGACATAGGGCTCAAACTCTTGAACTCATGATCTACAAACCGAGGATCATGATCTGAGCCAAAATCAAGAGTCAGACCCTTAACCCACGGAGCCGCCCAGGTGCCCCATGAGTTTGTTTTTTAATAACAGAAATAGACTTGTATAGGCCTAGCTACACTCTTTTTCCTGGATCATTTCACTATCACACTCTATATGATGAGGCTGGGACAGGGAAGAAGAATAGGCTGTCTGTGGACATGGAATGAGAAGAATTATCTAAATTGTGCATCCTTCTGTTCAACTACCTTTTCATCAATTCATTCATTTATTCAACTACTCAACTTCTATTTCCAGAGCACCCAGCTGTATAGATGCTGTGCTGGGGATAGGATATAGGGACAAGCAAAAGAGCTCTAATTCTAATCTCCTGAAGAGAAGACCCAGTAGTGGACCAAGACTTAACTTCACTGGTCATATGTTTTCCTGGAAGAGTAGTGGATAGAGTCACCAATACCATGCCGGCTTCACCGTGTGAACTCAGGAAACTATCTTGGCCTCTGAGCCTCATGTTCCACATCTAGACTTCAGACCAGATGCCCCCCAAGTCCTATAATTCTGTCTCTTGTGGACACCCACCAAATATGACCTACTGTTTGGTAGGCATGCTTCTCATCAACACAGACACATCTGGATTCCTAAGAAATGCCTCAGGAGGATTCAGAGATATGTGAGACTGTGTCGTTAGGGGTAGTTTCACTGGGGACTCTGACTTTTTTTCATTCTTCCTCCACTTTTCCAAATCCCTGCTGTGCACTGGCTAGAGAAAGAAGGATGCACGCCCCTGACACTTTCAGGGTGTTTTTTCTGAGCCTCAGAGTGATAAGAAAGGAGGAGAGGGGGTGTGTCTAACCCCTGCACTCTTCAGGGAACTAACCTAAAGTCCAGGGAGTGGAGTGACCCGATGAAGATACCACAGAAGAAAGAAGTCAAAGGTGAGGATGCGCATCTCCTACTTGCAATGGCATGTCCCTCCTGACACCAGCATGATGCCACATTGTCCCACTGTCCTGGTCATGTGGTGCTCGTGGTCTGGGGGCGGGGGGAGGCGAGGGGGATGGGGAGATGAGCTTACCAGTAGTCCTCGGTCTCTCCCTTATCCCCTCTGCAGCCAAATCACTTAATGCCGATGGCCTCAGTGGTCACAGCTGCCGGAGGAGGAGAGATGCCTGATGCAGAATGCTGCTGTGCAAACTGAACGCAGGTCAGTGGTCACAGAAAGACAGTGCTACATGCACACAAACCACTGAACTCATAGGTGTTGGAAACGGAAGCAGTAGTAATTGCCACAGCAAGTCGTGAAAGAAACTTCACCCAAGCCCACCAAGATTCTCGTCCCTTAAATGTGTGGCATCCAAAATGCTTCCATCATGTCCACAATAAAAGGGGAGTTCAAACACTAGATGATAGCTTTGAAGATTCCTAAAGTATTTTAGAAACAATTAAGATAAAAGCTTGCAAACAAAACACAGGTAAATGTCAGAAGATTAGTAGCTCCCCCACAGCGGGTATCTGCCAGCACCATCACCAGCGTGCCTGCCCACGGACAGCCTCGTGTGTTGTAAGTGTGCAGGCACACCAATCACCCGGGACATGGACTCGAGAGCAAACTGACTTCCCATCTTTAGATTTGTCGTGGTATTGATTACATTCATTATTAGTATTGTTATTAGCGTAGGATTGGCATTAGCACTTTTGAGAAGAAGGTTTGTGCCTCCGATGATTTATTTCCTAGTGTGCTAGGAACATGAGTATCGGTTAAAGAAAACACCATTCTCAGGAAAGAAAATTAATACTTGAACCCACTCAGCTCCCTACCCTTCCAGGCCTTGGAAGTGAATTTCTTTGTGGAAAGCTCCGGCCCTGAAGACAGAAAACCAGGTTCTGCAACTATCTACCTGGGTCTAAGTTTCCTCTTTAAATACATGGAGAGGGGCCCCTGGGTGGCTTAGTTGGTTAAGTGTCCGACTTCAGCTCAGGTCACGATCTCACGGTCCGTGAGTTTGAGCCCCGCGTCGGGCTCTGGGCTGACGGCTCAGAGCCTGGAGCCTGCTTCCAATTCTGTGTCTCCCTCTCTCTCTGCCCCTCCCTGTTCATGCTCTGTCTCTGTCTCAAAAATAAATAAACGTTAAAAAAAATTTAAATATCTTTTTTTCCTCTTCATAAACAGTTTTGAGAGAAAACGAAAAGTAAAATAGATGTTATTGTGAACATGGAATATTCAAAAAGAATGCAGTACCAGGTAATTGTGTCATTTAGAGAGAAACTAGCCCATCCTTATGAAGTTCTTATTTTGTGCCACACACCATTCTAAGCAAATGACATAAAATAAACACTATTGGCCAGTAGTAATAATAAAAAGTGTAATAGAATTTTATCCATATGGATATTCACAATTTTCAAGCAAAGTATCAACACTTTTTACCTCTCTGTCTACAACCACTCCATCTGGATTTCAGGACAGGAAGTAGAAGTGTCTCTAAGCTTCATGTGATCTGTAGGAAAACCATTACAGTCCCTTCTACCCCTAAAGGCTCTTGAGTGAATGATTCCTGATCTTTGCGGTCCTCAGTTCAGTGAATGGAAAAATAGTCTCTCCCAGAGGGGAAGGGAATGAAATTGCATTCTCTCCTTCAGATATAATTCCCCAAGTCAGGATTAAGGTACTGGCTACAGTTGTAAACCCCATGGATAAAAAAAAGATAACTTAAAATGCACACTTCATTCCATTTGTGGGCATTTCAAAGGACTTCAGGGTTGGTCAGAGGACAGGAAGGCAATAACATGGTAGTTATTTGAAGAACCAGAGGATCGAGTGGCTTTGTTCAAGTAGTGCTGGACTGATGTGTCCACAAATAAAAGATTTAAAACGTTGGTGTCCAAGTGCAGGAACTAAATAGACCCTGGGTGTTTGGTTTTGGTTTTTTTTTTTTTTTTTTTTTTTTTTTTGTCATTGCTGTTGTCTTTGTTTTCCTTCTCCAGAAGGTTATACCTGCAATGTAAATAACTGGAAGTTTCTCCAAGACAAACACCCACTGACAATTCCCAAATGGGATGGAGCACGGGTGGGTCTGAGAGTCCTACTGGTTGTTCGTGGAAATAAAATAAGAACTAAAATTCTGTAGGTGGTGAGTGTTTGTTGTCAAAATCATTTAATATGTTCATTTTTTGCATGTCAAGTGCTATATCAGGTGCTGGGTGGGATTTTAAGGGGAATAACAGCCCTTCTACCCTCAGTAATGCCAAGGTGCCATTTCTTGAGTGCCACGTTGAAAGTGCAGTGTTGTAAGTGCCTTACTCGTATTAATAGATTCTCACAGCAGTCCAAAAGACAAGTGCTGTTATTCATCACTATTTTACATGCGAGGAAACTGAGACACAGAGAGGTTAAGTAACCTGCTCAAGGTCACTGGCTAGTGAGCGGAGTTGCTGGGATGTGAACCCCAGCAGTCTGGCTTTCGTGCTCATGAAATTAGCCATCGCATTTGACACCTGTCCTGTGGGGGACAGGATATGGCAGGCCACGGGCATGATGATACCCTCTGCTCAGTGCCACCCAAATGGTTCATATGTGCTTCAGAAAAGGGACATGGTTGCTCGAAGAAGGTTTCATGGTGGAGGGTAGGGGCATAAAAGTCTTCTCTGTTTCCTTCGTGTTTTGTAGCATGTAGATATTCACAGGCAGGGGTGGGTGGAAGCCATGTGTGGCTAAGGGGAATGGCGAGAGCAATGTCACTCTGGGACAAAAGCTGCTGGGTGCAGTGCTTCTCAAACTTTGATATGGATACGAGGCACCTGTTTTTTGCTAAATGTAGTCCAAGCCCAATTTAAAGCTGCATATGGGGTTCTAGCGAGAATCCAACTAGATAAGGTTTTCCCACAAATTCATTATCTGCCCCGTTTATTAAAACGGACGTGCAAGCACAGAAAACCGATTCCTATTAGGGTCTCTTTATTGTTCTCCGACAGGACTTGAAACTTTCATTTGAGCCAATAAAACTGTTAGTAACCTTTTTTTTTTTAATTTTCCTCTTTTAAAATCTATTTTATATGTCCTATGTTAAAGAATTACTAACCAGTGAGAACATTTCCCTAATTCCAGTTGCTTTCTTAAAATTAATTACCAACTTAAAAAATGCTTGAAGTCTGAGATTTGTCTAGAAAATAAAGTATTCAACATGTATAATAATTGTCTCTCAAATAATTATCTAGGCGTTGGAAAGAAAATGAATTGGGCTGAGAAGCCCTTCCTGACAAAAATCAAGCAGAATTTGTCACTAGAAATAAGGCAGGAGTGATGAGCGAGCCTCTGTGGCTAAGGCCCTGGTTTTCTGTGTAGGGTGGACATGTGTGTGTGTGTGTGTGTGTGTCGGTGTGTGTGTCTGTGTGTGTTGGTGTGTGTTCACATATGTGCATTATGTGTGTGTGCATGCATATGTGTGTGTATTCATGAATTATCATAAAAGAGGAAGCTCTTATCCTCAGGCCTCAGATCCATATTATTTCTTCTGGAAAGGCCCCCCCAATTACCCCTCTCCAGTCTCCCACTCCCCAAATTACATTAGTCACCCTCCTCTGTGCTACCCCAATGCCCTGCCCTCCCTTTATCAAGGTTCCCACTTTGTATTGTAATTATCCTCTTACCTGAGTTATACAGATGGGGGCTGGGGGCTCGGGGCTCCCTGACCCTTGAGATCAGGATAAAATTCAATTAAACCTCTCAATCCTGTGAGCTAAGGAAGTCCAATCCTTCCACAGGACACCTTCTAACCCTGAGATGAGGAGAGGGGGATGTTTCCAGAGACAGCCGGGCATATCTTTCTTATGTGAAAGTTCAGCTGAGTCTTCTTTTGAATATGAGAAAGGGTTCTTGCCATATACGTTTAAAGAACTATTATTATCTATCAAATACCAAACAGGGACGCCTGGGTGGCTCAGTCGGTTAAGCATCAGACTCTTGGTCTCGGCTCAGGTCACAATCTTACCATTTGTGAGATCAAGCTCCCCATTGGGCTCCCTGCTGACAGCGTGGAGCCTGCTTGGGATTCTCTCTTTCCTTCTCTCTCTGCCCCTCCCCAGCTTGTGCACACATGCTCGTTCTCTCTGCGTGCGTCTCTCTCTCTCTCAAAATAAATAAACTTAAAAAAAATACCAAATAATATTGTCACCAATGCGACAGATGCTAAAAAGGAGATTGCTGACCCCTAGCTAAGGTTAGCAAGGAGTCAGTTACCATCCAGTGAGAGCTCTCTGGGTGCCACACACTGTGCCAAATGATTCACATACATCACCACAAACGCTACTTGATTCTCCCCATTTTACAGATGCAGAACAAGGCTTAGCAAGTCGAGGTGACTTGGCCACACTGTTCATCCACAGGAAAACTGGGAAGAAGACTGATCTATCTGACTCACAATTTCAAGCTCTTTCTACTACACCACACTACTCTGAAAGCCCAGTTAATGTCCAGGGACTATGGTCAAGAAAAGTGTTTTCAATCTGGATAAATAAAATTAGTATGTGTTGAATGTGATCAGATTGCAGTACACACCTGGACAGTTGTTAAGTGTTGGGTTGTGTAACTGGTGTGAACCTGACTATAGTCCTTCCTTTCTCCCTCAGAGACAGGGCACCGAGTGCTAATATGTTCTCTAGTTGGTTATTTCCATCAGAAGAGTGCTGGGTAGTAAATATTTCATGCATTGTTTTTCAAATCTTACCCTCTATTCATAAGATCCTGAAACTTACACATGTGTCCAAATATAAGTTTGGCTCCCCATGTGTGACAGGCATTAGGTTCTAGAAATATACAGATGCTAGTGGACAGGGGAACCCAATGTGGGTAAACTCCATAGCGCACAAAGAAAGTCCACCATTCAGTGGGTCACTGCATTTCTTGCCGCATTTCAGTGGGAAAAAAAAAAACAGTTACAGTAAATCATTCCAGGGTGGACACTGGCTGGGGCCAAGAGGCTAGAATTCCAGGCCTTGTTCTTCATGAACTGTTGATGTGACCTTGAGTGAGTCATTTCATCTTTCTGGCTCTTACTGAACACGTTTAAAAAAAAAATTCTTGGGGCGCCTGGGTGGCTCGGTCGGTGAAGCGTCCGACTTCGGCTGGGGTCATGGTCTCGCGGTCCGTGAGTTCGAGCCCCGCGTCGGGCTCTGTGCTGACAGCTCAGAGCCTGGAGCCTGTTTCAGATTCTGTGTCTCCCTCTCTCTGACCCTCGCCTGTTCATGCTCTGTCTCTCTCTCTCTCTCAAAAATAAATAAACGTTAAAAAAAATTTTTTTTTAAATTCTTTTAACGCTTATATATTTTTGAGACAGAAACAGAGTGCGAGCGGAGGAGGGGCAAAGAGAGAGAGAGAGACACAGAATCTGAAGCAGGCTCCAGGCTCCGAGCTGTCAGCACAGAGCCCGACACGGGGCTCGAACTCACGGACCGCCAGATCATGACCTGAGCTGAAGTCCAACGCTTAACCGACGGAGCCACCCAGGCGCCCCTGAACATGTGTTTCAAAGTGGTGGTTTGGTTTAGGGAATGCATCTATGGAGGAAAAAAATAAACAAAATAGTGTTTACCCTGGGAGTGAGAAATAAACAAATAGTGTCTACCCTATGACTGAAAGAGAGCAGGAATGGGGTTGAGGTCCTGATCCCGTTCTGCTTCTTGATCTAACTGCTGTGGCAGGAAAGAATTTACTTTGCAAAATGGCATCAGTTTGTAAGCTTATTATTGGTGCACTTTCTAGATGTATTTCATTTTTTAAAAAGACAGTTTACATTAGAAACAAGTGAAACAGAAAATATACTAGCCACTTCAAATCCTAATTGGAAAAAAAAGGGCCAAGTGTAAACAGAGAAAAATATTTCTTAAAGTGTTTAGGCCCCCTATGAATCTCTATCACGTTCGAAGGGAAAAGTAAGTATTAGAAAGGGAAAAACCACCTCCACTCCAAATCATGATGGGCTACGTCAGGCAGCAAATCCTTATTTACATGCTCACCTAACACGTGTTTCCATTTTGAAATATGATCCGAATACTACACAGTCTGATTTAATACCCTCTATGCTGAAGCATTATGGTATCTAATAAATAGTCGTTAGGAGGTATTAAGCTGAGATCTATTGTTCCAAAACCACAGAATTCTAGCAGCAACATTGTCACCCTACGGTGCCAGGATCCCACAACACAATATAATGGGATATCAAAGACGTCAGACACAGGGAGACCAGGCACATAGGAAAGGGGACCACACGCCGTCCTGTTAACACAGATGACATTTAGATGAAGGGAATGCTTCCTTCGCCATTAAAGACAACCTTCTATTTTGGTGGAATGTCTGTTTGCAATAAGTTGGCTGTAGACAGTCGAAGGTTAGGAAGAGAAAATTTCAATGCTGTAGACACCGAGGCAGCACTCTAGCACACCACTCAAACCTCTGTGGACAGAGCCCTAGCCCTCGGACAGGCATCAGCATATCTCAGAGGCCCTCAGGCAAGTCTGACACAGAAAGACCCTCTTGTAGAAGTCAACACCCAAGGAGGCAAGCATTAATTTTTATAAATGCAGACCCATGGAAGGATAAATTGGTACAATCACTTTGGATCCTTATCCAGCAATCCCGGTAAATTTAAGAATACACATCTGTTGTGACCCAGCAATTCTGTTCCTTGGGGACTGCAGAATCCTATCCACAGATGCCCAAGGAGACATGGGTAAGACAGTGATTCCACCAACACAAACACGGATACATTTTGATGACATATTCACACAATACAATACTGTTCATCAAAGATGTCTGAATAAGAATGATGTGAATTGGGGCACCTGGGTGGCTTAGTCAGTTAAGTATCCAACTCTTGATTTCAGCTTAGGTCATGATCTCATGGTTTGTGAGATCAAGCCCCACATCAGTGCAGAGCCTGCTTGGGATTCTCTCTCTCCTATCTCTGACCGTTCTCTCTCTCTCTCTCACTCTCTCTCTCTCTCAAAATAAATAAACATTTAAAAAAAGAATGATGTGTATCAACATGCATACATATGCATACATATACATCAACAAACATATTTTTATTCTAAATGCAAGTTTATGAAGTATATAGATACAACAATACTTTGTAAATTTTTAAAACAGACGAAAAATAATGTAGTTTTTGTGAGGGATCCATACAAATGTGGTAAAGATAATAAGAGTAAAGATGGAAATGATGAACACCGAGTTTAGTAACCTCCTGAGAAGGAGAAAGGGGAACATGAACGGGGAGAGGCATGAGGCATTCATAGTGTGAATCAGAGTGGTGGGTCCACAGTTATTCATCCTATTAGTGTATATGCCTTTTTGTATATTCAATATTTCACAAAATTCTTTTTTTAATTTAACCAATAAAATAAGAGTAGGATTCACTGGCACATTCACCCATCTATATGTCCGTTCATTTATTAATTCATTCGGTATGTATTTATGAGTGTCTACTCCGGCACCCTTCAAGCATCCTTCTTGAGCCAAAGAGGGACATGAGAAAAGCAGAATGGTTAGTCAGTGTCCTCAAAGGTATACAGTCTAGTCGGGGTGAAGAGACACACAGAGAAACTTCGACAACAATGTAAGCATTCAACAATGAAGGAATCTGTGTCTAAGAGGAAGACATAGTTTGGGATAAAAGCGCACACAGAACCTGTCTCCCGGGCATGTGGCTTGAGATGAGAGAGACCATGGGAGTGAAGCAAACCCAGCTCACAGGAGCACAGGACATAAATCCCACATTGGATTCCTGGCTCTTCTTTCCAGGATACAGTGCAATCCATTATCCTGGCAAGGGCTCCCACTCAGGTCTGGGTTGTTTCAAACACTTTTCACAATGGCTGAAATTCTGCACAAAGGGTGATTTCATGCTGTCTTGTGCTTCTTTTTCAATATAAGTGTCACAATTTTTCCCGTGGAGGCATAACAATGATAGGGGCTATATTCATCAGTCATTCTAATGCCTTGTGTTTGAAGAGCACTTTAGAGCTATTTTTTTGCCCAGAGCACTTTATATAAGAACATATTGGTTCAGACTAGAGCCTGTGCTCTCTCACTAAAGAACCAAAGGATGCATTATGGGAGGGCTTGGTTGTCCTTATGACAACCAGTTGTGAGGGACTGGGTGGGGGATGTTCCTGGTCATGGCATGATAGCAGAAACTGAACAAGGCGGAGGATGGGGCAGTATTCCATCATACCCAAGGGAGGGAGTAACTTACAACAGTTTTTACAGCCTGTATGATACCAATAATAACAATAAGTAGTAAACTAACAAAGGAATGATATACAAACATATTATATTTGAGTCATAATTCCAAAGATGACCATTATCTTTCAATGGTATACCGAAAGCCCAGAAGTAGTTTCTGGTAGAAATAATATTACTTTTACATTAAATACCTATTAGGCATCTGGAACAACAACAAAAAAAAGATGGTAGCTAAACCTCACTAATGTTATCCACATCCATGATTCTAAATGCTTTAATGATATGCACATGAATGTTCATTTATACTTTATAGCCTCACAGCCTATTACAGGAGGATGAAACTAACCCTCACATGGTGCAGATGAGTACACGGAGATCCAGACGGGTTAAACAGGACAAACTAACAGTTTGTAGAAGGGCTGGGGCGAGCACCTGGCTCTCTTTATCTGCCCAGCACAGAGCTTGCGATCTTCCATCAGTGAACATAACAGTGATAAATCATTGTCAATAACTCATAAAGGCTGTGGTTCTCACTTAAACTCTCATTTGGGTTGGAGTTTAGGGACGTTTCTGAAATAAGCTGGTTTTTCATTCACGGGCAACCAACGGCCAGGAAAAATGAGGATTATGACTTTGCCCTCTGAGTAGGATGAGAAGTGGGAAGTAGCTGCCTGCTGTATGCAGCATTAATTAGCCACAAGGTCCCCTTGTGTAGAAATACTTTATAGGAGTGCCTGGGTGGCTCAGTGGGTTGAGTACCTGACTCTTGATTTCAGCTCAGGTGTGATCCCAGGCCTAGGATTGAACCCCACATCAAGCTCTGCACTGAGCATGGCTCTTGCTTAAGATTCACTCTCTCTCCCTCTGCCCCTCTCCCCTGCTCTCACTTCTCTCTCTCTAAAAAATAACAAATAAAAGGAAAATACTTTATAAAGATCATGACTACCCTCTGTCATGGCATCTGTGCTGCAAAGAAATCAGGGCAGTGGTGGACTTCAAGCTGTATCACAAAGCTGTAATCATCAAGACAGTATGGTACTGGCACAAGAACAGACACTCAGATCAATGGAACAGAATGGAGAACACAGAAGCGGAACCACAAATGTATGGCCAACTAATCTTGGACAAAGCAGGAAAGAATATCCATTGGAATAAAGACAGCCTCTTTAACAAATGGTGCTGGGAAAACTAGACAGCGACATGCAGAAGAATGAACCTGGACCACTTTCTTATACCATCCACAGAAATAAACTCAAAATGGATGAAAGACATAAATGTAAGACAGGAAGCCATCAAAATCCTAGAGAAGAAAGCAGGCAAAAACCTCTTTGACTTTGGCCACAGCAATTTCTTACTCAACACATTTCCGGAGGCAAGGGAAACAAAAGCAAAAATGAACTACTGGGACCTCATCAAAATAAAAAGCTTCTGCACAGTGAAGGAAACAATCAGCAAAACTAAAAGGCAACTGACAGAATGGGAGAAGATATTTGCAAATGACATATCAGATAAAGGGTTAATATCCAAAATCTGTAAAGAACTTCTCAAACTCAACACCCCAAAAACAAATCATCCAGTGAAGAAATGGGCAAAAGACATGAATAGACACTTCTCCAAAGAAGACATCCAGATGGTTAACAGACACATGGAAAAAAAATGCTCAACATCACTCAACAGCAGGTAAATATAAATCAAAACCACAATGAGATACCACCTTACACCTGTCAGGGTGGCTAACATTAACAACTCAGGCAACAACAGATGTTGGCGAGGATGTAGAGAAAAAGGATCTCTTTTGCACTGCTGGTGGGAATGCAAACTGGTGCAGCCACTCTGGAAAACAGTATGGAAGATCCTCAAAAGATCAAAAATAGAACTACCCTACAACCCAGCGATTGTGCTACTAGGTATTTACCCAAAGGATGCACACTGCGCTGTTTTGAAGGGGCACATGCACCCCAATGTTTATAGCAGCACTATTGACAATAGCCAAATAGGGAAAGAGCCCAAATATCCATCGATGGACGAATGGATAAAGAAGATGTGTTTTGTGTGTGTGTGCGCACACACACACAAAATGGAATGTTACTCAGCAATCAAAAAGAATGAAATCTTGCCATTTGCAACTACGTGGATGGAACTAGAGGATATTATGCTAAGCGAAATTAGAGAAATACAAATATCATATGCCTTCACTCATGTGAGGACTTTAAGATACAAAACAGATGAACATAAGGGGAGGGAAGCAAAAATAATATAAAAGCAGGGAGGGGGACAAAAACAGAAGAGACTTTTAAATTTGGAGAACAAACAGAGGGTTGCTGGAGGGGTTGTGGGAGGAGGGATGGGCTAAATGGGTAAGAGGCACTAAGGAATCTACTCCTGAAATCCTTGTTGCACTATATGCTAACTCACTTGGATGTAAATTAAAAAAATAAATTAAATAAAAATTAAAAAAGAAAAAAAGAAATCAGAGAAATGGATGCAAGAACCATGAAGCATATCAAGCTCAGAATAAAAGAGCAAAGGCTTTCACTTCCCTTGAAATATACAGTGGAATGAAGCACAGTGCAATTTGGATTAGTTTGTGTGTTTTTAACTGTAGGAGAAAGGGAGAACTAAGATTGCTCTTCCTCAGGCGTGGGCCATGTGTCTGTGGGCAGGCTTTGTGCCAGCTTCACGGTGACATGGCATCCCATCACTCACACTGGAAGGAGATCATTCATTTATCTTTCCATTGATTCCTTTAGGCCTGAGCACTGGTGCCAAAATCTGAATTACCCTGGAGTGTACAACTCTCTGGAGTCTAAGAAACACCCATGCAGTCTAGAAATGTCTGCCAAATGCATATCTGGCCCAAGTTCTTCTCCATGTAAGGGTCTGTTGGGGGCCCAGCTTTGTCCCAGTCATGGAAAGGGGTCATCCACTTGCCTCTCACTGGCTCTAAAAACAAATCATTCTACCCAGCAGACAGTAATCTTTGAGCTGGTTCAGCAGCCTCTCGGCATGGCCCTGGCTTTCACTTGGGTGCCCCCTGGTGACCGGGCAGTGCTTGTTTTCCAAATACATTGATCCCCAGACTTCAGATCCTCCTATCTGGACTGCTAAGATCTGCCTGTATCATCTTCATTTACCTTGGCTCTCTGGACCCGGTTACCTCACCATCTGTTATTTACAGTCTCCTGGGATGGGGTGAAATGTGGTGTTGATCTTGCACTTAACAGTATTACCGGGAGTTAGCCGAGGAAAAGGCCATGCACCTTCCAGAGAACTAGCTGCAGAGTCTGACCCTGTTCTGATCTGACACAACAGTAGCACCCCCAGCAAGGCCTCTGACGTCCATAATGCCACATGATGTATAGAACCAGTTTAACATGGGGATGAGCCTGGTGCCCTAGAACATAAAGCCGCCAGATGAGGAAGGCAGCAGGATGTAACAGAGGCTGGTGCTGAGCCCAGACCCCATGCCTTCACGACTTTCACTCTTTCTGTCCCTCATTAGCTGGATGGCCTTAGGACAGATACTGAACTTCTTTAAGTCCCAATGTCATCATTTGTAAAATAGGAATAATAATCTCAAGTCCACTCAGTGATGACTACACCTATTACATTTCTTGCTGTGGGGCCTGGAGCATCATAAGCTTTTAATAAATGGTGGCTTTTATCATTATTATCATGACTAATAGAATGTGTGGAAGTGCTGGAATATAGTAATTGTTAAACAAGTGTTTGTGGAAGGATGCTGGTTATTTCAAACCTTTTTTTTTAATCTCCTCATAAATATATAGGACAGCAAGTGCCCATAAATCTTTTTTACTGACTCCTACCTTTACTGTGTCTCTTCTTTCCTGCATCATATAATTATCACTATGGCTATTCCCAAGTCCCAGAGAGTGCCACGACACAGTGTCCGTAATGATGCTTAGGCATTTGTGTGACACTGAACAGTGTCTGCATTCCTCATATCTCGCATCCTCACAGCAGCCCAGTAGGGCATCGGAACAGGTGTTATCCTCATTCAGTGGATGAAGTCATTAAACATCATTTAACCAATTAGGTGTCAGAGAAAGGACCAGAGCTCAGATTTTATGATTTCTCACCCTAAGCTCTAGTTCCATACCATAGGCAAGTGTATTATATGCTCCAAATGACCCCCAGGACCTGTGAGTCAGATGGTTCAAAGAAACTATGTCACATAAAACTCCTTCCACCTGTTCTAAGTCTATATTGAGCAAAGCTATTCTGCAACGCATCAGACATCAACTAGAAGCATAACCAACCCCGTGTAAGGGGCAGTGGTGACTCTAAAGCACTCTCTCTGTCCATAAGGTGGCTGTGGTCTCTTTAAAGAGATAACGTAACCATCATGATGGTAGCAGCATGAGGTCAGATATAATTTTGCAGCTACAATGTAAAGGAGCATTAGAAGACTTACATACTAGAATCTGAGCCAAGGTGGGCTTGATTTTGTGTAATTCTTTTGTATTCCTTGAATTTCGAGTTGTTTGATTATTCCTCTCCCAGAAAGGACCTAGAAACAAGACAAGCAAAGGTAACACTTTGGCAAACAAAGATAAATAGGATGTCCTATTTAAGATCTACCCCCAGATTGGGAGAAATTATCTCTATCACAGACTCACAGACACTTGTGCGCGCGCACGCACACACACACACACACACACACACACACACCAGAATATTGACATGATAGAGCTAAAAGCAAAATGCAAAAGATATTATTTTTAAATCTGTCTGGCCCTGGGATTCATCTCTTTATACCCCATTACAACATCCCAGGAGCTGCCATTTCGTTTGTGAAGATGCCTTAGTTTCCTGATGAACACCTGCATCTGAGATATAGTATAGATCAGAAAGAAAGAAACCTCTGAAGCAATGTGGTTATGACATTACAGGATGGTGACCCATTAAAAATGCCAACCCACATTAAGGGGAATGAAACTTGGGAAGAATTGTTGAAAGCCACCTACGTCATTAGATTCCTTCATCATATAAGTTGCTGTGCAAAGAATTGAGACATTTGTAACACAAGAGCTCCCAGAAAGGGGAAAGTTCTAAATATATTCACAGCTGTCTCCCCTCAGGGTTTAGGTTTTTCTCTGGAGCCAGTTTCAGAGTCTTATTTCAATGGGAAGCTTTTACCCAAACTGAAATGCATTGTGATTCCATCAGGTAGAATCCATCGAAGGAAATTGCTTCCTGCAATGATATATGATTCATTCATTCACATCTCTGAGCTATTTAGAGGAAATTATCCATGGATTATATCATTAGTTTAAAAGCCACTGCAGTTGTTTTTCTGTCAGTATAATTTTAAGCCACGTAGGATCATTAGTTGGGAAAACATATTTGAAAAGGGTATATAACTAGTTCTCTCACTGGAACAGGATGATTTATATTGGAGAAACATAGCATTGGAAATTAAACTTTTAAGCATAAATCATTCCTGGGACTGACATCTGAGCCGCTCTTCTCCCTTGACATACCCCACTGCAAAGGTGCCCAAAATGTGCAAAGAGAACTCTAGGGGTACAAAATACTACTGTGAAGATATCCACTAATTACAGCTGCAAAATTGCCATGATGGCAAAATAAGTCTCCGTTGGCTCACTCAGAAAAAAAAAAAGGCAAGAAAACATTCTAAAGCTTCATTATTCCATTTGACCATTCAGCAGCCTTAGCTTTCCTTAGTTTGGCAGCCTCCTTGAGGGTGGTCAGTGTGCGGCTGCGGACAGATGCTTTGGCATGAATTAGGAGGCAGAAGGGCCACCCAAATTGCTGAAATTGCCATCTTTCTTGGGGTTCTGTTCTTGACTCCTAGGTCACCTCTTCCTCCTTCCTCTACATAAAGGTAAAATTCAACATGAAGATGAAATTCAACATGAGACCCATAAATGTCATTTTGTGGTTTTGCCATCCAGAAACATCAGCACAGCACAGGATTGTTTATAAACTTTATCTTTTGTTCTCACTGTATTTCTTACTATCCAGCACTAGCTGAGCCATTAGAATCTTTCTTGGTGATGGAATATAGTCTGAAATATCTCCATAAATTCCTTAAGCAGAGAGATGATGGAAAATGGAAGGGTGAGTGCAGCCAGACAAGTTTTCTAGAAGGAAAAGATTATCGTTTGCTTGTTCATTCTTTGGGCTACCATCAGAACTTTGATATTTGTGACTTGCACACATTAGGAGATACAGAGAGACATTGAATGATGTTGATTCTCAGGGGACAAAATGTGTCTAATCCACAGCCTTCCCTGATTCAGATGCAACAAAAAGAGCTGGAGGGGTCAATCCCAGCTTTGTCACCTTAATAGTTTTGTGATTTTGAGCAAATCATTTAATCACTTAACCACTCTGCATTTATAATCTTCGGATATAAATCTGAGGACATAATAACCAATAGAATTTTGAGAGCTAAGTAAGCTAACTTATGCAAAGTACTAGGTATAAGGCCTAGTTTATATTAAGCAAGTGAAGAGTAGCTATTATTGTTAATAATAATCACATTATTGTTATATTTTTTCTTATGGACTTGTTTTATTTCTCAAAGCAATTTCTCTCCCCAGTGTACAAATAAAGAGAAAAAAGTCATCCCCAAATCCAAATTCACGTGATTAAATAATAATCAAAGCTTTTAAAAATAGCCCACTTTTGGGGGTGCCTCGGTGGCTCAGTTGGTTAAGCGTTCAACTTTGGCTCAGGTCATGATCTCACGATTCGTGAGTTTGAGCCCTGTGTCGGGCTTTCTGCTGTCAGCGTGGAGCCCGTTTCAAATCTTCTGTCCCCCTCTTTCTCTGCCCCTCCCCCGCTCGTGCACACTTGTGCTCTCTTTTTTTTCTCCAAAAATAAACACGAAAAAATAAAAATAAATAAAAGAGCTCACTTTTCCCAAATTACATGTTTATGGTAGGTAAATCAATGTCACCCAGTTTAGCAGTAGTGGGATCTGTAGGATCTGTCTTCAGGAAAGATGGTCAAAATTTTGTGGCTCCTGAGTGGTTCCGTCAGTTGAGCATCCGACTCCTGATCTCAGCTCAGGTCCTGATCTCGTGGTTCACGGGATCGGGCCTTGCATCAAGCCCCACTTAGGGCTCATTGCTGATAGCACAGAACCTGCTTGGGTTTCTCTCTCTCCCCTTCTCTCTGCCCCTGCCCTGTTCTTGTTCTCTCTCTCTCAAAATAAACATGAAAAAAAAAATTTTTTTAAGAGTACAAGCTAATTAATTATAGAATGTCCTTTGGGTTAAGGTTTTCTGCTGTCCATCATTAGTTTTGCATTTTATCAAGAATCCCACAGAAGTGATGCCATGTTCTCAGTGCATCGTATCAGGAGACCCGATATTCATGAGCCCCATGTTGGGAGAGGCAAACTTGTACCTGCCTGGTGCCTGCCAGATTTCTCCATTGTAGAATTAATTGATAAACACATTGTACTTATTTGAAGCTACATCTTGGGAATCTTTGGCTCCGCATCATGAAAAGTCTTCCTACTCAGGAGAGAAAAAAACAGTGTTCCCTAATTCATAGGAGATGGCTGACTGTCATAATTTTAAACAAAGAGTAAGGATTATTTAAATAATTTAAATAGATTAATAAAGGAATCAGACTTGCTTTATTATCTTGTTGTCAAAACCATTGGATTAATTTTTACCCTGATCTTATGTGACATCTTAGTGGCATTTGACATTTTGGCACTTCCTTATGTAAAACACTCCCTGTTTTGATACCTGTAATGGCAATCTCTAGGGTCTCCATTCCTAAATGGCTGGCCAGACTTGCTTCTCTTTCTGACCACTTACATATCTGTTTGGTTCTTTAGCTATATAATGATATATAATGATTAAATATATCTTCAGATAAATACTTTTTTAACAAAAGAAGAAGCTTATTCTGGTAACATAATTTTATGTAGATTTTTTTCACTAAGTAACATTGGGATTATTTTCCTATACTTTGAAATACTCATATCAATAATTTTAATGGTGGCTTTACATTCTATAGTGGAAATGTACCATTATTTATCTATCATATTCAAGGATATTTATGTTTTCTTTTTAAAAGAATTGTAGTAATGCCATAGCAGGGGTCAGGAAAAAATACAATAACAACAGAAGAGAAAAAAGTTGTTATTTCCCTTTCGCCCAAAATTACTACACATGCGCGCACACACACACACACACACATGAAATACTTTGGAAGAACATATACCAAATATCTACAATTAATGTCTTTGGGAGATAGGTTTTGCGTAAATTTTATGTTTTTTAAAAACTTTTAATGTTTATTTTTGAAAGAGAGACAGCGTGTCAGTGGGGGAGGGGCAGAGAGTGAGGGAGACACAGAATCTGAAGCAGACTCCAGGCTCTAAACTGCCAACACAGAGCCTGATGCAGGGCTCGAACTCACGAACCATGAAATCATGACCTAAGCCGAAGTCAGACACTTAACCGACTGAGCCACCCAGGCGCCCCAAGAGTAAATTTTATTTTTAAAGTAAAATAAAACCTGAAAAGTATTTTATGTTACTGGAACCAAAGGACCAAATCAGACTCATCCGGGGGGAACGGAACGAATATCGGAAAGAGAAACACTGAGTCGGTAACAGAGACCTAGGAAGGAGAGTCCCAAATGGGAGATGACCTGTCCATCAATGTTCACGAGTGGTGCTGCTGAACACTTAACGCAAACATGCAAGTGTATTGGAGAATAGCTACATACACATCCATGTACACACATACATATCTAGGACGTCTGGTAAGCAAGACTCATGCGAGCACTGAATATTGAATTTTTGAAATATAACATAGGCAGAATATTATTTATTTGGTATCATGGATATCTGAAGGTACATCAGAACATAAATGAGTGGGATTAATGATATTTATCATAAATATATAATAACTTCTATCACCATCACTTCTTGACAATATTTGAGTCTTAAGATGTGCCAGGTTTTGTGCTAAAACTTTTTATCAGTATTATCTCCTTTAATCTCATCAATTGCTTATAGGGTAAATACTAGTATTATTCACATGAGTAAGAAAACAGACACTCAGAGAGGTTCGATAACTTCCCAAAAGTCACATAGCCATTAAAGCAGCAGAACCTATGTTTGGTCCCATCTAGTCTGACTCCAGAGCCCATGTTCTTAAAAACTATACATACAATGTCATTAATTGATTTGTCTTTATTTATTTTTAAGTTAGTCATATCTTTGGGCCCAGCTAGGTAGAAAACATAACAAAAAATCTGAAAAAGATTACATAATTTCTTTTTCTTTATTTATTGAAGTATAATTAGCATACAGTGTTATATTAGTTTCAGGTGCATAATATAATGATTCAACAACTCTGTATATTAATCAGTGTTCATGGCCACAATTTTCTATGTTAAAAAGCAAACCCGAGAAGTTTTTTAACCTTTCACAGTTTAAATAGCTGAAATTTGTGGCTTATTTTGTTTTTTAACTCCCACCCTCTTTATTTTATTGTTTTTGTGAAAATAACGCTTAACATGAAAACTATCTCTTAGCAAATATTTAAGTATACAATGCACTATTGTTAATTATAGGTGCTGTGCTACATTGTGGATCTCTAGGATTCATTCATCTTGTCTAACAGAAACTTCACACTCTTTAATTAATACTTCACCATTTTCACCTCCCTGGAGCCCCTGGCAACCACTACTTATTCTCTGCCCCTGAGTGTGACTGTTTCAGATTCCTCATATAAGTGGTATCATGTACCATTTTTACTTGTGTGCATGGCTTGTTTTACTTAGTACAGTATGTTCCTTGTTCATCTGTATCATTGCTAATGGCAGGACTTCCTTCTTTTTATGGCTGAATAATATTACATTGTGTATATACCATATTTTGTTAATCCAGTCATCCCTAATGGTCATTTAGGTTGCTTCCAAATCTTGGCTATTGTGAATAATGCTGCAGTAAATATGCAAGTGCAGATATCTCTTCAAGATCCTAATTTCAATTCCTCTGGCTAAATATCCCAAAGTGAGGGGAGCCTGGGTGGCTCAGTCGGTTAAGCATCTGACTTTGGCTCAGGTCATGCTCTCACAGTTCGTGGGTTTGAGCCCCATGTCAGGCTCTGTGCTGACAGCTCAGAGCCTGGAGCCTGCTTCGGATTCTGTGTCTCCCTCTCTCTCTCTGCCCCTCCCCCATTAGTGCTCTGTATCTCTCGCTCTCAAAAATGAATAAAAACATTTTTAAAAATTTAATAAATAATAAATGAATAAATATCCAGAAGTGAGATTGCTGGATTATACGGTAGTTTTATTTTATTTTTTTAGGAACTTCCATGCTGTTTTTCACAGTGGCTGCACCAATTTTCATTCCCACCAACAGTGCAAACCTGTTCCCTTTTCTCAACATCCTCACCAGCATTTGTTGCCTCTTGTCTTTTTTTATAATAGCCGTTTTAACAGATATAAGGTGATACTGTGGTTTTGATTTGCATTGCCCTGATGATTAGTGACGTTGAGCACTTTTTCATAAAACTGTTCACCATTTGTATGTCTTCTTTGGAGAAATATCTATTCAGTTTCTTTTCCCATTTTTTTAAACTTTGTTTTGACTTTTTTAAAAAAACATTTATTCATTTTTGAGAGACAGAGCACAAGCAGAGGAGAGTCAGAGAGAGAGGCAGACACAGAATCTGAAGGAGGCTCCAGGCTTCAAGCTGTCAGCACAGACACTGACACGGGGCCTGAACCCACAAACCGCAACATCATGACCTGAGCAGAAGTCAGACACTTAACCGACTGAGTCATCCAGGCGCCCCTCTTTGCCCATTTTTTAATTGGATTATTTATATCTTTGACATTGAGTTATAGGAGTTCCTTATATATTTTGGATATTAACCCTTTATCAGATATGTGGTTTCTTTTAGCCCAATGCATAGGTCACCTTTTTGTTTTGTTAATTGTTTTCCCTTTGCTTTGTAGAAGCTTTTCAGTTTCTTGTTTATTTTAGATTTTTTTTTACCTGTGTTTTTGGTGTCATATCCAAGAAGTCATTGCTAAAACCAAAGTCAAAAAGGTCTTCCCTGTTTTCTTTCAGGAGCTTTAGCATTTCAGATATTACTTATGTATTTAATCCTTTTGTTAATTTTTATGTATGGTATATGATAAGGGTCAAATTTCATTCTTTTATATGTAGATATCCAGTCTTTCCAACACCATTTATTGAAAAGACTATCCTTTCCCCATTCTACATTCTTGATACCTTTGTCAAAGATCAGTTGAATGTATATGTATGAGTTTATTTCTAGGCTCCCTGTTTTGTTCCATTGGTCTAGGTGTCTGTTTTTTTATGCCAGTACCATACTGTATTGAATATTGTAGCTTTGTAATATCCTCTGAAGTCAGGAAGTATAATGCCTCCATCTTTGTGCTTCTTGCTCACAATTGCTTTGGCCATTTAGATTCCTTTGTGGTTCCATTTAGAATTCTAGGATTGTATTCTCTATTTCTGTAAAAAAAAAAAAATACCATTGAGATATTGATATGGATTTTAACAATATGAATTCTTCCAATCCATGAATATGAGATGTCTTTACGTGTATTTGTACCTGCTTTAATTTCTTTTATTAGTGTCATGTTTTGCAGTATACAGATTTACCACATGGATTATTAGTTCTAACAGTTTTTGGTGGAATCTTTAGGATTCTCTACATGTAATTTCATCGCATCTACAAACAGAGATCATTTTACTCTTTCTCTTCCAATTCAGATGTCTTCTATTTCTTTTCCTTGCCTAATTGCTCTGTTTAGGACTTCTAGTACTATGTTAAATAGAAGTGGAGAGTGGGGATTCTCACGTTACAGGAAAAGTTTCAGTTTTATGTCATTAGGTATGATGTTAGCTGTGGGCTTGACATATATGGCATTATTGTGTTGAGGTTAAGTTCCTTCTATACCTAACCTGTTGAGAGTTTTTCATCATAAAGCGTGTTTAATTTGGTCAAATGCCTTTCTGCACCTATTGAGATATCATAGATTCCACATCTCCTTTTTATTTATCCTTCATTGTGTTAATGTGTTGTATCATTTTGATTGATTTGTATTTGTTGAACTATCCTTGCAACCCAGTGATAATGAATGAATGAATGAATGAATGAACGAATGAATAAAGAGGATTGTTGAGGCCCCCTACTATTATTGTATTGCTATCTATTTCTCCCTTCACATTTGTCAATGTTTGCTTTATACATTCAGGTGTTTCCATGTTGGGTGCATGTATATTTGTCATTTTTATATCTTCCTGTTGAATTGACTATTTTACCAATATGTAACAATCTTCTTTGTCTGTTTTGACAGTTTTTGAATGATATAAATATAGCCATTCTTGCTCCTTTTGGTTACCATTTGCATGGAATATCTTTTCTCATCCCTTCATTTTCAGCTTACGAGTGTTCTTAAATCTAAAGGATGTCTCTTGGGGCACCTGGGTGGCTCAGTCAGTTAAGCGTACGACTTCAGCTCAGGTCAGGATCTCATGGTCCATGGGTTCAAGCCCTGCGTCGGGCTCTGGGCTGATGGCTCAGAGCCTGGAGCCTGCTTCCAATTCTGGGTCTCCCTCTCTCTCTGTCCCTCCCCCGTTAATGCCCTGTCTCTCTCTGTCTCAAAAATAAATAAATGTTAAAAAATTTTTTTTTAATTTTTTTTTTTAAATAAAGGGTGTCTCTTATAGACAGCATATAATTGGGTCTTATGTTTTTATATCCATACAGCCACTCTGTATCTTTTGATTAGTAAGTTTAAACTGCATATTTGAAGACACAGTCATCTCTTCCAGTCTTTACAAATTGGCTTCAGCAGGGAAAGCCCTTCACCAATCAGTCCAGTCAGAGATTCTGAGCAGACCAGATGGTAGGAACCACAGAGAAGGTAGGCTAGAGGGCCCATGGCTGGACCCACTCACTGGGTCTGCAGGTGAGTGGGGCTGGTGATGGGGTCTACAAGTTGGTGGGTCCAGTTCTGGGGTCCACAGGTGGGCAGGCCCAGGGTCAAGGTCTGCAATCAGGCTTTTTTTTTTTAATGAATGATGCTTCAAGGATTTCTTACAGCTTTATCTAATATCACTGATATACAAAGAACTACACACATTTAATATGTACAATTCATTGTATGCATAGACCACAATTATCCATTCATCCATCAGTGCACACTTGGTTGCTTCCACCTTTTGGCTATTGTGACTGATGCTACTATAAACATGAGTATAAATATATCTGTTGAGGGGCGCCTGGGTGGCGCAGTCGGTTAAGCGTCCAACTTCAGCCAGGTCACAATCTCGCGCTCCGTGAGTTCGAGCCCCGCATCACGCTCTGGGCTGATGGCTCGGAGCCTGGAGCCTGCTTCCGATTCTGTGTCTCCCTCTCTCTCTGCCCCTCCCCCGTTCATGCTCTGTCTCTCTCTATCCCAAAAATAAATAAGCGTTGAAAAAAATAAATAAATAAATAAATAAATAAATAAATAAATAAATAAATAAATCTGTTGAAGCCCTTGCTTTCAGTTCTTTGGGGTATATTCCCAAGAAGTGGAATTGCTGAGTTGTATGGTAATTCTACTTGTAATTTTTTGAGAAAATGAGTTGATGAATACATTTTCATTTTTAAATTCATACGTCTTAAATTATTAGTGAGGAATGACATTTGGAACATTTTTATGGGTCTTGACATTTCTTTGTGACTTATGAGTACATAATAACATTTATAATTTTTCTAATAACAAGGATAGTAACTATTTCCTCTCATGTAAGTTTTGAGTATTTTCCCACTCGTTATTTACTTGTTACTTCACTGAAAGGTGATGTGTCTGCTTGTGTATGTATTTATTGTAGGCGTGGGAAGGGAGGGATGGGGCCATTCTTTCTAAAACAAATATTTGCAATGTGAAAATTGAAAGTTCACATTTTGATGTGAAGCATAGTCTTATGCAAATGGCTTCCAGAGAAGATCACATCTGGCATTTGATTCTTTGTCTTTGACACGATCCCTGACAAGCAGGCACACCTGTTTCACACCCCAAGTTCCTTCTGCCCAGCATTTAAAAAGGTGGATGTTCTTGCAGGAAAAGCAATAAATCCATGGAAGAGAAGCCCATAAAGTCTCGTTCAAGGTGCTTAGTGTGAGAGACTTTGGCAGAAATAGAAAATTCCAACTATATTGTCACTAAGCTGTTTGAGAAATAGGCAATCAGGCTTTGATTAATGAGCATTTCCTTCATCACTTATGCCCAACCTCTTTACAGCTTATTTCTGCAAACTCTAATACATGGCCCCAGAGGAAATGCTGTTTTCTCTGGTTTTGAGATCTCTTTGCCTTCTAGGTCTAGACCACCCAGGCAGCAGGCAGGCTAGGCAAAAAGACTCCAAAAATTATTAGGCTTAAAAAACAACAAACAAAACAGACAACTCTCAAGTATGAAACGTCTACTTTAAATCTTAGCTCACAGGTATCTTCAAATGTCTTGAAATTCTTTTTCTTATATCCCTGGACTGCCAGGTAACTGTTTTTCCTATTCAAAACTTAAGCGTAGCATCAATATGAGTTAGTCAAGCAGAAAGGAAGATGGAAAATGTGTATCTTTGCTTTAATCTTAAGATCAAACACACTCCTTTATAAAAGTGTTTCTCAGTATTTTTTTTTCATTATAACCCCCCTAAGGAGCCCTTTTAGACAATTTTTCCTAACTGCCCTCCTCCAATGAAATTTTAATATCACAGATATAAACACAATACATAAAGAGATAAACAGTATACCTGTGCATTCAAAGAGTGAGAATTTTTCCCCACCATCCCCCTTCTGCAAGAAACAATTTTGGGGGGGGGGGGCGCTTCGGTGGCTCAGTTGGTTAAGTGTCCGACTTTTGCTCAGGTCATGATCTCTTGGTTTGTGAGTTCAAGGCCCACATCAGGCTCTGTGCTGAGAGCTCAGAGCCTGAAGCCTGCTTTGGATTTTGTGTCTCCCTCTCTCTTTGTCCCTCCCCCAATTCACGCTCTGTCTCTCTCTCACTGTCTCAAAAATAAACACTTAAAGACATTTAAAAATTTAAAAAAAGAACCAACTTTTGAACCCTATTGGGAATGAATGATCTACAAAGTTTTCTCTAGCCATCCCACATTCACCTTTGAATCACAGACTCTCAGAGATATAAGGGAACTTGTCCTAATTGAATTATCCTTACCCACTCATTTTTAGTAGACTCAGCTGGGAAGGTTCTTTTTTAAAAAATACAAATGCTGGGGCTAGCTCTAAGATGTACTCTATCAGATTCTCTATAGTTGGAGCCTGGATCATTTGTTAATGCCAAGTGATTAAGGGTACACTCTAAATTTTGAGTCCCTCATAGAGTCCAATCTTTATCTAATAATAACTTTTAAAGTGGCTCATGTTTATTGAATGCTAATGATGTGCCAGGCCCTGTCTAATTCTCTCAAAGTGCTTAAATCAACCCTATGAGTTAGGTACTACTATTATTTCTTTTTTATGGAGAAACTGAGGCATAAAGGAATTAAGAAATTAGGCCAGTGATGCACAACTGGTCTAGGCAATCTGAAGCCACAATTGTCACTCTTTACCATTAATCCACACAGCCACCATGTTTATGCCAAGTTTATGCATAAACCCCTTCTTCTCCATGTCCCTCTTGTCCATGTCCTTGCTCAGGAAGACACCAGGGTCTGTGCCTAAGATGCCAGTGGTGCTGGAGGGATGGCCTGCAGAAGTGGGGAATGGTCCAGTCACAATTCCAAACATCACTGCTTCTATGTCCCAAAGGGAAACTGCTTGAGCCCAGAGTCCCATAGATCCCCCTTTCCAGTTCTCTCACTATAGCCTCCAACCCTTTCCTACAAACCAAAACAAGACCAGGGGATAAGGGGAGAGGCGTGCCTTTCCCTCTGATATCTACTCTCTCTCTCTCCTCCTGTGTCAGCCCATAAATAAATGCTCTTTTGCCAAAATAAAATAATAACAGCAAAACAAAAGTCATGCATTCTGATTCATGCAAATTGGCGCCACGTTCCCAGCCAGGTCTCCCTGCTCCACAAGAGCAGAGGGAAGCAAGGCTGCTCAGACTGAGGTTGCTGAGCTTCCCCAAAAGTTTCCCTGCTGAGGCTGTAACAAGTTAAAAAAAAAAATTCTTGTTTAAGAAAGTACCATCCCTCAAGGGGCAGCCCTGTATTTCTCTGTGACTTGAGCAATGTCACCACTCTCCAGAGAATGGAAAAGAGAGGGGATTTACTGCTCAAAAGGCTTCTCAATAAGTTACTGGCCTCAGTAGAGAATGCATATCCATAATTTGTGGAGGAAGCAATGAATCACTAGAAAATACATCCTGCCCATTAAAGTGAGCTGTCGGCCTCCGGACTCGTTAGCCCAACCCACTGCAATGGAGGGTCTGGGCCAAGGACACCTGGAACTGCTTCTCTCTCCACTGGTGTTCAGGACACAGACAGGACCTTTGTCATTGCCGCAGAGGCTTCAAGGCCTATGAAGCCAGGGGTGTGCAAAGTAAGTTCATATGGGGAAAAAAGAGGGGAAAAGAGAGCCCTACTTCATCAGGTCTGTCTTAAAGAGAGAAACTTTTAGCTATTCCTGCAGGTGATGGGGAGTGTGCATGAATCGGCAAGATTCACATCTGTGGCCAGAAATAAGATCCGGAGGGTGAAGCCTGGGGAGCAGGCTGGGGATATAGAGACATACAATGAGCATTGGTTTATCTAATCCACTTGGCAAAGGGAGACTGAAGGGAAAACAAGTGAGCAAGTAGGACAGAAGTAACCAAAGAAGAAAAAAGAAAATATTTACTAATCAACCCACCAAAGGGAGACAGAGAAAGTTGAAATCAGCATCATAATGTGTCTGTAATTACTCAGCAGTCTGGCAAACTTGGCCCAAGTCTAATGTCATTCTTATTTTCAAATGCTCGGGAGCTCAAAGAGATATCTGTTTCCTGTCCCCGTAATTAATGGAAGTGGAAAGCTCAGCAGACATTCTGAATCACACCGACCTGAGCCCCACTGGCTCTTCTGACCACACAATGGTAGCTCTGGGGCTGCTGCCTCCTAACCCACGGGAGCTTTCCATGAGTCCACGAGCACCTTGCCCCCGGGAGAGGAAGAAGGCCAGTAGGAACAACTGGGAGGTATTACCCTCTTCTGCTCCCACTGAGGCATCACTAGAAGAGCCTTTGCAGACTCAAATGAGAAGCAGCCCCCTGCCCCAGTATTCTTATTTCTTTCACCCAGGGCTCTCATAAAAGAAAGCATCCACTCCTCCTCTAATACAACCTCAGAGACATCACTTATACCAAGGTATCGCTGAAATTTCTTCCCCTTGGTGTTTTCATATTTTAATTGGGACCAATCCCTATGTCAAAAAGAATGAATTGCTAAGAGCAGGATTTTAGTTAATAGCCAGCCTTATGAGTAGGCTGGGCCCCAGGAAATCACCCTTGATATGGCTTATAAGACACTGAAGGACCCAGTCTCTGCCCAGGTCTCTAACGTATCCAACCCTCTGGGACACCCATCTCCCCCTCAAACACACCACCATCTCACCAGCCCCAGGGTCTTTGCACATGCCCTTCTTTCTATCTGGAACTCTCCCCTACAGTTCCTCACATGGTTAATAGTCCAGCTTAGCCTTCACATCCCAGAAAAAATATCATTCCTTCAGGGAAATCCTCCTTTGTTGCAGACTATGAATCTGGAATTCTTCCTTGTCCAGCAAAAGAACAGATGCAGAACTGAATACAAGAGAGGGGCTAATGCCCAGGAGGCGACAAGAGCCCTGAAGAGGGGTTCCGTCTCCATATTTCTTGATCTCACAAGATATTACCCACATGGAGAACATGAAGAAAACAACATCTTACATGTGTAAATGTGGAGAAGACAATCAGACAGTAATCATTAACTTGTGTGTGTAAGAAGCAAAGGGTCTGGCAGGGGTGGGGTGCAAATGGAGTTTGTGATCAAGGTGCCAGATGGAAAGTAATTTCCTGCAGGTGATCTAACAGGTTACTCGTGATCCCATTAACATTAAAACATCTTGCTAGCTAACCTTGGGCGTTTTGCCCTAAGCTTTTTTCTAACCCATTTATGTAAGTAGAATCTATTTCCCCACACTCCCTGCTTCCCCAGACAAAGTCAGGCCTCCTTACTCTAGGCTCCCCAGCATCATGCACTGCTTCTCTGCAGCACATATAATTCATTCCTTCTTTGCCATAAAGGCCCTAAAGGGTCACAACAAGCTTGACAGCTTCCAGCTACGTAAAGAGGGTCTGTGAGGCTGGGAGAGTGGAAAGGGGGAATGAGTAGGTTCAAAAGGCAAATGAGTCAGGCCCATAAAAGCTTAATTCAGGATTTTATTCTAAGAGCAACCAGAAGATGCTGGAGGGTTTAAACAATGGAGTGATACAATCTGATTTATATTATGAATGGTTCCTCCAGCTTCTGTGTGGAAATGGATGGAGGTAGGAACAAGGCTAGGAATATAGTGGGGTTGTGCTAGGGGTATTTGGTAGAGGAGGAGTAGACTGATTCAATGTGTATTTTGAAGGAAGACATCACCCAGTGTATTGATAGATGGAATGGAATGTTTGAGGAAAAGAGAAGAATCAGTGTGTGGCTTGAGTAACTAGTAAATGTGGCATTGTTTGTTAACATGGGGAAGACTGGGAAGGAGTAGGCAAGGGAGGGAAATCAATGTTGTCTTGGTGAGTTAAACTTGAAAACTCTTTTAGATATGTAAGTGGAAATGTCAAGAAAGCAGATGGTCCTGCTAGGAAAAGTCAGAGCTGGAAAAAGATACCCAGCGATCATCGACCTATAGGCAGATTTAGCAGGATCAAGGCTACTGGCCAAGTACAATGAAGGAAAGGGTTGGCATCAGTATGGAACCACAAAGCCTGAGTGAGCAGGGAAAGAAGGACCTGAGAACAGTGGGACTAGGGGAATGGAGCAGTGAAAGTCACCAGAGGGTGATGTAATTGCCACAGAGGGAGTCCTAGAGCAGGAGGGGTGCAGGGATGGGGGGTGGTTGTCAGAGGGTATGTAAGGAGGAAGTGACCTCTACTTTGGGACTCACCTCTTTAGGTTAGCCCTCACATTCCAGTCCCAAGCCTCTGCTATGCTGCTGGAGTTACTCTGCTCCAAAATGTCTTCTCTGCTTTTTAGGTTCCCCTCCTTCCATGGAGGCTGTCGCACACTCTGCAACTTTAATCCAGCTTAACGTGCCTGCGGACCGCCTACGCATTGACCATTATATGAGCTCTAGAAAGGCTCCACATGCATTCGTGAACACCTTCCCAAATCACTTCCTGCTTGTCGCTGCTCTGCTTGATTTCTCACCCTGCGCTACTCTGCGCAGCCCCCATACTCTTTGCTCTAGTCCAGAGTCTCGGGTCCACTGTCCATGCAACATCGTGCTTTCTGCTCTGGATTCCATCAGATGGCAATCACTGCTCCATTTAACTCCGTGGCACTAAGCCTCTGACTGACATGGCACCCCAGCTGGCCCTGCCTGGTTCTCCCTGAGGGACAGGATTAGAAAACACCCACAACCCCCTCTACGACCCCCTCCGTGGAAGGCCTCCACCAGCAGGTGCCATCTCTGCCCTGACGAGCTCCACCTCCCATTTTCTCTTTATACTTGAGATTATGTTCCCATCCGCTTTGTAAACATGTTCTTTCTGGCATGTTTCAATTGTCTGTAGAAATGTTATTCTTCTCCTTAGTTTCTTTCTTTTTTTTTTTTAACATCTTTTTATGGAATTCCATCTCAATCTTTTTGTTGTTCATTTTTATAAGGAATTTGGTTGCTTTTCCTTCCTAACGTCATGGCTCTAGAGCCCCCTCTTCTGCTGCTTTTGTGAAATGTTCACAATAGGTTTCCTGGTCTAAAAATCCATCTCTCCTCTTCTTTCACCTGGACTTTCTTTTTTCTTTGTCTCTGTTGATCCCGTGCTGCTATGTTGGATCTTATTCCCAGCAGTTTCCACTCATGGTGGGGCCCTGTCTTGGAAGGGAGTTTTGTCTGGTTAGTTTTGAGGGCTTGTGGGTCCCTGACTACCAGGCCCTTCAGATCTTGTCACTTGCACACAGCCTAGCAGAGTCTAAAAACTCCTCCAGTTCCAGCCATCATTCTCAAGTTGACCTAGTACATTTCCGGTGAGTGCCCATCTACTTGTTTGGGAGATTATGGCATACATCAGATGCCCTGGTGCTCTCCTTTGCTTTCTCCAGCACAGATGTTGATACAATTCTAGTCTTGGAGTGTTGGTGGGTTCATGAAGATACTTTGTCAATTAGCTTTTGTGCCAGTGTTGGCTATGGATTTGGGGAGTTGGGGGAGGAGGGTCTATCTAATTGCTTTGTTTAATTTTAGAGGTATATGTGGAGAAATTACAATATTATGCCACCACTGCCATTTTCCCAGAATCCCTTGGTTTATCTGTTTATCTGTTATCTTTTAACAACACTCTGAGGTGCTTACCATTATTATTCCCATTATATAGACGAGGAAGCTAAAGTCTAGAGAAGTTAAGCAAATTTCTTAAGGGAAAACATTGTAAGCAGTAGAAATCAGATACAAATCCAGGCATTCAGCCGATGTAGCATATACTAACCACTCTGCAAGGCTTCATTTAGCTGTCCGTAGGCTACCAGAAGGATGAGTAGAAACTGAACAAATGAACAATAGGGAAACACTTGTTTTCAGTTGAAAGAATGGGATAAACAAAGGCCCTGAGGCTTCCCTGATTTTGAGGAATTGAAAGAAGCCAGTGTGGCTACAGACTTGTGAGACATGGGAGGATTGCATGAGATGCTGCACGAAAAAGAAGCCAAAGTAGATTATTCAGGACATTGCAAGCCATGGAAGGATTTTGCATTTTATCCTATATGCAATGCAAAGTGGTCTAAGAAACTCTAATTTTACACAATGGAACTCAGAAGAAGGATTACTTTACTCCACTTAAAGAACTAAATTCTGTGCCTTTGGACCTAAAAAATGATTTGACCACAGAGAAGATGGGTGAATCACACAGTATAGTGCATTCATTGCTGTTTAGGAAATGAACCAAGATAGGAGGAAAATGGTACCCAGGGAATGGAAGAGTCATGAGAAAGGAAGATAGATAGCTTGGATAGGGGACCAGTTGGAGAAAACCCTGGACAGTCCTGCTCAGCAGGCTCCTGGGAGCAATGGCCTTTCTACATATCAGTTGCTCCTGAGGGAAGAATGGTGACCGAGCCATGGATCCCGTGACATGGGCAACGCTAAAGAGAGCTGCTGCTTTAGGCTGACTACAACAGAACATTCTTTCAAGAGTCTGCATCCCTTTTATAATTTTTGGGACTCTGCATCAGAAGGTCAGCAGCATTCACCTGTCAAGATATTTTGGGTACTAATGACTCCCCTTTCTTGCTATTCATATCAATTGCCTTTTGTTATAGTCACCAAGGCTTTGTGAGTTGGCTTTGTGATATGTCTTCCAGACAATGTAATATTTGGCACTTTCTCTATTCACATTCAAGCTTCAGGAAAAGTATCAGGGCCTGTGATTCAGGCATTATTTTTATCTACACTACATGGAGGAGAGTTGCTAAGATGCTGTGGGATTGTCTTTCTGGGATTTCATATGTTTGATAAATAAAGCAGAGTCACTTTTCCACACTCACTTTTAATTTCTAGAGCTGTTCCAGGTTTGCATTTTAAACTCTGCCTTCTATGGAATCATTGGGTATTATTTTTTAATGTTTTCTATGATTTATTGTTGAGAGAGAGAGACAGAGTGTGAGCAGAAGAGGGGCAGAGAGGGAGACACAGAATCTGAAGCAGGCTCCAGTCTCTGAGCTGTCAGCACAGAGCCCGACATAGGTCTTGAACTCATGGCCTATGAGATCATGACCTGAGCCGAAAACGGACACTTAACCAACTGAGCCACCCAGGTGCCCCTGAATCATTGGGAATTATTTATGGAAAGGCCACAGGAGAGGGAAGGGGTCATGGGTCATAGGCCATAGCCCAAAGGGAGGTCAGGACAGCTCTGCTCAGCTAAGGGCAATCATGGGAGAGTATCACTAGTCATCCAGCTAGTTTAGATGGCAGGTAGGAGGTGGGGTAGGAATAAGGTGAGAGACTCGGGACAATGCTGGGGTGTGCAGCTGAGGCACTTGGTCCCTGGAAGGGAAAGGCGGCAGTATTGATGCCATCATAAGATTTGATGCTTGACATGAGCGTGATTGTTTTCTACTCAGCTGGAGCTACTCTGGATGGAAACTGGTGCCTCCAATTTACTTACTCACCCCTACATGAAACCTCTCTTCCTATACCAAATGAGCCAGGGATCCTTTACTTAGCATGCCAGTGCTTCTCAACATTACCTGGGAACACGTCAGAATACAAAATAGGGACCCCATCCCAGAACTACTGAATGAGAAACTCTGGGAGGGGGGCCAACAATCCGTCTTAACAAGCCCTCCAGGGCATCCTCATGCTCCTTGAAGACCAAGAACCCGTGCATCACATTAAGCCTAGAAGCTAAGTAGGGAGCATGGGGTGGCCCCTGAAGTCTCCTTACCTCTGGGGATGTGGCATTTTCCCTGCATCGCTGGCACAGACCAAACCGTGTGCTTTCCATGTGCTCTCCATTCAAGCCAGACCCTGTGGAGGAGTCAGAAGTCAGGGCCAGCTGGAGGGCACATCCTGGCAAACTTGCTGGGGAGCAAGGGGATCTGTGCCTTCTACACAGTCACAACGAGTAGGCTTTAGAACATGCCCTTTTCCAAACTCCTCCTTATGCAGTCAGAATCTTCATTATCCACTGGTAAAGGAGAGCAGAATAGCCACCTTAAAATATACCACATTGGCATATTGATTACTTTGAATTAAAGTTACTTGAGAAACAGCTGATTCAAGAAGGACACTCTGACCTCCTTTGTCCTCCTAAAAGCAGGAAATAAATCTCCCATGTGAATGTACGCTCCCTATATCAAGAGGATGGAAGGCATCCTTACTGCCAGAGATAAGGAATTCGGGGCTGAGGGGGCTCTATAAACAAACCTTGTTACCTCATTACTAATTAGCTATCCCAAGCCCAAATACCTTTTTTTCATCAATTCTTCACAAATTTGTTTCCTTGCCTAAAAAGTATAAAAGATGCCTGCTTCAGCCAGTTCTTTGAGTCTCATATTTTTATGGGCTCCCCTACATATGAAATTAAATTTGATTTTCTCCTATTAATCTGCCTTATGTCTATATAATTATTAGATCAGCCAAAGAATCTAGATGGGAAGAAGGGAAACGTTTTTTTCCCCTCACTGACAACTCCTTGTCCCAGGTTGAATATCAGTTTGTCTGCATTTGTCTAAGCAGCAAAGGAAGGCAATTTCCACAGATGAGGGTCAACTAACTGTGTTCATACACTCCACCTCCCATATAATGATGATGATGACGACGACGACGACGACGACGACGATGATGATGATGATGATATGATCCCACTGGAAAGTCATCTGCTTCATCAACAATAAGATTAATTGGGACACCTGGGAGGCTCAGTTGATTAAGCATCCACTCTTGGTTTCGGTTGGGGCCATGATCTCATGGTTCATGAGTTCTAGCCCCGCATCTGGCTCCTTGTTGACAGTGTGGAGCCTGCTTGGGATTGTCTCTCCCATTCTCTGCCCTTCCCATTTCATGTGTATGCTTGCCAATGCACACTCTCTCTCTCTTTCAAAATAAATAAATAAACTTAAAAAAATAATGAAATGAATGTACGATGGATACTTGGAAAAATCTCTCCAAAGGCAATCTTTAGGAATCTTCCCTACTACAAAAATGAGGAAACATTTCTCTCCTCTTGCCCATCACTCAGAATCCTTTATAGAATCACTTGCACTAATGTTTGCAATAAATCCAAGTTTGGGAGGGTGGAGTTTGTTCTTGTTGTTTGTAGTGTTTTATTTTATTTTAAATGGAGGTTTGGAACAAAGACTTCGGAATCAGAAAGATTTAGAAATACACATCTCACTTGCTGTGTATCTTGTAATCTAAAGCAATCGACTTAGCCTCATTCAGCCCTTCTAGGGCTCTGTTTTCTTATCTGTCTAGTGGAGATGACTGTCTATTTTACATAGTTGAGCAAATTATAATAAAATAACTTGTGCTTACTCTGTAGAGTACCTATTTGTCTCTCCTGCTGTTTTCTCTTTTACTTGCCTTGTGTAATATTCTTGCACACAGGAACCTCATGGGTGAGACTCCTTTCCATAAGGGAAAATGAAGGATATCACCTTGTGACTTTCCAATTTTTAATAATCCTTATATTAGTAAAATCAAATCCCCCACTGGACTGGAACACTTCCTTCTCTCTATAAGCCTCTAGAGTTTGTGTCTCATGTCCACCTGGAATGTTAGAACCAAAAAGGGCCTTAGATTTGGTCCATTTAATGTATTTTTTTTTCTTTTTACAGTTGAATAAACAGTGATAACTAAAGCCAAGATGACAGGTTCAAGGTCATTTGGTTAGGTAGTAGCGAAGCACAGATTCCAATCTATTCTTGTCCATCTTCCATTCTGTTATCCTACCTAACAACGAAATTGAAGACACCACAATTTTCCCTTGGTTAGCTTCCCGCTAAATTTTTAAAAAACTGGAAAGAACCTGATTTTTCTTCCACTCATTCCTGGCTCAACATTATGCACCTACGTTTTTTAATCAACAAATAATGGAACAGGCATGATCATGAATATACTTCAGAGAGCAGAAAGAGCAAAATAATTCCATGGATCTCAAACATCTTTTTAAAAACAATAATCTTTGCAGAGTCCAGTAAGGAAACGCAGAAGCCCTCCCAGACCACCCACATGGTCCTGCATTCAGGAACACCCAACAGGAAGCCGAAGACATGACCCAGAAAGGAAGCTAATTAAAGCACACAGCAGGGAATGAAGCCGGCCACCTGCATCATCAATAACCAGTGTTTGTTCAAACAACTGTAGCATTGAAAGAAGAAAAAGTAAAGAAAACTCCACTGTTGTAGTTGATTCCAAGAGAGGCGTGCTATGATTTCTTTGATGTTCCACCACAGGATTTCTGCAATAAGCAGCCCGGCCTGAAAACAGAGCTGCCCCATTGGGAGGTCAGTACAAAACCAAATGATATCAGCAGAGGATGGACCCAAAGATCACTACGTGTGTGACGAGGATACAGAGCAAGACTCTTTCCAAATGTCAGATTTGTACTTCCGGATCCCCTCCTCTTGGGCTCATGGGTCTTAAACCCTTGATAATTCACTTTGGGCCATGATAGTATCATCCACTACTGACCTCTTTGTGTTCCTACTCAAGACTTACAGAAAAGTTGGGAATGTGAGCTCCTGCTTCTGTGTCCACCACTTTCTTGTGGCCCCAACACTGGCAGAGGCCATATAGGAAGCTCTTCACCAACTCAACCCTAACACAACACATTGCTGATGGTATCATAGTCCTGCTCATACATTCCTCAGGCCCCCTGTCTTTCTCTCAGATAACACTATTTACTCCTACTTTTTCAACTCTTCATGATCCCTTTCCCTAATGATGCCTCTGGAACAGTCTTCTCTCCCCTCCCCCATCCCCCCAATGACTGAAAAATAATCCTCTGTTTCAGTGACTCCTACAGCCACTGGGCTTTCTATTCACCAGTTCCCTCCACTTATGTCTTTGAATGATACAGCTTTTGGAATATCAGTGATTCGTGCTTATCTATGTAATACCTGTGTGTCTCTTCACTCTTCTTATCCACATTTAACTTGGACTTAAATATCCCAGTGAGCTATCCACAGTATAAGAAAAATAAAAAGGTTCTCTAGGAGCCTCCTAATTTTCCCAAGACATATGCTTTGGTTGTTATCCTTAAGTATTATTGTTAGCATTATTTAGCAGTGAACTGGCTGCTGAGAAGAAACAGAGATGTATTCCCTTCTCAGTGAGTTAACAACTTAAATCATAAAAAAAGCACATATGTATGTTTGTTATACATAACTTCCTTCAGTTTCTGCATATGTGTGTGTGTATATTTAGAGAGTACACACACACACACACACACACACACACACACACACACACACACAAGGAAAGCACAACAGGAGAGGAAACAAAATACTAAGGAGATTGGTAATTACGTTGTAAGGATGTTTGAGGTGCACAGAGGGGTGTATGCTTCCGAGCATATGTTGGCTAAAGCCTGGGAACCCGCCAAAAGGCACTTGTGAGACCCTTGGAGCGTTTCTTGGATGACTTAAACTGGCAGCAAGCTAGTTTCCAACTGGAAAATATTTCCTTTACTCAGTTTAAACAGTCAGTGTTAATTGTTCTAATCACTTTGAAAAACCACCTGCAAGTCCCTGGATCATGGAGGATATTCCTTGGCCACTCCCAGATGGGTCACAGCTTGCTGTTACAGCATGGGCTATAACCTACACAGTCATTTTCCCTACAGAAGAGAGTATGTTTCCAGTATGCACAAGACACTAGCAGACCCTAGGTCTCTGTCTTCATGGAGTTTACACTCCGGTGGAGTGGACATGCTTACATGTAAACCCATGTGATTATGTGTTTCATTATACCCACTTTGGAGGTCAAGTCCTGTGAGAGTTCATGGCAGAGACCCAGCCTCTGGGAAGGGAGGTGGGCAGAGAAATTTTCTCTGGATATGGGGCAATTAAGCAATGATATAAGAGGTGAGTAGGGATTAATCAGAAAAACAGAGGGGTTGGCAGCATCTGGAGGCCCATTAGCATAGAGAGGGTGACACATTTGAGGAAATGGACACTGGCCAATGTGACTAGGACACAGGCAACATTAGCCATACATGAGGTTGGAGAGCCAAACATGGACCAGATCAGGAAAGGTCCTGTGGCTCATACAGACAATTTTGAATTCTATTCCAAGTACAATTGCTAGTCACTGGAGTGTGTTAAACAGCTGGATTTGTGGTCTGGTAACTATGGAACATGGAGCAAGGCTTGAATGTTTAAATCACGCTTATCTTTGGCCGATATAAAGAAATAGTGCTTTGAATATCTCTCCAATTTGTGTATGTCTTTTTACAAATTAAGAATGTCATGTGAGGCCTTTATCCTCTCAACACCTGGGATCCAGAATTCCATTTGGAATCTGCTTCTAACTGCCCCGACAGGATGGGGGATGAGTCTGGTTCTGTTTTGGCTCTGGTGACAGCAGACACACTACTTGTGTGCTACTTGTCTGCCCTCTTGTGTTTACTTCAGATCCACTACTGTGTAAGCCTGGTTTCCACTATAGAGCAGACTGGGAGTGTGAATGAGGGAGGAGACGGCGGGTTGGGTCTGTAGGGAAAACAGCGTCTAAGTCACAACACGGAGGAAAGTAACGCCATCTTCCTCACCCTCATTCCCCTGACCTCCCGGGATGGGTGTTTAAAACTTGGGTTTATGAGATTAGCATGAATAGCTATGGAGTTTTGAAATGGATTAAACATCGATTCAAAGTTAGCAGCCTAAAAATTGACCAAATCCATACAGATTACGGAAATCAACATCTTGAGGCATAGTCTAGTTTAGTAAGAGCTCATTATTAAGAAGGAAATTTTGTTGATCCTGAGCCACTTCTGCCTCCTCAGATCCATTCTGGGGGTCATTGCCCCCCAACTAGTCTTTCTGTCAGCATTTCCTGGCACAGCCCTTGTTTGCTCTCATTCCTCTACCAGCCAGCAACTACTCCACACCCACCCAGTCTATCTCCTCATGACTCTTCTCTCTCTCTCTCTCTCTCTCTCTCTCTCTCTCTCTCTCTCTCTCTCTCTTTAATTCTTAGTGATTTCTTTATGGAATAAAATTGAATAAAGGGAAATGTATGAGGAAATTGTACACAATATTATTATCTCAAGAAGACCTTCCTAAAAGTCATTTCCATTACATGGTAGAATGGGTTCCCTGGAGAAATAAGAGGACAATCACCCGAGTTATTTAAAAATCAACTGGACAAAGCCACCAAGGATGTGCTGGCAGGAAGACCCCAGTCCTAGCCCTCCTAGAATGAAGAAAAGGAACCTAATAAGATTTTTCTCTCCTTGTCTCCCTTTTTCTGTAGGCTGAATTCTTTAACTCATACTGAAATCAGTTATATCCAAAGACAGCAAGATTCACTGCTTTCCTGTGGCCAAATTCATCAGAAAGTAGAACAAAAGCTAAAGAGGGGGATATTAAAGAATCCCTTCTTTGACTATCAGTGACCACCCTGGTCCCATGGGAGCAAATCAATGCACGGCTTTCATTCTACACCTGCTCATGATTCTGTGTTCAAAGCAAAACTTCTCTGAAAACAGGAGGGTAAGTTCTGCTAACATTTCATGGCAAAAACTGCTATATTATACGTAGCTTCCTGCAGTGTCTGCAGATAATTTTTGTCCATCAACAAGTAAAGTTTTATCCCCCAAATAACACCTGTTTTTCTATTATATGTTTATGGTAATTTCTCTGAAGTCCAAGGATTATTTTTTTTTTTGTTTACAGCCTTGCAGAGCTTTGCAGTAATTTTTTTTCAAAATCAAAACATGTAAAATATAAGCATTACTGTCTTAGGACAGGTCAACGTCCTTACTGTCCAGCACTCGAGGGTCCAAGGAAGTGTGGTGGCTTTCTATAGGGCATGCTCAAATAACCACATCCTTTGACTTTACCCCAAACTTCATTGAAAAGTCTACTATAATTTGATCATTTGATAGTGCCTCATACATAGAGCACTTGTACTTTGTAAGCTCTTTTACAAATACCCACTCTTTTGATCTTTAATTTGAGCATTATTGAGCTCATTTTACAAATTAAGGATCTGAAGCTCAAAGGGGGGAAATAATTTGCTCAGTGAATAACACAGAGATAGCAAGAGGAGGCTGGAATACAACCTCGGATCTGTCTACAAAACCCAGGATTCTTCCCATTCAACTACCTTGCCCTTCTCGGGGATCTGGGGAGCCTTGACCTAGAAACCTGCAGATGACAAGTTTTGAATGCTGAATCCTCAATCTATGTCAGACTGAAAAAGCTATACACTCAAATAGAAATGATATATTAATAAAAATGCTGTTTTAATCAATAGCCCAGATGAAATAGCTGCTTATCTACTTTCAAGTATTTTTCATTCACAGGGAAACAATCATGCAAATTAATATGGACTTTTTGTCTCTAAGTTGAAGGAATTCACCTGATTCCCCCAAATTGGATCCATTCTGCCTAATCTCTTTGCAGAACCCTCTTTTCCCCACGTCTCCTACCCAATCCCCTTTACTCCACCAGTCAGAGTACCTCGGGGTGAGCCCCTGAACTTCGAGAAAGCAGTGTATTGGAGTATCAATAACTTACTGTTAACTAGATTTCGCTGGAAGATCAAGCAATGTAAACCCACACAGCATCTTGAGCAGGAGCTCTCTGACTTCTAGAGCTGACTGTTTCTCTGCTAATTCCAAGGAGCCAACAAAACTGCAGAAACTTAACCTTAAGAATGTCAAAGAGTAAAGGAAGCAAGCTTGCAAACAGAGAATTAATGCCTTACTAAAGGGGGCCTTGATCAAGTCTTTAATGAGACAAACCATCACCCTTTGAAGAAAGGCAGGACCTGATATTTGCTTCTAACTAACAGAATATGGCAAAGGTGATGGGACGTCATTCCCACCTGACTGGATTGACGAAGTAAACAGTCATGTTCATAAAGCCCATGTAATAAGAAACTGCAAGTGGCCTCTAAAAGCTGAGAACAACCTCCAATCAACATCCATCAAGAAGCTGGGACCTTCAGTCCTACAACCACAAGGAAATTAATTTTGTCAACACAGGAAAGAAAATTAATACATCATGCAAAGATACATTTGCCCAAAGAATGAAATAATACTTGAGTGGACCAGTTAAACATCAAAACGGTACACAGTTATGTTTTCAATAATTTTTCTTAACAGCTAAATGGCCCTCATTAAGTGGCTTTGCCCTTCTACATCTTGGTTACTGTATCCTTAAGTTGCTGGAGGATTTAGTGAGATAGTATATGTAAATCACATAAGTACCCCCTATGACCTAGGTGTCTTTGCTTCTTTCCTTTGGCTTTTAAAGCTAGCCATGTCAGTAGTGATTAGATTTCCAAGCAATATCCTGGTTGACCAAGCTTATGCTAAATGGTCTTCTGCCTCAGATATCAAAGATATGAAAATACTGGAAAGCACCAGTGCTACACCAACCCCCTCCCCAAACCCAAAATAAAACAACCCATTATTACACTGTAAGAAATCTTCACAGGAGAAAGGGTAGTGTGTTAGTGTTCTATTGTTCATAACAAATTACACCAACTAGAGGCTTACAAAACACCCAGTTATTATCTCACAGTTTCTCTGGGGCAGGAATCTGGGAATGGCTTATTTTAGTCCTTTACTCAGGGTCTCCTAAGATTGCAGTCAACATGCTGGCCACAGTGGGAAAGATCTCCTCAAGCTCCCTCAGTTGTTGGCAGAATTCATTTCCTTGTCCTTGTAGACCTCATGGTGGCTTGCTTCTTCAAGATAAGCAGGAGAGTTTCTAATCTCAGGGAGAGGCCCCAGTCTCTCTTTTAAGAGATTTCACCTGATTAAGTCAGGCCACCCAGAACGATCTCCCTTCTGATGAACTCAAAGTCAACTGATTTGGGATGTTAATTACATCTTCAAAACTCACTTCATTTTTGTCAAATTCTATTGGCTAGAAGCAAATCACTAGTTGTACACACACACACACACAATGGGAAGGAATAAAAGGACATGACTCATTGGGGGTCATTTTGTATGTCCAATACAAGCAAGGTGCAGTCCAAATATTCTGATCAGTGTCAATACGTATTTTCTTTTAGCCTTATTACTTTATCAATTTTCATTAACTTTTAATACGTTCATTTAGCCACTATTATTTTACCAATTTTTTATTATCTTTATGATGAGGATCTATATCTCATACATATTGTCAGGTGGCTCTCTATTAGGTGTCAGCACCCAAATTAGGTTATATTTGAGCACATACTGATTTCTGTACTTATAAGACCCAATTTAGAGGTTCCTGGGTGGCTCAGTCAGTTAAGCGTCCAACTTCAGCTCAGGTCATGATCTCACAGTTTGTGAGTTTGAGTCCCACATTGGGGTCTCTGCTGTCAGCGCAGAGCCCGCTTCTAATCCTCTGTCTCCTTGTCTGTCTGTCTCTTCTCTGTTCACATGTGTGCACACGTGAGCTCTCTCGCTCTCTCTCTCTCAAAAATAAATGACATTAAAAAAAACAATTTATAGGTGAACCAAAAGGATATTACAGTCTCCTAGCTGCTAGGTCTTATAACATGTTAGTATTATTTAATCTTGCAAGAGGCAAAGCTTAGGGTCTGCAATCACAGTGCCTGAGAGTTACTTGAACCCCTGTAATGTACCATGCTGACCCACTTTATGATGAGTGTTTTCCCACAGACCTCCTATCCTGCCAGCCTGTCTCAATTTTCCAATCCTGAGCAGGGGCAATGATCAGTGGTCACCAAAGGATCAGAGGATAAGGACCCAGTGTGGGACTCTGGCAAGATTCTTTCTTAACTTTCATGTTTAATTTTTACCTCTTTGGATTAAATAGGTAAGTGGTCTAGACATACCCCACAGCCTTCATTTTTAATCTGCCTACAGAAAGTAGGAAGAAGAGTCTGTCCTTTATCCAAAATTGGTCAAAAGAGCAGAGAAAGAAAAACACCACATAGGATCACCTATAACCTAACAGAGCGGAAAAACAGAGTAGAAAAGTGATTGTCAGGGGCTAAGCGTTGAAAGAAATAGGGAGAGACTGGTAAAAGGTACAAACTTTCCATTAGAAGACAAATAAAGTGTGCGGATCTAATGTATAACATGGTGATCATAGCTGATAACACTGTATTAGGTCATTGAAATTTGCCGAGAGTAGAACTTAAATGTTTTCTCAAGAAGAAAAGAAATTTTTGTTTTAAAGGGGTGGGTGCACCTGGGTGGCTCAGTCGGTTAAACATCTGACACTTGATTTGGACTCAGGTTATGTTCTCATGGTTTGTGGGGTTGGGCCCCATGTCAGGTTCTGCACGGACAGCAACAAACCTGCTTGGGATTCTCTCTCTCTCTCCCTCTATCTGCCCCTCCCATGTTTGCACTCCCTCTCTTGAAACAATAAACTTTTAAAAATTTTTTTGGTTTTTTGGAGGGATACCTGGTGGGGCGGGGGGGGGGGGGGGTGCTCAGTCGGTTAAGTGTGTGACTCTTGATTTCAGCTCAGGTCATGATTCCAGGGTCATGGGAGCATCAGGCTGCATGCTAACCATCCGGCCTGCTTGGGATTCTCTCTCTCTCTCTCCCTTTTCCCCTCCCCCACTCATGCTCACTCTCTCTCTCTCTCTCAAAATAAGTAAACATTTAAAAGAAAAAAAAAAGAAAATGCTAATGCTCGCATTTCATTCCCAGATATTGTGTCATAATTCTAGGATATGGAAGCAACATAAGTATTCTTTAACAACTCTAGTTGACTCACCTGTGAAGCCAGAACTACTGGTTGATCTTATCAACACATCCTATGCTCCTAGCTATAGTGACTGCTTCGGAGATCGGAATTCAAACTTACCTAATATAATGAGACCCTGACTCTAAATATTTGTCTCTTTGCAAGAGGGAAGAGGAGGAGACAAAGTTCTCTCTTTCCAGCTGGAGGTGAAGCTAACATGCTATAATGTTTGGAGACACGGTGACCTTCGGAAGCATAAGAATGAAACCAACACTTGGAGGAGCACAGCACTGAGCAGAGAGAAGGAGGAAAATGGGTCATTGTTCCAGGCTGCACCTGAAGCTAACAAGAGCCCAAGACTTTGCAGTTCTCAACCGGTACAATTCTTTTTGGCTTAAGATAATTGAGGGGATGGGGGCGTTTTGGTTTCTGTTACTTGCAACTGGGAATTGTCCTAAAACATCGCCACTGGCAAATTCAGACCAAAAGTATAGTTTCCCAGGTTGATCTCCACAACAACATAGATCAATCAGAGTTATAGATTTTTTAAGGCTAGAAAGAACCCATTGAGTTTCTAGTCCAACACACTTACTTTATGGATTAAGGTCTACAGCACTTTGGGGAAAAGCCCAGTAAGTGACAAGCTATATATCAAAATCAAATTTCTTGACTTGAAATAAAGTGATTTGTTTCACTACTCCACACTACTTCAATAATACATTAAAAATTTATTAGAGAGGGATTTTTGAGAACCAACTATGTGTTCAGTTGTAGGATTCTTTCCTGTAAATAAATAGTCAGCTGTCCAGTAGAAGATGTGGTTTTCATTCTCAACAAATTTACATTCTATCTATTATAAATTCCTCAGTTGAAGACAGGAAATATGAACACAGAATTAGTGATAAAGCATCCAAACTTGTCAAACCTACCCACTTATTACCACTTTCTTTTGACCATGAATGATACACCTAATTTCTTTAATTTCTCTATTTCCTCACCTGAAAATGTAGTTGATACATGCCTTCTTATGGCACAGACTCAGTTAAATACCTTAGATTTGAGTGCTTAACACCATAACAGGTATTATTCAATGAATGAATGAGTATTATTATCATTACATACATGAAAGCCTATGTAATACAATGCACAATTTAAATATCACCCATGAAAACTGAAATATATCTGATAGCACAAAGCACCAGGTGGTAAAGTGATGGATGCATTGCCTCTTCACAATTTGTAAATCATCGGCCTATAGGGTCAATCTAGTTGGCAAGCCCATTTGTGTGAGCCACACCATGTTTTAAACACTCAAATCGGGGCGCCTGGGTGGCTCAGTCGGTTAAGCGTCCGACTTCAGCTCAGGTCATGATCTCACGGTCCGTGAGTTCGAGCCCCGCATCAGGCTCTGTGCCGACCGCCTGGAGCCTGCTTCAGATTCTGTGTCTCCCTCTCTCTCTGCCTCTCCCCTGCTCATGCTCTGTCTCTCTCTGTCTCAAAAATAAATAAATGTTTTTAAAAAATTAAAAAAAAAAGAAAGAAAGAAACACTCAAATCATTTTCCAACCACCTAAAACAAGACATTTTATATAAAAACCTAGGTTTCTCTCTTCACGTGACAAATCAGAAGCTTCACAACTCCTGGAGCTGCACTCCAGCATTGCAACCATCAGCTGGAGTTGAGAAATGTCTGCCCAATTCAGAAAGACCCACCTTCCCCTTGTGTCACAGACCCTACTCAATTGTAGTTTTTGTCCAAGTCTTGTAGGCTTTGGAGTTTTGTGACACAAATCAACATGTAAAAAAGATGTGCTTAGGGGAACCTGGGTGGCTCAGTCAGTTGAGCGTCCAGCTTCGGCTCAGGTCATGATCTCACGGTTTGTGAGTTCAGGCCCCGCGTCGGGCTCTGTGCTGACAGCTCCGAGCCTGGAGCCTGTTTCAGATTCTGTGTCTCCCTCTCTGCTCCTCCCCTGCTCATGCTCTCTCTCTCTCTTTCTCTCTCTCTCTCTCAAATATAAATAAACATTAAAAAATTAAAAAAAAAATATGTTCTTAGAATCCATGCTATGCTAACATACGTTTCACATAAACACACACACACACACACACACACACACACACACACACACACACACAGTGTCTCCTTGGTCACATACATTAGGAAATGCTTCATAATAAATCCTCAGCCACTTAGAGCATCACAATTCACTTAAGGTTCTAGAAACACTACAAGAAAGAAACCTGTTCAGATTGTTGTAACCTGGGATTTCTCAAATATATTAGATTGTAGAAAATTTTCTCCCAAAGAAGACTTGGCAACACTATCAACACGAGTGTTTTTGGAAGACAGCTGGAGATTGTTGGAACAGATTTTAAAGGGCCTGTGCACTCATAAGAAGAAAAGGTTCATAAGAAGTAGTGTATGTCATGGCTTCTGTCCGATGTGTAGACATAGCCTCCATACTAAGGCTTCAGAGTAAAGTTAATAAACACTCTAGGAATAAAGAGAAGCTGGTAAAATGGTATATATTAAGGGAGATAGAAGGAAAAGAAATATATTCTGATTCCTCATTTTTAAAAAAGAGGGCTTAGGGAATTAAGTCATGTAAATATTTTGTACCATTTCTTGAAGAGAAGCAACTCCACGATCATGGCACTCAGGCAGCAAAAGCGACTGCTGGCATTGTAACAGGAGCTCAATTTTAATCTGCTGTTTGTTTTGTGTGCCTTTGCTTTTTCCCCATATGCTACATTATGACATCTTAAGAGCAGATTTTCCTTTTATAATAACTAGACAGGAAAATTTGACTAATGATCCACTTTTCTTCAGCAAACTGAACTCAAAATGAGCAGTAAACCTTTGGTTACAAGGGCCAGCATATAAGTCCTTTGTTCACTGCCTTCCAACAACTCAAAAAGTTGGTTTTTCTCTGTGCTACGGGCTTGGCTTGGTGAGTCGTCAAATATTAGCAAGCACCAATAATTTGTGGCCAGATTAATTTGGCAAAGCTTAAGTCTTTAATTTTATGAGGAGTTTTTGTTTATTTGTTTTGAACAAATAGCTGTTAACTAGAGAAATTTGGAAAGCGCAGATAGAAGAAAGTCAATTAAAAATAATTAAAGGCAAATAATAACAATAATTAAATGTAGAATTAAGGGCTAATACTTTGATGTATTCTCTCAAACTTTTTCCAAAAAATATTTAATATATACATAGTATTTGTATAATATGAATTTTTAAACCCATAATTTAAAACATATTTTAAATAAAACATATTTTTTTATTTTTAATTTAATATTTTAATTTTAATATTCTATTATCTATACAGAATGAGAATGAACTCTCTGAAATCATATATACTATAGACAGATTCCTCAGAAACATAACATTAAGTAGAAAAGGCCAAACACAAAAGAGTACAAACTATATGTTTCTCTTAATATAAAATAGACAAAATAAAGTTATGCAATTAGAAGTCAGGATGGTGCTTTCTCTTCAAGGAAATGATACCTGGAAGGTTCTCACAAGGTCCAGCTGGGGTGCTGGCAGTGCTCTGCATCTGTGTGTGGTTACAAGACGTTTCTATGTGTGAAGATTCATTGATTTGTGCTTAAGAGTGCCAGACGCATACAGATATACATGTTTAAGTATCTGTAGGTATGTGTGTATGTATGTATTATATATACATATATACATGTATACAGATGCATATACTATATATATATATATACACATATATGTAGGTATATGTTATGTACATGTATATATACAGTATATGTATCCATACACATGTATATGTATGTATGTATATATCATTTTTTAATAAAAATTTTAATTTTGTCCAATTTATGTAAGCCATTATCTCAGAACTTAAATGGGACATCTGCCTGCAGCTGGCCATGGCCACTGCTTTCTGCTCCCTCTTCAAGAAAGACTGAATATTGAGTCTTTGGAAAAACTGCCCTTTGGAAAAATGGAATAAAAGCATTTAAAATGTCAATGCAAACAACAATAAAAATTCTGTTTCCTCTTCAAATACTTAAGATGATATAAGATTTTGCAGGATTTATGTTTATCCACATCTAACGTTCTCAGTCTTCAAAACGGCCTATCATTTTTAATCCAATTTTTTTGTGGGAAGAGGCACACAACACAGGATTCAGAATAAAAGGAGTAGGTGGAAATATAGTTGAACTATACTTATTAAGGATCTTTTTAATAGTATGTTTCCAGTTACTCCTTCCTGACCTTGATGCTATCATTGTTATATATTTTAATTTTGTGTATGCTATAAACTTACCAAATATTGTTGTTATTTTTCCTTAAGTAAGCATGTATAATTTGGAGTAGTTAAACATAAGCAAAAAATTGCTTAAATAAATAAAAAAAAGACTGAGTAGTTTTCATTCCCTCTCTCTTACTTTTCTTCTTCCTTCCTTTTCCTCAGCCACCATTACCACTATTATCATTTAATGCAGAATATATTTTACTTAGTCAATAAAATTGATCACAGATCAGATTTGACATGTCCTAAAGTTGTATTTTAATAGAGTTATTTTTTTATTGAGGTACAATTGACCTATAACATTATATTAGTTTCAGGAGTACAACATAATGATTCAATATTTGCATACACTGTGAAGTGACTGCTACGATAGGTCAATTTGTCATCCATCATCATAAAATGCTACAAAATGTCCCTTTCTTCTGATGAGAACTTTTAAGATTTACTCTCTTGGCAACTTTCAAATATGCACTACAATATTATTGACTATAGTCACCATGCTTTACGCTACATCCCAAAACTTATTCATAACTGGAAGTTTGTGCCTAATAGAGTTATTTTTAATGGGACTCTAGACTACATATGGAGGTAAGAAATTCCTTACCTTGACCATAATTTTTTGTCTGAACCAGAATTTAGAATCACGATAATAAGAATACTAGCTGGAGTCGAAAATAGATTAGAATCCCTTTCTGCAGAGATAAAAGAAGTAAAAAATAGCCAGAATGAAATTAAAAATGCTATAACTGAGCTGCAGTCATGGATGGATGCAGCAGCGGCAAGGATGGACGAGGCAGAACAGAGAATCCGCGATATAGAGGACAAACTTACAGAGAATAACGAAGCAGAAAAAAAGGAGATTAAGGCAAAAGAGCACGATTTAAGAATTAGAGAAATCAGTGACTCATTGAAAAGGAACAACATCAGAACCATAGGAGTCCCAGAGGAGGAAGAGAGAGAAATAGGGGTAGAAGGGTTATGTGAGCAAATCATAGTGGAAAACTTTCCTTACCTGGGGAAAGACACAGACATCAAAATCCAGGAAGCACAGAGGACCCCCATTAGATTCAACAAAAACCGACCATCAACAGGGCATATCATAGTCAAATTCACAAAATACTCAGGCAAGGAGAGAATCATGAAAGCAGCAAGGGAAAAAAAAAAGTCCCTAACATACAAGGGATGACCATAATTTTTAATTTCTTTATCATATAATAAATAATTTCTGAATTATGGCCATGAATAAAATGAAATTCTCTATATAAAATGTAATATTATCTAAAAGTTGTAGGTTTTTTCTCCAGTCATTTAAAAAAAATTTTTTAATGTTTATTTATTTTTGAGAGAGAGACAGAGCATGAGCTGGGGAGGGGCAGAGAGAAAGGGAGACACAGAATCCAAAGCAGGCTCCAGGCTCTGAGCTGTCAGCACAGAGCCCGACGCAGGGCTCCAACTCATAGACCGTGAGATCATGACCTGAGCCAACATCGGATGCTCAACCAACTGAGCCACCCAGGCACCCCTTTCTCCAGCCATTTTTAAATATAACAGTTCTATAGTATCAGAGCCAGTGGTAAGTAATTTGGACCTCTTGTTTTACTTGCTTTCAGTGGCCAAAATAAAAAAAAAAAATTATGTTGATACCAAGAAACCATTCCTTTTAGCAAGGAATGAGCTGGAAGCATTGGATCAAGAACGATCCCTAAATTTGGATTAGTGTTACATTTGATTCAAGCTGGCTTTGCTCCCTGGTTTAATTATAGCATGTATAGTCAAATGTAAATTCCTTCATTTACATTTACATTGTTGCTTGTGGCCAAAGTAGAATAACGGACTTATCCAATCCCGTATTCTGTTCTATAGCCAACATGACCTAATAGATATTTATAGAACATTACACTGAAAACAGCTGAATGCACACTGTTTTCAATTTCACATGTAACAGTCACCACAACAGACCAGATGGTAAACCATAAAACAAGACTCAATAAATGTAAAAGGCTGAAATTAAAGAGAGTATGTTCTCTGACCAAAATATAAGTAAATTAGAAATTAACCAAAAGGTATCTTAAAAATCTCTAAATATTTAAAAATTTAACAACATGCTTCTAATTAACCTATGTGTCAAATAAAAAAAAAACACCAAAAAAAATGAGAAAAATGTTGAACCGAATGAAAATTAAAACACAACATATCAAAATATGTATGATGCAATTAAAGAAGTGACTTCAGGAAAAGTTATAACTTTGAATGCTCACATTAAGAAAAGGAATAAAGGAGCACCTGGGTAGCTCAGTCGGTTGACCATCCGACTTGATTTCAGCTCAGGTCATGATCTCACGGTTCATGTGGGTTCAAGGTCCACATCAAGCTCCATGCTGACAGCTCAGAGCCTGCTTGGGATTCTCTCTCTCTCTCTCTCTCTCTCTCTCTCTCACTCTCCCTCTCCCTCTCTCTCTCTGTCCTTCCTGTGCTTACACTCTCTCTCTCTGTCTCAAAATAGGTAAATAAACTTTAAAAAAATATATAAAAAAAGAATAAAGCTATAAAAATCAAAGGTGTAAGTTTCCAGCTTAGGAAGGTGGGAAAAGTGAAGCAAATTAACCCCAAAGTGAATAAAATTAAGAAAATAAATGAATAAATAAATAAATAAATAAAGACAAGCAGAAACCAATGCATAGAAAAGGGCCAAGGAATTAATTGAGAAATACAACATAATCAAAGTTAGCTCACTGAAAAGCCCAGTGCAGTTGATAAACTTCCAAGTTTATCAAGAAAAAAAAGAAGAGAAGACACAAGTTACTGATGTCAGGAATAAAAGAGGGGAAATTTCTACAGATCCTACAGATATTAAAAGGATAGAAAGGAAATGTGGAAAACTTTATGCCATTAAATTCCGCACTTTGGATGAAATGAACAGATTCCTAGGAAGACAAAATCCCTAAAAAGACTAAATCATCACAAGAAATTAAAATGCTAGCAATCCGGGGCTCCTGGGTGTCTCAGTCAGTTGAGCGACCGACTTCGGCTCAGGTCATAATCTCACAGCTCGTGAGTTCAATCCCTGCATCAGGCTCTGTGCTGACAGCTCAGAGACTGGAGCCTGCTTCAGATTCTGTGTCTCCCTCTCTCTCTCTGCCCCTAACCCACTCACATTCTGTCTCTGTCTCTCTTAAAAATAAACTTAAAAAAAAATGTTAACAATCCTATATATATTAAGGAAATTGAATTCCTATTTTAAAACATTTCCATAAAGGAAATTCAAGCTCCGAATAGTTTCATGATAAAATTTATCAAATATTTAAGAACAATGTAATATAATATTAAACAAACTTGCATAAAATACAGAATGAAGGAATACTTCTTTTTTTAATGTTTATTTATTTATTTTGACAGAGAGAGAATGGAGGAGGAGAAGAGAGAGAGAAAAAAAAATTCCCAAGCAGGCTTTGCGCTGTCAGCACGGCTCAAACTCACAAATTGTGAGATCATGACCTAAGTCGAAATCAAAAGTCAGTATCTACTTAACCAATTGAGCCACCCAGGCACCCCGAGAGGAACAGTTCTGAAGTCATTTTATGATATCAATTTGTTCTGATACCAGAAACAAAGATATTATAAGAAAAGAAAACTACAGGCCAACATCCCCTGTGAATAGATTCTTAAAATTATTTTTTAATTAAGAAATTTTGCCCAGCAATGTATAAAAAAGCCAATAAACTGTGAACAATTTGACATTTTCCCAGGAATGCAAAGTTGGTTAACATTCAAAAATTAATATAATTTATCATATTAGCAGAATAAGGGAGAAAAGGCATATATTACTTGCTTAGATGCATAAGATGTTTTACCAAATTCAGCACTCATTCATAACAGCAACTCTCAACACACTAAGAATGGAGGAGAATGTCCTCAACCTGATCTTAAAAAACCATCTGTGAACCATACTGACTGATGAAAGATTGAATGCTTTCATCCCTAAGATCAGGAACAAAACAAGGATGCCCATTGTCATCACTACTCTTCAACATTGTACTAGAGGTCCTAGCTAAAGAGATAAGACAAAATACATACATAACAAAAAATAACCAGCATACAGTTAGAAAAAGAAGTAAAAATGTCTTTAGTCACAGATGACATAATTATGTACGTAGAAATCCTAAGGAATCTATATAAAAGCTACCATAACTGACAAGTAAGTCTAACGCATTTGTAGGATACAAAGTCAACATATATAAGTCAATTTTATGTCTATGGAAAGTGTATAAAAAACATGCTACCTACAATATCATCAAAAATCATGGAATACTTAGAGATCAATGTATCAAAATATGTGCAAGACCTGTAAAAAAAATTATAAAATACTGCTGAAATTAAAGGAACTCTAAATAAATGGAAGATACACCTGCACTAATCTACAGATTTAATGTATTCTCCATTAAAACCCAAAGAGTCTTGTTTGTATTTAAAAAAACAGAAACCAGTTTCAAAAGACTGGTAGAGTCTAAACAACTTTGAGAAAGAAGAATAAATACAGAAGGGCTGTACTATGTCATTTCAGACAGTAATTAAAGCATGTGGTATGAGCATAAACATACAAATTAATGGACTAGAACAGAAAATTCTGAAATAGACCCACACATTTATAGTCAATTGATTTTTGGCAATGTGTCAAGGTTCTTCACTTGGGGAAATAATAGCCTTTTCAGTAATACTGCTGGAATAGCTAGATATAAATATGGGGGAAATGTACCTTGACTCTTACATCATACCATATATCAAAATTAACTTTAAATGGATCATAGACTTCTATGGATAATTTAAAACTCTAAAACTTCTAGGAAAAAAAGGATAAAGAAAAAAGATCTTTGTGATCCTGAGATGGGCAAGGATTTAAGAAAAAGGAAAATTGAACTTAATCGAAATTTAAAGCTTCTGGTCATTAAAAATAAAAAGACAGGGGCACCTGGGTGGCTCAGTCAGTTAAGCCTCTGGCTTTTGGTTTCAGCTCAGGTCATGATCTCACACTTCATGAGATCAAGTCCCACATCCATGCTGTTAGCATAGAGCCTGCTTGGGATTCTCTCCCTCTCTCTCTCTCTCTCTCTCTGCCCCTCCCCACTCATGGTCTCTCTCTCAAAATAAACAAAGAAACTTTCAAAAAAATTTAAAAATTTAAAAATGCAAACAACAGATCAGGATGAAATATTTACACTACATACATTTGACCAAATCTAGATTTTTTTTAAACTTACAAAATAACATGAAGATAAATAATAAAAATTGTCCAAATACTTCAGCAGACACCTCACAAAAGACAATACGTCAATGACCAAAAGCACATAAAGAGATGCTCAATGTTATTAGTCATCAGGAAGATACAAATAAAACCACAAAGCAATACACATTACTCCACATACACTAAAGTGACTAAAATTAAGACTAACAATACCGGGGGTACCTAGCTGGCTCTGTCCGTAGAGCAGTGACTCTTGATCTCGAGATTGCGAATTTGAGCCCCATGTTGGGCATAGAGATTATTTTAAAATAATTAAACATCTTAACAACAACAACAACAACAAAAGGACTAACAATACTATGTGTGGGTGAGGATAGGGAGCAACAAGAATTCTCATGCATTGCTCATGGGAATGTAAATGGTACACAAACTTTAGAGACCATTGGCAGTTTGTTAAAAATTTAAATTCCTATTTATCATATGATCCAGCAGTTCTATTCCTAGATGCTTAGCGAAGAGAAATGAACACGTATGTCTACAACAAAGACTTCTGTTCATAAAAAACTTTATTCGTATGAACCCAAAGTTGAAAACAACCCAAATGCCCATCAATAGGTAAATGGATAACAAAGTATGGTATATTTATAGAACGGGATACCGCTCAGAAACAAAAAGAACTACTGATACGCAGAAGAATGTGGATGAATCTCAGAAACCAGACGCTAAGCATAGGAAGCCAGAAACAAAAGTACATACCACATTGTTCCATTCATCTAACATTCCTGAATAGGTAAAACTAATCTATAGTGACAAAAAGCAGTGGTGTAAGGGGCATGCAGGGAATGTCAAGGGCATGAAGGCATGATGGAGGATGATAAAAATGTTCTGTATGTTGATTGCGATGGTTACATGGGTATACATATTTACCAAAACATTAAATAGTACACTTAATGTGAGTGCATTTCATTATAGGTAAATTAAACCTCAATAAAGTTGGTTTTCCTAAAAAAAAAAAAAAAAGAGAGAGAGAGAGAGATGCAAAAGCAGAAATACTTTTTCCCCTTCAGATTAATTCCCATTTCTCGTGTGGTATTGGTCCTCCCCAAATTATGTGCTGAATGTGCTGATAAGCCCGTGTTCTGGGCTGGAAGTTTCCTGTTAGTGACGCCAGCTGTCACAAGCAGTGCCTGAGACATGTCCTTGAGAGTCCTTTAAATGGGTCTCAGGTCCTCGTGGCTATGAAAGTTGGAAGGATGGCAGCTCCTGCCTTCCAGTCCCAGGGGACAAAGATGGCATTCTGATTTAAGGACCAAGTAATTTCCTTGGCAGTATAACGGATGTGTTCTCCCAGTGGCTGCAACCAAGGGAGTACTTGCTCTTTGGCCCCTCGCAGTGAGCAGAGCTTCCCGGAGTTTGTTAGGGCTGCACCCAGAAAGCTGGCAAATTACACACAGGGACCCCAGAGACATTATACATTATTGTTGCCACATAATCCTGGCACTTGTCAACATCTAGTAATCCCCTATAACCCAGGCATGCTTCTAAATGGTCAGCAGTTGTTTCTGGAGCCAGTAGAGGCCTAGCAATTACAAAACTAATTACTGAGACCAAAGGAGTAGGGGGAAAAGGAGGAGGGGGAGATGGTGGGGAAGGAGAACGAAAAGATGGAGGAGAAGAAGAAAATAGTAAATAAATATTGTCCTTGCAGACTTTTTGTCAATTTGTTATCAAGAAGCAACTGGCTTAGCTGACCTCCACTAAAAGGGTTATGGCATGCTTTTAGGGAAGAGACACATCTGGAAAGTAATTTTTTCCTGGATGTTTCCAGATGAATTTATCGGGGATATTAGGAGGAAAGCCAGGAAGAAATATATCAAACAAAGAAGGATGTGTCCCTGAATTCAACAATTTACTATAGAATTCCATAAAAGTTTGTTATATCCTCAACTTTCTCATTAAAGGACAACATTCAGATAAGAATATTGGGAAACAAGGAACAGGAATGTGGGCTTGTTTCGGGGGACATGAGAGGAGCCATCTGTTCCAACTTTGTTTAAAACTCATGAGGTTCGGGAGCTAGATGGGACCCTCAAGTCACTGGCTCTGAGGTTCCCCACACTCAGGAATGAAGAGGTAATGCCCACGGAGACTAAAAATCAAAGGCAAACATCGTTCATCTTCTAAGATTCTACGTGCTTAGAAGGTTTCCGAGACACACATTATTACATATGAAAACAAACACAAATGAGCAATTTGCCAGAATTGTTTAAGAAATTTTTTTTGTTTCTTTATTTATTTTGAGAGAGTGTGCACATGGGAGGGGCAGAGAGAGGAGAAAGAGAATCCCAAGCAAGCTCCACACTGTCAGCACAGAGCCCGATGGGGGGCTCAAACTCACTCAAGCTCACAAACCACGAGATCATGACCTGAGCCAACACCAAGAGTCAGACACTCAACTGCTCAACTGCTCAACCAACTGAGCCACACAGGCGCCCCTTGACAGAATTTTTTTTAAAGGCATCATCAAAAAACTTCACCGATTATGGTCGCTATTCCAAACCCACAGGCCTTTTCTCCCCACTGCCACCAGGTGCACCCAGTGGAATGTCAGAAGAGCACAGAATGGACTGCTTCCTCCGGTTCTGTGATGATGAAAGGGGGTCCCAGGAAACAAAAAGGACTTGTCCAGAACATACTGTATTTATGGACACAGCCAGACCTCAACTCCCCTTTCTCCTCCCCAAGGGATCTTCCTCTGACCTGCAATGGGGTAGAGCCTGGAGAGGGGAATGTGCCCAACCCCATTTGTGCCACTCTGGCCTTTGAGATCAAAACAGATACACTGGCTGCTCTTTCTCTGGAGAAATCAGCCCCTGGGTGATAGTGCCTGGCCCTCCACCAGGAGCCCAGTCACATCCCTTCTCACACTGTTTCTATCTTCCTGCAATACTGTCCCCTCTAAAATAGAGCTGAGTACCCTTCTCTCTTCATGGGTCATGTTTGAGAGAGCTCGTTCCTTCATTCATTCCTTTACTTTTATTCTCTGCATGTTGATGGAAATACAGAGCTGAGTAATCCAGCCATTTCCTCTCCCCTCAGGGAGGTTACAGTCTAGTATAGCAAGAAGGTAGGGAGAATGGTGTACGTTCACTTGACACGCAGTGTGTATTCTCCTTCCCGGTTCTCACTCCTGTAGGAGATTTAATGGCGAAGAAAATGATTTGTTCTGCCCATTCCCAGCAGCTGAGATCTCTCTGTCTTGTCTCCCTGGCCAGAGAAAGCAACTGTCCCTTTCTAGTCCTGCCCCCAGTACAATAAAATATATCCACCACAAACAGTGGAACTGATGTTCTAGAAATGCATCATTTGGGTAAATATTTGCCTGCTGATAATGAAGCCTCCAGCAAACTCTGGGAGAACAAGTCCTGGGGCTAAGATGGAGACTCGGGTACTTTGTGTGTCCTAAAGATTTTCCCCCCTTGTTTCTAGGTGGTGTATACTCCCCTCTGGCTCCCATCTGTGTCCATGTGAGGCAGGATGGAGATTAAGGCTGGCCACCCTGACCAACGGTAACAGAGGGTGGCCCCAGGGAGCCTCAGCCAAGTGGCTTCCCCTCCCTGGCTCCCTCCATGAGCCATACTCCTTCTTCTGGTCTTGCTGATGCTTTGTTTCCCTACATCCTGTCGAAGAAGCAAGTACCACAAGCAACCCTCCCCTGGACCTTCTAAGGAGAGGACTCTGGATGTCAGAGGCCAACCTGCCACCTAGAGTCTGAGAGTACAGCAGAATCCGTGTTTGCAAATACAACTGTTGGCAGGTAGACTGTGTTCCAAAGTGTCACTCTACTTTGCCATTCACTACATCTCTCCATCCTCTACTTTTTTTGCCATTTAAATTTTAGTTAGTTAACCTACAGTGCAATATTGGTTTCAGGAGTAGAATCCAGTGATTCATCACTTACATACAACACCCAGTGCGCATCCCAACAAGTGCCCTCCTTAGTACCCATGACCCATCTAGCCCATCTCTCACCCACCTCCCTCCATCAACCCTCAGTTTGTTCCCTGTCCTTAAGAGAGTCTTGTGATTTGTCTCCCTCTCTCCTCTTTCCCCCCCCTTCCCATATGTTCATCTGTTTCATTTCTTAAATTCCACATGAGTGAAATCATAACTCCATACTCTGCTTAAAAGAAAATGGCAACATCTTTCCTTTTTTGACTCATGATAAAATGGGATTTTCTTGTTCCACTGAGCTGCTGAGGCAGGAGACTTGGATTCTTGGAGACACATTGGCAGACACCAGCTGGGTCTGCTGGTGAGCAGTCGTGTGATTTCTCACACAGATTCTTCTTGTCCAGTTTGATATGCAAATGTTTGGTTTGTGTATAGTTTGTGACCAGGTATTTTGATACTTATAATTTCCTTGCTGATCCTTGCTACAATTCTGTGAGAATTTTCTCAGTTCTCATTTCTCACTGAAGAAGAAACTTAACCAATATTTGCTAAATGTCCTCCAAGTGCCATCATTATGCAGTGGATATAACGTTGAGCCAGACACATCTCCCATTTTTAATATTTACAATACTCGGTGATACATGAGCCTCGCCACCCACACACTATCATATATACATGATAGTAATAAACATTGATGATTGTCCTGTCATCTGCTCTACATGGAAGGAGCAGGGGGAAGATCTAATGAAGTGATATGTTAGCAGGAACTTGAAGAAAGACAATTTACCAAGTGACAGACTTTTGAAGTAAAGAGAAGAGGGCATCCACCACAGAGGTGACAGGGTACTCAAAGATCTGGCAGCTTTAATTTGCATTGTAGCATGTTTATGGAACTTCATAGTGGGGTGACAGTAAAGTGACTTCTCTGAGGTCCTGCCGCAAGGCTGAGGATCAAGGTCAGCTCTGTTTCCACCACATCTTTCTCCCCAGTTGTAGGCGGCCAGGCTCTCCCTAACACCCTGAGCTTCCTGAATGGAATTCTGCCTGACCAGGTGCCCTCCCAGCAGGTGCTCACAGTGAATCACCTCTGTTATTCTTGATTTCAAGCTGCATCTCTTTGGACAAGTTATCTCAATACACTGGCAAATTGCAATAGTTATGATCATAGTAATCACATCACAAGAATAATCAAATGCTATTGAAACAAAAATGCACCAATTTAGGCTAGGCTTCAGCTACTGTAATGTGCATTTAAGTTTATGCACATTTATGATTTATGATAGAGATGATGCCCTTTATGATTCCCCGGAGCTGTAATAGACTGCCCCCTCTGCAATCTGGTTTTGTTTGGCAATTTACTTCCCCTTCCCCCACCCTCCATTTTGAGAGGGAGGGAAAGCAACCCACTTGCTGCAATCTGAGCCCCTATACACTAAGGCAAGGCTAACATCATGATGAACTACTAATTGATCATTCCCTTCAATCCACTTTTTACGGGACAGGACCAGATTGGGTTTGTGTAAACAACCTTCGTGTAGCAATCAGTTCAGCAAGTTGGTCTCTTTATCACTTTCCTGAGGCTGGCTGGATACCACATTTTCTGCCTCATGTCTGCTGGTCTCATTCTGGCTACTCTGTAATTTTCAGACTCTTGAAAGCAGACAGTGTCTGCCACTGGTTTTCTCTGCAGAAAGAAGCTGTCTGGGGGCACCTGGGTGGCTCAGTTGGTTAAGCTCCGACTTCGGCTCAGGTCATGATCTCGTGGCCCATGGGTTCGAGCCCCACGTGGGTCTCTGTGATGACAGCTCAGAGCCTGGAGCCTGTTTCAGAGTCTGTGTCTCCCTCTCTCTCTGACCCTCCCCCATTCATGCTCTGTCTCTCTTGTCTCAAAAATAAATAAACGTTAAAAAAAAATTGACAGAAGCTGTCTGGTTGTTTGGAAGTGGGGGCCAGAAGACTTTTTTGAAGCTATTGTATTTGCATATCAAGGACATTGGGTCTACTTCAACTGTGTGCTTATTTGAGGTGACTTGGGGAGAGGTGATGCCAGGCTCTCACCCCTCAGTACCACTTTCAGGGGACCACACATTGGGAAGATTGCTTTGTTCTTCCATACCTATTTTAAATTCTGTATTTCCTAGCAGCATTTTCATCCAGGAGGCCAGGAAATCTTTTATTGACAACCAGGGACATAGCCCTAAGAGAGGGAGGCAGGCAGGACTGAAAACTCCAGCCCTCCATCTCCACAGTTACTTTGGTGCTCTTCACCTATCTGAGTGCTTATTACAGGCTGCCAGGTCCTAGGATTACTCAGCTTTGTGTATCTTTTCTCCATTCTATGTTGAGCTCTTAGAGGAGAAAGAGGGTCATAGTTATCTCTGCCTCCCACATGTCCAGTAGAGGTTCCATAAAACCTGGGCAGCTTGTCAACAGCAAAAACCAGTCCATTGTATCTCAGTAAAGCTGGAGCAAAAGGCGAACACCAGATGAATGAGAAGATTGACTGTACTCAGGCTATTGCAATAAGAAGAGCACCCCAGATCCAAAGATCGGGATGTCTCCACAGGGTGATTTTGCTTTAAACTTCTATGGGAACAGAAAGGAGAATAAATAAGTTCCAAGTGGGGAGGTTTACAGTTGGGGTTGTTTTGCAAGAAGGACAAGTCTCAGTCAGTTATCAGGCCAGGAAATGTTTTTCTCTGTGGTTAGTTTCATGGGGACAAATAGTTCTAATCTCAGCTAATCAGTCATGAGACCAAGAACAGGAAGTGGGAGAGGCTGTGTCCAGCCTTGTCAGCAGGTTCAGACAAAAGGGAGAAGGGCTGCGTTTGGCCTTGTCACAGGTAAATAAGGGAGCCACCCCCATGTCTTATGACACCCATGAGAAAGAGTGGACTTTGAGTCTTATCTAAGTCACGTGGGGAAGGGTAGTTCTTTGTGATAAACTGTTTGTTGGAACACAAAAGGTTGGGAAACTTCTTAACTGCCACTGTTTTCCAGGAGCACAGGGCTGAAGTAAAGTTTAATATTGTCAAACTGAATAAAAGCAAATGCACGAGAGAGAGAGAGAGAGAGAGAGAGAGAGAGAGAGAGAGAGAAATAATATATTTATGCAGAGAGTATATACATGTTATAAACACATGTTTGTTCAATATATCAGTCTATATTGGCCAGTGGTCTCTTCAAATAAAGATGATTCCTGCTCTCTCTCCCCACTTCTGCTCTTTATTTGTGACCTACTCAAATGAAAAACTAGAGACAGAAGACAGAAAGTCCAAAGGGAAGAATTGCCTTTGAGGTTTTTAGATTTTAAAACTTGTAGTATAAATATCACACTGGCAACTTTTCCACCTGAACAGAAGGTGTGAGAAGCAGTGAAAACAAAGAGAGCTTCTGCGTGCATATTAGGGTGCTGATGGTGGCCAAGGAGGCTGTGATCTGAAGAGCTGTGGTCAGGCGATCATGAAAGTTCAGTGTGATCCTTGTTGACCCCCCCAGTGGTCCATCACTCACCATCCTCCCAGCTTGGTGGAGCTGAAACCCTGTATCCAAGCTGTTTTGCAACCACCCACCTATACCTGAGGCTCACTGGGTCAGAGCCTGTGAGAGAGTAATGATTGCTCAGGAGCTACCTACACATTTCTCTCCCCCTACACATTTCTCACTCAGGGCACTGAGCTTTCGCCCATGTGTTTCCAGCCCAGACTTGGAGAGGAGAGAGCAGGCGTGAGCCATAAGGAAAAGAGTTGGAAGGTGAGGACGTTCTTTGAAAACCAAGCTTTGTTTGCAGCCCTATCTCTTTTAAGTTTCAGTTTGTTTATTCCTAACAAACAGGAGATGAGCAGTTCTGGATATAATTATTTAAAGGAGGGGCCAACATGACGGAGAAGTAGGGGGATCCGAACTTCCCTCGACTCCCAAGCAAAGAAGTGTTGAGGCCAAAGGATTTTGAACCCCAGGAGTCCGGGAGGAAAAATGACAGTCGTGCTTCCAGGGACCCACCGGGACAACCTGACAGGCCATAGGTGCATGATTGAGAACTGGGAGAGATAAAACGAATGGAGGGGAGGGATCCCCTTCCACAGAGAGACAAAGGGAAGAGAAAGAGCCACTGGGGAAGTGTAGGACTGTATCTAGACAAGAGAAAAACCTCGGACCAGAACGAAGAAAGATCCAATCTCTAACTGCGGGACTTTCTCAGGACTGGTACCGGCTGCCCAGATGGTGCACCTGGGGAGGAGGGGAGCCAGCCTCAGGCTCGATGGTAGGTCAGGGGCGCAGGCCACAGTAGGAGAAAGAGATCCCCTCCGTGGAGTGCTGTGGAACAGGACAAAGCCTGAGGCGCCCACCAGCCAGAGACCATTTATTGGGAGGGGAGCTGCACTTCCCCAGTACTGGGGCACCCAGAGAAGAAGTTTGAATCCCAGCCAAGCACCAAGGAAACAGGGGAGTCAGTGGGGTGAGCCAAACCACCTCCTCGTTTATGCCCACAGCATAGTGAGGATGGCTTAAACAGAGTGGTTAGGGACACCAGGTCTGTGGAGGATACACTGGGGTGGGGGTGGGGGGGTCACCATTTTTCTCCCCACCACGACCGAGGTGGGGCCTCAGGGATCAGACAGTGGGCCCACAGTGGAGGCGAGACCTGCCCACACCAAACCACGCCCCTCGGTGGTAAATGCATATCTACTGGAAAGGGATAGATGCTGAGGAACCAGATGGCCCCTCCTCGAGACTAGCGTTGCTGCATTGCCTAGATTAATTCTTGGACAATTCTTGTTATATAGATATATTCTTCCTTCCTTTTCTCCTTCTTATCTGTTCCCTCCTCTAGTCTAGTTACTCTGGTTGTTGGTTTGTTTAAGCAGATATATTTAATCCATTCTCTTGATACATGTTCCACACCTCCTTCTTTATTCTCCATTCTGCCTCTCTCAATTAAGCCATATAGTTTCTCTATCTGGATAACGTTATTTTCTTTTTCTTTTTCCCCACCTCCTTCTTTATGTTCCTTTCTCTCTCTCTGGATTAGGCTGTGTAGTTTCTCTGGTGAATTTTTTTTTTCTTTCTTTTTCCCTGGCCCTGTCATTTCTCTCTTTGTATGGGATAAGGCCTCTCCCATCAGCACTGCCTCCACCCTGTTGTTTACTTGTAACTGGTTATTCTGGTTTTCTGTTTTTCTTGTTTTCGGGGGGGGGGGGGTTGTTTTGTTTTGTGTGTGTGTTTGTGTGTTTTTGTTTTCTGTTTGTCTGTTTTCCTTTTCAAGGCTACTTCAACGAACAAATCAACGCACACCTGGGGGAGGGTCCAAAACATCACTACAAGTCACAACAACAGAGGGCAAGTAACACTCTCCAAAACACACCTCCTGAAGGGCCTGGCCCTGGACAATGTATGACCCCTCTTTAATATAGTAGTGCTCACAGGTGCAGGGCACATAACAAGCTTTAAAAACACATAAGGGACAGAAAACTAGCCAAAATGATGAAACGGAAGAATTCTCCTCAAAAGAAATTCCAGGAAGAAGTGACAGCTGAAGAATTGATCAAAACAGATATAAACAATATAACTGAAAAAGAATTTAGAATAATAGTCATAAGATTAAATCCCTGGGCTTGAAAAAAGCTTAGAAGACAGCAGAGAATCTTATTGCAGAGATCAAAGAACCAAAAAATAGTCATGATGAATTAAAAAATGCTATAAATGAGGTGCAAAATAAAATAGAGGTGACCACAGTGTGGATTGAAGCGGCAGAGGGGAGAATAGGTGAATTAGAAGATAAAATTACGCAAAAAGAGGAAGTGAGAAAAAGAGACATAAAAAAATCCAGGATCACAGGGGGAGAATTAGAGAACTAAGTGACTCAATCAAATGGAACAATATCCATATCATAGGACAAGAGACATCACTACAACCATGAAACCTATGGATAACACAATGACTCTAAACTCCTATCTGTCAATAATAACACTGAATATAAATGGGCTCAATGCTCCAATCAAAAGACATAGGGTATCAGAATAGATAAAAAAAACAAGACCCATCTATTTTCTGTCTACAAGAGACCCATTTTAGACCTGAGGACACCTTTAGATTGAAAGTGAGTGGGGGGCGCCTGGGTGGCTTGGTCGGTTAAGCGTCTGACTTTGGCTCAGGTCATGATCTCACAGTCCATGAGTTCAAGCCCCGTCGGCTCTGTGCTGACAGCTCAGAGCCTGGAGCCTGTTTCAGATTCTGTGTCTCTCTCTCTCTCTGATCCTCCCCTGTTCATGCTGTCTCTGTCTCAAAAATAAATAAACGTTAAATAAATAAATAAATAAATAAATGAAAGTGAGTGGATGGAGAGCCATCTATCATGCTACCAGAAGTCAAAAAGAAAGCTGGAGTAGCCATACTAATATCAGACAAACTAGATTTTAAATTAAAGGCTGTAACAAGAGACGAATAAGGGCATTATATAAGAACAATAGGGTCTATCCATCAGGAAGGGATAAAAATTATAAATGTCTATGCACTGAATTCAGAAGCACCCAAATATATAAAACAATTAATTACAAATATAAGCAATTTTATTGGTAAGAATGTGGTAATTGCAGGGGACATTAATACTCCACTTACAACAATGGACAGATCATCTACACAGAAAATCAATAAAGAAACAATGGCCCTGAATGATACACTGGACCAGATGGACTTGACAGATATATTTAGAACTCTACATCCTAAAGCAGCAGAATATACTTTCTCCTCGAGTGCACGTGGAACATTCACCAAGATATATCACATACTGGGTCACAAAACAGTCCTCAAAAATATACAAGAATTGAGATCATACCATGCACACTTTCAGATCACAATGTTATGAAACTTGAAATCAACCACAACAAAAAGTCTGGAAAACCTCCAAAAGCATGGAGGATAAAGAACATCCTACTGGGGCGCCTGCGTGGCTCAGTCGGTTAAGTGTCCAACTTCGGCTCAAGTCATGATCTCACGGTCCGTGGGTTCGAGCCCCGCATTGGGCTCTGTGCTGACACCTCAGAGCCTGGAGCCTGTTTCAGATTCTGTGTCTCCCTCTTTCTCTGACCCTCCCCTGTTCATGTTCTCTGTCTCAAAAATAAATAAATGTTAAAAAAAAATTAAAAAAAAAAAAAAGAACACCCTACCAAAGAATGAATGGGTCAACCAGGCAATTAGAGAAGAAATTTAAAAATATATGTAAACAAATGAAAATGAAAACACAATAACCCAAGCCCTTTGGGATGCAGCAAAGGAAAATACACTGCAATCCAGACCTACCTCAAGAAACAAGAAAAATCCCAAATACAAAATCTAACAGCACACCAAAAGGAACTAGAAACAGAATAGCAAAGAAATCCTAAACCCAGCAGAAGAAGAGAAATAATAAAGATCAGAGCAGAAATAAATATAGAATCCAAACAACAACAACAACAACAACAACAAAAACAGTAGAACAGATTAATGAAACCAAGAGTTGGTTTTTTGAAAAAATAAACAAAATTGATAAACCTCTAGCCAGGCTTCTCAAAAAGAAAAGAGAAAGGATACAAATAGATAAAATCATGGATGAAAATGGATTTATTACAACCAATCCCTCAGAAATACAAGCAATTATCAGGGAATACTATGAAAAATTATATGCCAACAAACTAGACAACCTGGAAGAAATGCACAAATCCCTAAACACCCACACACTATCAAAACTCAAACAGGAAGAAATAGGAAACTTGAACAGACCCATAACTAGTAAAGAAATTGAATAAGTCATCAAAAATTTCCCAACAACTAAGAGTCCTGGACCAGATGGCTTCTCTGGGGAATTCTACCAGACAATTAAAGCAAAGTTAATACCTATCCTTCTCAATCTTTTCCAAAAAATAGAAATGGAAGGAAAACTTCTGGACTCATCGCATGAAGCCAGCATTACTTTGATTCCCAAACCAGACAGAGACCCCACAAAAAAAGAAGAACTACAGGCCAATATCCCTGATGAATATGGATGCAAAAATTCTCAACAAGATACTAGCAAATCAAATTCAACAACATATAAAAAGAATTATTCACCATGATCAAGTGGGATTCATTTCTGGGCTGCAGGGCTGGTTCAATATTCGCAAATCAATCAATGTGATACATCACATTAATAAAAGAAAGGATAAGAACCATATGATCCTGTCAATAGATGCAGAAAAAACATTTGACAAAATACAGCATCTTTCTTAATAAAAACCCTCAAGAAACTCACGATAGAAGGAACATACTCAAACATCATAAAAGCCATATATGAAAAGCCCATAGCTAATATCATCCTCCATGGGGAAAAACTGAGAGCTTTCTCCCTGAGATCAGGAACACGACAGGGATGTTCACCTTCCCCACTGTTGTTTAACAATGTTGGAAGTCCTAGCATCAGCAATCAGACAAAAGAATAAAATAAAAGGAATCAAAATTGGCAAAGAAGAAGTCAAACTTTCACTCTTTGCAGACGACATGACACTCGACGTGGAAAACCCAAAGTCTCTACCAAAACCAGCATTCTTCTCAAAGCTCAAACAAACAATCCTAAAATTTGTATGGAACCACAAAAGACCTCGAATAGTCAAAGTAATACTGAAGAAGAAAACCAAAGTGTGAGGCATCACAATCCCAGACTTTAGCCACTACTACAAAGTTGTAATCATCAAGAAAGTATGGTATTGACACAAAAACAGACACATAGGCCAATAAAATAGAATAGACAACTCAGAATTGGACCCACAAATGTTATGGCCAACTAATCTTTGACAAAGCAGGAAAGAGTATCCAATGGAAAAAAAGACAGTCTCTTTAGCAAATGATGCTGGGAGAACTGGACAGCAACATGTAGAAGAATGAACCTAGGCCACTTTCTTACACCATTCACAAAAATAAACTCAAAATGGACAAAAGACCTAAATGTGAGACAGGAAACCATCAAAACCCAAGAGGAGAAAGCAGGCAACAACCTCTGACCTCAGCCACAGCAATTTCTTAATCGACACATCTCCAAAGGCAAGGGAATTCAAAGCAAAAATGAACTATTGAGACCTCATCAACATAAAAATCTTCTGCATTGCAAAGGAAACAATCAACAAAACTAAAAGACAACTGACAAAATGGGAAAAGATATTTGCAAGTGACATATCAGATAAAGGGCTACTATCCAAAATCTATAAAGAACTCGCCAAACTCTACACCCGAAAAACAAATAATCCAGTGAAGAAATGGGCAGAAGACATGAATAGACACTTTTCTAAAGAAGACATCCAAATGTCCAACAGACACATAAAACAATGCTCAATGTCACTCATCACTAGAGAAACACAAATCAAAGCCACACTGAGATACCACCTCACACCAGAGTGGCTAAAATGAACAAATCAGAAGATTATAGATGCTGGAGAAGATGTGGAGAAATGGGAACCCTCTTACACTGTTGGTGGGAATGCAAACTGGTGCAGCCACTCGAAAACAGTGTGGAGATTCCTCAAAAAAATTAAAAGTAGAACTACCCTATGACCCAGCAATAGCACTGCTAGGAATCTACCCAAGGGATACAGGAATGCTGATGCATAGGGGAACATTACTCCCAATGTTTATAGCAGCACTTTCAACAATAGCCAAATTATGGAAAGAACATAAATGTCCATAAACTGATGAACTGATAAAGAAGAGATGGTTTATATATACAACGGAATACTACTTGGCAATGAGAAAGAATAAAATCATCCCATATGCAGCAATGTGGATGGCACTGGAGGGTATTATGCTAAGTGAAATAAGTCAGTCAGAGAAAGACAGATATCATATGTTTTCATTCATATGTGGATGTTGAGAAACTTAACAGAAGAATGTGAGGGAAGGGAAGGGGGGAAAATCACTACAGAGAGGGAGGGAGGCAAACCATAATAGACTCTTAAATACAGAGAACAAACTGAGGGTTGATGGGGGTTGGGGGAGAGGGGAAAGTGGGTAATGGGCACTGAGAAGGGCACTTGTTGGGATGAGCACTGGGTGTGGTATGTAAGGAATGAATCACGGGAATCTACCCCCAAAACCAAGAGCGCACTGTATATACTGTATGTTAGCCAACTTGACAATAAATTGTATTAAAAAATAGATAAAATATATTAAATATGTGAATAAAAATATTAAAGATAGATGATATATCGATGATAGATAGATAAAAATAATAAATAAGTAAAAAGCACAGGAAGGAGACTTTGGTTCCGGATGCAGATTTGGTTCTAGATTGCTATATATTAGGTTGCTTATGTGACCTTCAGACAAGTCACTTTACCTCTCTGGACTTGAGTTTCTTCCCTTGCAACAGATCATGAGTTTCGTCATATGTAATGTGAGCAATGTGCCTTACACATGTGTGGTTACACATTAGAACATTTGAGGAGACCTTTTTTTTTTTTAATCAGATGTCCAGGCCTCTACCCAGGCCAATTAAATCAGAATCTCTGGAAAGTGGATCCCAGGCATAGATGTTTTTTAAAGTTCCCCCGTGTGTGTGTTTTTTTAATGTTTATTTGTTTATTTTGAAAGAGAAAAAGAGTGTGAGTGCAGCGCTTAGACAGAGGAGTGACAGAAAGAGATGGTGAGAGAGAAATCGAGAGAGAGAGAGAGAGAGAGAGAGAGAATATGAATCCCAAGCAGGCTCCATACTGTCAGCACAAAGCATAACTCAGGGCCTGAACCCATGAACCATGAGATCATGACCTGAGCCAAAACCAAGCGTCAGAAGCTTAACAGATTGAGCTACCCAGGAACCCTCCCTCCATGTGATTTTAATGTGCAGCCAAGTTAAAAACCCAATGAACTAGGTGATTTTTAAGAGTTCTTCCAGGTTTAAGATTCAAAGTACCAGACACTTGATAGAACAAGATAAAGTAGATAGCCCATTGTTTGAATTGAAAGGGGTCAGTGAATATAGTGTGATGCAAATAAAAGTTATGCACTCATGATTTGGGGCAACCATTTGAAAAGCTGAGCCCAATGTGGTGAAAAGATATACGAATCTGGACAAAGATCATGGGATTGACCAATGAACCTAGAGATCAGCATCCTGGGAGATTTGCTACATTTGTTAACCAATAAATATTTAGTGAGCACTATAGGCCAACTGCTGCCAAACTCTATAGTTGAAACACAGGCAAAATGGGACATGTCCACACTACCAGCGGAGACACTAATCATTTCTCTGTAGGCATCATGAAATGCCTCATGGAGGAGGTAGCATTTGAATGAAACCTTAAGAATGGCTGGAAGTATATGCACACGTGGAACTCAGGTTGGGGGTGGGAAGCACATTGGAGACGGGAGAAAGAGGGTAAACAAAGAAACAAAGCTCCATGCTTCACACTAAGCGAAACTGAACTCTGTGCTTCTCCAAACACAGCTCTTTCGCATCGCCATACCTTTAATCAAGGTATTCTTCCTGCCTCTGACATCTCTCCTCTTTTTACGTGGACAAGTCGCGTCATTTCTAAAGAACCAACTGAGAGTAACTTCCTCTAGGATACCATCACTGAGGCATCAGGTCTGTCTCCCAGTACTTCCCCATGTTTGCCTCCATTGTGAGACTTACACATAATAGCCCCCATCGTGCTGTGAGCTATTCAAGGGCAGGAATGTCCCACATATTCATATTCATTCACGGTCTGGTTTCCAATGTCTATCACATGTCCTGGCTCTTATAGGTCTTCAGTAAGTATTTATTTAGTTGGTCTAAAAAAATAGTCTTTTTAAGAAGATAGATTTTATCATTCTTGAGCTCAAATTTTTTTTTTAATGATTTCTTGTTTACTTTTAATAAAATCCAGACTCTTTACTGGGGTCTACAAAGTCCTAGATGATTTGGACCCACGTGTTTTTCTAACCTTTAATCTTTCCTTCTTTTTCACTACGTACATAAAACAAACTTGAAAGTCTTGAGGCACAAGTAAATTAACTACCCGCCAGGACAAAACTTAACTCTTCTTACAAGGAAAATGAAGAAATACAGATAATCACACTGTGGCATCCAGCATACAATCAGAACTTTCTAGTTATGTGAAAAAGCATGAAAATGTGACCCAAATCCAAGAGAGAAATCAGTCAATAGGAACAGATACAGAAATGAAAGGGATGATGGGATTAGCAGAAAGGGTTTTAAAACAGCCATTAGAGGGGTGCCTGGGTGGCTCAGTCGGTTAAGCTTCTGACTTGGGCGCAGGTGATCTGACAGCTTGTGAGTTTGATCCCCGTGTCAGGCTCTGTGCTGACAGGTCAGAGCCTGGAGCCTGCTTTGGATTCTGTGTCTCCTTCTCTCTCTGCCCCTCCCCTGCTTGCACTCTGTCTCTCTCAAAAATAAACAAACATTAAAAAAAAATTTTTTTTAATAGCCATTAGAGGAGATAAAATAACATAACTAAAAAAAAACTCAGTTAATCTCAAAGAATGCAGGAAAGGAGGAAAAAGGAACGAAGAACAGATGGCCCAAATGGAAAACAAAAAGCAAGATGGAAGACTCGATCCCAGTTAAAGGTAAATAAACACTCCAATTAAAAGACAAAGATTGGGGCTCCTGGGTAGCTTAGTCGGTTGGCCGTTCGACTTTGGCTCAGGTCATTATCTCACAGTTTGTGAGTTCAAGCCCCACATCAGGCTCTGGGTTGATAGCTCAGAGCCTAGAGCCTGCCTCAGATTCTGGGTCTTCCTCTCTCTTTGCCCCTCCCCCACTAGCACTCTGTTTCTCTCTCTCTCTCTCTTAAAAATAAACATTTAAAAAAATTTTTTTAAAAGACAAAGATTGTCTGACTGGATAAAAGCAAAACTGAAAATAATCACATGGGAAATGGCAAATGTCCAGTTTGACCAAGTTATCAGGTGTGAAAAGTTAAGTAATGGGAGATAAGACTGGAAAGTCTGACTGAAGCCAAATTATGTTGGGTCATAGATGTCAAACCCTATACTTATTTCAGGTGCTTGTGTCTTCTGTGTGCAAATAAATAGTCCACCCCATAAAATGGAATGACTTTCTGGAAGAACAGGTATAAAGCTGACTTATTTTCCAGAATGTTTTAGTTCATAAGAAAAGCAAAGCTTTCTCCCTTCTGCTTCTTACCTTCCTCGTGAGGAAACAGGGTGGCCATGGTCATGCATCAGCTGCCCAAGCCACCAATGCATAAATAAGCCAGGTGACAAACAAAACGTCAACCTTTAAGCTACATACTATGATCTTTCTTTTAAAAGTGAAAATGTACTTGGACACTGGAGAAAGTAATAAGTTTAGTCTTCTCTTGTCATTAAATCAATAAAGAAATTAAAGAAAACATTACTCAAAACTGTGGTTCTTGGGAGATATCGCTTTTTTTTTATTATTGTCATTATTATTATTGTTATTTCATTTTTCAGTGGCCACCGAGTATAAAAGTTCCTGGAGTTAAAGGCATAGCAAGATATAGAAAAGATATTGCTTTTGCCTGAGTTTCATGAAGCTGATATCAATCTTTTATTTCATAAACGTCAGGCTGGTTATTGCGTTAAACGTAGGCTTTGGTGCATTAAAAGTGGCAGTGACAGGAATACAAATAAGAGAATCCCCAAGGATACTAAGCAGGGGCCTGGGGAAGGACTGGCTTCCCTCCGACACCCGGAGAATGAAATTCAGGAAAGGTCACGCAGCAGCCAGACTTTGGAGATAAATCTAAGCTCAACTGACTCCGTGAATAACTCAGCGGTACAGTTTTTGCCATTGTTTTTTTCTCAGCCAGAAGAGAAAAGACAAAGGATTTGAGCCTCAGAGGGAGGTCTGGATGTGGGGAGGTCTAAAAAGGCCCCGACTTGCCTCAGAAGATCTGGAGTTTACCCCCCAATTCAGCCGCCCCCAATAGCGCCCTCTGGAGGCCTCAGTTAGATCTGCAAGATAACAGCATTTTTGAGCACTCTTTCTAAAAGTCCTTTCTGGCTTGAAATTTTAAGGACCTAGTACATACCTATAGGGAGCAATCAGTGACATCTGGAAAATACTCTCCAAATACCAGTTGTCCTGATGCCAATCACAACCTTGAGAGGAGTGAAGGGTAGAGCTGAGTAAAGCGAGTTTTACCTAAACTGATGGACGAGCAGTTAGCTAACCAACTGATAGCTCTGGTCCTAGGTCACAGGTCCTCTGGCTTCCAACAACACGTGCTCTATCCTATCCGTCACTGCCTTTCAACAAATAGAATATAAGGCTTGTTTAAAGGGTACGTTCAGGCAAAACGGGGAAACAGTGCTTTTGAGCTCTTCAGGATGAATTTGGATCTGGGATCAAACAATAAAATGGAATGGGGTTATCCATCAGATCAGGATTAAGAATGGAGTTTGCCTACTTCTGAGTATATACTCAAAAGAATTGAAAACATGTCTTCAAACAAATCTTTGAACACAGATGCCATTAGTGCCAGGGGATAAGAACTTTAGGCAGTACATCTGGATAATTTCTCCATTGGCAAACTCTTGACTTCCAAAGTCCCAAGTGCCTACTCTTGCCTTTCCTCATTACTATTCCCTTCAGGTACCTCATACCCTGGTCAGACCACAGGACAATTTTACCTGCCCTACACTTTCCTGACATTATATCCCTGCTCACACTATTCCCTCAGTCTGTATTGGATTCTATGCCTTCATCTAAACATATCTCCGCAATTCTGAGAGGCATTGTCTGATGCTTCCAGATGGAAGGGCGTCTCTCCCTTTCTCGTCTGTATACTTTACTTCTTTCCTATAATTATTCCTGAACTTGGCTCAACTCCCCTCTTAAACAGTACATTCCTTTAAGGCTAGAGGAATGTAGATTGTCACAGCACATGGACTTAGGGACTCAAACCAATCTTATCTTGATCTTTACGGTGCCAAGAGTACTTAACTGCCATCTCACTTTGGATATTAAACAGCAAATGCACAATAATATTTGTTGAGTGTTATTTCTTTACTTATTCATTTTCTTTTAAAGCCACTTCAACATTAAAGCTCTTTTTCAATATTTACTCATTAATTTATTTTACAACTCGCTTTTGGAGTAATATTATGTAATACCAAAACAAATTTACAAAATAGCCATGGACTTCTATGAATATTTTTAGGGAATTTTCTTCTACAATTTTCTAAGGAAAAAAAGGAGGTACTAAAGATCAAGACTCAGGATCTCTTTCCCATGTCACCAGGAGAACCTTAGCCTTCAAGAATGTTCCTTGTGACAGGTTTTTAAAGCTCCCAGACGAAAACATGCTGAACTGAAAGGAAATACTTTCTTTTCATTGCTTTAAACCCTTATTCACTTGACTACTAAAACACATACCTAATCATAGCACATATTTAAAGTCATGAAATATTTTCAGTGCACTGCCTGAGGCAAATGATGTATTGTATATTCATCCCACAGTTCAGTAAATTCTGGATACAAAGACGTAAACCGATGCTCTCAAGTGATCGTGTCAGCGCAAACAAACTTCCCTTAAAAAACAGTTCTTCCTCTCCAGAATTTGATTTTCTTTCTGAAAGATGGTATTCTTTAGATATGTCTCAGGTGACATACATAAATCTAGGCTACAGATCTTTCCTACACTCATCAAAGTACATTCTGCCCTGTGACCGAATCACTTCCGCACAGGTGAGGCTCTTCCTGCTGTTCCTAGCAGGTTAGAGCTGCCCCCTAAAAGCCTTACGTCCAAGTAGGCATTTGCTAAATGAAATAAAAATTCTCCATTGAATTTGCCAGAGTTCTGATCAACCCCCCGCCACTGTTTTGATGTCTCTCAGGAAGTGCTGGCTACCTCAGGGAGTTAGCAGGTAGCAGACATGAATCACAATGTGGCGAGCCAAGCGCCTCTCTTTGTCAGAGACTGAGAAACTGGTTTACGAACCTCTGTATTTTATCCATTTGCTTCTGTAAATCCTGTGGTCTCTGCAACTTTGCCTTTTCCAGCAATTCTACCACCAGTATCTTTAGGGATTTTTGTCCCTCTCTCACATTGTACAGTAGACCACTAGAATGAATGGAAGATTATTTGTGAAACTCTGTTACCATGCGTGAGGTACTGTGCTAGATGCCTAGAGATTAAATCGCGAGAACAAATATGGCCGCTTACATGGTGGACCTCACAGTCTGGTGGGTGAAGACAGACTGTCAGTCAAATCATGACACAATAAATGGCTTACAGATGCCGTAAGCGCTACATAGAACAGCATGTACTGTTGAGGTGGTAAGAGGGTTTACAGGAGGCTCTGAGCTGTTCAGGAATGACAGGGATCACTTCCGCGAGATAGTGAAGCACTAGCTGAGAACTGACTTGTGAGTGGGAGCTGACAGTGGAGGTGAGCATTCCAGGCAGAGCTAGTGGCATGTGCAAATGGCCTGTGGGAAGGAGTCTGGAAGTTATGAGGGGCTGAAAGTCAGGTTGTAGGGCTAGAGCAAAGAGAGTTAGAGAGCGGGGAGAGAGAGAGACCTAGAGAGGAAGGACCATGTCAAGTCATACAGGCCCTTAGCTCTACATTCCAGGGTCCTTATTCTATGAGTCTCAGAAGTCAAAGGAGAATTTTAAGCAGAGGGTTGACCTAATTGGATTTCGGCTTCAAAACCAGTGTAAAAATTACTGATACAAAAGGAGGAGAGGGCAGCAAACTGAGGGGAAGAAATAGTAACCAGCAGATTAATATTAACAATGTTTTCATTAGTGAGCCTTTGCTGTGTCCCACTCTCAGTCCTAAATTGACCATTTAGTCTTAGAGAAGCAATCCATTTGAAGTCATCTCCAAGTAGATCCTTGACAACCCAACCTGCCGTATTAACTTGCCGGCCTTCAGAGGTACTAATGGAAACGAGGGGAGAAAGAGCATCTTCTGTGGCCCGCTCCTAGAACGTGTGGTGCACCTGCTGGCAGTCACTAACTCACTCGGTTTCAGCATGAGATGAGCTCAGAGGCCACCTGAGTATGCCGTTCCCTGGGCCTCTGGTAACTACAGTGTCACTGTGCAGCCAGCTCCAAACCGCATTCCTGTCCCGGAAGGCCATGACTGAGTGAGGACCTCAGTCGCATGCCACCTCACTCTTGCGGGAATGCTGAGCATGTGACTTTAAGTTATAGGTCCATCACATTATTTTTGTATATGAACCAATCCCTCTCTTTGCTTTCCCTCTAGGGTGTTTTTAATGACAATGATTCCTCACTATAGCCTTGAGCTTAATACATAATAGGGGACTGTCTGACAAGTGAGGAAGCTTTTTTCCTTTCTTTTTTTTTTTTTTTTTTTTTTTTGAGAGAGAGAGAGAGAGGGAGAGAAGGAGAATCCCAAGCAGGCTTCATGCCATCAGCACAGAGCCCAGTGAGGGGCTCCATCTCACAAACCTCAAGATCGTGACCTGAACCGATATCAAGAGTCAGACGCTTAACCGACTGCACCACCCAGGTGCCCCAAGGAAGCTTTTTAAATGAGAACCCCATCAACTTGTGCACTTAATCATCTTTATGCGGATGATACAACTAAATTTGGGACTACTGTTTATTTAGAAAGACTCCTTAAATATCAAAGACATTCTACCTGACGTCCTGAACCTTTATCGTCAATCCTATCTTCCTAATGAAACTAAATAGTCTGGTCGTGGCGGGCTCACTGATTGTCAAACCTGCTGTGTCCACAAACCCAAGAGCGACTCTATAAAAGTCCCCTTGTCCTCTCCCTTGGTTGAAATTCCACCAGCCATCAGGGTCTATATTTCTAACAATACCTCTTCTGTTGAGCTCTTCCTGATTACTGCCCCTGAAGAGGCCATGATAACTTTCTTCTCTAAATCTTCCAAAGCTTTTAGAACACAGTTTGCCTTTTAGACCAATGCCCCCGCGCACACACTCCCTAGGTTGTAAGTTGTTTGAAGGCAAGGGCTTCAACAATGACCATCTACTGCCTGCTGGTGGTGTTTGCAGAGTGCGCTCCATGCGTTGAATGTAACTGACATGCAGATGGTCCCCGAGAGCCCCAAACTTAATCCCAGTCCTCCCAAGGCTGTCTCAGCAATGCAGGGAAATATGTTTCTCATGTTTGAGCTACTATTTCCATCAGCAAGGCTGGGTCTTCTTGTTGCCAAGATAATCATACATAAACCTACAAAAATGGTTTGCAATCCCATGCATGTAAATGTGTGAAAATCACTGACGAGAGTAACGGGTATGTATCTGCTACTGTATCCAGAAAACTTACTTATGTAGGTAAGCAGCTCTTTGCTTTTCCTACAGAACTTTGTACTGCTAAGGAATTGGGGCCACTCTGATCCTTGTACTCATAGTACCCGGAGCTATGTCTGGTTGATAGAAGCCCCACAAATATTTGTGATTCTGGTATGTTTTGCCACCATGATGAAAGTACTCCATTATAACAGTGTTATCCCTTCCCAGACACATTTCCATTTTAAAAAGGACACCTGCAGAAAATAAAGCTTGTCCTACATCTTTAATAAAGTTGGCTGCTGCTTCTTTGAACCACAGCTATGGGATGGCCCACTCACCTCTCAGAAGATTCTCTGCTCTCCCAGCTCTATTTTGAGTTTGCCAACAGCAGGGACAGAGTCGTGCATGCATCTGTCAGTCACCTGGCACAGAAGTGAGCAGACAGAAAGAATACAGTAAAGATTTGGTATTTCTGACCATATTATGTGCACAATCTCATAATTGTGGGAGAGAGTACACCGCATTGCCCCTTCCAATCCCAGCTCCAGGAATGGACACTACTGAGCACCAGGCTATCCTATGCCAGAACATTCTCACCCACACTGAAGAAGACACGTTCAGGTCTTCCAAAAGGGCCAGAACTAAGCAGTCAAAAGAGGATCAATAAAACAAGGATTTGGCTCTGTTACTTGTGAACTTGACTTTTTTTACCTACATCATCACCAAGAGATGGTCAGTCCACTAAACCTGAATGCCCTCTTTATCCTGTCAAGGAAAAAGTCCATCTTTGACAGCCCTGCCTGTAGAAATTCATCCTGATACTGAGCCTGTCTTCCATGTAGCTTCCTACTATTGGAGGAAAAATTAGGTCCTTAATGACAGGGATTTTTGTCTTTTTTTCTTTGTTTAATTCTTAGTTAACATACAGTATAGTCTTGGCTTCAGGAGTAGAACCCAGTGCTCATCCCAACAAGTGCCCTCCATAATGCCCATCACACCTTTAGCCCATTCCCCACCTACCTCTCCCCTCCAGCAACCCTCAGTTTGTTCTCTTTTATAAGCGTCTCTTATGGTTTGCCTCCCTCTCTGTTTTTATCTTATTTTTCCTTCCCTTCCCTTCTGTTAGCTGTTGTCTTTTTCAAATTCCACCTATGAGTGAAATCATGTGATATTTATCTTTCTCTGACTGGCTTATTTTGCTAAGCAAATACCCTCTAGTTCCATCGATATTGTTGTAAGTGACAGGGTTTCATTCTTTTTCACCTCCAAGTAGTATTCCATTGTGTGTGTGTGTGTGTGTGTATTTACATATAGATATATATATGTTTATATATATATATATATATATACACACATATGTATGTATGTGTATATAATGTATATATATATAAAAGATATAGATATAGATATATATAGATATATATAGATATATATATATATACACACACACATATCTTTTAGATATATATATAAAACCCCAGTGTCTAGAACAGAGCCTGGCACAGAGTAGCACGCAATACTTTTCAAATGAATGAATGAATAAATAAGTCCTCACTCTGCTTCTCAGAGCCACATGGAATAAGTCTCCCTCCTTCCACATACCACCTTTTTAGACAATGAAGCCCCTCACCTTTCTGCTAAAATTTCTCCAAGACAAATTTCCACGCTGCTTCACTATCCTGGTCAGTCTTCTCTGACCACTAAATCAAAGTGCTCAACAGGCTGGCTCAAGGTGGCTTTATCTCTCTAACAAGACTACAGATCCTGTGAGAATGGGGTCACGGTCACAATTAGGTATATAATATGCATTATGCTCACACAGCCTGATAGAGCACCTTGCATCACAGCATACAGTAAGTGTTCAATAAATGCTGATGAATGAAGCTGTTAGCCTCCCTTTAAGTTGGTAGTGCTCATCTGGATTTCCATGGTAAGTTCTCTTGATTTTTCTTCCTTTCTGTTTTGTCTATCTTTTCTCCGTAACATTCACTCTCAATGAACTCCTCCCTCCTAGGACTGATTGGGGCTTATCATTTATTAGGAAATCAACAACAAAACACACTAACTGGGGCACCTGGGTGACTCAGTCAGTTAAGCATTCAACTCTTAATTTCAGCTCAGGTCACGATCTCACAGTTCATGAATCCAAGCCCTGCATCAGTCTCTGTGCTGACAGCACAGAGCCTGCTTGGGATTCTCTCTCCCTCTCTCTCTGTCTCTCTGCCCCTCCCCTGCTCGTGCTCTCCCTTTCTCAAAATAAATAATAAAATAAACTTTAAAAAGCCACACACTATAAAGTGGAAAAGTACCCTCTTAACCAAGGTTATTCTCCCTACCCCCACCCCATGCACACGCATAATTCTTCAACGTGTACAGTAGGTGGTAAAAGCCATGGGAGAGAATTAGAATGATCAGGAATGATCAGTGAGACAAAGGCAGAGACTGGAAGAGCATGGATTCCCTCATTCACCAGCTAAGTGAAATCTTTGACACATGTTCTCTTTACATTTGTAAGAAAGTCTTGGCTTTATTTTTATAAATATATCCCTTAACACTTTCTAGAAGTATAGGAGCATAATTGATTAAATACAGTGATATCCCATGTTTTTAATTAACCCAGACTTAGCTTGCTTTGGGAGGTGACTTGGGCCATCATCGAGCGCTGTGGGCCCGGCCCCTGGCGAGGCGAGCATGCGACATTCCTCAAAGAAGGGAAACAGCTTGAGGCTCTGGAGTTGCACCCTAAGCGGGACTGAGCACATATGAACATCCAGGCACTCAGTCTCGCTGTGTCACTCTCCCTCCTGCTGTCCTGTCGGCTTGAGAAAACTGAAGCTCAGGTGACTTTCCCAAAGCCACTCGATCAGCAATTAGGAGATCCAGGATTTAAACCCAAGTACGTGGCTCTGCTATCACAGCCTGTGATCTCAGTCACTAGACCGTGCGAAAGACAGGAACCAGAGACTCAGAGTTCCCACGACTGGGACAGGAATTGTCCCTCAGACCGGTGACGAAACAGATACAACTTGCCCCTTGCCCCAGGTCCCTGTCTACTGCTATTTAATCCACATGCTTCCCAGCCTTCGAGCCTCTGTGCAAATTGCTGCTTCTTGGGAGCCTTCCCCCCCCCCCCCCACCGTCACTCACAAGGCTGAGCCCTTCCTGCTGTGCAGCCTCGGAGAAGTTGCCAGTTCTCCGGTGGCACTGCCTTAATCTGCCCCATTTTGTGTGCTGTGCTGCTCGGAGAATGTTCCTAGGTCATCTTCATATGTGTGTGCACATACGCCCACTCTTGCCCCCAAGTCAGCTTTATGTTCATGGCCGCAGAGAAGGAGACTTGGCTGGTTTTTGCAGTGCCCACCTCACCCACAGTGCCACTCGGTAGCTCCCGTCCTGTTCAGGCTGAGGGAGACTGCCGAGGCTACTGACAGCCGGCCGGAGACAAGCAGACACAGGAACGGTGGCAGGTAACCTGGTGTGAACAAATTACGTTCAGACAAAATGCAGAGTAGAGAGTGGAGCAGCCTCTGGAGAGGTGTAGACGAAGTCCTAGAGAATCCTTCCAATTTGGAGTGTAGGAAAAAACCAGGGCGGGCTAGAAGGCGAAGGTGACGTTTCCCTTGGGCTTTGACGAATGGTAGAAGTTGGGGATGTGGGAGAGGATGGGAGTTCCAGATGGGTAGCAAGGGCAAAAGCCCTGAGGTGAGTGACCCCAGGGAGGACACAAGGGAGAAAGAACAAATCCATTCAGTGCCTCATCTGGTGCAGGAAGGGTGCAGCAGGGGAATGAAGTTGGTTAGGTGGGTGGGGTCCAGATGGGGGATGGCGGTGTTTGAACCACAGGACTGGCATTTGAGATCTAGTCTGTGGATAGTAGGGAGTCATAGGAGGTTTTAGAGCAGGGGAGTGGTGCAATCACAAATGGGCTTCAGAAAATATTCAGCTGTAATTCACATGGAAAGTGTATTGGAAACAGAAGAGACTAATGGCAGAGATACCAGTATGAGAGGTCACAACAAAATGAACAAAGTTCTGAAACAACTGGGGCAGCAGTGTGGGAAGGGAAAGAGAGGGTTGTGAGGGCCCTGGGAGGTAGAACGAATAAAATTCCTGGCGAATGGCAGCGCTGGGGGGTTGAACCAGACCATCATGGCCGCAGCTCACACCCCTCATCACAAGACTGGGCTGAATCACAGAATTCCAGCAGGTTAGGGCAGAAAAGCATGAAGAGCCTAAGAAGGTGCCTGCCAAGAAAGCACTGGAGAGCAAGGTGGAGACAATGGCGGGGGGGGTGGGGGGGGGTCCAGGGGCAAAGGGGGAGGAGGGTCCCAGAAGGGAGCACTCCTCACTGACCACCCACTCTGTGCTGCAGCCAAGCCAAGCACTGTTTTTTAAGTTTTTAATTTTAATTCCAGTATAATTAACGTACAGTGTTACATTTGTTTCGGGTGTGCAATATAGTGATTCAACAGTCCTATACCTTACTCAGTGCTCATCATGATGAGTATACTCTTAATCCCCTTCACCTATTTCAGCTAACCCCCCCCCCACCTCCCCTTTGGTAACCATCAATGTTTGTTCTCTATATTTGTGAGTCTGTTTCTTGGTTTGTCTCTTCCTCGCTTTTTCCCCCTTTGCTCATTTGTTTTCTTTCTTAAATTCCACATGAGTGAGATCATATGGTATTTGTCTCTCTGACTTATTTCTCTTAGCAGCATACTCTCTAGCTCCATCCATGTCATTGCAGATGGCAAGATTTCATTCTTTTTTATAGGTGAGTAGTATCCCATTGTGTGTGTATATATATACACACCACATGTTCTTTACCGGTTCATCAGTCAATGGACACTTGGGCTACTCCCATAATTTGGCTATTGCAAATAATGCTGCAATAAACACAGTGGTGCATGTATCTCTTCAAATTACTGTTTTTTGTACTTGTTAGGTAAATGCTAGTAGTACAATCCCTGGACGGTAGGGTAGTTCTACTTTTAACTTTTTCAGGAATGCCAGACACTTTGGGAGCACCTAGGGTGGCTCAGTCAGATGAGCGTCTGACTTCGGCTCAGGTCATGATCTCATGGTTCGTGCCTCACATCTGGCTCACTGCTGTCAGCCTGTCAGTGCAGAGCCCGCTTCTGATCCTCTGCCCCTCTCTCGCTCTGTCCCTCCCCCCCGCTTGCACCCTCTCCCTCAAAAAATAAATTAGGGGTGCCTGGGTGGCTCAGTTGGTTAAGCATCTGACTTCAGCTCAGGTCATGATCTCGTGGTTCACGAGTGGAGCCCCATGTCGGGCTCTGTGCTGACAGCTTAGAGCCTGGAGCCTGTTTCAGATTCTGTGTCTCCCTCTCTCTAACCCTCCCCTACTCGTACTCTCTGGCTCAAAAAGAAAAAGAAAGAAAAAATAAGTTAGGTTAAAAATGTTTAAAAAGGAATACCAAGCACTTTAAATGCTTCCCTCCCTGAACACAGCAGCCACCCTGTGAGAGAGGTACCATTGCTTTCATCTTCCATTTACAGACAAAGAAACAGAAGCCCAGGGGCATCTGGGTGGCTCAGTCGTTTAAGCATCTGACTTTGGCTCAGGTCATGATCTTATGGTTCATGGGTTCAAGCCCCAAGTCGGGCTCTTTGCTGACAGTTCAGAGCCTGGAACCTGCTTTGGATTCTGTGCCTCTCTCTCTCTCTCTCTCTCTCTCTGCCCCTCCCCTGCTCACACTCTGTCTCTCTCTCTCTCAAAAAAATAAATGTTAAAAAAATTAAAAAAAGAAAAAAGAAGAAACAGAAGCCCAGAGCTTGTGCATGAGGTTCTAGGATTCAACCCAGGTCTGTTTAAACAAATAAATAAAGAGATTAACTCAGGTCTTTTTGTCATCAAAGCCAGAATTCTTACCCATCCTTTGCCAAAATGGACACAAGAATTCACACAAATGAGAAAAAAGAAGAGGCCACTGTCTATGGCTGCTAAGAGGCGGTACAACCATACAGCTCCCAATCCAAACCAAACACTTCTCTCAGGAACTAACACTATTAGTAATCACACTGGCAGAACCAGTGGAAGATGGGGCCATCCCAGGCAACCTAGCAAGTGTACATCCTGCTGAAAGGACCCTGGCTGCATTACATGCCATGAAATAATTGAAATAAACGAGATAAAAATAAAATAAAATGGCGCTGAAGACGGGGCCGGACAACCATGTGTGGGAGGGAAATAGGACATGAGGAAGTGGAGAAAATGAATATGGAGTCAGTGTTTTCACAAAGTCTGAAGATGCTGACTATCTCTAGAGAGGCAGTGAAACCTGCCTCGCCCTGAGTAGGGACAGTTCTTTGTAAATAGCTGTTTCATTAATCGAAACCGGGGAAGGGGTTGTTTTTTCGGGAGGAAAAAATATTGAGATTTGTAGTCAAAAGGAAAAGGCCCTACAGGGGGGAAAAAAAAAGATTAAATGCAAATACAAGAGGAAGTAATGAGATAAATCAGATTGGAGAGCCCAAGGGTCCAAGTGGGAGAAGAGCTTGCCTTGAAAGGGAGAACTTTCTTCTCCAGAGAAGTAATCAAATGAAGCTGTGGTGAGCAGAAGACTCATGGGGCAGAAGTTGCTCATCAGCAGAGGGAACTCAGGAGCCTCAGGTGAGGACAGGATACCAGCAACATCCTTTCCACATGTCACCTAACAAGTATCCCGGAGCAGGGCCCCTAAAGCTGCCAGCACACTTCCTAAAAGGGAAGAGGTCACTAAAGGACTAAGATGCCTGAGGCAGGGACGAGTCTCCAAGCTAAGCCTCAGTCCCAGTTTGACCACTGACTTGCTTGGTCACCCAGAACAGGTGCCTCCCCTCTCGGGGGCTCAGTTGGTCTCTACCAAATCTAGAGGTTGAACTTGATCCGTGGATTTCAAAGGACTAGTGGCCCAGCATAGACAATGACGAAGTGTGTGTTTGCAACACTTAATCCAAATATAATACATCCATGTCTCGCAAGTGTATGGTTCTCTGGATATTCACACCCTGGGCATGCAAATCTCTGGATATTCACACCCTGGGCACACCCAGATGAAGAAACAGAACATTACGAGTAGGTCCAAAGCCCCTTGCGCTCACTTCAGTCACTAACCCCCCACCCAGAGGAGCCCGTGCCCCAGCAGCAGAGATGAGCCTCACCTGTGTTTGTCCTGTCTCTCCATCAGGCCTAGAGGGCGCTGTTTGGGGCCAGGTTTCTTCCATTCAGCACCACCCACGGCACGGTGTGTAATGAGGGCATTGGCAATAATACGTTCCCCCCAACATGACAAAAATGAAGGCCATCCCATGACTCCTTCATCAGATTAAATGCATTTAAGTTCAGTGACCCTCCTTTATTCTGAAATAATGTTCTTCCACCTATTTTGTGACAAAATCTTGTCCTCGAAGTTTGGTTGGTTTTCTGGTTTTGTTTTATTGTTGATACACTCGTCTTTACCCCTGTGCCGCAAATCCCATCTCTAAATCACACGGCCTTGAAATTTGGCTGGGCCAGGAAATCCCCGGGTCTGGGCCCTGCTGGTGTGAACGAACTCTAGGGTTCTGGGCACTGTGACTTACTGGGCAGAGTCTCTTCAGGACTCTGAACGTCCTGGTTAAAGGCCCCTCTGACGGCTGAGTGCGGAAGGAGAAAGCTAAGTCCACAGATGCTCAGCGGTGCCCGGAAAAGCTGCAGAACTGAAAGTCTTTACTTTTCTTGAAAGGAGAATGGAGAGAGGGAGGCGAGGCGAGTAGGCCACACACACTGTGTCCACACAGTGACGGGACTCCATAGTGTCGACTGCTCTGTAAACCAGACCGGATGAGGTTCAGTCAGGCAGCACAGAAGTCCGGACCCGAGGAGAAGGTGAGTAGCCCTCTTACAGGACAGGACCGGAGAACAGAGCTAGACCACGCGAAGTCAGGTCTGAGTATCCTCACCTCGGAGTCCCCCGGGGAATTCAGGAAAGAGGAGGATGGGCCACGGGCTGTGTCCCAGGAGGCCCTGAGAGCTGAAGCGGGACCTTGAAGAGCCTGCGAGACCTCATGGCAGGCACTCAGTTAATTTAAAGGAAAAAAAAAAAAAAAAAAAACTTGCTACACTGACAGTAAGAAAATCACCTGTGCTGCTGCAAACACTACCAGCTGTGATGGAGTTTGAATCCATCCTTAAAAACAACAATTCAGGCTCAGTCACTGCCCTGAAGGAGCCATGAAGGCAATAGCATAAACGTGAAATAAAATACAAAATAAAAAAGGGAATCTCAGAGTGCCCAGTTCTTAAAGAATAATTGTCTGGTGAGATTATGGAGCCTGTGATGGAATCTTCCATCAGGATCTACTTACTGAAGGGGAGGGGCCTTCAAGGCAAAACTCAGACCTGCCTTCCCCACCAGTGGTGCGGTTACTTATGCAGCTAAATCTCCTTTAGAACAATCCATTACAAGGCAATCCTCCCTCACATCAAATCAATCTGAGGCCATGTTTCACATCACTAGTTTGTAAAAGGAGGCACCAAGAGCTCCTTGGTGTAGGTCGTATCCTAGTGCATCTGACATAGGATTCCTTACAAAGGTAACTCTTGAAAACACCTTCTATATGGCATAAAGCAAAATATATATCAGCATTTCTCCATAGTTGGTTGTTTTTGCTACCGGGTCAACAAGGGGCAGCTCTGTTTTGTTGCTGGCTATCCAGCCTTCAACGCCCACCGTTCCATTTGTTCCTCCATCTCCTGTTTGGGAACATTTCCCACCTTTCAAGGCCTTGGCAGAAGGTAAGTCCAACACCTGCCACCACACCCTCCCTCCTCTATTAGCAGAAGTCAAGGGGCCGCGTTGTTTCACCACCGCCCCCTGAGGCAGGCCGGCAATCCAGGCTTCACAGGTCAGATACTTGTTCCTGGTACCATGAGCGCTGGCCAAGCGGTGCTAATTCAGGGAGAATGTTTGAAGGTCAGATTCAGCACAGAAGTGCATCCTTCTGATGCCAACTGTTCCCAACACTCGTGCCACCAACAACCCTCCATAAACCTCTTCTCCCTCCGCTTTTTTTCCCCTAAATATGGAGTCAATTTCTGATTCTTACTGATGAGAACCCAGCGAGTGCATTTTCTACTACATATGTAATGGGGCCATACATCGGCCCAATAAGCCCTACCTCCAGATCACAGATTCTTCAATAGTAGAGACATGTTCTATTATTTCTTCCCATAGATGCTCAACGACAGGGTTGGGTGATACTAACTGATGCTAACAAGAAAGAGAAAGGGATTAGATGACCTCATAAGGGAATGTATCGAACTTAGTATGAAGTTCTCTGAAAAGAAGTCAAATAGAAGCACTTTGAATCTCCCAGAGTGGATTTGGTTTTCAATAATACAATAAGCTAACATGTTGAAGTGTAAGCATATAAATAACTCCACTGCATATCTGCCTCACGAGACATTATGTCCCAGGTATTTAATTTTAAAGTCACACTGAACATTATGTTTTAGTTAATGAACCTTGCTTCATAAGGCAATGAAAGCATTTCTGCCAATTAGTGTCAGATCCACTTCATATACATATCCCTCTAATTCTCTGCACTCGCCCACTGGGGTGGGGGGGGGGGGTAGAAGGTAATGACTTTCCTTTCACTTTATGTACACTTTCTGTGTGGGTATTTTTACCCCCTGGTACCTCACAGTTGGTCACCTCTCTGCCAAAGAACAGCTAGAACATCTACATTTGCATCTGTACGTGCTGTTCCTTGACCCATGATCATAGCAAATTTAATTTCCTTCGTAGCAGAGAATCACCGTGTGATTCCAGCTCTGTGACATTCTGGAGAAGGCAAAATATGGAGACAGTAAAAAGCCAGGGGTTGCCAGGGACCGAGGGGTGGGAGAAGAACCGCTGGGGCACAAAGGACTTTTGGAGCAGTGAAAAGTTCTGTACACAACCATAATGATGAATATACATGTTATTATACATTTGTCCAAACCCCCAGAATGCACAACACTAAGAGTGATATGGAATAAACGATTGATTTTGGTTTTATAATGCATCAATATAGGTTCATCAACTGTAACAAACGTACCACTCTTGTGGGGGGGGGGGTTGTTAATAGTGGGGGAGGCTGTGCATGTGTCGGGGCAGGGTTATACAGGGTATCTGTACCATTCTCTGAATTTTGCTGGGAACCTAAAACTGCTGTAAAAACGTTAAGTCTTAAAAAAAAAAAAGGCCAGAAAGCAAAACTGTGGTGATTTTGTAGCATCTAGTATGGTAAGCCACCTTAGCAGAGGCCAGCAGAGGTCGCTACCTTAACGAGATGGGCTCGCACTACCCAGGAAGCCTGAGATGTCCAGATGGGACCAAGCACTAGGGAGGCCTTAGAGAGGTTCTATAGAAACCTCCTGCCTGTCCTACTTACATTATAAAGTCCCCTGTGCTGTAGTCACGTTAGGACATGTGTCTCCATTAAAGTACATGGTCTGTGAGGGGCCCCGTGGCAGACATCTTTCTGTTCCCATGACATCCAGCTAAGGGTCCCATCGGAGCTGGCGTTTCAGTCCATCTTTGTTAAGTGAGCTCTACCTGCATTCCTGCGCATAGACGTGGGCTGGGTACAATGAATTCTGAAAGGACATTGAGTGGCAGCTGTGTGAGAACACGAGGGTCCTCCTCAGGTCTTTCTTAGTAGCTATAATCCAATGCACTTCCTCCGAGGCTGGCCATCGTTGCTCTCTCTGAAGAACCACACTGCCATCTGCTGGCGGAACACACAGGAGGGCCTGGATGTCACTGGGCCCACTCTGCAGGGGCATTACTCCCAGAGTAATGCCCACCCAACCCCTGGCACGTGTGACACTTTCAACTGTGGAAACCCCAGGATCCCACCCTTATAGTTCTCCCAGCATCTCCTTGGAGGATTCTTCCTTTTCTTCAGAAATGTTTGTGTTGTTCAAAAATGTATGTCCTCCACCATGACCCCGGGCAAATTGCAGACTCTTCTGACCCCGGGAGGAAGGAAAGAAAGCATGGGATGATGGAGGAGACATGTCCCACTCACCCCTTTTCCAAGGGCCTCCTTCACCACAGCCCCAGATCTCCCGAGCAGGCTCGGTCAAGTTTTCTATAATGAGGTTTGTTTCCCATTCTAACAATTCAAACATGAAGATGCACCTTAGAGTCATAATGCCTCTGTGTGAAAACCTTCTTTGATACCTTCTGGGGAGGTCGAGAGATTACCAGCATCAAAACCTCAGTTTATAGAATCGCACAGTGTGGGAATTATATCTCAGTAAACTGCAATTTCAAAAACAAATCTCTCGGGCTGGGTGGACGTCATGGGCGTCCACGCTGAGCTCACATTCAGGGACATGCTCTATGAGAGTTCCTCACTCAATCCTCATGACCAAAGGACAGGGAGAGGCCGCCACTAATCTCCCTTTGCAGAAGGAGAAACGGGGGCTCAGAGAAGTTGTGCTCTCACCCAAGGACTCACAGCTAGTTATATGGTCCCATGTGATTTGGAACCATGTTCTTAATCACTATAGTACTCTGCCTTTCACATGCTACTTCTGTAATAGAAAAGTAAAACAAAAATCCCCTTAGAAAGAAAAAAGACTTTCCCTTTTATTAAACAAATATGATAGGAAAAAAACAAGATGTCTTCCACCAGGTGAATGTATAAACAAACCGGTGTATCTATAAGATGGAATATTATTTGGTGATGAAAAGAAATAAGCTATCAAGTCAGAAAAAGACAGGGATAAAGCTACATATTGCTGAGTTAGAGAGGCCGATCTGAAAGAACCTACATAGTATATGATTCCAATTATACGACCTTCTAGAAAAGTCAACACTAGAGAGACCGTAAACATATCAGTGGGTGCCATCAGAGTGGGACAGAGGGGGAAGCCTGAATGGGTGAAGCCCGGGGAACTTTTTCAGGGCAGTGGAGCTATTCTGTGTGACACTGTAAGTGTGGACACATGACACTATTCATTCACCAAAACCCAAGGAACCATACAGCACAGAGTGAATCTTACTGTATGCACTTTGGCAAAAATCATTCAAGAGGTCAAGGGAATCCCAGGATGGAACTCAGTCTGTGACCAGGCGTTCTAACGGCACTCAAATGTGTGAAACAAGCTCACTAAAGGGAGAGGAGGAAAGGGCGCTGACTTACGTCACTTCGGAAATGAGTGGCGTCTGCAAAACCAAAGCTAAAAGAACTGCACGTGAACACTGTACGCAAGTTGTTCGAGATTTCCGCACAGGCGCACAGTGCTAATACTGCCACACATGTGCATCAGAACCGAACAACTAGGTAAATGGATGGGGACTGTGGGAGTCGGGTTTCTCACTGGTGGAGCAGGAAGCTTCCAGAGAAGCAGGGAGAGGTGATCATGGACGAGAGCTAGCGAACCCTGGCACGAATCATGTCTAGCTTAATAGAGACACAGATGGTTACATATAGAAATGTATAGGTAAATAGATGAGAGAGAGAGAGAGAGAGAGAGAGAGAGAGAGAGAGAGAGAGAGAGAGATGGGTTAGCGTACACATTTCGGGGTTTCCTTGCTCTCCGCGGAGAGGGCCTACAATGACAGTCCAGTAGCAAAGAACCCATTTACTGCCCAGATGGTAGCTTTAAATCGCTTTCTCCAAGAAAAGGAACTAGGACTCCTTGGGGAAACGGCTGATTCTAGAACTGAGGCGAGAAATATACCGGATGAGCCTGGAGCTTCTTGTAATGCCAGAAAGTAAGAACATGCTTAACGCGCATGCACACGCACGCGCGCGCGCACACACACACAGAGAACTGTATCAAAAAGACAAAGGAACCAACTCAAAGAGTTCCCAATGGCCAAAGCTGGAACAATATGAGCAACAAAATAAAGAAGTATTAGTTATAAACCAAAGCACAAGTCAACACGGATAAGAAGAGATAATTGAAAAAATGAATTAATGTGAGCAAAGAGACAAATCGTCTGTGCACAATTCTAAATAAGTGATGTAGATAGTCCACCTTCGAGAAAACTGTGCAGAGCTTAGTGGACCACACATAGTGCCTTCCTCCCAAAGAGTACAGTCCAGAATGGAGGTTAAATGAGTAACTGCAACGGAGAAATCTGACGAACACTACCTCTGCCAGGTGACCAAAGTCAACAGCAACAGGAAAAATGACTCTTTAGCTCTGTGGTTTTCCTCCCCAAGACCCAGAGCCGCAGTCTAGTCGTGAGAAAAACATGAGAAAAATCCCAAGAGAGGGACACTCTAGAGCACTCCAAAACAAAGAAAGTCCAAGAAACACAGCTAAGAGGAGCCAAAGGAGACACGACAACAAAATGTAGTGTGATATCCTGAATGGGATCCTGGAACAGAAAATGCACATCGGGTAAAAACTAAGGAACTCTGAATAAACTGTGGTCTTTAGTTACTAATAATGCATCAACATCATTCCATTAATTGTGACAAATGCACCATAATATGTAAGATGTTAATAATAATAATAATAATAATAAGATGTTAATAATAATGCCCCGGGAGACCAGGGCACCTGGGCAGCTCAGTCGGTTAAGCCTCTGACTTCAGCTCAGGTCATGATCTCATAGTTTATGAATTTGAGCCCCGCGTCGGGCTCTGTGCTGAGAGCTCAGAGCCTGGAGCCTGCTTCAGATTCTGTGTCTCCCTCTCTCTCCTCCTTCCCTGCTCACACACACACACACACACACACACACACACACACTCTCTCTCTCTCTCTCTCTCTCTCTCTCTCTCAAAAATAAATAAACATGAAAAAAAATTTAATAATAATAGGGGAACCAAAGGAATACTGTCTTCACAGTAAAACTGTTCTAAACAGTAACATTTTATTTTTTTTTTAAATAATGACATGATGGGAATGCAAGCTGGTGCAGCCACTCTGAAAAACAGTATGGTGGTTCCTCAAAAAACTAAAAATAGAACCACCCTATGACCCAGCAATTGCACTACTAGGCATCTATCCAAGGGACACAGGTGTGCTGTTTTGAAGGGACACATGCACCCCCATGTTTATAGCACTATCAACAACAGCCGAAGTATGGAAAGAGCCCAAATGTCCATCCATGGATGAATGGATAAAGAAGATGTGGTGTATATATACAATGGAGTATTACTCAGCAATCCAAAAGAATGAAATCTTGCCATTTGCAACTATGTGGAGGGAACTGGAGGGTATTATGCTAAGTGAAATTAGTCAAAGATAAAAATCATGACTTCATTCATAATGAGGACTTTAAGAGACAAAACAAATGAACATAAGGGAAGGGAAACAAAAATAATATAAAAACAAGGTGGGAGAACAGAAGAGACTCATAACTATGGAGAACAAACTGAGGGTTACTGGAGGGGTTGTGGGACGAGGGATGGGCTAAATGGGTAAGGGGCACTAAGGAATCTACTCCTGAAATCATTGTTGCGCTATATGCTAATTTGGATGTAAATTTAAAAAAATAAAAATTAAATTTAAAAAATAATAATAATGATATGAGAAAATTAGAGAAGGAAGATATAGGGGGACAATAAACAGAGAATTTAAAACAAAATGGGTATCTCACCTTCTGCTTAAAAATACATATGTCCCAGCTAATTGAGTACTTACTAGCTGTCTAGCATTAGGCTAAGTGATTTGTGCACATTTTGTCACATAATCCTCACGAATATGCTAACGGTAAATATATCATCTCCACTTAGAGATGACAATCAGGATACATAAAAGATACATAATTTGCCCCACACCAGCTAGTAAGAGGTGGGACCAAATTCAACTCACTCCTGTCATTCACTCACCTATAAATGTGTTTAGAATGTCTTCACCACTCCACCAATCAATAGATATTGAGTACCTACTGTGTGCCCTATCCTGGCAATGGCTGGTGTTGGACCCCAAGGAGCTACAAGTCTAGTTGGAGAGACATGGGGAAAGTTCGATTTTAAGAAGGAAATATCCATCACAGTTTGTGAAGAAAGTAAATGCGAAAGAAATTTAGAGCAGGGACGTTCAGTTGGAGCAGTCAGGAAACACTTCGTGGAGAGACATGTGGGACTTGAACTAGATTCAGAAGAAGGCAAGAATTGGAAGGATGAAGGACAGGAGAGGGCTCCGGCAGGGAGGCTGAAGCCAGCGGCAGCCGTACCTGCTGGCAGGGCAGGCACTGGGGACGCAGTGGAAGGAGCCCTGGCCCCGAGAGCCAGGAGACCAGGAACTGGTGTGGCTCTCGTCTGGGCCTTCGCTCTGACCTCAGTTTCTTCCTATGGTCTGGTCTACCTCTTTACAAAAAAATGATAAAACAATAAAAATAAAAAGATGTTCACACTAACAGTTAGGAAGAGATTCTCAGCCATGGGACCCTGTGTGTCTTTTGCAGCATGGCCTCTCGGAGAGAGCAGATGGGCACAGCAGAACCCAGGGTGCAGCTGTCCCCTCGATCGGCAGCAGTCACCTGGCCTGTCTTGGAGCTGAGCATCCAATGAGAAGACACAACTGCTGCCCAAGAACTCAATTCAGGACCCACATGTTTGTTCGGCCCATGCACGTTTTTGTTTTTTCTTTCATGTGAAATCAGCTGTGGATGTTAAAAAAGTGGGGCATGTTGCGCGCGCGCACACACACACACACACACACACACACACACACACACACACACACACGTTTCAGCTCCTCTTTAAAATCACATTTTTGGGGCACCTGGGTGGCTCAGTCGGTTAAGCGTCCGACTTCGGCTCAGGTCATGATCTCGCGGTCTGTGAGTTCAAGCCCCGCATCAGGCTCTGTGCTGACCACTCAGAGCCTGGAGCCTGTTTCAGATTCTGTGTCTCCCTCTGTCTCTGACCCTCCCCTGTTCATGCTCTCTCTCTCTCTCTGTCTCAAAAATAAATAAATGTCAAAAATTTTTTTTTAATAATAAAAAAATAAATAAAAATAAAATCACATTTTGGGGCACCTGGGTGGCTCAGACGGTTAAGTGCCAGACTCTTGATTTCAGCTCAGGTCACGATTTGTGAGTTTGAGCCCTGGACTGGGCTCTATGCTGACAGTGTGGAGCCTGCTTGGGATTCTCTCTCTCCCCCTCTCTCTGTCCCCCTCCCTTGCTCTAAATAAATAAATAAATAAATAAACTTTAAAAAATAAAATCACATTTTTATATTAAATATAATTTATTGTCAAACTGGTTTCCATATAACACCCAGTGCTCATCCCAACAGGTGCCCTCCTCAATGCCATCACCCCTTTTCCCCTCTCCCTCACCCCCCATCAACCCTCAGTTTGTTCTCAGTATTTAAGAGTCTCTTATGGTTTGCCTCCCTCCCTCTCTGTAACTTTTTCCCCCTTCGCCCTCCCCATGGACTTCTGTTAAATTTCTCAAGATCCACATGGGTGAAAAAATATGGTATCTGTCTTTCTCTGTATGGCTTATTTCACCTAGCATCACACTCTCCATTTCCATCCACGTTGCTACAAAAGGCCATATTTCATTCTTTCTCATTGCCACGTAGTACTCCACTGTGTATATAAACCACAATTTCTTTATCCATTCATCAGTTGATGGACATTTAGGCTCTTTCCATAATTTGGCTATTGTTGAAATTGCTGCTATAAACACTGGGGTACAAGTGCCCTTATGCATCAGCACTCCTGTATCCCGTGGGTAAATTCCTAGCAGTGCTATTGCTGGGTCATAGGGTAGATCTATTTTTAATTTCATGAGAACTTCCACACTGTGTTCCAATAAAATCACATTTTAACACTTCTCCTGTGAGCCCTCCTCATCACAGGGCACAGGATGCAGGTGGGTACCTCCTACCTCCTTCGCATCTGACACACAAAAAAAACACATAAAACAAAGGTGAGTCTTGAGTTACAATGAACAGCCTTGGGACCACAACCCCATGTTACTTTTGACCTCAAGTGTCACCGGGAACAATTCTGGATGGAAATATCACATTTTCTATTGTTCAGTTACTGGATCATTTGTTTGAATATAAAGGATTCATTCTTTTTCTTTAAAGTAGAATAACTTTGGGGCGCCTGGGTGGCTCAGTCGGTTGAGCGTCCGACTTTGGCTCAGGTCATGATCTCGCGGTCTGTGAGTTCGAGCCCCGCATCAGGCTCTGTGCTGACCGCTCAGAGCCTGGAGCCTGTTTCAGATTCTGTGTCTCCCTCTCTCTCTGCCCTTCCCCTGTTCATACTCTCTCTCTCTCTGTCTCAAAAAAAAATAAACATTAAAAAAAAAATTTTTTTTAATAAATAAATAAATAAATAAATAAATAAATAAAGTAGAATAACTTTATTACAATATGTCCTGTTGGTCACCCTGGGTCTGTTTATTCAGTTTTACGGTGTTCCTCTTCCATGTGTACTTTCAAACTTTTTGAGGTTTTTTGGGAATGTTTTCTAGAACTCTAGTTTTCTTGCTTAAGTTTTCTTCTTTGGGGAAACCTATTGCATAAATGTTACATTTTTCCTGTCTTTTATAACTATCACTTTCTTTTAAATCCTTTTTATTTTTGCTTTTTGTTTCCCTTACTCACCTTCTATTGATCTTGAAACATTCTTGCATTTATTCATGCATGCCATGTTCCTTCTGGTGTCTCCATTTTTTTAAATGCTTATTTATTCGTTGAGAGAGAGAGAGAGAGAGAGCGAGCTGGTGAGGGGCAGAGAGAGAGAGAGAGAGAGAGAGAGAATCTCAAGCAGGCTCAGAGTTATTAGTGCAGAGGCCAAAGAGGGGCTTGATCTCACAAACCACAAGCTCATGACCTGAACTGAAATCAAGAATCAGATGCTTAACTGACTGAGCCACCAGGCCCCCGTGATCCTTCATATTTAAACAATTGTTTTTTCTACTTCTTTCCTGAATTCTCAATTTCTCATCTTTTCTAATTCTGTCTTATGTTGTTCTTGCATGTTATTTTTAAATGTGTAGATATGTTTTGAAGCATTTTTGTTTTCATCTGTTTTAGGAGCATGTCGTGATAAAGTGGTATCACTGTAGGCAGGTCATCCTGCAGATTATTTTTCTTTTTAAGTTTGCAAGAACACTTGGGGCATCTGGGTGGCTCAGTCAGTTAAGCCTCCGACTTTGGCTTAGGTCATGATCTCACAGTTCATGGGTTCGAGCCCCGCATCAGGCTCTATGCTGACAGCTCAGAGCCTGGAGCCTGCTTCAGATTCTGTGTCTCCCTGTCTCTGTCCCTCCCCTACTCATGCTCGCGCTCTCTCTCTTTCTCCCTCTCTCAAAAGTAAATAAACATTTAAAAAAATTTTTTCAATTGCAAGTTTACAAGAACTCTTTACCTTAATCTTTTTTTCCCCATTGCCCATTTTTAGCTGAAATGCATTTTTCTGAACTTCTGGAAGAGACTTGAACTAGGATAGCTTCATTCAGGGCTCAAAGAGACTCCTTTCCTGTTGGTTTTGTGAAGTGTTAAAAAATACAGCACTTACTTCCTTCAAAGTCCTGGCTCTGTTCCCTCTGACTGGATCTTCGCTTTCCTTTGTGTCTCCTGCACCTGCACCGCTTCCTTTGGGATCCTGTCCCCAGCAGTTTCTCCTCAGCGCGGGACTTTGTCCTAGAAGTTCCTGGGACATTGACTGCTCCAGCCCCTGCAGGCCTCACCACAAATCCCTCCCACTCACCCACTGGTGTGTGCAAACCACCCCCAGTTCCAGCGGCCGCTCCCGAATTGGCTCACTGCAATTTCAACTTCCTGATCATCACTTGGGGGTTCTTAGGTCTACCAGACAACCTGCTCGTACTCAGGGTTTGTGGGGCTTGTCACCTAGATCTGGCATGGATCTCATCCAGGAGTTTTAGTTTTGCTATCCCAGCCAAATTCTGTTTCTGTGGAGTGATGTGGGGAGATCCAAAACCTATACCATAACTGCCACCTTACCAAAATCTGCATTTTTGTTTTTAAATGCCGATCCTGTGTATTTAATCCTTACTCTGTACTCCCAACTACTCTCACACCCAGCAACCACAGTATGGGCTTTAACTGCCAAGCCCCGCCCCCAGCCCTCCCACTGCCCCCCTGCCTCTCCCCTAGGAGCCAACAGCACTGAAGCTGTTGCATGGAAGGGGTCACAACGTGCTTCCTGCTGAGTCTTCCGGTCTTTGCAGAATAAACCCCCCACCTGTGGGGAAACACCAAGGGCAAAACGTGTTTCGTGGCTGGCAGGTACAACCTTGCCTCCTTGCACAATTGCTCACTCCTATCTGATGGGAAATGAAGGATGTGAGTGTCAGGCAGCTGGATGCCAGGACAGGCCCTCAGGTTGCACAAGCGCTAAGGGCTGGGCGGTGGATAGGCCCCTCACACAGTTCGAGTGACGTGGATGGATTTATTTTATCAGAGGGAAGCCGGCCCCTGGGGTGTCCATGGCGTCGGCTCCACATCTGTTCCCTTCCTGGAATCCTCACTGCCTTGTACATTAAACTTCACCAGGGGATAAACTGAGCAAGAAAAAGAAAAGCAGCTTCCCAGGAATCGTTCCATAAATTTAGCCTGCTGCCTGTTTTTACACCCAACCTTTTTGTTTTTATCACGTATTTGAAAGTAAAAAAAAAAGAGTCCTTTGATCCACATTTTAGCTCCTCTTCCCTCTGAACACTTGCACACTGGTTTTATTCTGGTTCTCCAGATTTCTGGGATCAGCTCACCTCATCTTGTCTCTTGGACTTAATGCCAAGACATGAAGATCCAGGCAGGACGCTCCAGGCACCCGGCACCAGGAAACTTTGCTTCTTGGGCTCGAGCCAATTAAATCAAACTTTGCTCTGAGGCTGCTTTGGGAAGTGACAGGCTTAACAGCCCGATGAACAAACGGTGGAGTTGCCGTCACACTTGAGTTACGGTCTGTTTAAACTCCAACTCAACTGCAATCCACAGCTCCCACTTCCTGAGAGAGGGAAACCTTCAGGGTCTCGGAGGAGACGACAGTCTGAGTCCTAAAGGGGAGGTCTTCTGACTTTTACAGGGATGATGGAGAAGAAACATGATTAATACATCCTATCGTTTAAGGAGAAACTTCTTCCAAGTCCAATCCTATGGGACATAGAAATAGGAGTTTGTATGTGTGAAACAAACACAATTAAGAGTTGATCTTTGGTGGATCAAAATACATCCTGTTACTGGGAAGCCACATCACAAATACAACCTGAGAACTAGCCGTGCATCTTGCTTTTTCCCACATTGCACGTTGGAATCAATGGTCCTCGAGAGAAAAGACGGGAGGAGGGACACTGGAAATGTTGGCAAGTGTTTTCAGACATTCTGTCAATTTCGGCCCGTCCTATCAGTGAAACTTCCTAGGCTGGCACCCTGGTTCTGAATGGTAAAAATAGATTAGCTCATTTCATTTTCTGTTTCCCCAGCTGGAGAAAGTAACAGACATTGCCAACCACGCTTTGGTGAAATGTCTGAAATATGCTTATATTTATTCATCTTTCAAAGCCATCCAAATCCAAGATATGGTTTAAGATTTAATGAAACTAGTTTTAAAAAGAACCAGCCATACAATGACATAATCAAAACTAATCAGATATATGTGCACTAATATGGAAAAACAATTTGGATATACTCCCAAGTTAAAAAAGCAAATTGTATAATAGGTATAGAATGACCCAATGTTTGTGCATGATGTGTGTATGTGTGCATATGCGTGCATATACATTTTCTTTCTTATGATTAAGGAGGTTAATTATAACATTTCTCAGATATTAAAATCATAAATTCATAAGCAGAAAATATTCACATATTAAAAAAACTTTCCTCAGTTTCAGAGAACTTAAATTCGAGTTTCAGATTGATAATCTCATCTTGATAGTAGAGAAGAGGAAGACGTACTTTTGGAAGTTACTAATTAATCCATCAAAACAAACACAACTTCAATTTTCTAACAGATTAAAAACTACATTTAGGTTGTATGTACACAACACTGTCAATTCAAAAGGTTTCCATTTCTAATGTTCAGTGTTAAATTCAGACTGGAAACGGTTATCTCTTTTTTTCACTTGTTTTTAAATGAAGTATAATTGACACACAGTTATGTTAGTTTCTGGATACATATTCTTACATACACATATATTCATCCTACATGTTACTGAGTACAGAGCACAAAGAAAGAAGTTGGAGGAAATATAGAGCAGATTAGTAGCTGTATCTCCAGCCCATGTCTTAGGTTGTTCCTTCAAACAGCAGGCCCTAAGACAAGGGCATGCATGTCAATGGTTTATTGGGGGATGGCCCCAGGAAATGCTGGTGGGAGAAAGGGAAAGTCAAACCAAAGGAAAGGAAGAAAATAAAGGGTCCTAGAACAAGTTACCATGGTGGGAAGTGGGGCTTCATCCCGCTGAGCAACCCCATGACAGTATAGACGACACCCCAGACATCCCAGCCAAGGGTTGAAGAGGTCTGTCCTCCCATGCCCAACCACGATGGTCTGAGGCCCTGGGGGCATTAGCTCTGCAGACTTTGGGAAGGTTGCCCCACGCAGGAGAAAGCCCAACTGGGGCACCAGGGTGGCTCCGTCGGTTGAGCATCAGACTTCAGCTCAGGTCGTGATTTCACGGTTCATGGGTTCGAGCCCTGTGTGGGGCTCTGTGCTGACAGCTCGGAGCCTGGAGCCTGCTTCAGATGCTGTGTTTCCCTCTCTCTCTGTCCCTCCTCTGCTTGCACCCTGTCTCTCTCTCTCTCAAAAATAAGTAAAAATTTTTTTGAAAAAAGAGAGAGAAAGCCCAAGGACGGGGAGTTGCAGGCACTTGCCACAGAACACTGTGAACAAGTGACGAGACATGAGGACTGAGGCGCTATGGGGGAGACACCACACAACGTATGCTACAGGGTAGACCATGGAAGACTCACTTTCAACAGTATACTCACCAAAACACTGGATTTCCTAGAGAAAAGCAAGAGAGGCTTACAATTAAGTCAGACAATATGTGCGGAGGCCAGGGATCACTCCTCAAAGGGGACCGTCTATCTGGAAAACGCCTGCCCCAAAGGCCACCAGCCCTGGAGATGAGCTCGCCTAACACGCAGCATGGACAGTGCTGTGAGGAAAGAGCCAGCCGAGACAAAGCACATTTTGACATTTTATTCACTGATCATAAATACAGTCTCATGAATCAAGGTGATCATGAATAATGTACTAGCACCTGAAACTTGGCCACCCCAGAGCAAGCGCTCAGTGCTTCACCATCACTGGCCAGACAACTCACTGCGGCTGATCAGGGCATCTCCCCGCATCGGCGTTTGGCTTTGTGGGGATCCTCCTTCTGGTGCAGCAATTTTATTCTCGGCTCGTTCTCAACAATTTAAAAAATCATAAAAGATTGAGTGTTTGCAAGAAAATATCAAAGAGGATCAGAAGATTTTCAGTTCTTCTTAGAATCTCAAAGTAAAAAGGGGAACTAAGGAAGGAGAGGGAAGGGGACAGATGGCAGGGATCCGCCAGGTTTCTTCCCTTCCTCAGAGCATTTTACAAAAACAAAAACCAGGGGGGCATTAACGCTGTTTGGAGATGGGTTGCGTCTCTCTGATGAGCCACTCGAGGGCTTCCTGGCGGCCCTGTTTCTGCAATTCCTTCCCGATCACATCCCTGCAGGTCAGGTGGTAGTTGTTGAGCCAGTCGCACTGCAAGAGGGGAGAAAGAGGAATGGGGTATTCACCATCACACCTCTCCCAGAGGCTAAATGGGCAAACGGAGAGGCGTGGCCCAAGTGCGGAGATCACAAGTTGAGAGCAGAGATGCACAAAACTCCCCCCCACCCACCCCATTCAGGGACAAGTGGCTTCTTTGTGCTCTATTTCCCTGGAAATCAACAGGACAAGGCCACATCGCTTATGGTAAAATGCTCCTAGAACAGTCTACATACAGCATGTGGACAATGACTGAAGGAGCAGTAAACACCTGAGAGCAAGTCACGGCCTTGGCTTCCCTGAGTGCAGAGTAACCTGTAACCAGGTATCCTCTCAATGGGACCCCTGGAATCCATACGCGCAGGACATCATAAGAGGGATGGGCAGGGGGGTCTGGTGGGTCCTTCACTCACCCATGTGGCCTCATTCCCGTACACCTGGGCCATCTCTGGGTGGCAGCGGAGGGGAAGGGTGCCTACCCTAGACGGCTGCTAAGATTCCTGCTAAGAGACACACGTGAAGGTGTCCCACCAACACACGGGCTTTCCTGTCCTAAGTCCGCTGACAAAGCTGAATGAACTAGAATCAGCTGAGCCCACGTGGGTCTTGTGAGCGTGGCTGTCTAGATGAACCCAAAACCTTGGGTGGCCAAGGACTGTGGTGCCACAGGGTGGGGTGGGGAGCTCAACTTTCCAACACTCAACTGAATGTGGCCACCGCCTCAGATTTTTTCAAAGACGTAAGGAGGAAGGAGGTCTGATCCACAAGACCTGAGGGCCAAAGTTCTGCAGCCACACAAGGGTGAACTCTCCCCTCTGGGGCAGGGCGGTGCGAAGGCTGGAGGGAAGCAAGTTCTACCCAGAGGACAGCCACCCATTCTCTCCACTGTCCAGGAAGTGGGTCTGACCAGACGCTCAGCCGCAGCAAGGCTGGAGACTACCACCACCACCATGCAGTTGTTGTAACGAGCCAAATACCACCTGGGGAGGCAGTGGTGTTACAGAAGCACAGGCCTCAGGGACTACAGTCTGCACCAGATACCAACACCAGCTCAGGGTCGAGATGGGCACACAGATGCAGTGATACTGCCACCTGGCCTTGACCCCACCAGGGCTCCACTCCCCACCGATAAGAACCTACTAGCTCCTGCTGGAGCTGGGGAGCGGGGGAGGGTGTCAACAGCCGGCCAACTGCTATGGGTCAGCAGTGAGGCCGGGCAGGGCTACAAGACAGCCCGCAGTCCAAAGCGGCCAACCCCGGGGCCGGGAGGAAACTCCCAAAACCCTTTCAGTTTGTGCACACAGCCTCCGTGAGGCCTGACCAACTTCCCTAAGGCCCTGAAAACCTGCCGCTGCTCACGTTCACGAGCAAAGTCCTCAGCTGCCATCTGGTGACAAGTGATGGGAATGCAAGACCGAACCCAAAAAGCCCCTAAAGTAATTGTTAAGACAGTCTGTTTGGGAGACGGGAAAGGGCGTGACCAAGTATTTTAAAAGCCAAATGGACAGAATCTGGTTGTGGGGTACTACTGTGCCTTCAGACAGAACGACGCCCCAGATTCATTAAGTGATATACGGAAAGACGTTCTTTGGCCAAAAGAGATAATAAATGTACTCTGCCTGGTATGTTAAGTACATCTACTGTTATCTGTAGAAACTTGCTTATGATCTAAGGATAAGAAGATATTATCTGTCCTATAAAAATTGACAGAAGGAACAGTTCAGTGAATTGGCTATGCAAGGTACGGTAATGAACCACAGATTAAGACAGAGCCACTGGGGGCGCCTGAGTGGCTCAGTCGGTTATATGTCCAACTCTTGATTTCAGCTCAGGTCAGGATCTCACGGTTTGTGAGATCAAGCACCAGATCAGGCTCTGAGCTGACAGCATGGAGCCTGCTTGGCATTCTCTCTCCCCCTCTCTTTCTGCCCCTGCCCCGCTCATGTGCACACGCGCATGCACTCTAATAAATAAATAAACATTAAAAAAAAAAAACCCACTGGTCTATGTCCAATGTCATGGGGTGGACTGTGAGGTTAACAAAACTCTTTCTCCCTCAAAGAAGAATGGTCTCACTCAACCTTCTTCATGCACTATTTCCCTGGATAGAGCAGAATGTCATTGGGAGAAATGCCTCCTGATTAGTTCATTTTATCTAGACGGCAAGGATTGCAAACCCTGGGTACAGGGTAGGAAGCCACGGCCTTGGTCTTCCAAGAGAGTAAAGTGACTTATTACTGAACAGTCCCTCGCTAAGACCCTGGAAGCGGTACCCAAGGCCACGGTAAGAGACAGTGGCTCCTGTGGTCACAAAGGATTTAAGCAGGGTGGCTTCCATGCCCACCTAGTGTTCTTGTCCCCTTTCACATTAGCCATCCCCTGCAGAGGCTGGAAAAGACCCCTGCAATGCTGGAGGGACTCTTCCTGCCACAGACACAGCTGACATTGCTGCTTACAGGCTGTGTCATGTCCAGCACCCTCTACAACCACATCAGTAGGACTCGTTTAGGTGCTGCGAGTGGGAATGTCTGGCGGGTCAAGGGCACTGACAGTTAAGCACAGATGTCCACACTAAGCAGGAGGTAGATGACATTTTCTGTCACCCATCTGTGAGCTGGATGAGGCAGAAGAGGCTTCTAGCTGCAGGAATTCCATCCCACAGTCCAATAGAAGGGGCCTCCTCAAGCCTGAGGCACTTTTCTCCAGGGCCGAGCATGAGGCCTAGGTGTGCACCACTGAGGATGCCTAAAGAGGCACTTCAAGGTCCCTGGAGTGGGGTCAGTGGCTGCTTTGAGTGATAAAAACATATTCCTATAGAACCTACCACACTTGTCCTGACTTTGGCTCCCATCAGTCATCTGCCTTTGCAGGGACTTCTGACCACCTACCCTGCTCTGGAACTTGTGTCCTTCTGACTTCTGTCTTCCTGGCTTGGGAGCAGTTTTGTCTGTCCAGTGTTGACCATTCCTGCCCTGTCTCTGACCCCTCTCTGTTCTGATATTGATCACCTGGCCTGATCCCTCAAGGCTTACTCCAGGTCCTGGTGCCTGTCACCTCACCTGGCTGTGTGGGCCTGGGGACCCACCAGCGGACTTGAAGGGGTTTCAAGACCTGTTTCCTTCTGAGCTTGATAGGTGAGCACTATTGTGCTCCTAGCTTTGTGAAGAGTTTCACAGCCCAGAGTGACTGGAATAGTAGCTACCACCTCTCTCCTTTCTGTGTGGAAACTGGGCATATGATAATAGATTTTGCTTTTCATGCCCTTAATGTTTCATTCAACATTAGAAAACAATCTGGTATGCGCAATGGCCAACAGGCCCTTCCACCCATCTGGCTTCTCATAGGGGAGACACATGGCCCATGGTTTGCTAAACACGCCTCAGTGCAGATATGGCTCCTGCCCTCATGGAAAGCAATGGCAAATTATTCCCTCTCACGAAACCTTACAGCCCCACAATAGTGCAGGGAGGACCCCTACCTGGAGAGCCAACAAATACAGGAAAAACACCTACAGACCACAGGAGACCTAGAATCTTCAGACTCAGGTGGCACAGACCTCTAAATTAAAAAGTGAGAACAGACTAGAGAGCATAAGGTAGCTCCCCACCCCTACTTCCACTCTGTCACCTCCAAGCCACCCTCTTACCTCTTTGTCTGTAAGAGAATCCACATCTATCATTTTGGTCTGTATCGGAACCAAAGTTAAAGGTTCAAAGGTCAGGCTTCCCCGGTTATTGAAGTTGTACTGTTGGAAAAAGAAGAAAACAGAAGCTTTTACTTCTCCCTCTCACAATGAACCACCATGAGGTCATTCCCACCAGCCAGGACCACCCCTCAGGGCCAGGTGTGACTGGGAACCAAGAAGGGGTCAGAGCATTTTCAATCGGCCCAGGAGGCACGATGAACCCAGCTGATGTGACTGTCCAAAAGCTGCTCCGCCGTGCAAACAGCAGCCATCAGAAGCCGAGGGGCTCTCAGCAGCAGGTCCACAGGCTAATGTCCACGGTGATGGAGAAGAAGTAAGGAAACAACATGGCAGTGTCTGGATGAGGGGCATCACTGGTTTTGGTTCTCAAGACTCTACGGCATATAAGTGCCCGACACCACTTTTATTTAACAGTTAACCGCGTGGCCTGTCCTGACCTGCTAGTCTCATCAGGTGACATATAACAGGTTTGTCCATCCTACACAGTATGGAATGGCCACGGCACCTGAGGGCATGCTGGGTCTCTGTTCCTGGCAAGGCCTCTGGGAGTGAGAAGAGAGGTCACTCTCACAGACAGTGACTTCAACATGCAGATCCCTGCAGGCTTAAGAAGCCACTTCTCTCTAACTGTTTGATTTCCAGTCACTCACAGAAGAGGAGTAAGCAGGTCTTCTAGGTAAAGCCTAGCACCTGACGCCCTGCATCCTCTTGTAACAGTGATGGGGAGAAGGAGGAGCCCCTGTCCTCTGCAGGGCACCGGACCTATCTTCTCGCCAGCCTGTGGGGCCTGACCCACAGTATAACTCATGGCTCCTCAGGTTTACCCAATAAAAATCATCTAGGGAATTTGTTGAAAATATAGTTTCCCGGCCCCAGCTCTGGGTCTGGGGTCTGGGAGGGGCCTTTAAGTAAGCACCTCCCCCACCCCCTGCCCCTGTAGAGGAAGCATCATGACAAGAAGCTGCCTCTAGCAAACTCAGACCCAAATCACATCCAGCAGGGGCCTGCCTGGGGCTCCATGCATTCCAGTTCTGGGTCCCAGTTCATGAAGAATTTTCTTTTTGGCTTTGCAGAGGAGAGTGATTTCTAGGAAACTCTCCACTATGGGAAGGAAGCTCCATTTCAGCTCCAAAATGGCACACTCTTGACTCCAAAAACAAACATCTTTATCTTCCCTCATTAGGAAATAATGAAAATTTCACAATAAATAAATACATAACTACCTACCTTGGTCTTCACAGGGACCACCAGGACAACATTTTCAATGCGAATTCCAAAAGCCCCATCTTCATAATACCCTGGCTCTAAAAGACACCAAACCCAGAAATGAGAAGCAGCCCATGATGAACGTGCACATGACCACTCCTGGGATGACAGCCCCACCCTGGAGGGGGAGAGGAAACAGGTGAACAGTCCCCTCAATCCAGGCCCAAGAGCCCAAAGATGCCTCCTCCTCCCACATGGCCACTTTCAATAGATCTTCGAGGAACAGAAAGGAAGGTTCTGAAGTCCCTGAGTACAATAACAGGATCCACCACAGAGATCACAGCGCATATTCATAAGCCATAATGATGCACGCATTACAATATATTCACAGAGATCTGTTAATGACGTGGGAAAAGGAAGTACATTAAGAAAGCAGAATACAAACACTATGTCCAGTATAATCTGAATGATTAGAAAAAAGATATATACACATATGAAAGACCAAAAGCTAATACATCAAAATATTAAGTAGCATTTCCTATGGATGGCTGGATTACAAATGATTTTCATTTTCTTCCATATGCTGTTCCACTGTCTCACTTTTTCTAATTTTTTTTTAACGTTTATTTATTTTTGAGAGAGAGAGAGAGAGAGTGAGTGTGTGAGCAGGGGAGGGGCAGAGAGAGAAGGAAACACAGAATCCAAAGCAGGCTCCAGGCTCCGAGCTGTCAGCACAGAGCCTGACACGGGGCTTGAACTCACGAACCGCGAGATCATGACCTGAGCTGAAGTCAGATGCTTAACCGACTGAGCCACCCAGGTGCTCCCCATCTCACTTTTTCTAAAATGAACACGTGTCACTTTTATAATCATAAAAAGTTGTTCTTAATTCAAGGAGACAAGAGGGGGAAAGTATATCTAATTTACTTTAAAATAAGTATAAGAAACAACAGAGAGTGTTCAAACAGGCTCAGAGATCCATGCATGCACTGGGTGAGAGGGACACATACCGTCGGTGACGATCATGCCTGCTTCCAACGGCTCATCAGAGAATGTTTTATAACTGATGCCACAAGGACCCTCATGAACATTCAGGAAAGACCCAACACCGTGTCCCGTTCCGTGCAAGTAATCCAGGCCAGAATCCCATAAAGCTGAGCGGGCAAATGAGTCAAGAAGGTGTCCTGAAAGACACATAAGAACCACTTGATGCTATTTGTCCAGTACTTTTTCAATTTGCAAAGCACTTTAGAGATTAGATTTATTATGTTTGGCTCCAGAAGGTGAAACAGAAACCAGCGTGTAAAAGTTACTGGAGGGTTCTGATTTCAACCTGGCACAAGGAAGAGCTAACAATCAGAGCTCCCGAGGACGGCCGCTCCCCAGCCAATCAGAGCTCAGTCTGAAGCCAGAGGATTGTTTGTCCACGAAGCCAGCAAGGGGACGGCCGCCGGCAGCAGCTGAGGGTGTTGGCGATAGGGACATTCCCTTCCCAGTTCTGGGACCCGGAGGTTTCAGGATTAAAACCAGACTGCAATAAAAGGGATGCCCAGGGAGATGAGTGCAGGCTCCATCTAAGATTCAAGGTCCAGGTGTTGTCAACTCCCTGTCCAGTGCCCCATCCATCGGTCCTCAAGCAAACTGGCATATATCTGAAGTCAGGTTCCCAGTAAAATAAATCCCGACAAGGATCCCAACCAGGAGGCCCTGGCCCAGCACTGCAGGGCAGAAGGAGGCTGCACCAACTTCCGCTTGGGCCCTGAGGCCTTCACGCCCGGCTGCACTCTCCTGGGAGCCACCTTTATGTGTCATCCGACACCTGAAGTGGTCAGGAGAGAGGTATACAGCCGGCATCAAGCCCAAACCTCAGCCTGCTCCCTGGGAGGCCCTCTGAGCTCAGCCAGCGGGTCCAGGAGACTCACTTCCTGCGGCACACCCACCTGCCCCGGACGGGCCTGAAGGGACTGGGGCTGACACGACAAGAAAGGACATGTTCTTCCTCTCACATTTAGACACGTTTGGTGTCTGAACAAGAACCAGCCTGTCACATGACAGAAGGAACCACCTACCTTTGGTTCCAGTTGGAAAAACGGCTGCGCTCACAGCTATGTGGCCCTTGAGGACATATGTGAAGCATTCCTGCCAAAGAAAACCCAGGGGGCGTGTTGCAGAACCGGGACAGAGGTGTTAGTCCTGTAGTTTTCCAGCAGTTCAAAAACCTTGCTTCTGAAGGTTTTTAGCAATACCACAGAGAAAATCAGAGTGAAAAGAAAAAGAAATCTGGTGGGAAAAAAGCTTGGTCATAGGACCAATTTTCCAGAAAACCTTGAAATTAAATTGAGTAGAAGAGAACTGTCAGAGACACGATCCCACAGATCCTTCCCTGGTAATGAACATTCCAATATACTCTGAGCACGAGAAAGCCTGGGAAAGTAGGAGAAAGTACTGGTGAAGCCAGCTAACATTTCCCGAGCGACTCCTCTGTGCCAGGCATGGTAGTAAACACTGATCATTTAATCCCACACTTCATGATGGAGATGCTGTGGTCATCCTCACTTGACAGAGAGATTAGCCAGCATGCTGGGTGGCTCACTTCATAAGCAGCAGCATCTGGCCTTGAAGCCAGGCGGTCCTGCTTCAGCCTCTGTGCCCTGACCAGTGTTATACTCAGGGGTTATCCCTAACTGCCTGGATGAAGAAAGTGCTGCTTGGAAGGTTAGGGGTTTGCTGGTAAGGTGCAGAGTTAGGACTAAACCCATACTCTTCAGTCTGGTCTGGAATTCTTTCTCCAGAACAAAAAGAGTCACACCAAAGGTATATGGACCCAAGGTCAAACTCCTCTGAGGGGCTCATGCCTACAAATAGATGAGGCACAGGACCTGAGTATGAAGCTTGCTCTGCTGCACTGCCTGAAACTCTCTTCCTTGGATAAACTTCCTGCAGAAGTTCCCAGAAAAACAGATTCACTGAGAATCAACCAACATTCACTAGGTAGTGACTGATCCGGGAACTTGCAAGGTTCACGGAACCTTTACAACCAGCCCTGGAGGCAGGTACTCTTATCCCCATTTCTGTGGATGTGTCTGTGTGCTTTACTCAGGGTCACAGAGCCAGTAAACAGCAGAGAAGACCTCAAGTCCAGACTCTAGACTCCTGGTGCACATCTCTCTACCTCACTGCTATCTCCTCCTTTCCAGGCCAGACAGACCAAAAACTGAGCAGTGTATATCATTTCAGAGGGTTCCTACAGCCAAGCCTATAAATGGAAATGCTGAACTTGAAAAAAGAAGGGGGTGGCTTTCAGAACCAAATCTAGATGCTGTTTGTAAAAAACGTACACTTCACTACTTCATTCCCATCCCTAGAGATTTCCTGACTCAAGAGAATACTACTGACGCTGTTAAACTTGAATCTGAGTTCCTTGACCTTAGCAGACAGAATGCTTTTAAAATGTCTCCAGTAATTAATTAAATGGACATCATAAAGCAGATAAGCCTGACTCCACAGTAATGAGCTATTTTACTATCCCACATACAAATTTTACTTAGTTACACAATTCCTTTTCATAAAAGCAATGCTCTTACGAAAGCAGAGAGGCCCTCTCAAGTTTTCTGCTCCACCTTACCTTCTCATAGGCTGTAGGGGTCCCAAAATGCATGGTCCGTGTCACATCTGTGGTTCCATCCCTTTCCAGAAGAAAGGACAAATTAGTTTTCACTCCAAATAAGCTTTTGCTCAAATATGAGGTAGGTGAGGCCACTGCTGGTGGCCACGTAAAATAGTGCAGCCACTTTGGAAAGTAATCTTCAGCTCCTTAAAAGGTTATAAATATGGAGTTACCACATGACCCAGCAATTCCACTCCCAGGTAAATGCCCAAGAGAAGTGAAAATCTAAAAACCTGTATACAGATGAACATAAGGGAAGGGAAGCAAAAATCACAAGGAGGGGGACAAAACATAAGAGACTCTTAAATACAGAGAACAAACTGAAGGTTGCTGGAGGGGTTGTGGGGGGGGGATGGGCTAAATGGTAAGGGGCATTAGGGAGGACACTTGTTAGGATGAGCACTGGGTGTTACACGTAGGGGATGAATCACTGGAATCTACACCTGAAATCCTTACAGCACTATACGCTAACTTGGATGTAAATTAAAAAATAAATTAAAATAAAATAAGAAAAACCTGTATACAAACGTTCATAGTAGCATTATTCATAAAACCCAAAAGGTAGAAACAACTTGAATGGCTATCAATGGATAAACAAAATGTGGTATCTATACAATGAATATTACTTAGTAATTACAAGGAATAAAGTACTGACACACACTAGGTCACGAATGAACCTTGAAGACAGAAGCCAGACAGAGAAAGCCATGCATTATATATAATTCCATTTATAGGAAATGCCCAGAATAGGCAAACCCGTAGAGAGAAAGTATAGTAATGGTTTCCTAGGTAGGGGAAAATGGGAAGTGACTGCTAATGGGAATGGGGTTTCTCTCTAAGGGTGATGAAAATGTTTCAAAATTGCTTGTGGTGATGGTTGCACAATTCTGTGAATATACTAAAAACCATTGATTGTATACTTAACGTGAGTAAACTGTATGGTATGTGAAGTATATCTCAATAAAGTCGCTTAAAAAAACTAAATGAGACAAAGTAGGAATGCAAGGATGGCCTCATGTACTGAGAGTAAACTCGTCAGGCCCTGACACACACAACGCGAGGACTGTTTCATGGGAGACGCTGTCACTGGGGTCATAAACGAGGGGGAAGAGGACAAAGTAAACAGGAGGCTGCTTCTATCAAAAGAGGGCGGGGCGCCTGGGTGGCTCAGTCAGTTAAACGTCCGACTTTGGCTCACAGTTTGTGAGTTCGAGCCCCGCATCTGGCTCTCTGCTGTCAGCACAGAGCCTGTCTAGGATCCTCCATCCCCCCTTTGTCTCGGCCCCTCCCCCATTTATGCTCCTCTCTCTCTTTCTCAAAAATAAACATGAAAAAGAAAAGAGAGAGAGCCAACCTCCAATTCCTCCCATCAGGACAACAAAAGACTGAACCCTAAAAATACCCAAAGGTATGGGGCGCCTGGGTGGCGCAGTCGGTTAAGCGTCCGACTTCAGCCAGGTCACGATCTCGCGGTCCGTGAGTTCGAGCCCCGCGTCAGGCTCTGGGCTGATGGCTCAGAGCCTGGAGCCTGTTTCTGATTCTGTGTCTCCCTCTTTCTCTGCCCCTCCCCCGTTCATGCTCTGTCTCTCTCTGTCCCAAAAATAAATAAACGTTGAAAAAAAAAAATTTATAAAAAATACCCAAAGGTATCTCTTAGAACACACTAATCCATACCTGTGACACAGAAAGGATAACTTCTAGAATCCTGCTAAAATTTAGAAGCGAACCAAAATTTACACCAGTAGCCAAATAATCTCAACACCCTCAGTTCTAGGCTGTTATCATGAATACCAACCCATGTGTCCCAAGGCTAGGCTGTGGTTTCCATGCACGGGGCGAAGCTCACTTAAAGATCAGGCTCCCCCTCAGCCATGGTCCCAACTGCAGTGGGAATGGAGCATTAAAAGGCCTTGCTCGTGCCCTCTTCATGCAGACAACACCTGTTCCAGCTCCCTCTCATGGCTTCCACATTGAGACCCAACCAACTCTTGGGTTCTCCTCTGAGAAACTTTCTAGAGGATAAGTGTGAAAAGGAGCAAGATATAAAGACAAAAATTCAGAAATTTGGGGGCAACCTAGTTTCTCATTCATTCATTCAAAATTAATCCCTTACCTCCCAAGGCCCTGAGGCCACTACAAGTCCAGAGAGCTAGCAGGTGGTTTATGAGCTAGAGCAGAAGACTTTCCAGTGGTTTTGAAAGCTTGCTTTCAGTTATTTATTTAGTATTTAACAACACTCGGCCAAGAACTAAACATTCCTATCAAACAGTCTTTTGTGGGAAGAGTCACCACTGGGCTCTTTCAACCACGGGTGGAAAAAAAGGACAAGACACGGGAATGAGTCCATTAGCGGCAGGTGCAGAGTGAGAGTCTCAGCTGAGTGCTCTCGGCTGGAGCCTGGCTTGCCCCCTATTCAACTGCTTTGAGCCAACATCGTCAAGTTCTAAGGCAGCCCTAGTTCACTTACTTGTATTGAGCTCCCGAGTCAATCAGGTACACCTCATCTAGCGACAAGGTCCTATTCGTCTCAGGGACTGGCCTAAGAAAGTGAATTAAAAATTAATTAGTCCACAAATGTAAACACTTCCTGAATCTGGGAGGGGGACAAATAAGAGTTCCTTATGCTATTCTTACAACTTAGGTTAAGTCTGAAATTATATCAAAATTAAAAGTTACCAACTAAATTAATTATTCCAAATAATTTAATCTTCTAGAACTAGTCAAAGACCCAGTCGACCTATCTCCCCAACTGGATAAAGAGATCAAGAGAAGGAAGAACAACATATCTCTTTATATCTAGCTCCATATGTGCTTGGAACAAAAAAGATGTTCATGAAATAATTGTAAAAGTTACAAAAATAATAATCATTAGATGCAGCAGGACCAAGCTAGAGTCCTCAGAACTGGGAATATAGCAGCCAGGAGTCACTTGTCTCTGGGTGTGGGGGTCCCAGGCCCCGGCCTCAGCCTCCATGTAACTCCCTCAGTCCTGACCCCATCAGGAGCCTGCCCACTTGCTTCCTAGGCCACCAGACAGGCAGGAGGTAAATTCCTCAATTTGGGAGGAAAACTAAAGGGATTTTTACTGGGAAATGAAGTAGATCACAATGTTCTTACGCCAAAGCACTTTTTCTAAATGAACACGAAGCACTTTTAAAAAGTGATCTGATTTCCCCAGGCCACTTCCAGACAGTGTCACTGCACTGGGAAATGCTACAACGAATAATAGCACTTCAAGTCTCTGCCCTGCCGTTGAGAGAAGGACTCCTTCATTTCCAGGCACCACCCCCTCTCCAGCACTACGGGCATCAGTGGCTACTTGGGCCGAACGACTGAAAAAGACAACCAGACATGGAAGCAACGTCCTGCTTCTCAACAGGCTTCCAGCAGCCCATTGTGAAAACATGCCAAAGTAGAAGCAGGCATCTCCCCCATTTGATCGGAGTTCTTTTTAATGTGTTAATTACATGTAAAATTCTAGGATAGTATCCAGCCAAGAAATTCATCACCTGAATTAAACATAAGACAAAAACTGGAGTCCTTTTGATATTTTAATTTTGGAACAGAAGCATTAATACGAGAGAGCTGCACAATCACAGCTGTGACTGTCTCCCACACAGCTTCAAAATCTGCCCCAAGACTAAAAGCTCTAAAAGCAACTATTAAAAGGGGGTGGGGGTGAATCTCTGCCCAAGTACAGCCCAGTGAGACAGACCAAGTGATCTTCCCCCAGACTGTGTACCTCAGACATGGAGCAAAGAACTCAGAATGTCCAACACAAGGCAAATCCATTCAACTGGGCAATTCTGAAAGCTGAAGCCCGATAACCAAGCCAAGTTCCATTTCCCACCATCTCCACAGACAGATCAGCCCTAAACTTATCAGTGCCCCTCCCATCTCACAGTGCAGGGAATGCTCAGCTCTGTGAGTCCACAGGCTCTTATAGGTCATCTGCTAAAATGCCTCATAGGCTGGGTGCCAAGCCCACAAGGAGGGAAGAAAGGGTGCTGATTATCTCCCTAACCACAATAGTATGCTCAACAACCTCATGATAAGTTTTTTGGTATGGAGTGATGGAGCTCACAAAGATGTCTGGACTCCTGCATCAAAATGGCTGCCATTATCAAGAAAGACAAACACCGATCACCATGATCAAGAGCTATGAATACAGCTTCTGTAGACACAGAAAGGAAATGGGGACAACCCATTTGACTACATCCTGAAGAATGTCAGTGCCATACACCTGAGCCTAAGTGGAGGCTCCCAAAAGGCAGAGAGTGGGAGATTGAGAGAAAACAAGACCTCATTTCACATATAAGAACAGCCTCAACAGACAACATGGGGGTGGGCACTGGGGCCTCTGGTAAAATAATGTCTCTCCCCTGCTCAGGCTCCTGTGCAGAAGCAGCAGCAAAGCCAGGCAGCGTGCTCCTCCGCATGCCTTACGCGTAGTGAATGATGGCGCCATTGGGTCCCGTACTGGAAATCGTTGGGAAGCTCAGGTCCACAAAGTCAGCCTGTTGTCTGGAACAGAAAGACACAGAGAGCACAGCGGCTTCCAGAATCTTATTGTGCCAGCAATCAGGGCCCTCTCAGCCTCATTTAAGTTGCCAAAGAAATGACCACAAGGTTCCTGCACACACGGATCCGTACCTGCGAAATTCCTCAGCCTTGTCGGCAGCTGAGATCTCCGACACACCACCTTTGGGCACCTACAAGGAAGTTGCTCATAAGTCATCTGGAGTGATAAATTCACGTGTTTATTACATGTTAAAAGGGATGCATTAAAAGCTTATTTTTTCCTCATTTCCCATGTCCTGGCTGTCCAACCTACGGGACACAGCTGAGGTCTTGTCTTCAACAAGGAGGGAACTTTCTAAGACTCTTACCAAAGCAATCTAAAGTAGAAGGGTTTAGGGGCCCCTGGGTGGCTCAGTCAGTTAAGCATCCATCCAACTTCAGCTCAGGTCATGATCTCACGGTTTGTGAGTTCAAACCCCATGTCAGGGTCTGTGCTGACAGCAGCCTGGAGCCTGCTTCAGATTCTGTGTCTCACCCTCTCTCTGCCTCTCCCCCACTTGTGCTCTGTCTCTATCTCAAAAATAAATAAAAAATTTAAAAAAAAAATTAAAGTAGAAGGGTTTCTATCCTTTCAATTTTTCACTTAACTCTCTGCCCCAGTGTTATACCCTAAAACCTCCCCAAACTTAATCCATCTAAGTTGAAAAATTCAAAACCATCTCCTGCTAGGATACTGTCCTACGAAAGTCATCCTAAATACGTAAAGAAGATAAATGAAAGGTATTATTACAGGGTGATTAATAACGGCCAGAAAATTAAAAAGGATCTAAACACCTGAAAATAGGAGCAATGGCAAATTGGTCTAACCACTAAACGCAACCTCTCTGCTTGGATCCTTCTGTTTGTTAAATTTTTTTTATTCGAGTATAGTTGACACACAGTGTTATGTTAGTTTCAGGTGCGCAACACAGTGATTCGTCATCTCTATTTATGCTATGCTCGCCACAAGTGTAGCTACCATCTGTCACCTCACAATGCTTTTACAATTTGGATCCTTTTTTTAAGGCCTCAAAGCACATGGAAAATGCTCACGCTGTGGTGCTAACGGAATAAAATAAAATACAAAATCGTATGTATACACTGAGAGATGTGTAAAACTTATTTACACAGAAGGAAAATAGCCAGAGAGAATAAAATAGTTACACACAGGGTGATACCCTTATTCCAGTTTAAGCTACTTTTAAAGAATTGTTTATATAATATTTAAAGGGAACATGTGATTGTTTAGTAATGACACAAAGAAATCCTCCTGCTGTCAACCATAAGGAATGAAAGGGCAAGAAACTAATGGCCAAGAGTCAATTTACTATGAAATAAAAAGTTTTAAGTCTTAAATTGAAGTACACAAAGATCTTTTTCTCTTACTATAATCAGCTTGCCTAGAATATTATTGTGAGTCATTTTTCCTCATAATGAAATTCCACTTAGTTATAAGACAATGCCTTGACCCAAAAAGGATCCTCTCTGTGAAGGAAATTCTGTCTTCATCTGTGTTACTATTTTCTACAACTAAAAAAACTTCTAAATACACACACACCAAATTTCCAGAAAGAACTACCAAAAGTAAGGACTAAACTTAGATCAAGACCTTACACCTTGTGGTCACCAGAGCATGGAGGTGCCACGGTTTGAATCACATGTTGAGAACTTCTGAATAATCTACATCCATGTGTTAAAACAAGACGAAGAACCAACCTCTTTCTCCAGCCAGTTAAAGAGTTCACAGAGGGCAACAGCATCTTTAATCTGTGCAAAGAATAGAGACAATTTTTTTTAAGTTATTACTGAAAATCAGCTGGGCAAATTCAGTGCCCAGCCCTAACGTGGTTCTGAGAAAGTCGGACCCATCGGACACAACCAGGGAAGGGCCTACCGAGAGCAAAGTCAAAAATCCCTCAGTGGATTCATTCCTGCCCTCCAGAGGCAGGAAAGACAAGCCACTGGCAAATGCCATCTGTGGGCCTCAAATCTTTCTAGACCCACCACTGGCCTTGAAACATACCTTGGGCCTTTTAAGAGGCATCACCTTCTTACTCTTCTTCTTCTCCATCATCATCATCATCGTCGTCGTCGCCTTTTTTGTGTTATACATTGTACTTTATAAAGATCTAGCCCACTGAGTATTCTACTTCATTTTCTCACTAATGCTGGAAGGCTCCAAAAATTTCCAATTTTGTGCCAGGCTCAAAGCCACACAGCAGGTGAGGGACTGGGCCTTCCAACCACCATACACGCCCCCTTTGCACCGGCTGCTTTACTCACGTGAGCTCGCCGCATGCCTTCTGATTCGGCAGAATTCTTCACAGCTTTGGCGATGCAGATGGGGGTGTAAGGCATACAGCATCGATGATCCTAGGGGCAAAAGGCGTAGTATGGGAAACTGAGTCTGGCTCCACTCACCCAAGACCAAGGTAATCACCTCTTCACCCAGCACATCAAGACAGGTCACGTGAAGAGCTCCCATTCAGGACCCATGGAGCTGTGCCTGGGGATCGAAGTCCTGCCCCTTTTGGTTGATGACTCTGAGTATGACAAGAGGGGCTCAAACACTTCCAAAAGGTAAAGTACATCAAACAAGATTATTTTTCTTCTGTCCCTCACATCTTCAGCTCTCTGGCACTGCTGGCTGCCGGCCATCAGGAAGACACTGCTTTTCAAGCTTCCATGGTCATGGTCAGAGCCCATTCACAGATCAAAGCTTGACTGAAATAACCCCTTTCTTGAAAAAGCACAAAGGAGGCTTTTTCCCACTGGGGACACACACGACTGAGGGAGGGCTCCTGCTCCTTCCCATCTTGCTCAGGGATCACAAATCACCTACTGTGCACGGTCTGATCGTAAAGGGCTGGGGAAGACCCTTCCCAATGAGAACGAGTCAGAGGCCAGCCCTGCACTCCGGGAGGGGGGTTTAGGATCACCTTGCACTCGCACAGAGCTCGTTGAAAGGCTTTCATTCCTTCTAGGCTCCTTATTCCCTCGCTCCTACCTGCATAGCCCTCATGAAACAGAGAAGGCAGGCATGGTCCCCTAACTTAGGTCAAGGAAACAAATCTCTGAGCAGATGAGTGTCACACAGTGTGAGAGTGGCAGGGCGTACTGGCAAGCCAGGTCTCAGTGGGCCAGGCCTGGGCTCTTTCCAGGATGGAGAAGAGAGGAGACCCCTGGGCTTGCTAAAGGGCTCTTGGCAGCCAGAGGCTCCAGACAGGATGTTCGAAACAGCTACAATCCAAGGTGGCTTGGATTCCAGTCATGCCCTGGGCCCTAGTTAAAATGAGAGGACAGGTGTTCACTGCTTAGAATAACCCAACGGGCTGAGTAAAGGGCAGGGGTATCACTATCATTTGACTTTCAACAAGTCCCCAACTTCCCAAGCCCCTCTGGGCCTCCAGTCTCCTTAGCTGTAAAATGTGGTGAGGGAGGAACACACGCAGAGTAGTGTTTCCCAGAGTTCTCCTACCACCTACACAGCTCTTACACCAGCTGCCAGCCCTCTAGACCTTTACTTCTTTTCTCTAGACCATCTTTATTTAAAAAATATTTTTTTAAATGTTTATTTATTTTTCGAGAGAGAGACAAAGCACAAGCAGAGGAGGGGCAGAGAAAGAGGGAGACACAGAATCTGAAGCAGGCTCCAGGCTCTGAGCTGTCATGGGGCTTAAACTCACGAACGGCGAGACCATGACCTGAGCCAAAGTTGGACACTCAACCGACTGAGCCACCCAGGAGGCGCCCCTCTTTAGACCATCTTCAAATCAACTTAGTTTGTTAAATTCTGTCTTAAGAAACAATTTTTATAGCATCATGGTCTCAAATACTAGAAATATTTTTTCTAGTATATGGTGAATTGCTTTTAAAACAGAGAATATGGGGCGCCTGGGTGGCGCAGTCGGTTAAGCGTCCGACTTCAGCCAGGTCACGATCTCGCGGTCCGTGAGTTCGAGCCCCACGTCGGGCTCTGGGCTGATGGCTCAGAGCCTGGAGCCTGTTTCCGATTCTGTGTCTCCCTCTCTGTCTGCCCCTCCCCCGTTCATGCTCTGTCTCTCTCTGTCCCAAAAATAAATAAACGTTGAAAAAAAAAATTTAAAAAACAGAGAATATTTAAATAAACCTAAATATTAGTATATACCACCTAAAATCATCTCTCATGCCACACTCTGGACAACACAGGACTCAATGAGTTCTAAGGGCCCTCAGACTCTCAACATGGCTCTAGCCCAAAGGGCTCATCTAGGGAGAGGACATCTCTGATCTGACAATCAGTCCCCGAGATCTTCCAAAACAACCTCTGTTTCAAAGACAAAGCTGCATGATGCCACAACTGGGAAGGGGCTGGCAGATGGAATGTGGCCAACTTTGGATGGGCCTCAGCAGGGCTACCAACCTTGGGGATGGTCTCGCTTACGGCGTAGCTGGCCTTGTCGCTGACCCACACCTTCTCCCTTGGGGAGAGATTGGCACACAGAGCCTTGAGCTCGCCCAGGATGGACTTGTAGGGAAGCACCTGGATTCTGTATTCGGCTTCTAGGCCCAAGTCAAAAAGCAGATGCTCCTTCACATTGGGGGCATCTATGCGGTCACCATCAATGAAGAGCCTGCAGAGGGGCCAGGGGTGAGGTGACAGAAAAAGGAGGACATGTGAGTGAGGGGGGGAAGCACACACCCACACATACACAACAGGCTCCACCTTCTAGCAACCGAAACCAAGCAGTTCCCCTTCCTCCCCATTCCCTTCTCAAATCCTGCTCCCCAAACTGTGCCCCTATCCCCGTGTATGTTATCACCATCCACTCCATTCCCCCAGCCGGGATGTGGACACTGTCCCTTCCCTCCACTAAGATCTTTGGGCCTATAGTGTAAATCCTGATCAAATCTGTCCAGCTTTGACCGTGGCCTTGCCTAGTCACCAGCCAGGTTCAGGCTGCCCCCATCTCTCTGCTGGATTAGCACCAGAGCCTCCTAACTGGTCTCTGCATCCAGTCTTGCCCCAGCCAGCACAGTTTCCCCAGCCATAGTATTCTTTATGATTTACAAACCTGATCATGTGAAAAAAGTCATTCAATAGCTCCCCAGTGTCCTCAGGATAAAGGTCCAAGCTCCCGGACACCGCTCATGGGCCTTCCTTTATGTGGCCCCTGCTCACCTTCCGGCCTCACACTCTATGTTCCCACCACACTGAACCACTCCAGGCCCTCCTCAGGCAGCGTGCTCTCTCCTGTCCAGAGCCACTGAAAATGTCATGCCCTCTGCTTAGACCACCATTCTCCTCACTCCCTGCTCACCTAGCCAACGCACATGCGCTCTTGATCTCTGCTTCGATATTACTTTCCCCAAGAGTCTCCTCTGATGCCCAAGTTTAGGTCAGGCCCCTCCTGTAACATCCATACCCATCCCACTGACGAGTCAGTGCCCACTTACATGCCCTGAAGCCCCTGAAGAGACATTCATCCCCCAGCTCCAGCCCAGCACCCTGTCTCATTCACCCTAGCACCCAATAGAGACCCTATCAACTTAATAAATGTTATCTGAATAAAGAGCCATCCAAATAAAAGAACAACTGCAGGAAGGCCACAAGCAATGCTTTAATACATAAAGTTTGACGGGGGGGGGGGGGGGGGGGCTTCCGGTGTCATTTCTGACCTTCCAAATGCCTGGGTTTATTTGAACTATGGCCCCAAGACTGTATAACTGAGCTGTACATCCCTTTGCACTGGCTGCTACAAAATTTAGAATCAAATGTGTGGCCTGACCAAGACTTTGCAGCAGGAATTTTGTGAAATAGCTTCATTCTGGTTTTGTTCTGATGTCCTGCCTGGTTTGTTTGGTTTTTTCCCTATCTTCTAGTACTAGAGAGACTTTCATAGATTTCAAGTTATTTGGAAGATTAAGAGAGAGGCAGGATGTAAAAAAAAAATACCTGCTGTTAAGGAAGACAAGAAGGGAAAGGAAAGAGGAGCGGGAAAGGGAGAAAGCAGAAGAAAAGCAGTGCATCAGCGGGACGTCAGGTAGTGACGGGGTCAACCAGCAAGGGGAGACGGGGAATCTGAGGAGCTGTGAGGAAGGAAGGACTTTCCAGCGTGGCCCAACACTCACATGATCGTCTCCAATCCTATGATTGCATAGGAGAAAAACACCGGATTGTGCTCCACATCTGATCCTCGGAGATTGAACAGCCCTTAAAAAAAAAAAATAAAAGCCCCGTCACTTGCCTGACTTGAGATTACAAGAGAGAGCCTGTAGGGGGAGGGAAACGCTTCAACATCCATGGAAGGCTTCCATGGAAGGATTCCGTGGCATCTCTCAGAAAAGCCGGAAACCTCACTTCCTGGTTCCACTTGGAGCTGCAGTCGCTCATGCCCGCCAAATGATGGCACCAAAACTGTTTCTTATGCTACCATATTGCTGTCCCGGGAACAGAATGGAAGTTAGTCAAAAAACAGGAGGATTACCCTCCAAAGAGTTGAAATTGTCCCCCTGGTGGTGACCTGCCAGACCTGGCCTTGCTGCAGCAAACTGGCATTCCCAAGTAAAGGGAAAGGAGCCAAGCACTCTCTCCCTTCTGAAGCAAACAACGTCCTGGGGTAGAAAGACTGAGACCCACCCAGGATGGTGAGGGAGCCCAACAAGGCCCAACAAGGCCCTCCGGCTAAGAGTCAAGGAGCCCCGAGGAGGCGGAGCTTCCCAGCAGAGGAACAAAAGCAGGGAGTGAGTGGTGGTGGCTTTTAAGCCCAAGAATGAAGCCCATTATCGGAGCCTACCCAAGGGTCAGCTATGATACCGAACTGGAGTGGAGGCCCCACCTACAGCCAGTGTTAAAGGTGTTTGGGGAGATCACTGTATGTTTAAAGTCTGGGGAGATCATTGTATGTTTAAGAAACTAAAGTGGCCAGCAGAGAGAACAGCTAGGGTCTCAAAGCTTCCAGATGCCTAATGCTTGCTCTCCTGAAGAATACAGTACTTAAAAACTCCTAGTGAGAAAAGCTCTACGTCTATTTTAAAATAATGGCTTCTCTGTCCATCAACTGATGAATGGATAAAAAAATTGTGGTTTATATACACAATGGAATATTACGTGGCAATGAGAAAAAATGAAATATGGCCTTTTGTAGCAACGTGGATGGAACTGGAGAGTGTGATGCTAAGTGAAATAAGCCATACAGAGAAAGACAGATACCATATGGTTTCACTCTTATGTGGATCCTGAGAAACTTAACAGGAACCCATGGGGGAGGGGAAGGAAAAAAAAAAAAAAAAAGAGGTTAGAGTGGGAGAGAGCCAAAGCATAAGAGACTGTTAAAAACTGAGAACAAACTGAGGGTTGATGGGGGGTGGGAGGGAGGAGAGGGTGGGTGATGGGTATTGAGGAGGGCACCTTTTGGGATGAGCACTGGGTGTTGTATGGAAACCAATTTGTCAATAAATTTCATATATAAAAAATAAAAAAAAAAGAAAAGAAAAAAAAAATAAATAAAAATAAAATAAAATAATGGCTTCTCACAACAAAGCAATGAAGCTTTACCTATCAGACGAGCAGTTTAAAAATGACAGTACCAGGGCACCTGGGTGACTCAGTCGGTTAAGTGTCTGTCTGACTTCGGCTCAGGTCATGATCTCACGGTTTCTGAGTTCGAGCCCTGCTTCGGGCTCTCTGCTGTCAGCACAGAGCCTGCTTCAGATCCTCTGTTCCCCTTTACCTCTCTGCCCCTTTGCTGCTCGCTCGCTCTCTCTCTCTCTCTCTCTCTCTCTCTCCCTCCCTCCCTCTCAAAAAATAAATAAACATTACAAAAATTTTTTTCATAAAATTTTAAAAAATAAAAATGCCACTACTTGGGACTGGGAAGGGTGTGGCAAGACAGGCATATTCCTATCCACTGTAAACAATTCTAGCAGGTAAATGGCAAGATGGGTCCAAAGGCCTACCACGTGCACACCCTCTAACCCATAATACCACCCCTGAAAGCAACCAGAAATAGAAGAAAATCATCAGAAACCAAGACACAGATTTTGATGCACTAAGATTTTGATGGCGGCATCATAATAAAATCATGAGAAAATCAAAAATAACCTAAGGTCATCCTTAAGGGAATGGGTAAAGTAAATTATGGTATAACCAACCATATGATGGGATATTTATATTTACTTAAGTTACGATTATATATGCTTAAAGTATGCTGATACTTTGGAAAAAATCAAGCTTCAAAATTATATACGCACCAAATATTAACAGTGATGATCTCTGGGTAACAAAAAATAGGTGCTTTTTTTTCTTTTTCTTTTTACTTCCTCTACATTTTCCAGGTTTTCCACAATGGGAATGTGTTTTCTTAAAACCAAAGGGAGAAATTAATTTTATATATGTTATTTTCCCTGATGTCGAGGTTATTAATTAATTAAGGATATAAGTCACTGACACATGTCAAGTATCACTGATATCTGACAAAGTTTTGGGGCTGGGGACTGGAGACATAGGACACTGTGTAGTAGGGTCTCTTTCTCTAATGAGAAAATTTAAAAATGAGGTAGTGCCTCTTCTCAGTCACCCTGGGTCAAACCCAGTCAGAAAAGGAAGACGGAACAGGAAGATTCACCAAGATTCCTTCAGGTTCTAGAGGATGACAGGTACTAAACAATTGCATGCAGGTTGTTTAAGGTCTAAAGATTCAGAAACTGCTATTGTATCAGAAAAGCTGGTGAAAAATATTTATAGTTCCTGAGTTTTCTGAGGTACAAATATTTCTAGAACATGGGGCTCCTGGGTGGCTCAGTCAATTAAGTATCCAACTCTTTTAATTTATTTGTATTTTTTTTACGTTTATTTATTTTTGAGAGAGACAGAGACAGAGAGAAACAGAACACGAGCAGGGGAGGGGCAGAGAGAGACACAGAATCTGAAGCAGGCTCCAGGCTCCGAGCTGTCAGCACAGAGCCCGACATGGGGCTCGAACCTCACAAACCACAGGGTCATGACCTGAGCTAAAGTCAACACTTAACCAACTGAGCCATCCAGGTGCCCCATAAGCTTCCAACTCTTGATCTTGGCTCAGGTCATGTTCTCATGGTTCATGAGTTCAAGCCCCATATCAGGCTGTGCACTGACAGTGTGGAGCCTGCTTGGGATTCTATCCCTCTCTCTCTGCCCTTCCCTTGCTTGCTCTCTCTCTCTCTCTCTCTCTCTCTCTCTCTTTCTAAATAAGTAAATAAAAACAAAAATTTTTTAAAAAGAGAAATATTTCTAGAACATTCTCACTGTGAAGAACACAGTGGCCTACAGAAAAAGTACAGAGAAAAAAATAATCTCCTATGGTGCCACTTCTACAGCTATAAAGAGACATGAATATTGACAGACACACAAATACTGACAGACATTAAGTGTTAGGAAGGAATGTCCTTCCTCAGAGGTGTCCCAGTCCTGAAGAGACTGCTCAGAGGTGGACATCCACCATAGATTTAACATCAGCCCCTGGCTGTAATACCACTTTGGGCAAAGCTACATTCCCCTCTCCCATCCTCTATAATTCTTTCTCCATCCTACTTGGTGCATCATATACCCATTTGGTGACATAAGTCTTTTGTTTATTCCCTGGCCACTCAGAAAGCTGATCTGCACGAACACACAGATTCCCAGAGAACCAAGGGAGAGACTGGGTAACATGCCCAAACAGTAAAGCCAGAGCACTCACACGCAATCTCATCCAGGGCAGTGACCACAAACCACACGACGTTCCTCTCGGCCATTTTCAACCGAAGGTCTGCAACCTTGTCCTTCCAGGAGATGCCTGCAAGAAACAAACGTGCTTGCGGCTCTGGCCCTGGTTCCAGGGACCCACGGGAGCCAACTGAAAGAACCCATCCCAAACATTCTGAGCCAGCACCACCTGTTATAGGGAGCATGTTGGTTGAGCAAACAGGAGGCCTGGATTTAAGCCTCTGTCCAAACCTGTTGACTTTCAAGAGCCCTGACTACCTCACCGACAAAACTAATACATTTGTTCATCCAACAAATGTCTATGAAGCACCTAGACTTCCCAGGCATAGATATCTGCCAGGCATTGTGCTGGTCACCATGGCTACAGCTCTGAGTTATACCCAGTCCCTGCCCTCAGAGGGCTTACAACCTAGATGGGAAGGCAAATAATTAAACCAGTAACAGTTACACTTCCGTGTAAGAACTGGCACAACAGCAGAGGCACAGGGAGCTACGAGAACATACTGCCCAGGAGGGAAAACTCACCCAGTCTTACAGGCCGGGGGAATACCACCCACTTTACGTTCTTGGAGCCGAGAGACTCGCCCTTTGGTGCTAAGACCTAGGTACTCCCTGCAATCTGACTCACTGGGACCACTACTTCTAAATCACACTTGCCCTGTCATAGCCAGGGCCTCCCTATGGCTCTCCAGATGGAATGGTAGCCCTGGGGAAGCTCACCCCATCACCACCATGACCACCACCATCCCCACCACGAAACGGTACTTTCAACTCCGGTTACAGCCACCTGGGAACAGGACGACCCTCTGTCTTATTCACCCAGCACCTGGCACAGTGTCCTGCACATAGTAGGTACTCGTGTTTGTTGAACACAAGTCTTACCCTCAACGTCTGCTCTCCCCTCTCCTACAAGTAATAGGTCAGCGCCTCTGATTCAGCTTCTAAAAAACTCAAAACATGAGAATGGAAAATGTCTAGCTGACCCTGGGCCACTCCCTGGACCTATCCCCCTGAATCTGAGCTACCCTCCGGTGAGGGCATCACAAGGAGAGCAAGCTGGGGGCTGCCCCCACAACCAACACCGCTTTGAAGATCAGCTCGGGAATGCTGTTTAAAACTTGGCAAGAGTCTGGGCTGTAATGCTTTCTTCCCAGGACCCCTCTGGGCAATCTGCCTACATTCCAGACATCCCCCATCCACCTCTACTCTGCTGTTTCTACCACACAACTCCCTCCCCTTTAGCCCCACCTCCCTGGCCTCTCTCTGTATCCCTCACTCATAAATCCACACTTTCAGCTCCCACAAATGGTTCACAGAACTTGCTCCACACCGACCACTATCATACAGGCCTAAGAAACCCATGCCCCAAAGCCGCTAAAGCAGAAGGTATGAGATGGGGGGGGGGGGGGGGGGGGGGGCGCGGCCTAAGGAGGTAAATCTACAAACGCGGGCAAAAGAAAAAGAAATGGAAGCTAGAAACCCCTCAGCCCTGTTTCCAATATCAGACACGTGAGAGAGGCAGTGAGCAACAGCGTAGTAAAAAAGCCATCTTAGCAGCAGCCAAAGGTCTGCCCAGAAGAGCAGGGCAAGAATAAATTATGCAAAGTAGGTGGTAAGTAGGTGCCAACCCTGGAAACAAATAAAGCTCCTGCCTTCATGAAATACCCCACCAGTGCCAGTGCCAGCATGGGACAGAGTCCTCCCGTGAGCTCAAGCTCAACTCTGATTCAGGACAGCGATGAAGACAAAGGTGACAGGTGGAAGGGACAACGGCTGGGGGCCCTGCTGCATGCAGCACAGTTCTGACCTGTGTAATCGAGGCCCAGGGTGAGGAGGGGCTTGCACGGGCGCTCAGGACGGTCTGTCCAGATTTTGTCCACAAGGTTCTCCTTGACAGGAATGAGGTGGTGGCCTGCACTTCTCAGAACCTTGGCCATCTTCTTCCAGTAATCTGGGGAGAAATACACGTGGCCCAGCCATGCATGAACTGAACACCATCTCGGCCAAGGCAGGCAGCAGAGCCTTGAGAGCCCAGCGCCTTCTGAAAGGCGATCCTCCCATGGCCTAGCGCTGAGTGCGTAGGACGCAGAACTGCAAAGAGGTGATCTTCACCACCAACCGCCTTCCCCTGCCTCTCTGCCAGAACTCCTCTCCTCACCTTGATCTTTACCATGACGTCAAGTCACGCCGAGCCCCCAGAGGATCCACGTCCCACAAACAAAGGACAATGGAGAGGCATCTAGAACCCACTTCCTCACCCAAGCTGGAAGGACCCCAGCTCACTCACCAGTAGGAATGATCAGTGGGTCCACACCAACCCTGGATCCTTCAGGAAGTACACTCACCAGCCAGTCTTCCTGAGTTGGTGTGTCCTTCAGACCTACAGAGGGAAGAACAGAGAAGAAACAATTCCCAGTGGAACCAAGCTCACGGTCCTACCCAGAAGGAAGCAATTCACCAACATCATGATAACAGGGCCTTTATTAATAAGCTCCTTCTCTAAGGTGGATGGGTGGCACTTGAAAAAATCTGAACTTCCCTCAATCCTGGAAGGCTGCAAGAAGTATAAGATGGTGTGTTTTCTTTTTTTTTTTTTTTTTTTGAGAGAGAGAGAGAGAGAGAGAGAGAGAGAGAGAGAAAGAGAGAGGAGGGAATGCACAAGCGGGGGAGGGGCAGACAGGGAGAACGAGAGTCCCAAGCAGGGTCTGTGCTGTTGGCGAAGAGCCCAATGCGGGGCTCGATCTCATGAACCGCAAAATCGTGACCTGAGCTGAAATCAAGACTCAGACGCTTAACTGAGTCACCCAGGTGCCCCTTAACACCCAGGTGTATTAAGACGGAAGCATACGATAAGAGTAAGAAGACAACAAAAAGAAAAGGCAAGATTTTCATTCGACTCCTGGTAAAAACAGCACCCCGGGAATCACTGCAACATAGGTACACATGTCACTGCAAACAACATCTTCTCTGCCATCAGTCACTTTACCACCAGTGGTCACTTGAAGAGCACTTGGGTGGTGACTGGTGAAGGCTGGGAGCTGGGGGCCTCCCTCACATCCCACACCAGGTAAGAGAAACACATGCCATGGTACTCTCCCCTCACTGGAAGGCAGGGTGGCAGAGAGAAGGCTCCCGCCCCTCAACCAGGCCTGACTGGAGGGCTGAACACAAGCCTTTGCAGCAAAGAAATCTTTCCAAAGATTAAGACAGGAACACACAGGTACCCGTCACCATCATCTTTACAATGGCTCCCTGGCTTTCCAACTCCCGAGAGCAAACAGCCCTTTCCGTTTCTTCCGAGCGATTCGTCATAGGACACCAAACAAGCTCCGAGAAAGGAACTGAAGTTATTTTTGATATTCCAGTTTTTCTTTAATCCAAGCCAATACCTTCTATGTTTGGATGCGTGCTTCTTAACTGATGAGATTTTTACTAAAAACTTAACAGCTTGGTGAAATACATGTATATTTAGAGTGAAAGTTCATATATTCTAAACCAGTACTTATCTTCACTATTTTCCCTACGGACTGCTGATAACCACATAACCACAGAGGGGAAGTTCAAAGATTTATAAAGAAATGAGCTCACGAACTTCAATTCCAAAAACTGCCTAAAAGCTGGCACTGAGCTGTTATTTTGCTATTTGATTCTTGGCTATTTTTTTCCCAAACCGCTAAAAAGCCACTTACTAACGAAGTTTCTTTTAATGCCCCTCGTATGACTTTTATAGGATGAAGTCATGCTATTTCCTAGCAGACAGATATCTGGCAAAACCCCAGGGATGAATCACTCCCCAACCAAACCCACCAGAATTTCCCTATGCAGGAGAAATGCCTGAGGAAAGAGGGGCTCAGGCAAACTAGAGACAGACTTGGAAAGAAGGAAGATTCATTCCCCGGGGAAACCAAATACCTACTTGAAGGAATAAGCAGAATTTGCTCCTCTGACACTATACCCCCCCGCAAAGTGCTAACAGACCTGACAGCTGGAGATGTGGGCTCCAAGGAGAGATGCCCATACCCCAGGGGTACACTGACTGATCCACCAGGGCGCAAACAGAAAATTTTAGGAGGTCTATTTGTATTCATTTTTTCTAAAAAACAAAGAAATTAATTTTTGTTCACATTTGAAATGCAGATGGACAGCAGCACGTATATCTAGACACATAAACAAGTATACATATATGTTGAGGGTGCATGAGCCATTAACGGAGGCATGCAATCAGAAAGTTTAAAGGTCACTATCCTGTTCATTTATAACAGCCCCACAGCCCCGAATGCATGCTTGTGTGTGTGTGTGTGTGTGTGTGTGTGTGTGTGTGTGTGTGTGTGTGTGTATGCATGTAAATGTGAGAGAAAGAGGGTTTTCTGGTGCCACGTTGGTGTCCCCCAAATTCACATGTTGAAGCCCCAACCTCAATGTGACTGTATCTGGACAGAAGGATTTTAGGAGGTAATTAAGATTAAATGAAGTCAAAAAGGTGGAATTCTAATCTGATAGGATTGGTGGCCCTTTAAAAAGAAGAAAAGAGATCTATCTCTCTGCCGTGTGAGGACACAGTGAGAAGGCAGCCGTCTGCAAATCAGGAGGAGGGCTGACACCAGAACCTGACTATACTGACACCCTGATCTTAGACTTCCAGCCTTCGGAACTGAGAAAACAAACTTGTGCTGTTTAGGCCACCTGGTCTCTGGTATTTTGTTATGGCAGCCAAAGCCGACTAAGATACCCTGAAATCTCAAAAGGGTCCATGACCTCATAAAACCCTAGGGTCCCTTCCCAAAGCTGGCCAACTGAAGTTGGGCTGGCCATGTCTCTACACACCCATCTTCATGAGCGTCCAGTTGCTGTCCATCTGCTTGGCAGCCTGGAGAAAGTAACGTCCGTCGGTCCACATGGCCGCATGCTCTTCCGTAATGATGGCTGTGCCTGCAGCAGGGAGTAAACAAACAAAAGAGAAACGTTTCTGACAACCACGCAGAAGCTGCACACGGTGGTGGCAGGCAGGCAAGCACAGTGAGCCCTGGGGCCCAGCCTCCCACCACCCCTCACTCCAGTGGCGCAGATGGGCCTTTGACTCCACAGAAAGCTCCAGGCAAAAGAACACAAAGCCACTGAGATCAAGCTGTGGGCCAAGCTCTGAAGGCTGCCTGAGGCCTGGTCCCTGCACAGTACCCCAATTGCACAGCTCGAGTCAAGGCCAACAGAACAGAGGACTGTGCACCTATGGTCAAAATGGCCTCATAATCAACAACCCGGAGGTGAAAACGATTCCAGCACAGTGATCTGCTCTACTCCAGAGGAATGGTCTCACCTTTTCTGAGAAACCCACTGGACTCTACATATTCACGGTGACTCACTGGTCACCAGCAGGGGTTGACATCTCCCACCCCTACCTGCCCTCAGTTCCTACAGGCCTGGCAGAACTCAAGGCTTTCAGCAGAGGTACCAGCCAAAAGCAATCCTAAGGGGCTAACCAACACAAGCACATACACAAAAGGAAGTGGTTCTTGCCGAGTCTAACTAGCCTAATGATGGGAGTCTGAAGGGGGAAAAATCACCCTAAAACTCAAGGACAGGGCAGTTTTGGAAAAGTTAGGGCAGGGCACCAATGTAGCTCAATGTTCACCTTTATTATTTAAGTTTTTTAATGTTTATTTATTTTTGAGAGGGAGAGAGAGCCTAAGTGGGGGAGGGCCAGAGAGAGAGGCAGACACAGAATCCCAAGCAGGCTCCAGGCTCTGAGCTGTCAGCACAGAGCCTGACACGGGGCACAAACCCATGAACCGTGAGATAACGACCTGAGCCAAAGTCGGACACTTAACCGACTGAGCCACCCAGGTGTCCCCACCTTTATTATTTACACTGAAAGTGAAATTACCCAGAAGCCAAGCAAGCACTTGGGAGAATTACACAAGACCAGCAAGCTAAGGTGAGGGTTCTGGGGTACAGTTAGTGACCATTACTTATAGAGTGCCGTTGACACAGGTATCTTCAGTTTAATTTATACGGTTTTCTGTACATATATTATTTTCAATGAAAAGTTCAAAAACATTTTTTAAATGAAAATTATTTAAAACTGTAATAGCAAATAAGTAAATAAATACCATAAAACTTTAATAGCAAAAGCATAGAGAAAAGGGCCACTAAAAGCTGACCTTAGGGAACTGGGGGATGCTGGGAATTCACACCTTTCTGCAGAGGTTCAAGGGCGAGTGTCCGGCTTGCATTCTCTTTTGGGTCCTATCACGGGCTGAAGCCTGGCCCCATTATTTTTGGGAAGTGAACAAAAGTACAGAAAGAACAGACAGAGCAGTTAGCAACTCACCCGCAGAGCCATCAAATCCAGAGACGAAGGCCCGCCGACAGTCACACGGAGCAATGTACTCACTCTGGAAAACAAAAGGGAGGGCGAACTGGACCTCAACCAGTCACGTGCCAACTGCGCTCCACGTGCTCAACTATGTGCGAGGCCCCGCAGGGACACAAAGGCTGGCGGACCTTTAAGGAACAGTCTAGCTAAAAAGTCAAACTGAACATGAAAAAAATTAGCGCACAATCCAGAAGACCCCAATTAATTAAGGGCTAAAAGAGCTGCTCCTGCCAGCCTCTATTTCTTCTTCGGCAGAACAAAGAGAGTCAGGATGAAACAGATCAAAACTGCTCTTTCCTCACTGAGATCTTGAAAAACAAACCAGTAGCCTTCTCCCTTCCTTGCCACTGGCATTTAGGCATCTGTTATTTTTCTGAAAAGAAAGGCTGAATTTCTGTTTTAGGCGCCAATAGTTCTCTCACTTAGATCTCTTTGGCATTGGCTTGTTTCTGAACTTCCTGAAGTGTGTGTTCTTCTCCAAGGTAGCAGCCCCAATCGCTCCCACGCAGACCCTGTCCCTTCCTGTTGGGGAATAAATGAAAACGCTTCCTCATATCCAGGAGGCTTCAGCAAAAGAAAACGTCATGTCCCAAACCAGGTCTTGCCCATCCCCCTGCCTCTAAGCGGAAGGGGTTAGAGACTGCGGAACACAGAAGGTTCTCATTCCTGTGCAGAGGGCACAGGGCCGTGGCATGCCACTTCTGGTGACAGCCCATGACACACAGAGAACGAAGGAATCTCCCCAAGGTCACGCAAGTAGCAGAGGCAGGATTTGAACTTGGGCTCTGAAGCGCCAGGCCATGCTGCTCCCACAGGACACATTCTCCCTCTCCAGGATATAGCGAAGTGTGAAGACAGGCTCTCTAAGCAACTTGCCCACTCACAGGTCAACAGCACGGCCCGGATCTGGCACGCGCACCTCCACAGCTGCTGCTCCTTCTACCGTTAGCGCGTTTCTCCCGAGCTAAAGGACCCGGCAGGGCTCAGAATGCTGAGGATGGAGAACGGGGCTGCCGGACCAAGGCGTTTTTAGGTCAACACGATGAAGGGGTGAGAAGCCATCGATGTTCTGCTCCTGCCCCTTTCACCAGGGCAGCTGCAGTCACAGCCTCAAACCAGGCACAGACACACTACCCACGGAGATGCCGGAGGGCCAGTGCAGAGAGCCGTGACAGGTCTAGGTCACACCTGGCCTCCAGCAGGCCCAGCTCTCTGCAACAGGTCTCACTGCGTCTCTCAGGCTCAGTTGTTCATTTCTAAAACAGGTCCCTTCACACCGCTGAAAGCAACACCAGGCACATGTTTTATCCCCAAACCATAGAGGAACATTTAACAGGCAGCACGAAGAATGCAGAAGGAAACGGCCGCCAGCAGCATTTATGAACTGGAGACTTCTCGTTTGATTATAAACCCAGCAATCACTGGGTGCAAAACTAAAGAGAAGTAAAGCAAAAACGGAGGGTAGGGAGGAGTTCCCACCCTTCTCCTAGGATTGCTGTGAGGAACAGTAAGTTAATGTTTAAAACAGAAAACTCACCAGAAACCTGAGAGTGCTGCATATATGCAATGGAACAGATAGTATCAGTTTCTTCCTAAATGCTGAAAAAGCATCCAAGAGGCCGGGAAAACTAAGTAAACAAAAATAACTCTTATACTAAAAATCACAGTACACAATGGAGAAGACACAGGAGATGTTCCTGATGGATGAGGAGGGTCCCCTGCTTGAGGCTCATCCACCTGTGACACACAGTGAGATTGCCAGCAAAGGACTGGCAGAGAAGGTATTGCTCATCTCGGCCCGGCTAGTCTCCACTCAGGGATCAGCTCTCGAGGAATGTCCCACCCCTAATGGGGCAAGCCCGAGAGGAGGGACAGGGCCTCTCAAAGCAGCTGCCCATTGGCAAAGGCAGGAGGCAGGTTTCTCCAAAAGGAGGTGGAATTAACGGCAGGTGGACATGTTTGGTTTGGGATCAAGACGAGGTCTGGGCAAAAATGTCTAGACATGACCTAAGTAGTCAACATGCCAGAAAGCCGTCACTGACCAAAGCTGTCACCTCCACACCAACAGGCTAGGCAGAGAGGCCAGACAAGCACTGGGCCTGGGCCTCCCACTCTTCCCCCAGCAATGAAGCTGGCAAAACCCAAGAACACTCTCCCCAGAGAACAGCAAAAGGTCTAAAACAAGCCAAAGCCTTAGCATACGGGGGAAAAGGCACAAGGAAGCAGAGCTATCGGCTTTCTCTCCAAAACCACCGTTTCTCTCCACCTGAGACCAGCATTCAATCCAAGCCTCCACCATCTCCCCGTGGACCACGAACCCTACAATCCATTCTTCACACACACAGAGTGAGCTTTCCAAAATGTCTGTATGCACCATGTTAGCACCCTGCTCAAAACTCACCATAGCTTCCCGTCATACTTAGGATAGAACCCAAACCCCAGCCCATCCCCAATGCACTGCTTGATCGGACCCTCCTGTCCTCTCAGAACTCCCCTCCACTCTCCCAGCCACCCGAGATGTTCAAGCCACCTCGCCTGCTTTCTGTATTTTGTACTTCCAAAGCTCATTGCTACTTCAGGGCCTTTGCACATGCTTTTCCTTGTGCCTATCAAAGTCCCTTTCTGATCGTGGCATGGCCAGCTCCTTCTCATCATTACACTGCAGATCAGATGTCACCTCCGCAGAGGGGCTTGCCTGGACTATCCAAAGTGGCCAGCTGGCCTTTACCTCTCTGTATAGCACATTTTTCTAGATGCTTCTCTTCTTGAGCTTTTTTTATATCATTATGGTATTATCTTGCCCCAAAATACCAGTTGCATGAGATGGGGGTATTTGTCTTTGTTCATCACTGTCCCTGTCCCTATCATGGTATAGGTATAGGTAACCTATCATGGTATAGGTAACATACAGTAGGTCCTTAACCAACATTTGCTGAATAAATGAACAAGCAGAAGGAAACATGAACCTTTGTCCTTCAACCTAGTTAAAACCTTAGCCATCTCTTTGAAGATGGAAGAAGGGACACAACCCAAGAAATGCAGGTAGCCTCTAGAAACTGGAAAAGGCAAGGAAATAAGATCTTCCTCTGGAGCCTCCAGAAAAAAAACATAGCCCTACTGACCCACTGTAGACTCCAGACCTCCAGAACTGAAAGATAATAGATTTGTGTTATTGTAAGCCACTAAGTTTGTGGTAATTTGTTACAGCGGCAGCAGGAAACTAATACATTATCAAGACCAGAAGGGATCATTAACTGGGGTTTCAAACTCATTAAATGTGTTAGGGTACAGGCAAGTAAACTAAACAAGTAAAGCAGGATAAGGAAGTGACTCTTCCAGAGAGAGCAGCTCTTCTCAGCTCTGAATTCTGTTATGCCGGAATGCAGGCCGCATGTTGCCAACCCTCAGTAATACAGGAGAGGCTAAATATGTGTGTTCATGAGAGATCACCCAACTTTTAAGTGTTGAAATCTAATTCAAACAATGTAAATAATACACAGCCAAATAAGGCACATCTGTAAACCAGAAAAGAAGAGGAAAAAAAAAAAAAAAAAAGCCTTAGCCATCTCTCAAAATCCAGCTCAAATATGCCCTCTTCCACAAAGTTTTCTGACCCACTCCACTCAGAGACCTCCCACATCAGAATTTTACAGAAGCATCCACACTGACATTTGTCCATGCCCTGCCTTGGGTGATAACAGATACTAGTAGCTACATTTACTAAACCCCTACTATATTGCCAACAACTGTATTTCCATCTAGGACTTCATTTCCCATGCCCCCTTGCATCTAAGTGGGCTCACGTGAGTAGTTCTCATAAATGGAATGTGGGGTCGAGGTGATGTCTGGGTCAGGAGAGTAAAAACTGGGTGTGCCCTCTCCACACTCCTCCCCCTTCCACCAGCCGGAATGGTGGCATCAGAGGATGGAAAGAGCCTGGAGCTCCAAATCGCTCTCTTACTAGTGGAAGAAAGTCAGCCACCAACCAAGAACACCCATTCCAGACTGCTACATAAACAAGAGTTAAGGCTCCACAGTACCCGGCCACTGAAACGTTGAGATCTGTTACCATAGCTAGCATTACTCTAATTAATACAGTGGATAAAATCACTCTGTGATAAAAATCACTGCTCCACCCTAGGAGAGAGTCTGTTTAAGAAATACAAAACAGGAAGCGAACTCCAGGAAGAATGGGAGTAGGACAGAGTTTAGGAAAATCTGATTCAAGTCTTCCAGAAGGAAGAACCATAAAAATAGCCAAAAACTCAAGTTGGCACAGTCACCTCTGACAGAACATGACCCTTCGATTAAACTACCCCCAGGAACAGAATATAAAGCCTTACAGATGGGAAGGATAAAGAATTTGGATTTCTTAAAGGCAGAGCTGGCAAAGCTCTGGCCCCAACCAATGATTCTCCTGACATGGGGCCAATGGCGCCCACAAATCCCAATGTTTGACTTAGATGGTACATGAAAGCATCCAGATTACCAGAAAGAATGGACAATTCCTCACCTCAAAAGTCTCCCTGGGCCCAAACTCATGATACCGCAACCCTTATTCTGGGTTTACAGAGAAAGAACCCCTCAGAGTTGCAGAGGACAGTGAGGACCAGACCCCTGGAGTGCCAGGTCCCTGTGTAATTACGCACTTGGGGTGCATTTTCTCTCTAGCACGGAACAGTGCGTGGGTGTGTGTATTTGTGTTTTGGAAAGTACACAAAGGACAGAATTCAAGATTTTCCTTCATTCTCCAACACCCTCCCTTCCCCACCCGTAGGAGAAATTCCATCAACTCTGAATCTAGCCTGAAATGAAACAATTAGGAACAAGAGCCACAGAGAACAGCAGCCTCTCTATTACCGAGAAGGCTGCTGCAGCAGGTCACACACAAAGCCGAGCCTTCCTTCTTGTCCTCACAGTCCTGGCAAGGCCCCAGAGTCCCAATTAGCAGTCACCCCAACTCTGCCCCACCTCTCCACAGGAACCGAGAAAGGGACTCGGGACTTCTCATTTGCTTCTCTGGACGGCATCGCAAACCCTCTCAGGTTCCAACCTTCCCAAACCCCTCTGCCATCTGCCTGTCAGGTCCAAACTCAGTCTGTGTTCTACAGCTTCTCCTCCAATCCTTCCCCTCTTCTCTGCTCCTAAGGCCAGCATCACGTCCCACCCCTCTGTATCCTGACTCTGGGATCCTGCAGTGGCCTCCCAATGGCTTCTCGGTCTCCAGTATCTCCCTTCTCCAATCCATACTAACCCCTGGTCCTTCTCTTGTTCAAAATCCCTCAATGGGTCCCGACTTGTCTGACCGAAGCCTCAATTCCTGACTCTCAGTTACTCATCCAGGGAGAAGCCATCCAATTCTGATATTCCGGGACCATTAGCAGGAGATGAAGGGCTGATGAGAGCCTGTTACATCACCTGCCGTTTGGCCAACCTCACTGCCATTCCCAAAGTTTAGCAAGGAAGACAAGTTTATCAGGCCATTGGACCAGAAACAGCTTTATAATGACCAAAACCAAAAACCAAAAACCCAAAATGGCTGACGAACAGCACCCAGAACCAAGGTTATCAAGATAAACTTGGCCTGTCTTGGCTACAAGAATATCCCCTGCTAGTAAACAGATATATTATATTCTAACTCCAGGCAGAATAAAACAAACTGAAATACCAACAGTGCAAAGCTTGTCACACCCCTTACCCAGAAACTTTCAACTTTTAATTCAAATAACACTCATGGATCCAGTCTTTCACACACCTGAGGCCTCTCCCTGAGGTGAACCGTAAGGAGTCCTTTCTTTTTTTTTTTTTTTTCCTTTTTTAAGCAGGCTTCAGGCTTCACACCCAGTGCAGAGCCCAACGTGGGGCTTGAGATCAAGCCCCGAGATCAAGACCTGAGGTGAGAGCAAGAGTCAGACGCTTAACCAGCTGGACCACCCAGGTGCCCCAAACTGTTAGGAATCTTTAGCTGGGGCTCTATGACGGCCTGTGAGACTCTCTCAGAGGAGAGACCCAATTTCAGACAACAGTGCTAGGAGACTGTGATGGTTAATTTTATGAGCCACTTGACTTCAGACCATCTCCAGATAGCTAGCTGGTAAGACATTATTTCTGGCTGTGTCTGTAAGGTGGTTCCTGGAAGAGATAACATTTGCGTCAGTATGCAGCACCTGGGTAGCTCAGCTGGTTGAATGTCCGACTCTTGGTTTCGGCTCAGGTCATGATCTCACAGTTTATGAGACTGAGCCCCACATCGGGCTCCAGGCTGAGAGCATGGAGCCTGCTTGGGATCCTCTCTCTCTCTCTCTTAAAATAAATAAACTTAAAAAAAAAATTTTGCATCGGTAGACAGACTAAAGATCATCCTACCAATGCAATCATCATCCAATCCACTGAGGGTCTGAAGAGATCAAAAGAATAGAGGAAAGTGAAATTTGCTCCCTCGTTTGAGCGGAGGCATTCATCTTCTCCCGCCCTCGGACATCAGCATTCTTGATTCTTGGGCCTTTAACTCAGACAGGGACATACAGCACTAGGTAACCACAAGCTGGGGGAAGCAGAACGCCAGTGGTGTGGCTCCAGCTCAAACCCAAAGGTCTGAGAACCAGGGGAACTACTGTGGGAGCCCTCCCTCATGATACGTCCCTCTACACACATGGACATCTCTATACAATTTTATTGGTTCTGTCTGGAGAAGCCAGACTGATCCAGGAACTCACAGAAGACCCCACACCAACTGCCATATAATGTGCTCCCACCGCAGGAACCAGCATCCTGCTCAATATGGAGATACAAGAGCAGCAACCAAATCAGTCCAGGGCAACTGCCTGATGCTTGAGAGGCAGAAAATGAAAAATATCACTGGTACGTCAACACGGAATCCATGTGACATGAAGCCCAAGTCCAGAGGCTAAAGCCTGGGACTGACTGGAGACAGGGAAGACCCATCAGAGGAGCCTGGACAGGAGGGGAAAGAAAGGACCTCCTCAGGGACAAGGCTAGAGTCTGCCCTTCCTAAATGCTGGGGTGCCTGCTACCTGTATCTCCTACCAGGACTCAGGCCCAGGTTGTGTGGGGCCAAACTACTTACTCATCTAGCCCTTAGCCAACAGGAAACTTTGGTTCCCACGAAGGTGGTGAATCTTGTTAGTCCCTTCTAGAGGACACAGGTGAAAGGAAGAATTGTCACCAACCCCCACCCTAAACTGCACCCACCTCCCCTGCCCCCACCAACGCCTACTAAATCTAACAGTAACATACCCGCCACCCTGGCTTCCTCACATGCCACCCCTGTTCCGACTGAATCTTCTACTTCTCCTATACTCACATCTCGCACTCTCTCACCTCCCTCTTCATCCACTTTTGCAGGCAGAACCCTAGTCTTCAGTGGCTTCCTCTCTCGACACAAGGATCTCCCTTTCCCCTCACCTCTTCAATCCAGTTCTAACCCATCATGGCATGAAAAGTGTTGTTGTGGATCAATGGAGCAAGGAATTCCATGGAACACTGAGTCCCTTACCCTACCCCTAAGATGACTGTGGGAAATCCATGGACATTTAATTTAAGTCTAGGAAATGCTGAATACTTCTTCCTCTCCTTAGAGTTGCACATTAAAGTGCAACTTTACAGTGCACATTAGCATTTAAAGGCCCCGAGAAGTCCTGCAGTTAAGAAACTGGTCAAATGGGCAAAGGACTCAAACAGACATTTCTCCAAAAGAGACATACAGAGGGCCAACAAACATATGAAAAGATGCTCAACATCACTAACCATCAGGAAAATGCAAATCAAAACCACAATGAAAAAAAAAATGCAATATTACCTCATATCTGTTAGGATTCCACTATAGGGGGAAAAAAACCAGAAAATAAGTGTTGGCAACCCTTGTGCACTGTTGGTGAAAATGTAAAATGGCATAGCCACCATGGAAAGCAGTATGGAGGCTCCTCAAAAAATGAGAATTACTGGGGCACCTGGCTTGCTCAGTCTGTAGGGCATGTCATCCTTGATCTTGGGGTCGTGACTTCAAGCCCCACATTGGGGTTAAGAAGTTAAGAGTTTACTTAAAAAAATAATAAACTAGGGGCACCTGACTTCAGCTCACGGATCGTGAGTTTGAGCCTTGTGTTGGGCTCTGTGCTGACAGGTCAGAGCCTGGAGTCTGCTTTGGATTCTGTCTCTCTCTCTCTCTCTCTCTCTCTCTCTCTCTCTCTCTTCCCACTCCCCCACTCATCCTCTCTCTCTCTCTCTCTCAAAAATAAATAAAGATTAAAAAAAGTATAAAAAAACAAAAAATAAATAGAATTACTATATGATCCAGAGATCCCACTTCTGGGTATATATCCAAAAGAACTGAAACTGTATCCCAAAGAGACATTTACACATCCATGTTCCCTGCATTATTCACAAAAGCCAAGAACTGGATGCAACCCAAATGTTCATGAACAGATGAAAAGATTTTTTTCAAATGTGGCATATAAAAACAAAATGTGGTATAGGGACACCTGGGTGGCTAAATCAGTTAAGCGTCCAACTCTTGATCTTGGCTGAGGTCATGATCTCGCGGTTCCTAGGTTCGAACGCCACACTGGGCTTTGTGCAGACAGTGTCGAACCTGCTTGGGATTCTGTCTTTCCTTCTCTCTGCTCCTCCTCCACTTGTTTGTGTGTGCTCTCTCACTCTCTCTCTCTCTCTGCTCCCTCAAAATAAAAATAAACTTTAAAAATAAGGTGGTATATACATACAATGAATTATCATTCAGCCTTTAGAAAGGAAATCCTATCATAAGCTACACCATGGATGAACCTTAAAAAACATTATGCAAAGTGAAATAAGCCAGTCACAAAAAGACAATACTGTATGATTCCACTTATGGGAGGTATATAAAGTAGTCATCTCTTAGAAAGTAGAGTGGAGAGTGGGGAGTGTGAGTAGTGGGAGGTGGGACTGGGGGGTTGTTCAATGGGCATAGAGTTTCAGTTCTGTAAGATGAAAAAGTTCTAGAGATCTATTACACAACAATGTGCATATAGTTGACCCACTGTACTGCATACTTGAAAATAGGATGATAAATTTTATGTTGAACTTTGTTATCATAAAGATAGAAACTGTTTAGCTCATTTCACTATATTCTTAACCACTGAATACACTTTTTGCAGAACACCTTATGAGACACAACAGGAATACTACAGAATACTGTTTGGGGAATACTGCTCTAAACATCAAAGTACACCGAACTGCATGCTGTTGCCTCTAATTATCCAATCCCTTTGGTTATTTATTTCAGCCCTTCATTGGTTCCTGAGGCCAGGAAATCTTATGTTTCCAGGCAGGGATCCAATCTTCATGCTGTCCCAGGTTAACACTGGCCTGATATTGTCACAACCATGTGGTCTGGCACCCTTGAGGAGGGGCAGAAAAGCGGCCAGTGAAAGTGAACATCTTTTGAGAACTTTGCTCAACTTATAGTAATATTCTTTTGTGCCACCCCTCCATCATGATAGACCCTTATCAGTCATCATCAGTCATGTCTGTACCACATGCCATACCACACATGTGTGTGTACACACACGTGTACACACACACACACACACACACACACACACACCAATGATAAACACCAAGCTGCTATGCTAATCAAGTTCTCAACCAGGACTCTGGACTTGGGATTAAGGTTCTAGCTCAATCTGGAAGATCAAAAGATATAAATGTGGGAACTATTGGTTGGCCCCTGTTTACCGTCTACCATGTTCCCTAAGAAAGGGAGAAACTGACCTACGGCAAGAACTGAAACCCTTCCCATCTCAGTTGTTCTTGGCCAGCTGCATTCCTGCCCCCAGGTTCCACGAGCCACCCCATCTGAGGCCCTGACATCGCACAACTCCAGAGACCACCATTCACAACCTAGAGTTCTGCCAGCGCAGTGGCCCTGCCCATAAACCCTTAGAAAGCCTTTTATTGCTCAAAGGACCTCAGGGCGGTTTCTGTTACCTGCCCCTGAAGGATCAGAGAGCACCAGCTGTATTCCCACTATCGCTTATTACCTGCCTGGGCTTCTGCCAGGGGCACTTGCCATGTTGTTTCTCAAAAGCACTCCAACCTTCCCTGCCCTGCTCCTCGGCCTTTGCTCCCACTAATCTCCCTGCCTAGAATCCTCTCCGTCCTTCCTCTGTTTATCCAACTCTACCCATCCTTCAACATCCAGTTCAAATGCCTCCCCTGCTCATAAAGCCCTCAATCATCTTTCCCTCTCAACCCTAAACTCGCAAAGCGCTTTGCCCATATTTTCTTGAAGGCATTTCCACATTCCACCTTGTAATACAGACACATGTGTATGTATCTTTACTCCATTACTCAACTGTACGTTCTTGGGAGCAGGACCATTCTAATCTTTGTGTCACATACCACACCTAAGGCAGTGCCTCGCACATAAGCAAAGGTTATAAAAAATATATATGTATAGGTGACTCTATGGGAGAACAGTACTTTGTATACTGTCTCATCTCTCTACTAAACCATCAGCATAGTGAGGGCAGGAATTCAATCTTAAATTCATCTCTGTAACCCTGCAGGAGCATGACCATGATACAGGCATTCCAACACTTGCTGACTGAATGACCTAAAAGAGTAGATACTAGAATGCTTTCACCCCCTGCCCTTCAGCCCCACCACATGCAATCTCCACCTCTTCAAACCCGATTCTCCCATATTTAGCTCACCAGTGTTTTCAGAGGTAAAGGTCACTTACTGAGTTACTTCCATCAAAGGTAGTGGTTGCGGGGGGAAGGAGGGTGTTATTCAGAACTACCCCTAAAACCTGCTAGGGTAGAGATCCGTGACAACTTTCTGGCTGCTCTTCTGGCCATGTCAGAGGGACAGGACAGTCTGCATGGGGAGAGGAGAAGGGAGGCAGAACAGACAATTCTGCTAAGGATAGGGTGTGGCAGAGGAGAGGAGGTTAGGTGTGTCAGCGAAAGAAAGGTCCAGATCTCTGCCCCTTCATTTGTCCATCAATGCTTCCACAAGTTATTAAAAGCTGGCTATATTCACCGGAAATAAGGAAGCCAGGGCCAAAGCAACAAGCATTCAGTGAGACCCTACTAGACACAGGTCCCTGGTGCCAAGCCCTGGAGGACACACTCGGTTGTGGACTGACAGCTAGAATCCTACAAACACACTGGGGATGGAGGAAAAGAATGAAAACAGAGGACAGGCTGATGAGATCCAACCCTGGCCCATCTCCACTTAGTACCTGGTGGGCGTCTCCTGATGGGATGATGTAGGCCTGGATCGGCTCTGTCACATACTCCGTGTTCCTCATGGCTTGTCTCAGCTGCCGAAGCAGCTCTGAGGTTACCTTTGGAGCCATTCTGCCGTCTGCAACAACAGGAGAGTTTGTTCCAAAACCAGCTTGCCTGGGGCAACTCAGTGACTAGTTCAAAGGCAGCCCTAGGGATGGGCCTGCCAGCTGCCCCACCCTAGATGCATTTTCAAACTGACCACCCCCCACCACACCAACACCAAAGGTCCCAGGAACTCTACAGTTTACAGTTCTTAAATACCACTTCCTAATAGCCATTTGCGGCATGGAAAGTTGAGCTACCGATACTCATTTCCAAATTGATCAGTTACCTCTTCCACTGCCACAGCTATATTCTAAAGAGATAAACAGATGCACAAAGATACCTGTCTATCTTTGTTGATAGTAAAAAAAAAAAAAAAAAGTGGAGGAAAATACACAATTGGGTAAATGAACTATAATATATACAACAGGACACTACAAAATCGTTAAAAATTACAGACCAAAAAAAAATTACACTGACCTATATTTAACTGGCAAAGACACCAAAACCACTGGTGGTTGATTAAAAACAAATTACAAAAAAGATGTACAGATTGTTCTTATCTGGAAATCTGTATGTGTATATTCAGAGAGAAGTTTCTAGAAGGCCAGTCACCCAAGTGTTAATTAGTGGCTACCTTCGGAGAGAGGGACTTGGAGTGATTTTTATTTTCTTTTTCTGATGTTTTACTGCTTAAGTTTGACCGCATTAAAAGTAGTACATTTTAGGGGTGCCTGGGTGGCTCAGTCGGTTAAGCGTCCGATTCTTGATCTCAGCTCAGGTCATGATCTCATGGTTTGTGAAATCAGGCTCTGAGCTGACAGCACGGAGCCTGCTTGGAATTCTCTCTCCCTCTCCCTGCTCCTACCCAACTCGTGCTCTCTCTCTCTCAAAATAAATAAATAAACTTAAAATATCATATTACAATATTTTTGTTAGCCAACCACAGATTAGGAGATCAGTCCACTACAAATTAAAAGTCTAAGTCACGTGATCTAGTGAATACCTACTGTCAACTGGGTGTGCAACCTCAGGGAGAAGGGGAGTGGAGTCTCAGTGTCTGTGTTCACCTCTCTAAAATATGGTGGTTGCAGAGTAGATCCAGGGTTTTCCAAACGAGCCCTGAAAAAGTCGCAGGGGTCCCTAAGAGTTTATCCCAATAAAACTAGAGCTGGAGTCACCAGCTCAAGAAAATACAAAACTGAAACAAATATGAAAATCATTTTAAAAAGAAAATGTTAAATGTAGTCTTACTAGAAATTCTTACACTTCATACTTTTACTAATTTCTAGTAAAGAAATCATCAAAAGAAATACTCAAATCAAAAATGTATTCTTGCCTCCTGATGAGTACAAGAGACAATCTCTATGTGATAAAGGACATAATGCAAACTTTCAAATCATTTCAGCTGGTTTTTCAAAAAACTTTTCTCAAAAACTACTGACATCAGCGAACGGTTCTGATAACTCATACATAAGATAACTATAGATATATGACTAGATAATGACTATATCATAGTTATAGTCCCATGGGCATATAACAACTTCACAAAAAGTGAATTATAAAACAGGGACCATACATATTTTTCCACACCCCATATACTGGCACAAAACTATACTATTAGAATTCAAGTAGAATAATGAGTTTTTCCAGCTCATTTTTAAAATAGATTTTACTTTTTTAGAACAGTTACAGATTCACAGCAAAACTGAGCAGAAAACACAGAGAGTTCCCATATACCTCTCTTTTCCAACATACACACAGCCTCCCCCACAACCAAGATTCCCCACCAATGGAGCCAGAAAGCATTATGCTAAGTGAATTAAGTCAGTCAGAGAAAGACAACAACCATATGATTTCACTCATATGTGGAATTTAAGAAACAAAACAAACGTACATAGTGGAGAAAAAGAGGAATACCAAGAAACAGACTCTTAACTATAGAGAAAAAACTGACGGTGACCAGAGGGGAGGCCGGGGGAAGGCAGGGTGGGATCATAGGTTAAATAAGTGATGGGGATTAAGGAGGGCACTCATGATGAGCACTAGGTACTGTAAGTAAGTGTTGAATCACTAAACAATACACCTGAAACTAAAATTACACTATATGGTACCTCACTGGCACTTAAATAAAAACTTGAAAAAAAAATAAAATAAATTGAATTTAAAAAACAAAAAAAGATCACCCACCAGAGTGGTACATTGGTTACCACTGATAAACCTACACAGACACATTATTATCCCCCTAAGCCCACAGTTCATTTTAGAATTCACTCTTGGTGTGGTACATTCTACAGGTTTTGACAAATGCATGTCACGTATCTAGCATTATAGCATCATACGAAACCGCTTAATAGTTTCCATTGCCCTAAAAATCCTCTCTGCTCGGTCTTTTTATCCCTCTGCCTCACTGCCCCCCAACCCCCAGCAGTGACCAATCTTTTTACTGTCTGCACAGTGTTGCCTTTTCCAGAAATTCAGACGGCTGGAATCACACAACACATAGCCTTTTCAGATTGGCTTCTTTCACTTAGCAATATGTATTTAAGGTTCTTCCACATCTTTTCTTGATAGCTCATTTCTTTTTAGTGATGAATCATATCCCATTGTCTGGATGTACCACAGGTTATGTATACATCCAGCTACCGAAGGTCATCATGGTTGCTTCCAAGTTGTGGCTGTTGTGTATGAAGCTGCCATAAACATCCATGTACAGGTTTTTGCATGGACTTAAGTTTCCAACTCCTTTGGGTAAATACCAAGGAGAATGACCACTGGATCCTAAGGTAAGAATACATTTGGTTTTGTAAGAAACTGCCAAACTTGTCTTCAAAGTGGCTATACCATTTTGCACTCCCACCATTAATGAATGAAAGTTCCTGCTGCTCTACTCCCTCACCAACATTTGGTGTCTCCAGTGTTTCGTATTTTGCCAACCCATTTTTTAAACAAATAAAAATATTTTACTTAACTATACATGTCCTAACATACAATGTTGGAAGTAATGAAGAGTGACATTGGAGCCATTATACGACCAGTATGGTCAAGGACTGACAGCCTGACTCAGTGTGGCTTGAACTCCGCTAGATGTGGATCTGTTTAGGTTTGTCTTCCACATTTTTATCTGCTTCTTCTCCATCATCACCAGCATCTGGGGCTACAGAAGTCTCAGTCATTACAGTTACCTCCAATAGACTCCCCTGTGAGGTACCATGTTGATCTTGGGACTCACTGAAGAAGTGCTCCATTCTTAATTTGCCAGGGTAGCATCGACCACCGGCACCAGGGCTCCATCTCAGGAGTCTCCACAGGACAGCAAGTACTTAATGACAGAGTCACTGGAAACAGTCCTATTCACAATTCAAACATTCCCATGTTCCTTGCATTATAGCTGCCTCTGAATACTTTTCAGAGAGGCATCCTTTCCTTTGGTCTAATCTGTTTAACCTGTAATTTCTCTTCTATCTAAGAAGGATCATAATTATCTGATCCGACCTAAGTTTATATGTCAACACCTCCATTGGGTTCAAAATGAAGCCTACTGCAACCTTGTAAGCTTGCCAGCATCTGAAACTTTACTGTGACATCTTTCAGGGGCTTCAAACCATATTTCTGAGCAAGTTGACACTGAAAAGAGTCAAGTCAAAATGCAGACTTTCTCAGAGCAGTATTTCCACCTTGGCCGCACAACAGAACTACCTGGGGGACTTCTAATTTAATTAGTCTGGAGTACAGCCTGGGCATCTGGAATTTTAAAAAAAGCAAATACATGATAGCAGCCAATGTATTTTCTGTCAAGATCTTCAATTTCCTTATAGGATTTGGCTTCTATTTGGGCACATTCTGACTTAAAGATTTTGATGGCACTGACTAGGAGTTTATAGCACTGACCAGAGTACATATCAACCTTATCAGTCACTGACTTCATCAATATAGTCAACAGAACTAACGGCAAGCACAAAATCCTCAATTCCAAACTGAAAATCATCACAGGCAAAATGGAACTGGCCAAGGACATCCTCCGCCTCATGGTCACCATAACCTGCCTCCTCACCACCAGATTCTGACCTTCATCACCATCTCTGCCTCATCCTCACCTTTCCCCTCTTGACCGGCCTCCTCGGAAACATCAGCACCACAGGCCTTACTCTACTTCACACCCCGCACTTCCCTACACAATGCCACCTGCCGTCACCACCTTCCCTGCTCCCTTCTCCTCTTCCTTCACATTTGGTTGGTGTCCTTGGTCAGATGCAGCCACTTCTTTGTCACCCATATCAGACACAAAGAAAGCGCTCCCCAGACCGCAACCCACAGTCAGGACATGGTAAGTGGCAGCGGCAGCCACAGCAAAGGTGAAGAAGATAGTGATAGGCAATGACTAAAGCAATGGGCTGGGGCATTGGAGGCGGCTTCCAGGCACCAAGATGGCTGGAGCAGCTGTGGCCGCAAGCACAACAGGCCCTGAAAGCAATTGAATGGGTGTGCAGCTAGCCGAGGAGGGGACAAAGCTTACAGAATTACAAGACCCAGCCATGGAGGTGGCAGCACTTGAAAACGCGGCCAAGATGGAGGAGATGAGAGTCTCGGCTGGTAACCCTCGCCAGGTGACTTTTATGAGGGTTAGATAGGTTACTATATACAAAGCACTTAGAAACAGTGTCACACACACAGTAAATGTTATGTGTGTGCAATGAATAGAGAGAGATACACATTAACTAACTACGAAGGCAATGTGATAAATAGCGCAACAGGCATATATATTGCTTCTCCCTAAGAGAGGGACCATGCCATCCTCATTCCCGAATCCACGTATCTAGCCCACCACCTAACACATACATATGCTCACTCAAAGATGGCTGAGTCAAGGTCACAACCTTATGTCATGATCTTTTATCAATCAGACTCAGTATAACCAACAGCAATGAATCTTCAGTGAAAGAAGAGAGCTAGGATCTTAGATGTCATATTACAGCATCTGCTCACTCCACATTCCATTACTTTTAGAAATTTAGAAGCAGCCAAGAGTTAATCAGGGTGTGCAGGGAAGAAAGAAGCCAAGAGCAACAAGCCTAGACCATGATGTAACATTAGCCCATACGCTGCCAGGTATTTTTAAATCATGCTTTAAAGAGAATGACTCACTTAAAAGTCTCTTGTACATGCGGGCCTGCTTTTAGAAATAAGTTTCTAAACCTTCAGCCTTTATCATAAACAAAACTTCACTGCTTAAAAGTACATGAAAAGCACACCATATTTACCTCACTGGGTGGCCAGAAGAATTTAACTTGACATCATGTGTCAGAGCACCATGCACAGCATCTAGTACATTATAAAAGCTCAAGAAATATTATTTGAGTCTGGATCTGAAGCACCAGCTGGGTTTCCTACACGCCTTGTTGTAAGAATAGAAGGGGCTGGTTTACTCCGATTTCAGCATCTTAACACATGCAAAGATGCCAGGCTGCTCTTCCAGCATCAACAGCTTTAGAGGCAGTGGTTTCCTTCTCTGTCTCACTGCGGAGTGAGGACTGAGGGCTTTACACACATTAGTGGTTAGTTCTCACAATAACCCTCCAAGGGAGGTTTCGCTATTCCCATTTTATAAAGGAACAGGAGTTAAATACTTGCCCCAGACAACTGGATCATCAGGCACCAAGACCCAATATCTATCTAATTCCCAAGTCTATGCTCTACTATAACATATTATCTAGGGGATGTAATAGAGGCTCTCTTCAAAGTATTCTAAGACCAATGGAGTCAAACAAGTGGGTTCTAGTTTCCAGCTGGGATCAGCAACCTCAGACAACTGATGTTCCCTGGACCTCTCTTTCTTCATACATAATAAAGAGAAGTTCTCTTTAAACTCTAAATTTGATCATTCGATCACTTTTTCCCTTTACTTACTTATTTCTCATTCCTTCTTCCTTCTTCCTCCCCTCCCAATGTGACCCAAAATGTGTTGGATACATTTATCTATATTTTTAAAGAAAAGGGACCTAACTGCATGCAATTATAGCACTGCTCTTCCAAAGAGAGACCAGTCACGGCTTATGTGCTTCAGGTGATCAATTTTTTTCAGTCAACTAAAAGGAAATGCTGTGGTTCTCCTGGGTGGTCCTCAGAAAAGCGTTAGCTTTCAAGGGATAGAAATGCACTTAAATACCACTTTTCAGAATTCAGGATTCTGGCAACCCAACAATATAATCAGCCAGTTCTGGGAAGACAGTATGGTTCCAGAAATTTCTCCCAAAAAGATTTTCCTGAATGTACATTCAATGTATACAGTAGAGTACTATACTATAAACTTTTCTCATTTCATAATCTTAAGACAAAACTTGGAGGCCACTCTCTAAGGTAGTCAATAAAGTTTACAATAGAGAGTAGAAAAACCAGAAAAGGCCATTTCCAAAAAATAACCTATCTCCTCTTCCACCACCACCCAATCCCCAGAAACAGGAAATACAAAAACTAAAATTCTCTAATGTGTTACCTAAAAAAGTGGTAAATATAGACAGAAATAGTAACCAACTATCCAGAAGCCAAAAGACAAAATGGTTTTTAATTTCCACATATATATCTACCCAATTAGTCCCAACCATGAGCAATTATTAATCCTTTACCCCCTCTTCTCTCCCACTTGGAGTTAGAGTATGGGGACCTAAAATTCTTTTGAGGGGTGCCTGGGTGGCTCAGTCGGTTGGGCGTCCGACTTCGGCTCAGGTCATGATCTCACAGTTTGTGAGTTCGAACCCCGCGTCAGGCTCTGTGCTGACAGCTCAGAGCCTGGAGCCTGCTTCAGATTCTGTGTCTCCTTCTCTCTCTGCCCCTCCCCAACTTGTGCTCTATGTCTCTCAAAAAATAAATAAATGTAAAAAAAAATTGTTTTTAATTCTTTTGAGATGTTCCATCTAATTAATAGGCAAAATTATTACCTGTTTCCGTGCCTGGGTCACCAGAGTATGCCACCTCGTTAGGCTCAATTATTCTTAAATTTTTCAGCTGAAAATCCTGGTGATTCGCCCTTAAGAAGAGAAAGAACAGGATATTGCAGACTTTGACCATAGGATATGTGGCAAGGCTTATTTAGAGAGGATATCTACTTGACTTAGCAATTTTCCTTCATGAGTCAGAAGGACTCTCACCCCGATATCAAAACGAAATTAAGTAAAAGTTTCAGATAAAATCTGCAGCTAAAACAGCACCATAGCAGGCAAACCTTCTCAGATCTAACCTCTTAATTCATGAATTCTCTTCAGTTATGTCTAATCCCTAACTAGTCTAAAAAGATTTTATTGGCAACAACTCTATTTTTCACATGTACAAATTCTATTTGGTTTGTTTGGGGTTTTGTTTGTTTGTTTGTTTGTTTGTTTTTAGAGAGAGAGGGCAGGAGAGAACAGAAGGAGAGAAAGAGAATCTTAAGCAGGCTCCACGCTCACCATGGAGCCCAATCCCATGACCCTAGGATCATGACCTGAGCCAAAATCAAGAGTCAGACACTCAATGACTAAGCCACCCAGGCACTCCTGGTTTTTGTTTTCTTTTGTTTTTTAATTTGCCTGCTCTTTCTTCATGGTGTCCCATTCTTTCACTATGGTTTCTACTCCTTCTCTTAACTTCAATTATTTGGGGCCCTTATTTTAGAATTCATTTCAGACGTAGTAGGTCTTAGAACCAACTAATCTTTGACAAAGCAGGAAAGAATATCCAACGGAAAAAAATACAGTCTCTTCAGCAAATAGTGTTGGGAAAACTGGACAGCGACATGCAGAAGAATGAACCTGGACCCGTTTCTTACACCACACACAAAAATAAACTCAAAACGGATGAGAGACCTAAACGTAAGACAGGAAACCATCAAAATCCTAGAGGAGAAAGCAGGCAAAAAACCTCTTTGACCTTAGCTGCAACAACTTCTTACTCAACACGTCTCTGGAGTCAAGGGAAACAAAAGCAAAAATGAACTACTGGGACCTCATCAAGATAAAAAGCTTCTGCACAGCCAAGGAAACAATCAGCAAAACTAAAAAGCAACCAACAGAATGGAAGAAGATATTTGCAAATGACATGTCAGACAAAGGGTTAGTATCCAAAATCTGTAAAGAACTTCTCAAACTCAACACCCAAAAAACAAATCATCCAGTGAAGAAATGGGCAAAAGACAGGAACAGACACTTCTCCAAAGAAGACATCCAGATGGCCAACCGACACATGAAAAAATGCTCAACATTACTCATCATCAGGGAATTACAAATCAAACCCACAATGAGATACCACTTCACACCTGTCAGAATGGCTAACATTAACAACTCGGGCAACAACTCAGATGTTGGCGAGGATGCAGAGAAAGAGGATCTCTTTCACACTGCTGGTGGGAATGCAAACTGGTGCAGCCACTCTGGAAAACAGTATGGAGGCTTCTCAAAAAGTTAAAAATAGAACTACCCTACGACCCAGCAACTGCACTACTAGGTATTTACCCAAAGGACACAGGAGTGCTGTTTCAAAGGGGCACATGCATATCAATGTTTATAGCAGCACTATCGACAATAGCCAAAGTATGGAAAGAGCCCAAATGTCCATCGATGGATGAATGGATAAAGAAGATGTGGTATATATATACAATGGAGTATTACTAGGCAATCAAAAAGAATGAAATCTTGCCATTTGCAACAACATGGATGGAACTAGAGTGTATTATGCTAAGCGAAATTGGTCAGTCAGAGAAAGACAAATAACATATGACTTCTCATGTGTGAAATTTAAGATACAAACAGATGAACATCAAGGAAGGGAAGCAAAAATATTAAAAACAGGGAGGGAGATAAACCATAAGAGACTCTTTAATAGAACAAACTGAGGATTGCTGGAGGCATCTTGGGTGGGGGGATGAGCTAAATGGGCAAGGGGCATTAAGGAGGACACTTGCTGGGATGAGCACTGGGTGTTATATGTAAGTGATGAATCACTAAATTCTATATAATGATTCTGAAACCATTATTACGCTACATGTTAACTAACTTGGAGGTAAATTTTTAAAAATTAAAAATTAAATTAAAAAAAGAAGGTCTTGGGATAGTAAACTTCAAGTTTGGTGGGCCTGCTGGCTCCCTCTTAGTAAGTTATTCCTTGTGTGTTTTGTAATCTTTTATTAAGAGCTTATCTTCAGTAGAAACTATTTTATCTGTGAAATGTCCTGGTTGTACCAGCACCACTGTCACTGTTGTTCGCTTATGAGATTAATCTCCACTTTAATTTCTTAGCTAGGAGATTTACACACAAATCTCCTATCCCCATATAGGGATAGTCTGATGCCCTGGACCCCAGGTAAGAAGGCCTATAGAGTCTGATAACCTCCCCAGGCTCGGCTTACCAGCTACCATTTAAGCTTTAAGTTCTCCTAAATTTCTGGCACCTGACAATTTCTCTTTCTTTCAAGACTTTTCTATAATTGAGGCCCTACTCTAGACACAACAATGAACAAAACAGACAACATCTCTGACCTCAGGAGGTTTACATGGGTAAGGGGATAGGGGCTCGAGGATGCAGAACAAAGAGGATCCAGGAGGAGAGGCATTAGACACAAAACAAGAACACAGTCTGTCAGGGAGTTCTGTGAAGAAAAGTAAAGCGGGGCAAGGGGAAGAGTGTCAGAGAGGGAAAGGGAAAGGTGATTTTATATGGGGTTGCTAGGCAAGGTCTCTCTGCTAACAGATGACAGTTTAGCAGTCCTAAAAAAAAAAAAAAAGTGACAGATCAAGCCATGTGAATGTCTGAGAACATTCTAGAGAAGGGGACTAGTAAGTGCAAAGTCCCTAAGGCAGGAGTATGCCTGGTATACATTGGAGAAAGCAAGGAGGCCAGTGTGGTGTGACCGTGTGTGCTGGCAGGTGGGGAGGTAAGTGGTTAGGAGACAAGAACAGAGGCAACAAGGAGCCTGCTGTAGGTCAAAGGGTTTGGATTTTATTCAGTTTTAAACTTAGAGGTAATTTTGTCATAATTTTACATTTTTATGTATTAGTAGAGGGACAGGAGCCCACATTAGCTCAATTCACCACATAGCCAGAACGAGAAGACCAGACATTTTCACCAATCTTTCCAGGCCTACTCTCTGATGGCTGCTACTTTAATCTTGTTGGACAGAATGAGATGTTCTTTATTGAGGATCATATATTCTTTCATTAAAAAGACGTCAATATTTCTTATAAATCTAAGTGCAAATATCCTCAGCAAAATACTAGCAAAACTGAATACATTAACATATAAAAAAGATCATATACCATCACCAAGTGGGATTTATCCCATAAATGCAAGATGGGTTCAACATACAAAAATTAATGTAATACACAGTATCAATAGAATAAAGAATAAAAGCTGCATGATGACATCAGAAGACACAGAAAAAGCATTTTGACAAAATCCAACACCTCTTCATGATAAAAGTACTCAGTAAACTAGAAGAGAAATTCTTCAACCTGATCAAGAATATTACAAAAATCCACAGCTAACATCATCTTTCTTTTTTTTTTTTTTAATTTTTTAATGTTTACTTATTTTGGGGAAAGAAAGAGACAGAGACAGAGTACGAGTAGGGGAGGGGCGGAGAGAGAGGGAGACACACAATCTGAAGCAGGCTCCAGGCCCTGAGCAAGTGTTTAGCACAGAGCCTAACGTGGGGCTTGAACCCATGAACCGTGAGATCATGACTTGAGCCAAAGTTGGACACTTAATCGACTGAGCCACCCAGGCGCCCCAACAGCTAACATCATCTTTAATGTTAAAAGGTTGAACACTTTCTATCTAAGATAAAGAACAGGACAAAGATGTCCAATCTTGCTACTTTAGTCAACACTATACTGGAGGTTCTATCTAGGGCAATTAGGCAAAAAAGTGAAATAGAAAGCATCAAGATTAGAAAAGAAGTAAAATTATCTCTACTTGCAAATAGCAGTATCTTCAATATAGAAAATCTTGAAGAACCTACACAAAAGAATTAGAACAAAGAAGACTGCAATCAAGACTGCAGGATATCAAATCAATATACAGTAATTAATTGTATTTCTAAATATTTGCAATGAACAATCCAAAAATAAAACTAAGAAAAGTTCATTTACAACAGCATCAAAAGAATGACTACCTAGGAATATATTTAACAAAACAGATGCAAAGCTTATACTCTGAAAACTACAAAACATTGTGAAAGAAATTAAAATAGACCTAAATAAATGGAAAGACATTCTATGTTCACGGATTGGAAGACTCAGTATTGTTAAAATTGCAATGCTCCCCCAAAATAATCTAGAGGTAAATCCCTATCAAATTTCAGCTAGCTTGTATGTGCAGAAATTGACAAGCAAATCCTAAAATTCATATGGAAATGCATGGAATCCAGAATAGCCACATCAATCTTGTAAAAGAACAACACCGGAGGATTCATCCTTCCTGATTTCAAAACTAATAAAACTACAGTAATCAAGACAGTGTGGTATTGGCATAAGGTATTGGCATATAGATCAATGAGACAGAATTAGTTCAGAAATAAACTCTCACACTTATTGCCAGTTTTTGACAACAGTGCCAAAACTATTCAATGGAGGGGGAAAAAAAAAAAAGACGGTCTTCAACAAATAATGCTAGGACAACGGGGAATCCACATGCAAAAGAACGAAACTGAACCCCTACCCTCACACCAAAAATGAAAATTAACTTAAAATGGATCACAGACATAAATGTTTTCTTGGAAGAATACACAGGCACAAATCTGCCTGACCTTGGATTAGGCAATGATTTCTTAGATACGACGTCAAAAGTATAAGCAACCGAAGGAAACAGATACACTGGGCTTTATTAAAGACTTTTTTACTTCAGAGGATACCATCAAGAAAGTGAAAAGACAGGGCACCTGGCTGGCTCAGTGGGTACAGCATGAGACTCTTGACCTCAGGGTCATGAGTTGAGCCCCACATTGGGTATGAAGGCTACTTAAAATAAAATGGTTAAAAAAGAGAGAGAGAGAGAGAGAGAGAGAGAGAGAAAGTGAAAAGACAACTGATAAAATGAGAGAAAATATTTGCAACTCATATCTGATAAGAGGCTAACATCCAGAGTATTGCGAGACACCTGGGTGCCTCAGTCGGTTGAACACCCAACTCTTGATTTCTGCTCAGGGCATGGGATAGAGCCCCGTGTCAGGCTCCACACCAAGTGTGGAGCCTATTTAAGAGTTTCTTTCGCCCTCTCCCTCTGCCCCTCTCCCCTACTCACACTCTCTCTAAAATATAATAATAACAAATTAAAATAAAATAAATTAAAAAAAAAAAAAAAACTATTGCAACTCAACAATAAAAAGGCCACCCCAGAGGCGCCTGGGTGGCTCAGTCGGTTAAGCAGCCAACATCGGCTCGGGTCACGATCTCATAGTTTGTGAGTTTGAGCCCCACGTCGGGCTCTGTGCTGAGTGGGGCTCTGTGCTGACAGTTCAAACCCTGAAGCCTGCTTTGGATTCTGTGTCTGCCTCTCTCTCTGACCCTCCCCTGCTTGCTCTTTCTCTCTCTCTCTCTCTCTCTCTCTCTCAAAAATAAATAAACATTTTAAAAAATTAAAACAAAAAAAGACAACCCAATTTTTTTTGAGAGAGAGATAGAGAGAGAGAGAGAGAGAGAGAAAGAGAACATACATGAGAGGAGCAGAGGGAGAGAATCCCAAGCAAGCTTCACATCCATCGCAGAGCCCAATGTGGGGCTCGATCCCACAACAGTGAGATCACAACCTGAGCCGAAATCAAGAGTTGGATGCTGACCCAATTGAGCCACCCAGGCATCCCATGACAACCCAATTTTAAAATGGTCAAGGGCATCTGAATAGACATTTTCAAACACACATTTTTCCTAAGAAGATATTCAAAGAGTGAATGAGCACATGAAAAGATTTTCAGTTCTTTATCCGTTAGAGAAATGCCAACCAAAATCACAATGAGATATAAGTTCACATCCACTAGGAAGGTTATAATCAAAAAGAACAGAAATAACAAGTGTAGGAAAGGATGTGAAAAAATTGGAACCCTCAGACATTGCTGGTGGGAATATAAAATGGTGTAGTGACTTTTGGAAAACTGTCTAGCATTCCTCAAAAGGTGAAATATAGAATTATCCTATAATGGGGCGCCTGGTGGCTCAGTCAGTTGAGGGTCTGACTCCTGATCTCAGCTCAGGTCATGATCTCACGGTTCCTGGGCTAGAGCCCCCACATAGGGCTCTGCACTGACAGCTCGGAACCTGCTGGGATCCCCCCTCCCTCTCTCTCTCCTCTCCCCCACTCACATACACATGTGCTCTCTCAACACTCTCTCTCAAAATTAATAAATAAACATTTAGTAAATAATAATTATTATTATTATTATCCTATGACCCAGCAATTCCACTCCTAGGTATGAAAAATTAAAAACACAAGCCCAGGGGCACCTGGGTGGCACAGTCGGTTGAGCGTCCGACTTCAGCCAGGTCACGATCTCGCGGTCCATGAGTTCGAGCCCCGCGTCGGGCTCTGGGCTGATGGCTCGGAGCCTGGAGCCTGTTTCCAATTCTGTGCCTCCCTCTCTCTCTGCCCCTCCCCCGTTCATGCTCTGTCTCTCTCTGTCCCAAAAATAAATAAAAAACGTTGAAAAAAAAAATTAAAAAAAAAAAAAACACAAGCCCACATAAAAACTTGTATATGAATCTTCATAGCGGCATGTTCATAATAGCCACAAAGTAGAAACAACCGAAATGTCCATCAACTGATGAAAGGATAAATACCTGTTCTATCCATACAATGGAATATTATTTGGCAATAAAAAGGAATCAAGTACTGATGACTTGGTACAGCATAGTAAACTCTGAAAACATTTTATGCTAAGTGAAAAAAGCTGGTCACAGAAGACCGTATGTTGTACGTCCAGAACAGGCAAATCCATAGAGACAGAAAGTAGATTGGCAACCGCCTACCAGTGGGTTGAAGTTGGAGAAAATGAGGAGCACCTACCAATGTGTACAGGGTTTCCTCTGGCAAGGGGTAAGGATGTTCTAAAACTGAGTGCAGTGTTGGTTATACAACTCTAGGACTATTCGAAAAATCACTGAAATGTATGTTTTATTTTATTTTTTTAGTGTTTTATTTTATCTTTGAGAGAGACAGAGCGAGCAGCGGGGAGGGACAGAGAAAGAGGGAGACACAGAATCTGAAGCAGGCTCTGTGCTGTCGCAGAGAGCCCGACGCGGTGCTCGAACTCACGAACCGCGAGATCATGACCTGAGTCGAAGTCGGACGCTTAACGAACTGAGCCACCCAGGTGCCCCAAAATGTATGTCTTAAATAGGTGAATAATGTGGTACATGAATTATATCTCAATAAAGCTGCTATAGTATTTTACAAGGTAAGAAACCTCTTTTTCTTGGACAGAGATCTATGTCACAGTCTCACCTGATTCCCCTTGACTTCATATACCCGTTTAGCAGATGGTGAGCCAAGGAAGTCAGTTTCTCTATACATTCAAAGTTAATCAGAGCACAGGACAAGAGGGCTGGAGGCAAGTTATTCAGAAGTAGCTCTATTCTTTCACTTTTTACAAGAGAAGGCACAAAGATAACTTGCCACAGGCCATACACTCAGTAGCTGCGAAGCCAAGACAAGAAGTCGGGTCTGACGGGCGAAGCTCACAGATTTTCAATTCAAGCTCGCTCTCTGAGCATCACTACCTCCACCTTCCTGGCAGGATCAAAGGGGCCACAAAGCAGCTAAACATTACAGTTGTTCTGTTCCTGTCACACCCTGGTGTCTGCAGGATCCAAGACCCAGCCACCCTTCACTTCCCTGGACAGATACATTCTCAGGCTCTCAGTTGAAGCAGGGCTACCCTTAAATGTTAGAGGTACAATGCACTTCAGGGACCATCCAACTCAGCTCCCTCCTCTAGACAAAGGAACTGAGAAACAGAGACCAAATGACTCGCTCAAAGCCTCACAGCTAGCTGGGTGACAGAGCTAGTCTAGAACTACAGTCCAGGCCTCCCAACTTCCAACACAGAGCTTCCTTGACCTATACGTTCTCAACATCGTGATATGCCAAGAGGTGGGTAAGGGGAAAAAGCGTGCAGAGAACTTCCCGTTCAATCTTCGCATAAGATGGGAGGGGCACATCTTTCTCCCATTTTATAAAGAAACGCTGGCAGGGTTGTGCTTACTCTCCCCCTTACCCGGGTCGGTGATGAGAATCACGCACAATTATCATTCAGGATGGGACAAAACAAGGATCAAGATCCTCAATCACAATATGGGGCACCTGGGTGGCTCAGTCAGTTAAGCATCCAGCTCTTGGTTACGGTTCAGGTCATGATGTCACGGTTCCTGGGTTCAAGCCCCGTGTCAGGCTCTGTGCTAATGGTGCGGGGCCTGTTTGGAGAATCTCTCCCTCTCTCTCTGCCCTGCCTCCGTGCCCTCTCCCGCTCTCTCTCTCTCTCTCTCTCTCTCTCTCTCTCTCTCTCTCTCTCTCTTTCTCTCTCTCTCTCCCTTCCTCTCTCTCTCTCTCAAAATAAATAAAATAAAAAAAAAAAAAAGATGCTCAATCACGTCTAATAAGGTAAGGGTAGACTGAAATAAGTTTTAAGATGCAGAAGTGGGAAATGTGGTCTTTTCCTACCCCAAATCCATCCCTCCCTCCTTCCTTTGGTCAAAGCACAATGGTTTCCATCTAAGACAGTCTCATGTCCATTTTCAGTCCACAGAGTTGGTATGAATCTCATCCCCTCACCCACCAACTTCTGGGACCCACGCCTGGGCAATCTATCCCTGTGATCACAACGACTAGTTCAGGGATAAACATTAGGTCAAGTCAGCCTACTGGAAATCAGATCTGGGATTTGTGCTCCAGCCATTAGGAAAGAAGTCTCTATTTCTGCTAGGGCTGCCAGCTTAGAACCATCAAACCTCCCATAAGGACAAAGTCTGCCTGAGAACGAAGTCAACACTTAAGAAAACAGAGCCAAGATGGGAATGCAAGCTGGTGCAGCCACTCTGGAAAACAGTATGGAGGTTCCTCAAAAAACTAAAAACAGAACTACCCTACGACCAGCAATTGCACTACTAGGCATTTATCCACAGGATATAGGTGTGCTGTTTCGAAAGGACACATGCTCCCCCATGTTTATAGCAGCACTATCAATGATAGCTAAAGTATGGAAAGAGCCCGAATGTCCATCGATGGATGAATGGATAAAGAAGATGTGGTATATACATACAATGGAGTATTACTCGGTAATCAAAAAGAATGAAATCTTGCCATTTGCAACTACATGGATGGAACTGGAGGGTATTATGCTAAGTGAAATTAGTCAGAGAAAGACAAAACTCATATGCCTTCACTCATATGAGGACTTTAAGAGAAAAAAACAGATGAACATAAGGGAAGGGAAATAAAAATAATATAAAAACAGGGAGGCGGACGAAACAGAAGAGACTCATAAATATGGAGAACAGGGTTACTGGAGGGGCTGTGGGAGGGGGGATGGGCTAAATGGGTAAGAGGCACTAAGGAATCTACTCCTGAAATCACTGTTGCACTATATGCTAACTAATTTGGATGTAAATTTTAAAAAATAAAAAAGAAAACTACGAAAAAAAAAAAAGAAAACAGAGCCAAGAGATACAAAAAAAAGAGGCCAAGTCTCATGCCAGTGTTGGTCTCCTGGACTGAGCTGCACTAGAAGTCAGCTCAACCCCTTTTTTACCTAAATCAATTTTACCTGAAATGCAAGAAGTTCTCATTTTTACACTGAATAGCACTCAAATTCTGCCACTAGGGGAGGGGCCTGGGGCAAATGTCCCTTCTCAGTCTCTCAGTTGCCTTCTGCGTGTGGAGGCTTTGTCAACTGATGCCAAAAGACCCTTCTGCCCCTAAAATGTTGTGATTCTATAATCTAATCTTGGTCCTCAAAGCTACTTATGGGTCTAGGACCTAACTCACATTAACCTAACCCCATTTCCAGCACTTAACATACTGGCAACTCCTTCCACACCAGGTTTGCCACAAGGCCCCACATCCTTCCACAAGCCAGGTCTGCTTTTCTACTCATCCCAAGCATGCCATAGAAAGCCCAAGGCCAGGTCAAGGTCAGCTCTGGATCTGTCCACTCACAATCACAAGTACAAGCCATGGTCCGCGTTCAGCAAGTGGGACCGGCCATGCTGCCAGGTGTATTTAGTCAAGTCTCAACTGGTCTGAGGATGGCTGATCCCGTGTGCATGGCAGGGAATCTGGCTTCCGGCCTTTGTGATCTCTGAACTTTTCTCAGTCTCCCACATTGTTAGCTGCTGTAATAAGTATACCCTGGTTGTGGGGGGAGTATAAACTGAAATGTGTTTGAGACCAGGAGATTATCCTTCTCACCTCCCTGTGCCCAGGGAGAGCCCAGGGCAGGTTACTGGTGGGATCTTTCTAGAGAGATTATTCCCTTACACAGTCTCTGAAACCAATTGGGTGGGGATGGGCCTGCGGCTCCCCATCTTCGTGGCGGCTGCGATCAGTAAGGCGAATTGCCGGTATCAGTATTGTCAGGGTTGTAATTTGAGAATTATATTCCCCGGGAAGAGGGCGAGAGCAGGGGCTCTTCCACTTCCCAGGACACCTGGAGGCGCCTGGAGGGGCCAACTTCCTGCAACAGCCTAGGCCTTCCCGCTGGGCCAGGGGGAGAGGTGGGACACGGCCACCGCCCCTCCGATCCAGCGATGCCGCTCCGCGGACACGCTCATCCGGGAACCGGGACCAGGCTACCCGAGGGTGCCCGCAGCCCTCCTGAAACGAAACGGAACTTGCCCGGTTGCACGGCTCCCTCCCCCTGCTCCCGCTTGGGGGTCTCCCGAAAGCCAGGGCCCTCGCCGGACTGTGATGGGCCGCCTGCCGCTTCTCACCCTCTAGTTCCAGCCCTCCGGGGTGCCACATGCGCGCCCGGAGCCCGGAATCACGCGCTGCCCAGACGCCGGCTCCCCGGCAGAGTCCCTCACCTTACTCGCGGTGCCTTTCTGGAGGCTGCCATTCGGCGGTGACGTGCCCCGGCCCACGTCAGGGGAGCGCAGACCAGCTGATCACCCTGGGAAGAGCAGGAAGGAGCGAGGCAAGCGCGCCGGCTGCAAGCGCGCGAGCCGAGGAGCCACGCCCCCTTCTGTGGCGTGCGCTCGCGCCGCGGCCCCGCCCGCCCGAGGGCCCCGCCCACAAGCCCACAGCTCCAAGGCTTGCTGTCAGGGAGGCGGGAAGCAGGAAGTGTGTCCGGGTTTCCACCCCAGCAGGCCTTGCCTCTTCCCCTGCGGCGGGTTAAGGGGTGGAGGCCGTGCCACGGAGCATCATTTCTGTTGGTTTTTCTCGCCTTTTCCCAAAGAGGAAAAAAAAGGGGGCTTTGCAGGCTAAAGGGGCTGGGGCGCGAAGAGCTACCCTCCAGGGATGTTCCTGCCCTTAGGAGGGCAGAGAGGAGGGGAAACGAGGTCAGTTCCGATAGTACCGCTGCGGGGTCTCGCTGAGACTTTAGAGATGTCCCCCAAAATCGCTTCTTCGGGCAACTTCAAAATCCACCTAGCCACTCCACCTGGAGAGCAACGGGCACCTCAAACTTAACATATCTGAACCACGCTCCCGGCCCAACTCACCAAAACAAAAACTGTGCTCCATCAGTCTTGGCCATCTCAGTGGCTACTCCATTCTTTCACGTGCTCAGGACAACACCGTGGAGTCGTCCCTGCCTTCTCCGTTCAAACACCACAGCCAGTCGGTCAAAAAATCGTGTTGTCCTGTCTTCAAAATAAATCTCTAATCCCACCCCACCTGTCCCTGCTCTGGCCTGATGCACTTGTGTGATTGATCACACTGGCCTCCCTGCTGCCACCCAGCACCTGCACAGTCCAGCGGAAACACTGCAGCCAGCGTTTCAATCCTTTGAAGTCTGAGATCGTTTTGCTACTCTGCTTAGCACTTTCTGATGGTTCCTCGTGTCGCTCAAGCTAAAAGCTCTGCTTGATTTGCCCCTAACCTCACTTCCTTCTGTTCTCACCTTGCTTGCTCTGCTCCAGCTAAACTAGCCTCCTTGCTATCCTTGAAAAAGCTGGCCACACTCATGCCTTTGGCCTTGCTCTCCCTCCAAACGTTTCGGCTCTCTTCCTCACCTTTCTCTCACCTTGCCTTCAAGTCTTTGCTTAGGTAGCATCCTCTCAAAGAAACATACTCTGACCACCCTATTGAAAAATGCACTTGTTGGGATGAGCACTGGGTCTTGTATGTAAGCCAATTTGACAATAAATTATATTAAAATGTTTTTAATAAAATTAAAAATTAAAAACTAAAAGCAACCTCCCCACCACTCCTAATCCCCCTTACTCTGCTATATTTTTTTCATAGTGCTTATCACCTTTTACTACAATAAAAATGTACTTGTGTGTATTGTCTTCTGTCCCCTCTTCTCCACACACAAAAGTGCACACACACACACAACATAGCCATCAATGCAGGGACTGTATCTGTATTGTTTAATGAATGACAATCCCTGACATGTAGTAGGTTCTCATTGTCTATTTTCTGCATGAATGAATGTCCCTAGAATGTACAGTCCTCAAGGGTAAGGGACCCTCGTGCTCAGAACAGCACCTGGCACAGAGTCAGCACTTAGGAAATATTTGCTAAGTGAAAGTGACCACGGTTTTAAAAGGTGACCTGTACTGGTTGCTTTGACCTTCAGGGAAGACCTAATACCCCTATATCAAATAGGTTCTGCTGCCTGTAAGAACTTAAAGTTCTGGTTCTTATTCAATACGCATGTAGACAAGCTAAATCAGGCCCTGTAGAAAAAGTATGAAAGAACTAAAAGATGTGGTGCCTTGAAAGGCAGCAGACAGCTGTTCCATTTCCCCAAATTTCTAGAGCCAAAAAGAGAGAGATTGTAAATAAAATGACTGGTTCCAGACCACATCTGATAGATGGTGGCAAAGATCAAGTTGTAAGAGAAAAAAGGAAATGTCAGAGAGACAGATAAATGGGACATAAAAGAAACAGGTATTTCGTAATCACATCGTCTGGGAGGAGTCTGCTCAGAATTTACAGCATCTGGCTTTGGAGGAGAAAGAGAAATACTTGGTGTTCCCTGGACTGGATTTGAGTTCCGGTTTGCTGGAGAAAAAGGCACCCCTCCCCCTTTGAAACTTCTGGGACAAACTCCGAGAGAGGTCGTTGAGTTGAATCATCACAAAAGGTGAGAACACTGAGGTCACAGCAGGTTCTTCTGACTCTTCGGTCCCCACATGTTTGAAGAGATGGACGAGTCCTAACATTTACTGAGTGCTATGAGCCTGGCCGACAACAACCCAATGAGTAAAGGACTGTTATCCTCATTTTACTGGTTAAGTCTAGTAGAGGTTTGCAGAGGTTAAGTCACTTACCCAAGTGACTTGTCAGTGGTGGGGCTCTGTGGTATACATTCAGGCAGCAAGATGGATTCCTAGTCCCCCAAACACTTTCATGAAGGGGCCCTAGAGGTCACCTCATCCAACCTCCTAACCCATACACTGGAAAGAAAGAGGCAGCCAGATTCATCCTTCAAACTCAGACTAGATGGGTCTTAGATGAGGCCAGAAACATCGAGTGTGGGAAAACCTATTATACGTTGAACTAACCCCCCCCCCCACGCACACAATTCACATGTTGAAGTCCCGACCCTCCAGTACCTCAAAATGCGATGGTATCTGGAAATAGAATCATTGCAGATATAATTATTAAGATGAGGTCATACTGAAGTGCTGGATCCCTAATCTAATATGGCGTATCCTTACACAAAGGGGATATTTGGACACAGAACACCAAGTGAAAATGAAGGCAGAGATCAGGGTGGTGCATCTCCATACAAGCCAAAGATTGCCCGCAAACCACCGGGAGCTAGGAGAGAGTCAAGGAACGGATTCTCTTTCACGACACTCAGAAGAGACCAACCCTGCTTTGATCTTCAAGTTCCAGCCTCCGCAACTGTGAGACCACAACGTTCTGTTTGAGGCATTCAGTCTGTGGTACTTTGTGACAAAAGCCCCAGGAAACAATACAGGTGAGTTCCAAATGTTAAGGTGTATGAATTATGGGACTGTTCTTTTGGCCACATATTATTCATCCATTCTCTTCTGGTAACCACCCTTCTCCTTCCTTCTGAAGACGCATCCTTTCTTCCTTCCCTTGCTCCCTCACTCTCAGTCTATGTTATTCTAGTGAAACACTTGGGATTCCAAGAGTCTTTCATGACCTAGGCATAAGCTGTAGTCAAGGACCAGCGGTTGCTATGGGACTAGGGCAACGAGAGTTTCATGGTGAGCACTGGAACAGAGCTTTGTTTCTGTTTGAACAGAACACGAATTTGGATGCGTGTTCTCTGGAGATGCTGCCTCTATGTGCAACACGTGAGTAGCACCAAAGCAGCCAAAGGCAGAGCAGAGAGCGAAGAAAAGAAGCAGAAACTTCATAGTCGTCTCTGAGCCCTGAATCCCGCCATGCCCAAAACCAAATCTCCCACTGGGCTTTTCACATGTCAGCCTAAACATTTCCCTTTGTGTTTAAGTCAGTTTGACACGGATTTGCTGTTCACTTGCCATCGAAAAACTCCTCACTGAATCATTTCAGTTATATTCCAACTGTACAACTGAATCTTATTTTATGCATGACGTAGATATAATTTTATTAATATTGATAATTAATCATGAACTAAGAAATGGAAAAAGTAGATTACAAAACAATGTAATATCCCATTTTATAAGTCTGTATATACATCTATCTCTTCTAATGTAGATACATTTTTTAGAATAAGGAAAATGATTTACAAAATGCTAACAATCTTTATCTTGAGGTGGCAGAATTTGGAGTGATCTTAATTTTGCTCTGCTTCTTTGTTTTAAGATTGGTTTTGTTATTTAAAAAAAAAAACCCCTCAAAATACTACTCATTTCTCTGACCCTTTCTCCTTTAAAGATGAAGGACCTGTTCTATTCTCCAAATCTGAGCACATCAGGCAGAGTAGCCCTCCAGTATTCAACTTAATAACTGGTTGATGGCCTGACCATAGATGGGGGAAAGCAGGCAACATCCTTTTGATAAAAACCCCAGATAAAAGGACTGAAAAACTAAAAATTCTGGTAGGATATCAAACAAAATTACAACTTCAGAGGAGAGGTTTAACCTTTTCAAACATTTCAATTTGTACTAATAAAATTGATAGTTATAGAACCAGTGATGAGTGAGGCTCTCATAAATTGTTACAATATGGCCTTATTATTTTTTTTTTGTAAAGTTAACCAAAAGATAGGCTTGTGGTTACACCCTAGAAAGGAATGGGGGAAGAAAAGCCAACTTTGGGGATTGTAGCGTCTGCCAAAACAATGTACTATAAATTAAGGGTGGGAGAATGCATTTGGCTCAGCTCAGAATCCACTCACCCTTTGTATTCAGTGAAAACTGAACTCAGACCTTTTGATATCTGAGTTCTATTTACTCTTGGCAAAGTTCAGTTCTTCAGTTCAAATAAAAAAAAAATCTTTTTTAACTTAAATACACCCCAAGGATTTCTTGGACATCAAATGGTTCTTGCACAAACAACATAATGATGAGCTAAGTGTAAATGAATCAGGAACATACAGAGTAAGTGACTGAAACATGCAAAACTTCCCATGATATAGCACAAGAGGCTCAGGAAAGCACTATGTCTGTCTCTTCCTTTAAGGAGGATTTCTTTTTACCATATTTTATCCTTTCCTTGAGAAGTCTTTGTAAAATGTGGGAAAGGGATGAGAGTATATCCAGCTGTTCCTGATGTTGACTTTTCACAATCCCTTCCTGGCTGTGCCTTGAAAGCTGGGCTTTGGATAGAAACAGCATGGCCGAGAGGTAAAGGTCAAGAGACAAGCTCTGGCCCTGGGTCTGCCACTTAATAGGCGTGTGACTTTAGAACTGGCAGGTCACCCCCCTCTCCAATTTCCTAGGAATTTTGTATTTGACCAGCTCCTTCCAGACCTGCTGTGCGTTTGATCAAGTTCTAATCAAAAGGCTCAAAGTTGACAGCTTGGCAGATATGTTTTGTGCGGCTCTCACTATATCCCGTTTTCATAACAGTTTTATTGAGATATAATTCACTTTCCATACTTTCCGTACAATTTACCTGCTTAAAGTATGCAACTCAATGGTTTTTAGTATATTCAATTTTAGAACATTTTCATCACCCTGAAAAGAAACCTGCATCCTTTAGCATTTACTTCCTATTTCTCTCCATCCTTTCTAACTCTAGGCAACCACTCATCTACTTTCTATAGATTTGCCTCTTCTTGAGGTGTCACAAAAATGGAATTTTTTTTCAATGTTTTTATTTATTTTTGAAAGAGAGAGAGACAGAGCATGAGCGGGGAAGGGGTAGAGAGAGAGGGAGACACAGAATCCAAAGCGGGCTCCAGGCTCTGATCTGTCAGCACAGAGACCAATGCGGGGCTTGAACTCATGAACCATGAGATCATGACCTGACCTGAAATCGGACACTTAACTGACTGAGACACAGAATCTGAAGCAGACTCTGTGCTATCAGCAGAGAGCCCAATGCGGGGCTCAAACTTAGAACTTCATCTAACGAAGTCAGACGCTTAACCAACCAAGCCACCCAGGTGCCCCACATAAATGGAATCTTACAGTATATGGTCTTTTGTAACTGGCCTCTTTCATTTAGCATAATTTTTTTTCGGGGTTTATCCATGTTGTAGTAATTCCTTTTTTTTTTTTCCAGATAATATTCCATGTAATGTTTTTCCATTCATCAGCTGATGGACATTTGGGTTGTTCCCACTTTCTTTGGATATTGTGAATGATGCTTCTACGAACATTCACGGACAAGTTTTTGTGTGGACATGCTTCCATTTCTCTTGAGTATATATGTAGGCATAGAAGTGTTGAGTCATATGGTCACTCTATGTTTCACCTTTTGAGGAAGTGCTAACCTGTTTTCCAAAGTGGCTCCACCATTACACATTCCCACCAGCAATGTGCGACGCTTCTAATTTCTCCACAACCCAATCAACACTTGCTATTATCTTTCTTCTTTATTTTAGCCATCTTAGTAGATAAAAAATAGCGTCTCGTGGTTTTGATTTGCATTTCCTGATAGCTAATCATGTTGAGCTTCTTTTCGCCTGCCGATTGGCCATTTACATATGTCCACTGGAGAAATAGCTATTTAGATTCTTTGCCCATTTTAAAATTGGATTGTTTTTCTCCGTATTGAGTTGTAAGCGTTCTTTATATATTCTAGATGCAAGTCCCTCATCAGATACGTGATTTGCAAATATTTTCTCCCTTTCTGTGGGTGGTTGCATTTTTAAATTCTAATTACACAGCAACATTTAAAAAAGGAAAGGCTTGCTATTTAAAAATCCCTATCTGCAGCTCCTTTCGGAAAATCTGAAGATTGGTTCGGCAACACTGGCCCTTCCTTCTATGCAGCAAAAGCAGCACGAATAGAGCAGGGGTTTCTCCCTTAAGACGGGACAGGGAGTCCTCCCTTGCACCATGTAGCCTCTTCTATGTTCCGTCCAGGTCCCTATAGACATCCCAATGTGTGACTTCCAGAGAATTTGACAGAGCATGGCCAGGATTTCAACTGCACTGAAATTGTCCTTGCAGTCGAGTTAAGTCATCTACACCTCGCCAGATGTTTCGCCTTTGGCACTAAAACACAGAATGCCCCAAACTTTGCACCTACTAACAAGTCCTTCACCCTTCCTGTTCAGTGATTGGGCTTTTGCAAGGCCCGGGGCAACTCACTGGGGCTTGGCAAGGTCTCCAGGATTTCGGCAGCCCAGGTGGTAGTGATGTCATGAGTGTCCCTTGCCATAACACTTCCTCATTATTAACTCACACGTGCCCAACTCAAACAAATGGAATTTAAAAACAGAGTAATGGTCTGCCTGAACTTCAAAACCCTGCATAAAAAAAAAAAAAAATCAGAAAAACAATTGCATGCTTAGGACCGTAGCCAAGAATAAAAAACCACAATTTCTGATTATTGAACATCCCTTCCTCTAATTATGCTTTGCCTGCTAAAAGCAGCCCCTTCTCAGAGTAAAATGAGCATCTCTAAAAATATATATCAGTGGGGTGCCTAGGTGGCTCAGTCGGTTGAGTATCTGATTCTTAATTTCAGCTCAGGTCATGACCCCAGTGTTGTGGGATCAAGCCCCTCATTAGGCTCCATGCTGAGCTTGAGATTCTCAGTCTCTCTCTCTCTCCCTCTGTCTCTCTCTCTCTCTCTCTCTCTTTCCCTCTGCCCCTCTCCCCCGCTCTCTCTCTAAAAAAGAAAAAGAAAAAAAAGAAATAGTTGCCAACACATAAAAATGAAGAGATTTCATCCCACCGCAAGAAAAAAAAATCTATTAGATTGGGCCTGTGGTTCCTGCTAGAATTTTGCAACAGACATAGTGGAGCTGATCAGTGGGGCCCAGTGCCCAGCCAGTGGGCCTCATGCATCATGCTACCTGCCTTGTTTCTGAAAGTATTGAGTTGAGGACTCTTAATACAGGTTATTGAGACATATGTGAGGCGTTAGTACATTTGCTGTCTGTGGGAGGGCTCTAGGTAGTTTCACCATAAACATCTTTGCTGGAAGCATTTTGGCCACATTAAATAATTGGCCGTAAGACAATGTTGCTATAAAAGATAAAATTACGGGCGCCTGGGTGGCTCAGTCAGTTGAGCGTCTGACTCTTGGTTTCAGCTCGGGTCAAGGTCTCATAGTTTCATGAGTTCAAGTCTGATGTCGGGCTCTGTGCTAACCATGTGAAGCCTGCTTGGAATTCTCCCTCTCGTTCTCTACCCCTCTCCCACTCGTGCTCTGTGTCTCTCTCAAAGTAAATAAAAGAGATAAAATCACACAAAAAAATAAATAAACAAGGACATTCGTTAAAAAGGACATAATGAAAAATGAAAAATGAATAACCAAATTTAAAAGACTATTACAAAATGCCAAATATTTGAATATATTCAAAACGTATAGTGTAGATTATGGCAATACTGTACAAATAACTGATTTTATTTTGCAGACTGTTCCTAAGCACTTGTCTTCAAAATCTTTTGTTTATAGTGCTATATAGTTTTTTTTTAACTCGTTTGTTTGTCTTTTCATTCAGCATCACACTTCTTCTTTTCTTTTTTTTTTAATTTTTTTTAACGTTTATTTATTTTTGAGACAGAGAGAGACAGAGCATGAACGGGGGAGGGGCAGACAGAGAGGGAGACACAGAATCGGAAGCAGGCTCCAGGCTCTGAGCCATCAGCCCAGAGCCGGACGCGGGGCTCGAACTCGCGGACCGCGAGATCGTGACCTGAGCCGAAGTCGGACGCTTAACCGACTGAGCCACCCAGGCGCCCCACACTTTTTCTTTTCTGCTAAAATGTCTTCCTTCATTAAGAGGGGTAGCCATTTCAGAATCCAAGGATGGATACCTGTTACTGAGCTTTGTGTTGCATTGTGAAAGCCTTCCATACCGGTGTTTGCTTTTGGCATATTGTCACATGTCTGTTGATAGGCATTCCAAAGTTCTATGGGAAATGTGGGTTCAAAAGTGTGCCACTGTATATAGACCAGTAGGAGGGCTCAGATTTATATAACAAAAGAAATGGGAGTACCACATCAATGGAGAAATGAAACTAAATTGCCAGCCGATTAGTTTTTTTTCTTTTATGGCGCAACTGCCTTATGGCCAATTACTTGCGCGGCAAAAATGCCTGTGGCAAAGGTGTCTGTGGCACTGACGCTTGCAATGACAATACCGGGGCGGTAGGAGTGCTCCCAATCTCCACGACTCTTGTTAAAAGAGAGAAAGACAGACACCAGACAGACAGACCAATACTGAGGGGCAACTGAGACCTTTGCAGGCTTGGAGGGCTTATCGGGAGAGCGGATGGTCAAAATAGGAGCACCGGAGTGCTGAGAAAGGAGGAGGGGGAGGCTGTGGGGCCTCTGCAGGACCTCCTCTTGGCCCAAGTTCACAGCATAAGCAGCACGTGCTGCAAGACCTCCGCAGATTTCAAAGAGAAAGAAGGACAGGGTTGCCTCAGAGCACAGGTTCCCACAGGGGAAAGGCTGGAAACAGCGTGCAGTCTGGGAGCTGGGGCCCTTCACCTGCTTGAGTGCAAGGAGCTGGGCCTTACTTGTTTCCAGAAAATGCCCTCTAGTTTGCTCTGCTGTGCAGCACGTCAATTCTTCCAATCGACTGCTAACTGGTGATTGGGAGAAAGGAGACCTGACCCTACAGGCTATCTGAAGACTAAACGAACCCAAGAAAAGCACTTTGCACTGTATCTGGAGCCCAGAAAGAACACAATAAATGTTAGCTCTGTTATTACTGGTGAACTCCCACCGTGCCTTTTAAGAATCTGATATCTATACATCTTCATAAAATCACGACTGTCAAAACTGGAGGAGTCCTTGGAGACCTTCTAGTTCACTGAATGTAGGAGAAAAGCGGTTTTTTCCTCCCAAAGAGGCGATGGCCCTGACCAGTGTGTGGCCTTATCAGTCTCGAGGTTTCGTCAATGCTCTGATTGTGTAAAGCAAGGCATGCCTGGAGATGGGAGGGTAGATATGCCGTGGGGTAGGCCTTATTGTTATGCTGAAGAGTCACCTTTCTTGGCAGTTTTGGCTCAATACTTAAGTCCGAAGTTAGGAGGCCCCTGGGTAAGGCTCAGAGACAAATGAACTGGGAAGTGGTGGGGGAGGGTGTGATTTACATCCTTTCCCTCCCAGTCGCCAGAGTGTGCGAGGAGTGGGATGGACGGCTCTTAGGTTGGGAGTTCAGCACAGCTGTAAAAACAGCCTGTCCCCACGGGTTCCCCCAGCTCTTTGGCACAAAAAAGCTGTGGAGTGGCTTAAGGAAGTAAGAGCAAAGCAGGAACTGCTCGTCAGGGGAGACAGAGTAAAACAAAACGTTTCTATTGTATGATCTCACCACCAACCAGGTCTCTCTTCTTGTCTTTGGAATTAGGTAGAATTGGAATCATGGGGGAGTTAAATAATAAAAATTTTTAAAAATGTAATAGATTAAAAAAATCTCTAAAGAAGATTTTGTTGCGTGTCATAATCACCAGTTCTCGGGGCCTATCAACTGCAGACAGGCTTTAAAAGTCTAAAAACCCTAAACTGCTGTGCTAGGCGAGACTCTGTCCCACCCTCCACCTCATCAATGCCCCTCCTTCTGGGCTCCAGCCTCCCCTTCCATTTCCTCCGAGGGAGCTTCCTTTGTGTCTCAGGACCTTTGCACATTGTAAACGTCCCAAGGGGCTGCAGATTCCACGAAACAACAATTGTGCTTGGATAAGGAGGCTGGGACTGGCACGGAACTTAAAGAAAAGAGGATTCCAACTAATCTCTCAGAGAAGCAGCAGGACAAACTGGAAGGCGCCCTGGCTCTTAGAAGAACTTAGAACACTCTGCTGAGTGCTGAAATATATGACCTCAGGAATCAATGCCCCCACTGGGCCGTAATTCACGGAGCTGAGCTCTTATAACTTATGCCCTTTCCTGTAAGCATATTATACTTCAATTAACACTTTGCTTAAAAATACTTTTAGGAGAAAATACAGGAGAGACTACCTTGGGGTAAGGAAGGATCCTGGGGTAAGGAAAATTTTCTTAAATAAGACACAAAGAACACACATCATTAAGGGAAAAAACTGACTAATCAATCACATAAAAATTTTTTTAATTAAGAGGGAAGCAGAAATAATAACAGCAGTGAACTTACAGATAGCTTCAGTGTAATAAGGAATAACATCATGAATAGGTAACATTTATTTTGCCATGAACTATGCCAAGGCCTTTGCAAATATTACCTATCGTACCCTTGAAATGACCCTGTCAGATCAGCACTGTGATCATCCCCTCGTCCTCTCCTCCTGGGGATTGCCCCAACACGGCAAGTTCATTCTAACCTCTAAACACAGTCTCACCCATCTGGGACCCCCTTCCCCTCCTCTTCTCTCTAGTTCTGCTATCCTTCCAGGCCCACCTGGAACTACACCTACTGTCTGAAGTCAACCTTCACTCTAGGCCAACATTGCCCAACAGAAATTTCTGCAAAGTAAAAATAATAATTTTGCACTGTCCAGTATGGTGGCCCCTAGCCACATGTGGCTACAGAGTACCTACTACGGTGAGGATGACTGAGAAGCTAAGTTCTTCATTTTATTCCATCTTAACTAATTTACACTTAAAAATCCACATGTGCCTAGTGGCCACCATAGTAGGTAGCACAGCTCTGGACTATGCCGGGTCACTGTATTGCCTTGATGTTATTCCTCCTCCAAGAACTGAACACAAAGTTGGTTGGTTCCCTAAATATTTTATTTGCAGAAATCTTGCCTTTGGGGCCAGATCATTAGCATAAGGAGGCAGTTACAGGTAGGAAAAAGCTGCCTTTGTGGTCCTACTGTTGGTACACAGTGCTGAGCAGAGAACAGGTTGGTCTCCTGCTAAAATCAGTTGTCACGCAGAACAGGGAGAGGTAAAAATGCAAAGCCAAGAGCATGGGTGACCCAAAGTAGCTGATGCTCCACTATGGAGGGGTGGGGTGGGGTGGGGTACCATTCCAGGGAAGAAGCTAATAGCTCCCCTGTTAGAGAAGCCAGCGCCCAGAGCCCAGATGAGGGCAGCTTTAGCCCCAGCCAAGTACTTAAACGCCTGTGAGACCTCCTGCATTTCCTGGAAGCCTCATTTTGCACCTCAGAAGTGGCTCACACTTTCGGTAAACACCCAGGTCTGAGGCAGAGAGCAGGGATGGTTACATGCAGCAGAGGGGAGGGAGCCCGACCGAGTGCCCCCAGGTGCTAACTAGAGGTGATAACTGTGCCGTGTTCCTGTGAAGCTGTGAACTCTCACTCCCCTTCTCAGAAACAGGCTCACTGAGATTTGCTCTCTGAAGTGCGGACTGAACAGCAGTGGTTGAAATAGCAGGAGTCCGGCAAGGGATACCTCCATATGAGCCCCGTCACCACACCAGTCTGGGGTGTTTTCCATGGGGACAGACATGAGGAAGGGGTCAGCAGGGGCACTTCCCAAAAAGGAGAGGGGGTTCCCAGTCCCCTGACGCAGGAAAACGGAAGACATGAAGGGGCTAAGGCCTACCGAAGAATGTTTATCAGATCCCCCCAAGGCACAGACACTCCTGCAGGTCAAATGGAGATTTTGAAATAGATGAAGGTTGAATTGCAAGATACAGGTAAGTGTGGAAGCCAGAAGATTTGGGGAGCCTGGACATTATGGCAAGTAGTGTATGTTTTAGGCAGTCTGGGAGGTCCTTGAATTGTGTTCCTTTGGGGGGGAGATGGAGAGGAGTGGAGAAAACTACTATCCCCCAGGATGCCCAGGCTGCCACTGGAGTTTATCTGTGGGCCGACCGGGGGAGAGGAAGAGCAGGAAGGTACCTGGGTACCTGCAGTGCCATCTAGTGCAGTCCCTACCTAGTCTGGGAGAAGGAAGAACTTGGGGTGTGTAGGCTGTGGCCTGCCGTCTATATTAACTCCAGCCCACACCTGCTATGCCCACACCTGTCCACCCCGTCCAGAGAGAAGGGCATCAATAGGTTAGAGGCCTGATACAAAAAGTACTTCTTCTCTAAGACCCTATTAGGAAAAAGATAGCCTTCTCCCTCTTCCCTGAATTCTGCCCTCTCTCCCTTGACCTTCACAGACAGGGTCTGCAGGGTGAGGGACCCTGTCACTGCCACCACCGCCTCACTTCCCCTCTCTCCTCCCTGACTTTCCATCCACAGAGGCCACCGATGACCTCCCAGCCGTCAAACTGAACACACTGCTGAGGCCTCAATTAACTTGGCCTCCCTCCTTCATGAACGGCTCTTCCTCTGGGCCTTCTTGATACGGTGCATGTCCCCTCGATTTCTCCAGCCTCCTGGGTCCCCCTTCCTGTTTTTGTACTTGCCAGGGCTCCTTCTCACTCACCCTGCGCTACTCCTGGGCGCTGGCTCTGCACTGCCCCTGGGCACTCATCCTGAACCTACTTGCCTCCACTGTCGGTTCTTGAACTACCATACCTATATCACCAGTCGAGACCTGACTTTCTGAGTACTGCGTCCTTATTTATTCCTAACTTTCTGCTCAACAGCATTGCCCGTGTATTCTGTAGGCACTTGAAACTCAACACGTCCAAAAGTAAAATGATACTCTCTGTCCTTGAAATTTGATTCTTTTGTATTGACAAATATTTAATACCATTCTATTCACGAATAGAAAGCCAGAGCCTAATGAGATGCATTTTTGCATTTATTTCCCTTCTTTCTGTTGACAGTACATGGATTTCCATTCAGGCAAGACCCCTGTCTGCCCCACCCCACCTCCAGCCCATGTGTGTCTGGGGAAGGTGGTGCCAGGCATGGTCCCTGTTTACCAACATATCCCATCCTCCGGGCCCAAAACTTTGGTTTAGGAATAAGTAGTACCTGGCCCAGTTTAGGCTAGTGAGATATGAGGAGATATTCTCTGGGGAAAAAAACTGCCCTACCCTTATAACTGTTGAACAGCAAATGTTTTTTCTCCTAAATGATGGAAATAAGGAAGTGTGTACCTCCCAGAACATTCTGTAAGCCATCTTGTGATCATAAGGCAGCCAGTCTTACGGTGAAGTAGAAAGCCTAGAAGTCTGAGGAGAAAGAGAAGAAACGTCTTTGGTAAACCTCAGGATCAAGCCTCACCTGAAGGCCACCTTACCGTGGGGCTTGTTAAAAACTTCTTTTTGATTTTTACACTATTAGACCTGGATTTTCTGTTACTTGCAACCCAAAGTGCCCTAAGTGATACAAGTAATAAGCCCTCAATAACTATTTGTTGAATTGAACTGAAACCTAGAAAAGCATTAATTATGGGTTGACCTCCTAGCAACGTAATGCCTTGATCCAGTTAAACTACACACATCTCATTAAGAAAGCACATCGGTGGCAGAGACTACTTGTTTTAGAGGTTTCCGGAAAGAGTAGGCCTTACGAAGTGCCTCAAGTCATACCATGGAATATAGCTAGTCATGCAGTCGACACACGAACCTGGTTTTCTCTCTCTACTTCAATGTCCTTGTCTCTAAATCCAGGTCATAAAACTTGCACTTCCTTCTACTGCCCCTAGGTCACGACGAAGCTGGGAAATCAAAGGTATTAAATTTTATAAGGTCTCTTTTCCCACAGCAAGAAGTATGGATGCTACCTATATGAAGCATGCCTTAGGAATCTCTTCCTCACCTTTGGAAGGGTCTTTTGTTTCTTGGAAAACTTGTTAGAAGACCCCTTAGGTTGGCTCCTTACATTAAGAAAAACCTCTGATGAGGTATCAAAATCACAAATAAAACTTCAGCTCATTATGTCCAAAACCAACTTATCAAGCTATAAGAAAATGTGGAAAATGAGAGAGACGAACTAGATAGAGGGTTTCCATCGTGCTTTTCTAACACACTGGTAAATCACAACCCAATTGTGATATGAGTTGTGCGTTCTTCTTAATGATGGCCTAAGTACCGTGTTTACTATAGTGAACATCTGTTAGTTTCGCCCACCCAGCCTCTGTTCTCCTGGTTCCTGGTAACAGCCCCTCAATTTTCCTCTGGGGAATAACACACACCCACTCTTAGACTGTTTGGTTCAGATAAGGTTGACCCTACTTCCATGGAAGATGGAGGTGGGGAGAGAAAATACCGTCCCTGCCAGTCAACACATCCCACTGACCCAAACCCAAGGGCTGATTCAGGAACAGGAGGCAGCACTTCCAAGTCATTCCAATGAGTCTTAATCCTAGCATTTATGCTGGAACTATTGGGAAAATAAGGCTCTCTTTTCACAGAGGGTGCTAAACTTTGAGAACACAAGACTAAGGCTGCCAGCAGTCATTTATCGCTCATGAAGAGACTCTGAAAATGTCAATGCAAAGGAAAGTAGAACCTAGAGATAGTGTAAGTCCTAATGAAACCATTTGAGTCCCTGGATCCAGCCATGACTGAAGTTTCTGGTCCTGGATGTTCTTTTATTACACAAGTCTGTAAATTTTATCCTTTGCTTAAGTCAATTTGAGTTGAGGTTTTACTATATACAAGGATCCTAAGTTTGTATTTTTGGAAAATAAGTTGAATGAAGTCAAGGTTACCCTCATAATAATATCTCTCCTGCTTACATTCTGATGTGCTTTCTTAAGCGAGAAAGAAAAGAGCCAACACCAGCAATGACATTCGACCCATAATTTAGGTGCCTTTGGAAGTGAGAGACCAAAAATTTGAGCCTGCCAGAGTAATATTTCCTGTTCTTGACTACGATTCACGTGAGGGCCTTCACAAGACAAAGGCTGAAAACCTCTTTACTGTGTTACTTCATAGGTTCCTTCCAGGTTGTGTAAATGACTTTTATCCCCATAGCACATTTCTAGCTATAGTTTTTTGCATTTCCCAGAGCGCTTTCCTGCTCAACACACAGGGACATTTGGACTTATACAACCCTATACACCCCACAGCAATTATGATACCACTTTACAGATGAAGAACCTTTACAGATGAGAATGGTAAAGTGACCTGCCTAGCCCCAGAGCAGGAGAAACTCAGGTTTTCTCTTTCTAACCAGCAACCTTTCCTCCTCCTGTGAGAGCAAAATGAGATCATAAATAGGAAAGCACTTTGGAAAGAAGGAAACTCTATCGATGCCAGATGTATTACTGTAAAGCCAAACCTAAGTACAGAATGACCTTGTTATCACCCCTGGAGTGAGGATGCTTACAGATTGGGCCTGCTTAATCTCCTGGTACCCCGGGGAGAGCCTCTGCAGCTTTCTCCAGCAGGGCTAAGTCTTGCGTGTCCCTGACATCACTTTCTCCAGAGGGGACCCATCAGGAAGAAGGAGTGACATCTCCTTCATTCCTTGAAAACATCGCCCCCCAATTATGCCCAACTCAGGCCAATCCAAACGTCAGAGGGTAATAGCGTAGATGTCAAGATTCAAAATTTATAGACAGTGTGGACATGTGTGATGGTTTGTTTGGGGAAATGGATCCGTCATGTGCAAGATATATGGCACCAGATAAAACATCCTGACAATATTACACGCTTGGGGATGGGGGTGCGCGAGCATATTATTTTGAAAGCACGCTGTTATGACATTTAAAAAATTCCAGAGTGAATGCTGAGCAGATCTAGAGGCTAATGCGATGTGGGGACATGCAGCTGTGCAGAAACATGAAGAATGATCCGTTTTGCATCACAAAGTGCATTTTTCATTTTCCTCTCTCTCCAATCATGGAGTTCAGAGAATTTTAAACGGGTGTGATTGGGATAGATCTAAGATGTGTAATGTAAAAGTGATAATAAAGACTCATTTGTGCAAGGCTGCATATACAAATACTCTAAAATTAAGACTTTGTTCAAAATTGCAAAGGTTTTAACCTGAGAGCCAGTGAATGAGAAACTCTGCTTATTCTCTTGCCAGCTGGCCAACATAAAAGGCTGCCATCCTTTGTTAGGAGGAGCCTTGGATCATGCGGTTTGTTTATTTTTTACTTACCAGAGGTCTCGCCAAGTGCAACTCTCCCGTAAAAAACTTCCTTCTACTTAGATGCACTAAATGTTTTAGAGGGCTTGTTATGTGTAGGCTTTCACACATCTGCTATTTTAAACTTCGCAACAGGCAAATAATACCACCCTCATTTTACAGAGGAGAAAAGGGAGGCTTAGGGAATTTGAGTAACATGCCCAAGGTTAGATGAGCAGAGGATGCAAGGCCATAGGCAGGGCTTCTAACCCCTCACACACAACCACCTCAACCCAAAAGAGAGCGCATGCATGCATCCATTCATCTCCAGGCATGTGCAGGCCCTGAGCTAGGCCCCGGGACGATGGGGACAGGAAGATGCCAGAACTGAGATTTCAGAGGGGCAGACAGCAGCAAAAGGTACAGGGCCCAAATTTCCAAGCTGATTCCAGCAGGCTTCAGTATCTGGAGATTTGCATGGTAGTAAGACGTGGGAAGCAGGTGTGGGGGTGTTCCTCCTACCAACTGACTCACCTTCTCTCACTGAGCTCAGAGCCCTGAGAGACAGCATCTGGTTAGGTCGCTTGATCACTATTAACCCACTTGTGCAAAACTTTTATATATTAGGCTATCTTATAGCCTGTGGGCTAGCCAGTGGACTGGCTGCCTTTAGGACAAGTGCTCACCCCTGATCCAATCAGCTCTGGCTTGGGGTGGGGGTGGGGTGGGATGGGGGTGGAATCCTATGGCATAGGACCACCTATGTATGCTTAAGGAAGAGCTTAAGACCGTTTCTTCTATAAGGAACTGTGGATGTAAGATTGCCAAATAAAATATAAGACGCACACCTAGATTTGAAGTTTAGATAAACTATGGATAAATCTGTAGTGTCAGTAAGTCCCAAATATTGCATGGGACTTACAGATAGTATTTATTGTTTATCTGATGTTTATATTTTAACAGGGCACCCTGTATTCTTATTTGTAAATCTGGCAACACAGTGTGGAGTTAGAGGGAGTTGCGGATGCCTCTCTAAGGCTTGGTCAGTTCAAAAGAGAGAGGAACTAAAAGAGCTAAGGTCACAGATTCCAAGAAAGACATCAAGACTAAATTGAGGATCAGGAAGCAGGTATCAGGGACTGTAAGCTCAGGAGTCCACAGAAGGAATCCACAGCTGGGAGAACTAGTAGGCAGGTGGTCCTGGGTACACACCTGATGTAGAAAGTTATTGTCTTCAGCTGGCTTCTAAGTGACCTCCTTGGGCAATGTCAAGAAGGGGACACTGGAAGACAGGCAGGCAGCAGGGTTTTGCTTTCGGGTGATCAGCTTATTTAGGCAAAGGAACCAACCAGGGCCCACCAATAAGAGGGGGATATTGTCCTTCAGGGATATTGTCCAGTTCCAAGGACAACTAGGCTTACAAGATCTAGGCAGCATGCAGAACCCCAGCACAGAGAGTATAGATCAAAAAATTTAATCAAAAACCCCAGTGGTTCCAATTAGGCATAGGTAGTGCTGGGCCACAGTTCAGGGAGCAAGTTAGCCCCTGAAATTAGGATACTGGACCCTGAAGAGTACAACTAATTTGAAGCCCTGCTTCTGCAGACTAGAGACTTCAACCAACCGTCTGCCAAGATAACAGGGGGCTCAGAAACCAAAGAAGTTATAGCTACTGGTAAGTGGGCAACAGAGGGCTGACCCAGGCTGCTGTCATTCATCCAACTTTCCCTTTCTGGGAGTCTGACCAGGCTGGACTTCCCAGGGCTGGGCCTGAGCATGGAACTGAGAGCAACAAAGTCTTAGATCTGAATGAGTGGGGAGCAAGAACCACATACAAAACCACAGGTCAGCTAAGAAGATCTGTCAAGATGGCAGGAACAGTCAGAGAGGAAAGACCCAATGAGACCCTCTGAGACAAATGTCCTCAGGGCCTGCATCAAACCTGTGGGCCAGGAGTTAGGAGTGAAGGTCATTGCCTGGTTTGGACTTTGGTTTGGCTTTTGATCTTTTTGGAACACAATCCACACTTTATATACTGATCTCTACGCTGGGTATAGAGCCTGCTTGAGATTCTCTCTCTCTCTCTCTCTCTCTCTCTCTCTCTCTCTCCCCCCCTCAAAAAAAAAAAAAAAAAGACATCTCCTTATTAGTATTTCCAGAGTGCCAGATTGTTCATCTGTCCATCTCCAAGAGCTTTTGTCTGGTGCCTGTTACAAGAAAAGAGGAAGGAGAAAAAGAGAGAGAGAAGAGTGGAAACTAAGGAGATAAGTTCAGAGTGGGTGAAGTGAACCGGTGGGTGACTTAAAAATGGCAACACCTACATTCCATTTAAAGTTTGCACAACCATGGTTGTGAGCTCTTCCTCCATGTCTTCCTTGTCATCCTCGGTACAAACTTTCATGCCCATAAATAATTGGTGTGAGGGGTGTGTGTGAGGTGTATGTGTGTGTGAGTCAGAGAAGGGTCTGAGTTTCATGTCTGGTCACTGTGGAACAGAACAGAGACCACATGAGCTGAGGAACTCAAGAAGGAAAGGAATCCATAAGATCCATTGGGAATTCAGAGACATTGTGGAAAAGGCTTTGGATACCCACAGAAGGAGGAATTGAGAGTTCATTCTAGTTTCATCTAGAACTCAAGGAAAAACGAAATGCCAGTTAACATCTGGGATACATACGGCAGAGCAATGACAACCAGAATTAAGTGAGAGAGAAAGGGTTAAGCAGACAGAGAGAGAGAGAGAGAGATCATGTTCCTTCTTGTATTAATTAAGTAGGCTAAGCTGCGGTAACAAGTACACTTATAATTGTTCAAAAACAATAGTTTATTTTTTACTTACTCAACAGTTTGAAGACAGCTCTTTTCCATGTGATGATTCAGAAACTCAGGCGCCTTCCAGCTTGTGGCTGTACTATCCCCAAGGGTCCAGGACCTCATCATTATGTATGTCCAGCCAAAAGAAAGGGGAGGAAGTAAGGTGGGGACACACAACCTTCTTGACCTGGAAATGGCCTGTATCACTTCCACTCACATTCTGTTGGCTAGAACTCGCTCATATAGACACATCCAACTGCACATGTAGCCTGGGAATTGTGGCCTAGCTGTGCATTCAAGAAGAAGAGGAAATGGATTTTTAGTAAATAGCTGTCATTCTATCAGTCTTCCCTTCCAGACACAACTTCCCATTTGCACCCTTCATCCCGCACAGAGAGCCTACACCCACGTCCTCCTTAAGGAAAATAACCCAGAGCTCCATTCAGTCTCTACAACCACTTGAAATTCTGGGACTCTGGAGAACACAACGTCTCTTCAATCAGATCTACATGTGGTTCCTGATGGTCCAACAATTATTAACTAAAAGACCTAGTTATTTGCTCCTCCAATCCACATCTGCTATGCCATGGAAGAACAGGGACTTGAGGACTGCAATAAAACTCTCATTCAGAAAATGGGAGAATGGGAAAGAGTCCTTGGTTAATAGCACAATGGAATCTTGCTAGGTGGGCAGTGTGAAGGCCCTTTGCCAGGTAAGAGGGGATAAAACGCCTTGCTTAGTCCTTTAATCTGCTCTCTGGGAGGGTTTCATTATCTATTTTTCTCTAAGGCCCCTTGCTCCATCCTTTTGGATATCCTTCCTTGTCCATTATCCTTTTGGGCCACTTCCGAAGTATACTCCTGAAAGACTGTACAGCCTTCCTAGCCCACTTTCTTCTCAGGCAAATCTAGGAACAAAGGGCAAGCTTGACCAATCAAAGATGATTTCATCCCAGCTTGTGACTCCTTAGTAATACAATTCCCTACAAAACTTAGTAATCTTCTGATTTATTTGCTTCCACTGGATTCCAAGTGCCAGTAACCACACCCTAAATTTTTTCCTGGACATAATTCTGAAGCCTAAATTATTTTTTTCCCCCTGTCCATAGCTTTCTCTCAACTTAATGGCAGCTACCTTGAGGTCATCTGAATGATAGACTCGGGTGGAAAGACTACACCCTTAATGAGTTTTGCTACAGGGGCTGAGCTGCTATATTTAACGGAGAATTCTTTTTTTTTTTTTACTTTTTTTTTCAAGCTTATTTGTTTTTGAGAGAGAGAGAGAGAGAGGGAAGGAGGAAGGGAGGGAGGGAGAGAGAGAATCCCAAGCAGTCTCCACACCACAGTACCAGCCTGACATGGAGCTCAATCCTATGAACCACAAGATCAAGACCTAAGCCAAAACCAAGAGTCAGACACTTAACTGACTGAGCCACCCAGGTGCCCCATATTTAACTGAGAATTCTTAATGAGTTTTTGTCCTAAGTCTAGGATTTTTTTTTCTTTAGTCTTATTTCTTTCCATTTGGGATCTAGAATCAATACACTTTTCCAGATTTGGGGGCTGTCTTCCTTTTCTTTTATTTCTGCTTATAAACTGGTCAATTATTGCCAGGGACCACATTTTTCTAGCAGCGCAACTTGTAAGTAGAAAGGAGCTCAACTCTAACATGTGCTAACACTCTGTCTCTTTCTAATGGCTCCCCCTAGAGCTACGGGCCCATCTTGGTCTGCCTTCCAAATGATTGTGGGTGACAGTTTTAACAAGTATTTTGCCACTGCATAACATGGGTCCCCATTTTTGCAGCCTGCTCTATTGTCTTATCTCTCATGGCACAACTACTAAGTAAATGCCACCTGTTTTAGGTGTTTCTTACATTAGCACTCCCTCTCTGACACTAATTTCTGTATTACTTAAGGCAGGTAAACTGCTATTAAAAATAGACCCAAAATGTATAATGACTTGAGCACAACAGAAATGTATTTCCACTCACACAACAGTCTGAGGCAATTGTTCCTGTTTGTTGGGTAACTCCCTGGCACGCAGTGCCAGTGATTCAGGAATCAGATTCTTTTGTCCTGTGGCTCTGCCCCTCCTAGAACTTCCTCATCATATGCAACCAGTCTCAGAAGGTAAAGAGACAGTAAAGGGGCACACCTGCTTATTGAAAGGTTCGACCCAGAAATGCTCCACATAACTTCTATTGGCTAGAACTCAGTCATGTGGCCATACTCAATTCCAGGGAAGCTGGGAAATTAGTCCCTGGCTGAGCAGCCATTTTCCACTTCTCCCCTAAACGTCTCCACACTTCCTACCTTCCTCAGTGCAGCCTCTTCTCTCCCTCTAGTTGTGGAATGTGTTCTGTTAAGTCTTCAGGTGGATTTCTTGGGTATTCGGAATGATTTGACACTTATCTAGCTGTGTTGCAGGGATGAGATGAGCCTACCGTCCTCCTACGACGTCACCATGTTAGCTCCCCTCCTGAGCAGCCATTTTTCCAATAACCGCTCTGTAGTTCCAGGGATCTACAGCCTATATAGCTCTCAAGCCAAATCCAGCCCATTGCCTGTTTTTTAAATAAAATTTTATTGGAACATAGCCACGCTCATTTATTTACATATCGTCTAAGGCTGCTTCCACACACTAACAGCAGTGTTGAGTATCTGCAACTGAAACTATATGGCCTACGATACTAAAGTAGTTCCTATTTGGCACCTTCACAGGAAAAGTTTACTGACCCCAGCTTTATACTGTGGAGGCTAGAACTATCGCGCCACCTTGCCACCACAAGGGGGAGTCTGGAACTGCTGGGGCCCACCACATGACCACTGAAAATAAGCCAATCAAACAGAAGGCAGAGCCTAGAGATGGAGAGAAACCAAGTCCTGTTGACCTAATTTGAGCCAGGAAGCCAGCCCAGTCTTGGACTTTTTGGTTAGTTGATCAAATACATTTCCTTTTTCACTTAAACCAATCTGAACCGTGTTTCTGTCTCAACAGAAAGGGCCCTAACTGATAACCTCTCCCACCCCAGCAGTGGCAGGGAGTGGGCCAGAAAGTGATGCTTATCTTATGTTTAAGAGGAGTAACAAAACTTCAGTCTGACTTTGCACACCAATGGGTCAGACTTGAACTGTGGACAAGTGCTACTGAGGCGTAACCAACATGTGACGCTTTCCCAGTTTAGCCCTGAACCTATTGAATCACTGATCACTGGGAGCTTCCTTTGAATGTTTCATGTCTCTGAGTGATCGAATTTCTCAAAGCAGGTGAATGTGAAAGGCAGGGGTTCAGCAAGGCAGCTGTTTAATCATCCCTCATCCCTAGGAGACCTTGGATAAAACCTGGCCAAGAAACAAAGCAGAGATTTTTTAGTCCGGCCTGTCCTGGAAAGGCCCTGTGTCATCTACACAATGAAACATAATAAGCAGTCTCTCTTCCAGGACGAGCCCTCAGAGTTCTCTGCAGGTGCACTGGCAGAGCATGGAGGGGTTGGCAAAGGGCAGATGGCTTTGTTCTCCCTGCTGCCTCCTCCTTAGATGTTGCTCATTACAGAGTGAGACGGTGGTGTTATATAACACGAACACAGCCTAATTCCACTAGAGTACGAGGAAGAGCAAAATATCTAACTGTCCTCAACACACAGCAGACAGGAAGACCATATATAGGATTCTTCTGACCTTGACAGATGGGCAGTGCACTGAAGTCACAATACTCCCTGAACTTCCTATGAGGTGCCCCTTATTAAGGGAAACGCTTGTTATATGACAAGAGTCTTCTAGAGTAGGTTAGCAAAATCTGTATTTCTAATAATTCTTGGCATTGCCCAAGCAACCTCCCTCCATGGATCTCTAAGAGCTTTGCAAACATTTGCTGCAAAATAATTTTACACATGCACGTACACACATACAACCATACTTACTCTTTAGAATGTCCCTTGTGACTAAGTGAAAAATAATTATACACACTCCCTTTTAATTAACAAACATGTACTCCTATAACCACATAACTCCTGTGACATGAATAAGAAATACATCACCCAGGAGATGGAGATGCATCCGGATGCTTTTTAACCCTTTGTAAAAGTATGGAAGCACCGTGCAAAAAATGTGATTTCTGAGGAAGTATGTAGGGCAAGAATGCTATACGCCAGTGAAGCACAAAAGGCAGAAGCCCTGGAGGCTCTGAGTGTGTGGACAGTCGTATATCTGAGCTCAGTCATATGCGTCCAGGTCCCTCAGGGTCAATTGATGAGGTCTCAAGATTGGGGGCAGATCAGAGGAAGTTTGACTCAGGGAAATAAACACTAGCTACGCCAAAAGAAACATTTAAATTATGGTCATCTGAGAGAAAAACACAGGTTGAAGCTAGACATGTAGAGGTGATGGGTGAGGGAAGTTCACGTGTAAAAAAATAAGTCAGAACCTGAGAAGGTCAGGTAGGGAGGTCAAGTGCAAAGTAAGTCAGGGCAAATGGTCCAGCAAGTACTATGTATATAATGAGAGAGAGAGAGAGAGAGAAGAAAGAGAGATTTATTTTCAGAAACTGGCTCATGCAGTTGTAGGGGTTGGCAACACTGGAATCTGTAGAGAAAGCCAGCAGGCTGGAAATTCAAGTAAGAGCTAGTACTGCAGGCTTGAGTGCGAAATATGTAGGGCAGGCCAACAGGATCTCAACTCGGGCAACATTTCTATGTTACAGTCTTGTAACATAGAAGAATTCCTTCTTCTCCAGGAAACCTTGGTCTTTGCCTTTAAGACCTCCAAGAGATTAAATGAGGTCCACCCACATCATGGAGAGTAATCTGTTTTATTTAAAGTCAACTGATTGTGTTAACCATGTCTACAAAGTACCCTCCCAGCAACGTCTAGACTAGTGTTTGACCAAACACCTGGGCACCATGGCCTAGCCAGCCGACACACAAAATTAACCATTGCATTGTGTTTAATGACACCCAACAGAACCAGATGTTTACTAAGTTCCTTACATCATCGAGATTTCAGACTAGGAGAGACTATAGATGAGGAATCTGAAACCCAGACAGTGATGAAGAGTGACCCTTGGGTCATCCCAAAAAAGAGGCAAGGACTTCGGTCTCCTAAACCCCAGTCCAGTGCTTTTGCTCGAACTCTAGAGCTAGGCATCCTGAGCCCCAGTGCCAACACCCACACAGTTTCTTTTTTGATCCGACTTGGTTGGGTGTAAAAACAGACATACGCCTTTAAATCAGAGCCAGCTAGATCACATTCTAATCATCCAAATATCTCGTTCTTCAATAACTTCAGGAGGAAGTTAGGGATAGCAGAGGCTAAGGACAACAACCAAATGCAAGAGTTTCCAAGAGTCTGGAAAACATATGTGGACTTGGAGCTTTGCCCTTCTGGGTTTTAATTCTGAGTCAACCTCAGCGAAGCAGCAATTACTCTGAGAACTCTCATTTGCACCTATGTTCATCTATTTGCAAAAAATGAGTTTCATCAACATGGACCCGCTCGTCAAGATAGGGCTGTTCACTTTTCCATTTGTTGGGGCTAAAATGGCAAAATCAAATTATTTCTGACTTTTTGTGAATGAAATAACAGTGCTTGCTGTGTGGAACCATCTGGCCCATGCACAGCATGGATTGTTTGCATCAAACCCTGCCTGGCATTCCTCTGAGGTCAGAGTCCTCCAATGGCTGTGGTGCCTCCAGGAAGCGCTTGGAGCAACGAAAAATTTGGCAGAAATAATCCACAAGAGCATCATGAATGCAAAAGCCCTTTCCACAACAGAATAATTATCAGGCAAGCCAGGCACTTTTCTGTGGGAAACCAGGGTATACTTGAAGAAATCACTCAGAGACCAAGGCAGAGAGAAACCATCCGCTTACCATCCTCCCAATCTGGCTTGCTTTTATTTCTGCAAAATCACAGTTTGCAGCGTGTGGGTGTTACCGTGCTGGCTTTTCCCCTAGCAGCGATAACAACCACGAAAACTTCCACACTGCACTGGAGCAAGTATTTGTCAATTTGAGTGGTATATGTTGAATAATAATTAGGGTTCATTCAGTGCTCGTTCCGTGCCAAGGAATGTTCTGGGCATTTTACATTAATTAACTCATTGAATCCTCACAAACCCCCTCTGAGGTAGATACCATTATTATTCTCATCTTTTAACTGTGACGGTGACACAGAGAAAGGTTAAGTTAGGAGGTTAAATTCCCTAAACAAGGCTCATAGTTCATCAATTCTAAAATTTTTGTCACATGTCAGCACTACTGAAATTAGGATGTGCCCTACAATTGATGGCACATTAGCATTGCGTTCTAATTTAATTGGGAGCTTTTTTTTCTTTCTTTCTTAGTGATGCTTAAAACAGTGACGTGTCTTATAGTCAATACATCTTAAATTTGATGAGATCCGGAAGGTGGGAGAGCCAGGGCAAACCCCAGGCAGTTTGGTTCTGGAGTCTAGGTTCTCAGACCATGAGAAGCAAAGGGGTAGAATAGGCTGCGATGTCAACCAGGAGTTCAGAAAGTGCCCTGAATAGGATTTCCAAGAAGACCACGCCACTTACATAGCTTTCAAATTGGTCATTACAAAGCAAAACTTTACTTAGTTGATTTTGAAATGGAAAAAAAGCCTCGGCAGCCTAAAGCCAATTCCTCGGTCTTTTTATTTTTTTTTAATCCGCAATGCTTTTTGATACACAAAAAGCTCATACCGGTTCCCTCCCTCTGACACCCCCAGGAATTCTGATTTGCTGAACTTACCATCACCCCACTCAGAGTGAGAGTCTTTGGCCTGAAGACTATCCAAAGATTTTCTTGTTCTGTGTATAATTATGCATGGGATTTGATCCACCTTTCTCATTCCCTATCTTCTTGAGCATAATAATATTTACATAGAACTAAACTTAGAATTTAAAAAAATTTTAATGTTTATTATTTTGAGAGAGAGAGAGAGAGAGAGACAAAGACAGAGAGCGAACGGGGGAGGGGCAGAGAGAGAGAGGAAGACAACAGAATCCGAAGCAGTCTCCAGGCTCTGAGCTGTCAGCACAGAGCCTGAAGCAGGGCTCGAGCCCTCGAACTGTGAGATCATGACCTGAGCCAAAGTCAGCAGCCCAACCGACTGAGCCACCCAGGTGCCCCTAAACTTAGAATTTTTAAAAAGAGTGAGGGTGAGGGGCGCCTGGGTGGCTCAGTCGGTTAAGCGTCCGACTTCGGCTCAGGTCGTGATCTCGCGGTCTGTGAGTTCGAGCCCTGTGTCGGGCTCTGTGCTGACAGCTCAGAGCCTGGAGCCTGTTTTGCATTCTGTGTCTCCCTCTCTCTGACCCTCCCCTGTTCATGCTCTGTCTCTCTCTGTCTCAAAAATAAATAAACGTTAAAAAAAAAAAAAAAGAGTGAGGGTGAATCAAAGAGTAAAGAGTGAGTTAGGATGTGTGTTTGTGTGTGTGTGTGTGTGTATGTGTGTGTGTGTGTGTGTGTGTGTGTGTGTGTGTGTGTTGTTTGAGTTTCTTATTTACTTTTTCCTTTGTTTTATATTTTGGGTTGGTAGGAAGGAAATCACTATCTAAAAGAAGAAAGAAAGAAAGAAAATTTGTAATTTAAACCAATTTATTATTCCTAGTTTTTCCGTCAACAAAACATTGATTTTTGTTGCCCGGGAAACTGGAGGGAGTTTCTGGAGAATTAATTACCTCATTCCAAACAAGGGGTCACTAAGAACTCTCTTTTCAACTCTGTTTTCATAGGAAACAAAGGCCCTTCCTTGTCGCTCACCTGAGTCTCTCTCCAGTCTGAAACCTGAGCCTCTCCTCATTCCTGGGATTTCGCACTTCCTGCTGCAAACCATATGTTAGGTTATAACGGGAAAACCCTACAGTTACGGTGGGGGAGGGTGGAGGAGAAAGGATGAGGTCACAAATCCCTGCAGGAGGCAATCACAGCTCTACCCCAAAGCTGCTAGAAAAACATGTTCCAATAAATTAGATTGTTTTCATAGCCCTTCAACTTCAACATTTGGCTCTTTATGGTTGGAACGGTCTCTCCCTCTCCTCTGTATAGTAAGTGGACTCTTTTTAGACATCTGCAAAAGCTAGTGGCTAGCCTGCCCTGACCTGTAATCTGCCTGGATTTTGTTCCCTGCACCTGGAAAGTTATTTTAATTAGGTGCATTTTTATTCCTCTCCTTTTCTTTGGTGGAGACACCACATACAGAGGGCCTGGGGGGGGAGGTGAGGCCTCCGGAGTCACTAACTCAGACCGAGGCCTCTCAGGGGGCTTTGGTGGTGCTGAGGACTCCTGCAGGGTTCCAGCAAAAGATGCCTAAGGTATCTGGGTGAGGGCACCAGGGGGGGATTTCTCGCTCCCCAGAACACAAGCAGGGCCACGAAGGCACACCATTGTTGGGATATTCCGGTTGCCAATCTGAGCCAAAAGAAAGCCATCGCCAGGGATGAAAACATATGCATTGTCCCTTAATCGGAGGACAATAGGTGCATTTCCTTAAAAATGACCGGCAGAGAACTGACTCATGTCAGAGTGGTGGAGGAGAAAGGAAACAGGATTTGAAATTTAGCAGACACAAAGAAGTGTCCAAGAGCCTCAATGTTTGTCCTCTGCTGGGTTTGGGGGCACAAGGAAGCCTTGGAGGTGTGGGGAAAGGCTGTGAGAGTCTACTCCTCCCTGATGGGGAGGGGAGGGGAGGGGGAGCTGCCATCCCCTCCCTGATCCTCCCACAGATACCCCAGAGAGAGGAAGCCCTTTGAGGTGGGGAGGCAGGACTTCATCTCAACCTAGGCTGAGGATGGGGTGTGGTGGGGGGAGGACTTTTTTTTTTCTTTCATGCTTTGTAACATGTTAGGCGTTAATGCTGCAAAGAGTAGTTTATTTCCTCGCTTTCTGAAGACCCTTGAATTTGGGACCACCATCCCAGAGCCCTCAGGGCTTGCTGCTTCACACCCACCACCCTCCTGTGGGGGTCCAAGACCTGAGACACAAAGCTGCAGCCTGCCCAAACCCTTCTGCCCATCCTGTACCCTTCCACGATTGGTTTATACTGGGACGATCTTTGGGCTTCAAACATCGCAAGGTCTACATGCCTCAGCCCTGCTAAGGGGCGGGTTTCTTCCACCTTCTCCTGAACCTGGGAGCAGATACACTACCAGTAGAGAGGGCTGCCTGGCCCTGCCCCGGCCTGGACCCCCAGGGCTCAGGCCCAGGTGCCAAGCCCCCATGTCAAAGTTGTTATGTTTTTGTTTCGTTCCATTGAACCTCTTCCCCACGCCCCCCCACCCCCGCTTTCCTGATGATTGATTTTACAAAAGAAAGTAAGCTGCTGAGAAGGTTCTGGAAGTGGGGAGGAGGAGCAAAGACAATGACTAGCAAAGGCAGGTGGAGGTGGGGTTTTTTGCCAAAAAGTCTGGGTACGACAGTCTGGATCATCTGACGCCCTCCTGAGTGGGACCCCAAAGTATATCCTGCGTGGAAGGGTCCCTGGATTTATTGGCCCCAGCCCCTACCCTCTCCTTCAGCCATATTAATGGCTGAAGGAGGCAAAGAAGATCAGAACTTACAGCCCATTGCTCCCTGGAGAGGAAAACTTGTCATCTGGCTTTATGGAGAAGGTTCTACCTTATGCTCATACAACATTAACTTTACCATGTGCTAGGATAATTAAGAGGACAAAAAATGGGGACACCTGGGTGGCTCAGTCGGTTAAGCATCTGACTTTGGCTCAGGTCATGATCTCATGGTTTGTGGGTTCGAGGCCCACAACAGACTCTGTGCTGACAGCTCGGAGCCTGGAATCCGCTTCAGATTCTGTGTCTCCCTCTCTTTCTGCCCCTCCCCTGCTTGCACTCTGTCTCTGTCTCTGTCTCTGTCTCTCAAAAATAAATAAACATTAAATTTTTTTAAAAAGGACAGAGAAATGTGAAATACTTGAATGATCTTGTATTATAACATTAATATCGAGAGTATCTGCTTTCCAGGCTGAAGTGGTTCATTCATTATTCTAGTCCTGCTTTAGTCCTTTGTAATTCATGGTAATTATGCTTTTCTTGTTAATACAAAAAAATGTATAAAAATAAAAACTTGAAAAGGCAAAGAAAAAAAGAAGAAATCTAGCAGATTCAATGTTTTTAAATTTTTTTTTAACATTTATTTATTTTTGAGACAGAAGGAGACAGAGCATGAGCAGGGGAGGGGCAGAGAGAGGGAGACACAGAATCTGAAACAGGCTCCAGGCTCTGAGCTGTCAGCCCAGAGCCCGATGCGGGGCTCGAACTCACGGACCGCAAGATCATGACCTGAGCCCAAGTTGGACACCCAACCGACTGAGCCACCCAGGCGCCCCGCAGATTCAATTTTTTTAAGGTTTATTTATTTTTGAGAGAGAGAGAGAGAAGGAGCATAAGCAGGGGAGGAGCAGAGAGAGAGGGAGACACAGAATCTGAAGCAAGCTCCAGGCTCTGAGCTGTCAGCACAGAGCCCAATGCGGGGCTCGAATCCACAGACTGCGCCATCCTGACCTGAGCTGAAGTCGGAGGCTTAACTGACTAAGCCACCAGGAGCCCCTAGCAGACCCCAAATTTGAACCATGTCTGTCCCACTTGCTAGTTGCATCATCTGCAGTGGACTACCTGAGCTTCCGAACCTGTTTCCTCCTCTGTAGAATGGAGATTACAACATAAAGTAGGACTCTTATGAAAACTAAATGATGTGTTTCCAGTGCCTGATACAAAAGACTGACTAAATGCTCTGCCCTTGTTTAGTGCACCATCCAGATGTTTATGACTTAAAGTCTCTGCATGAGGGGATAGGGTCACACCTTTGCTTATGAGGGAGCATCTCTCCAAGAGAGCAGTTATGCTCCATTTTTTTTTCTCCCCAACCAAGTTCAGACTTATCCCATTCCTCAACACATCTCAACCACTTTTCTCTGGAGTCCAATGGGCCTCAGAATTTAGATCTCTGCCTACCTAACAAGAGACCAGGAATGTGGGCATCTCTGGCCTTGTAAGAGCTCTGCTGTTTGGACCAAACGGGATTCATGTTGTGAACAATTCACTGTCTTGCCTCCTTTCAAAAACAACTTAAAGGGGTATTCCTTTCTTTCTTCCAATTCTGTTCTTTGAATTTATTTCCATAACAAGCACATTTTCAAAGCCACATCGTCTATTGCTGCTTCCATTAATCCTTTCTATGGCTTTTCTAGAAACCTTTAAAATCCCCAGTCTGCCTGATTTAAGAACCCCATCTTCTCCATGAAGCCCTCTCTGGCTGCCCAGCACCCACTGAGCCCTCCCTTCCCAGAACTCCTGCAACACCGCTAATCAGCACCAGATGGCTTAGCAGGGAGCACTCTTCTTGCTCCATAGTGCTGTGGTCATTGTTCATGATTGCTCTTAAGCCCCTCGGCTAGGATTGCCAGATAAAATACAGGCTGCCCAGTTAAATTTGAATTTCAGAGAAGCGACAAATACCTTCTTAGTATAAGTATGTCCCAAGTATTGCATCCATATTTTTGTTTGCTACATCTGGTGACAATATAAGGCCCGACAGTCATACTTCTGCAGCTCCAGCAGCTCTCAGCATGGAAGTGAGAACGTTCTAGACCACATGATAAATAATTGTTGGTAATAACAACAATAATAACAGCTAACATTGATCAAGCATCAAGCACCTACATTTGCCAGATACTGCGCTAAACACATAGACAATGTCAAGGAGAGGACATACATGCATAAGCATATTGTGGGTAGCACAAAGTGGAATATGATTTTTTTTTTTAAAGCAAGGGTTAAAAATCAAGGGAAGGTCCTCTAAGCCATATAACCCGGTTCTGTCATTTACCGTCCCCGTGATACTGGATGTTTACCTTATCTTTCCTGATGTTCCTCATTCGTAAAATGATTTCTTTCCTCCTGTAACGGTCTGATTGAGAAAATACACTGGAGGTAAATAAGATAATCCATGAAGGGCAAAGCACAATGCCCAGCACACAGTTAAGTTTTCAGGTATTGTTGAAGACATCTTGGTGGCGGAGAGAGTGCCACTCTTGTTGAAGCTTGGAAAGGAGAGCTCTTTGGCCTGGGTTGTCAATAGAGTCTTCAAGGACTCATCAATTTGAGGAGCCAGGGACAATTCCCAAGAGAGGAGGAAAGTGGGAGGCAATTTTAGGAAATGGTGAGTAGACTTATTTGCCAGAACTCATTAACCCAACTGCTTCAGTTTGCATGGGATTAACTAAAAATTTTCTTTACCATCAAAAATGCTCTGTTAATCTAATGAAATTGTAAGTCCCCATCACTAAAAACTTTGCTCTCTTGACTATAGCGATTTATAGATATAAGGACACGAGTTTAATATTCAGTGATAGAATGAATTTTTTTAAAAAAGAACCACCAGGTACCATTCTATCTTGATTTCTAAGCTTATCAAAATGAGATAACCGAGGCACTGAGATATGTATTGACTATGACTCTATCAACTGATAATAAAAAGAGTTGTACTCTTTTGGTAATGAACTTTGAGAACGCTCTCCAGAAATGCCTTTTGCCCCTTCTTTCATGCAGGCGGACTAGGGTACAGAAGCACGGGCCTAGCGCTTGGGACCTTTTGCGGAATCTGGACTTCCGCTGAGTTTCTGCTCAGGGCTGGGGCTGTGGGAATGAAACCAGAGAGGGTGCCAGATGGCAGGGTGTGGGAAGTCTCCGGCTGGAAAGGGATGGCCAAGATAAACAAGCGACTGGAGGTCTGAAAAATGAATGGATAAACATCCAGACCAAAGTCAACAGCGCTGGAGAATCCAACCCGGTCTCCACAGCCGGGGAGGTTTTGACACATGAGTTCAATCTCAAGTCCTTGAAAGAACTTTTGTGCATCAGATTCTGAAGCATCCCTGCCTTGGGGCGTTGGGTGGGGGGTTGGGGGGGGGCGATCACACAGCTCCAGTAGCAATGCAGGAGTTGTTAGATTTTCATCAGTATGATTAAATCTGTAAGATAACTGCTTAAAAATCAGAAGACTATTTGATATTAAAGAGTGACGTTCGTTTTTAAAGTCTGATAATGGTATTGTGTTTGTTTTTAAAAGGATCTTTATCTTTTAAAACTACATACTAAACATTTACAGATGAAATGATACGATGTGGATTTGCTTCAAAATAATCCAGGGATGGAGCTGGGGATTAGCCATAAAATTGATAATTATTTAAACTTGGAAAGCATTATATTATTTTCTCTTCTTTTATATATGATTCCCGAAATTTCCCATAATCCAAAGATGTAAATAAAGGCTGAAAGACAGGGGTTCCTGGGTGGCTCAGTTGGTTCAGTGTCCGACTTTGGCTCAGGTCATGATCTCATGGTTTTTGAGTTCGAGCCCCGCGTCAGGTTCTGTGCTGACAGCTCAGAGCCGGGAACCTGCTTCTGATTCTGTGTATTTCTGTCTCTCTGCCCCTCTCCTGATCGCACGTGCTCTTTCTCTCTGAAAAATAAAGAAACTTTTTTTAAAAAGTGGTCAAAGACATACTTATTTTGTATCATAAAAAAATCCAAACTAAGATCTAATAGAATATGTTCTTTTTTTTTTTTTAAACATTGGTTTCGGGTCTACATAGAACAAAATGAAAAGGTACACTGACAAAATTAAGCTCCATTTGAAGCTATGAAATAAACATATCTCTGAGTATCTCACTGCAGAATGCCTATGCCGTCCTGCAAATTCACAGGTAACATGCGTATCGTACTACGGTATTCTCACTTCCCTGGATGACTGGATTCTGTAAACTTAATCTTAGGAAACGGTAAATTCAAGGAGTAGAATTTGTAGTGCGGATCTAAGAGATGCTACAGAATAGCAGTTATCACTTGGTTGGCTGTTGGCCCATCTGCAGTTCAATGGGGTCTTGACAGACTGGGGCAAAAAAGAGGAAACAACTTCTTGAAAGTAAGGAGCCTAACACACTGACCAAAAAATCCCCACGGGAATTCTTCCCTGACTCAACTCATTTCCTCCCAGCCTTCTGGTACCATGGAGTTTTTTTGGTGTTGTTGTTTATTTGGTTTGTCTTTTCAATCCCCAATTAATTTGAATTATAGTAACTCTACGATGCATGCAATGGGGGAAAAAAAAAGAAAAAAGAAAAAAGAAAAGTATTTAGAACGCCTTGTTTAAACAGAACTGATTCATCTTTGAAAGTAATACTTGACCGTTTCCTGACCAGCAAAAGACCCCAAACCCTGTGTGACCAGAGTTAGTATTTATGCAACTAAAATGCCTTGAGTTTGTTTGCTACCGTTGGGTTCTGGATAGAAATGCCCTGCTGTTTCTTTAAAGTACGGTTGGCACACTCATTGACTACATAATCTTACTTAGCTTGCAAACGTTGTTAGAAACGCAGCACATGCCATATCATATTGTTTTTAATGCAGTGAAGAGTCAGATGATCCTGTACAGCTTGCACGGCACGGGAAGGCCGCGTGCAGGCCCGGCTGCTCCGCTCGACAAGTCCAAATCAATTATGCTCTAATCAGGACTGTTTCCGGAACTGGTCAGATGGAGGTTCAGAGTGAAGAGGAAAAATTGCTATTTCTCTCCAGATCCTGTTTGCATCAGCTGACTCCATCGGAGACACATCCTGTTTGACCTCTGGCGTAGCAGGGGAGGGCAATTGTTCTGTTTGACTTTTGACTGTCACTGATCCGAGGGCCTCTGCTCTTTCTTATTTTTAGGAAAAGCTGAATTAGTATTAAAACTCAGTCATCATCCTCTGTCCATAAGGGCACACAGCCTGGGCTATTTCTTTTCTCAAAAAGTGGTTCCTGGTGCATCAGAATCCCCGGGATGCATATTTAGAATCCAGATTTCCAGCTCTACCTTAAGACACAGTCTCTAGGAAGGTGCTATTCTAGCCAACCACCCAGGTGATTCTGAAGTGCAGTCAAGTTCAAGAACTTGCAGCAGCATGAGAGCTGTTCAAATGCAGCCGGGTCCAAGTCCCCTATTTATACTCTAACGCCGAGAAAATTGTTTTGAAATTTGGGCACCGACAAGGGACCTCCAAAAGTAGTGTAGATACAGGAAAGCTTCAAGGACATCCCATCCATATGTTTCCAGGGAGTGGACAGTGCCAACTGGAAGGTGAGCCCAAAGGCTACTGTTTTCACCAAACCATGTCAAAAGGAGAAAAATAAAGGTAAGGTTAAATTTGTTGAAATTATTTTGTGATTATGTTAGCCATATCTTTCTAGAGATGTTAAAATATCTGTCTTCCTCTGGGCTGCTGTAACAAAATACCACAGACTGAGTAGCTTCTCAACAACAGGAATTTATTGAGCCCAGTTCTGGAGGCTGAAAAGTCCGGAATCAAGATGTCAGGATGGTACGCTTCTGGTGAGAGTCCCACTTCCTGATTCAGAGCCAGTGCCTTCTCCCTATTTCCTCACATGGGGGAAGAAGCTAGAGATCTCAAGGGAGTCTCTTTGATAAAACATTAATCCCATTCTTGAGGGCTTCACTCTCATGACTTAAGCACCTCCAAAGGCCCCATCTCCTAATGCCATCACCGTTAGGGGTTAGGATTTCAAGATATGAAGGGTCCCCGGGGGAGGCACAAACAATGTGTTTTCTTTGAGAGACTTAATTTCTATGTGTTTATTTATTTATTTTGGGAATATTAATACATAATGTCCCTTGCACAAAATTCAAAATGTACATATTGGCCATGTGGGATGTCTCCTTCTACCCAAAATTCTGGTTCCCAAACCCAGAAGCAGCCGCTGTTACAGGTTTCTTTATATCTTGAAGAAATGCTATCTATGCGGGCCACCTGGGTGGCTCGGTCGGTTAAGCGTCTGACTCATGATTTTGGCTCAGGTCATGACACATATTTGCTCACGTTCTGTCTCTTTCTCTCTTCCAAAATAAATCAACTTTAAAAAAATAAACAATAAAAAAATAAATGCTCTATGCCGCACAAGCAAATACAGATCATTTTTGTAGAGATTCACTTTTGATACAGCAGGTAGCATCCTGCATCTTGCTTTTATTACTGAACCATGTTGGTTAAGTAATACTTCCATATCAGTACCTTTGGAGAATTTTTTTTTGAAATTAAATGATAGTGATGACATATTATAGCTGAGCATTTTTAAAATGCCCTGAAAAAAAATAAAATAAATAAAATAAAATGCCCTGAAGATTACACACACACACACACACACACACACACACACACACATTTAGCAGTCTTATACTGGAGCACCAAAATATTTTAAATTTTTTTCTAGCTATGAAACCCGAAAACTGAAGCCACTGGCATAATAGTAATAAAAATAATAATTTAATAATTATGGTATTATAACACAACATTTTATAATAAAAGATTGATGTAATAATGATTCATTAAACTATTTATTAAATAGGAAGAAAAAGAAACATTTCAGAATTCAATAGTTTTGGGCTAAAGTCCTACTTCTGTCCTTTCCTAGCTCAAAGAATTTGGATAAGTTACTAAGGTCTCTGAGTCAGTTTCCTCATTTGGCCAAACTGAGGATAGGATGGGAAATGAAACCTCCCTCCCGAAGTTGTGAGGATTAAATAAATGATGAATAGAAAGCACCAAGGAGGGGCTGCAAGGGTGCATTGACTTTGGCAGTTGGGAGATCAATGAAGACTCAGGCAGAACTCAGCAGAGTGTTACCAGCAGAAACCAGACCCAGCAAGAGGGGAGCAGTGGCTGCTAGGGAGAAAAGGAGGTAGGTGGTGAGCATGCATGGTTGTTGAAGCTGGGCACCATTATGTGGTCCAGTCTCACAGCAGGCAAGGTCTTGGCCAAAGAAATACTGCCTGGTAACCAAAAAGAAAATTCAGCCCTCTGGTCCTTTGTTGGCATTTTCTGAATACCTGGGAGGGAGAAACAGTGTGGAGTGACATTTCTTTTCTTTTTATGCCCATCCAAATCCTACCTATAAATAGGAAGAAATGGAAAGTGGATCCCTTCTGTGAGTCCACTGGGAAAAGACCAAAAGTTAGATAAGTTCTATTGAAGTAAGTTTTAAGGGGTGCCTGTGTGGCTCAGTTGGTTGAGGGTCCAGCTTTGGCTCAGGTCATGATCTCACAATTCATGGGATCGAGCCCCACGTCAGGCTCTGTGCTGACAGCTCAGAGCCTGGAGCCTGCTTCAGATTCTGTGTCTTCCTCTCTCTCTGCACCCTGCCTCTTTCTCAAAAATAATTAAACATTAAGAAATAATAAGTTTTAAGAAGTGGCCTATGCAGTCTGGAAAAGTGAGCTATTGTAAGATTCTTTTTAAACAACAATGACAGAAGCAATGCATCTGTTCTTTTCTCATTTTTTGATTAAAAAAAATTTTTTTTAATGTTTATTTATTTTTGAGAGAGACAGAGACAGAATGTGAGTGGGTTAAGAGCAGAAAAAGAGGGAGACACAGAAGCAGAAGCAGGCTCCAGGCTCTTGAGCTGTCAGCACAGAGCCCAACGCGGGGCTCAAACTCACAAGCCATGAGATCATGACCTGAGCCGAAGTCGGACGCTCAACCGACTGAGCCACCCAGGCACCCCTTCTCATTTTTTGTTTGATTGGGGTTTTTTTTTAAACGTTTATTTATTTTTGAGACAAAGAGAGAGACAGAGTTTGAACGGGGGAGGGTCAGAGAGGGAGAGAGACACAGAATCTGAAACAGGCTCCAGGCCCGACGCGGGGCTCGAACTCACTGGCTACGAGATCACGACCTGAGCCGAAGTCAGACTCTCAACCAACTGAGCCACTCAGGCACCCCTGTTTGATTGGGTTTTTATGGAGAATTTCAAACATATACTAAGTAGAAAGACAGCAAAATGAACTATCAATTCACGGCCAATTTTCTTGCATATTCCTGTATTTCCCCTCCATATTTTTGAAACAAATATATCATATCATTTCATCTCTAAGTATTTCAGCATGTAATCCCTTAACATCATCAAATAGCCAGTAATTGTTCAAATGGCCAATGGTCTCATGGATGTCATACTTTCTTGTAACAGATGATTTGAGTCAAAATCCAGATAAGATCCATACATTGTTATAGGTTTTCTTGAAAAATCAATAGCATCTCCCTCCATTTCTATTTTTCTCCCTTGCAATTTGTTTATCAAAGAAACATCTTTCTTCCCTTCAGAGTTTCCTTCAGTCTGGATTTTGCTGATTGCATTGCTGAGGCATAGGGGAACATACTCCTCTCCTTCCTTCCTAATTCCTGTATTTCCTAAAAATTGGAAATTACATCTGAAGGCTTGGTTAGATCCAGGTTTGATTTTGGGGGGTGGGGGGTTGGGGCATGTACATCAAGACTATTTCATAGCATTGCTTCCATCAGCAGGGACTTAATGGCTACTTTTCTCTTTTTTTTGTGTGCTGTTAGCAGCTATTGGTGTTTAATGCCACATCTCTCAGTGTATTTGGTTCCTTTGTGTCTTTTGTTCACTGTCATCCAATGAACTGTTGTTTCTGGGAAAGGTCAAGTCATAGGTTAAGGTCTCCAAGCTTTGGATTGCTAAGAATTTTCAGAAATCCATCACCCCAAAGTTATGCTTTTTCAGAATTTTTTTTCCCAGTTTGTTGAGCTATAATGGACACATAACTTTGTATTAGTTTATAGCATGAGACATAATTATTTGACATATATCTATATTCCAAAATGATCACTGCAATACGTTTACTTAATATCTACCACCACATATAATTATATTTTTTTTGTCATGATGAGAACTGTTAAGATCTCATCTCTTACCAACTTTCAAATATACAATAGGGTATTGTTAATTACAGTCACCACACTGAACATTACATCCGCAGAACTTACTTATCTTACAATTGGAAGTTTATACCTTTGAACCATGTTCACCCATTTCCCCTACTCCCAACCTCTACCTCTGGCAACCACCAATCTGTTCTCTGTATCTATGAGTTCAGTTTCTTTAAATTCCACATATAAGTAAGATTGTACAGTACTTGTTTTCTCTGTCTGACTTATCTCACTTAACACAACGCCATAGAAGTCCATCCATGTTCTCACAAATGGCAATATTTCCTTCCTTTTTATGGCTGACTCATATTCCATTGTGAATGGTATTTATGCATGTGCGTGTGTGTATGTGTGTGTGTATATATATATAGTACTTTTTCTATCCACTTGTTCATTGAAAGACACTTACTTGTTTCCGCGTCTTGGCCACCAAAAACAATAATGCAATGGGCATAGGGGTGCAGATATCTTTTCTAGACAGTGATGTCATTTCCTTTAGATATGTGTCCATAAAAGAGATTGCTGGATTATATGCTAGTTATATATATATATATATATATATATATATATATATATATATATATATAACTGGCGCACCTCCTACCAGGAGGTGTCTTGTCTTTTTGATGACAGCCATTCTAACAGGCGTGAGGTGATATCTCATTGTGTGGAGATACATGTGTGTTTTGATTTCTATTTCTCTGATGATGAGTGATATTGAGCATCTTTTCATGTGTCTCTTGCTATTTGGATGTCTTCTTCAGAAAAATGTCTACTTTGTACCTCAGCCCACTTTTAAATTGGAATTTTTAGGTTTTTGCTATTGAGTTGCATGAGTTCTTTACATATTTAAAAAAAATTTTTTTTAACGTTTATTTATTTTTGAGACACAGAGAGAGACAAAGCATGAGCAGGGGAGGGGCAGAGAGAGGGAGACACAGAATCTGAAACAGGCTCCAGGCTCTGAGCTGTCAGCACAGAGCCCGATGAGGGGCTCGAACTCACAGACCGTGAGATCATGACCCGAGGCCGAAGTCGGACGCTTAACCGACTGAGCCACCCAGGCGCCCCTCTTTACATATTTTATATATATTAGCTCCTTATCAGATATATAATTTGCAAATATTTTCTCCCTTTCAATAGGCTGTCTTTTCATTTTATTGATCATCTTTACTGTGAAAACACTTTTTAGTTTATGTACTTCCACTTGTTTATTTTTGCTTTTGCTGCCTTTGCTAGTGTCAAATCCAAAAAGTCACTGCCAAGGCCAATGTCAAGGGGCTTACCCCTATGTTTTCTTCCAGGAGTTTTATGGTTTCAGGCCTTATGTTCAAGTCTTTAATCCATTTCAGATGGTCCTTTATCTGCATTTTTCTGAACACCAAGAAGGGAAAAATAGTGCAGGGTGATATTTCTTTAAGTTCCACTTCTTTCTTTATGAACTTCACCGTGTTTTTGTGTTTCTTTAACTAAAATGGCTCCCACCCTGCAATCTTCTCCCAAACCCTTCTGAATGATTAATATGCCTCTTCCTCCTCTCCTCTTTCCCTTCTGATTCTGTACCAAGAAAGCCCAAAGAACTATTCATCTGGCAATGACAGAATTCTTCTTAAAGGACAGAATGATTCGCAAAAACACAATCCTCTCTGTCAAGAGGGGGACAGTGGCGGGAACTGTGGTGTATAATCATTTTTGTCCCTTCACTAATCAATGAAAGTTGGATTAAACCAGGCCAAGCTCCAGCTGGGATGCAGAGACCCCAGGAATGTGCCAACAGGTGTACCTGAGCAAAACTGTGAGGTGCCGTGAGAAAAATGTGCCCATCACAAAGGGCACACTGCATTGAACATGAATTTGTTGATCACAGGCACCTTGCTGAACCAGTCAGAGTGATATTTGGGGACAGACTGTTCTGAGGCCTCTCCAGTAACTGTCTTAAGGGAGCCAGTTCTCTCTACATACGGATCTGGCATTCTTCACCCTGAACCACATATCATGCCATGGTATGCTACCTTTTTCCCGTTTCTAAGTAAGCCATCCATGGCTAAAGCCCGACTGGGAAGTGCTGGGCAAGAGGCCCATCATCCCAAGGTGAGCACGTGATGGGCAAAGGAAGAAAGGAGCCAAGGGGAAAGGGCCAGTGGCTTAGCTCTGAGAGCATTCCAAGCTCTTTGGAATAGATGCCTCTCCTCCCTCCTCCCTCCTCCCTCCTGCAAGAAAATTAGAGCCCAATTTAACAAAGCAGAAAGGTGGGGAACTTGACCACGTGTTAAACTTGGTTACTTTCAAAACAATACTCTGGTTTACTTAAAGGTGCAGTACAAAATAAGTGAGTTCACATTTCATCAGCTCAAATGAAAGATCAGTGCCAATGTGAATTAAATGATAACTCTCTTTTCTACAGAGAAACTCAAACTAGGAGAGGCAACATAGCTGTGGGGTTGCCGAACGCCCAGGCTTTGGGATTAGTCAGACCTTGTCACATCCTGACCCCATCAGTTTTTATCTGTGTGTCTTTGGGAAGTTGCTTAATCACTCTGCGAACCACGTTTTCCTTATCTGTAAAATGAGAATAACTCACCATACCTACTTCATAACATTGTTGTGAGCACACGTGTAGGGCACTTGGCATTTTGCGAACAGAGAATGGTTTCTTTTTTAGAATTTATTTATTTATTTATTTATTTTTGAGACAGAGACAGAGCATGAACGGGGGAGGGGCAGAGAGAGAGGGAGACACAGAATCGGAAACAGGCTCCAGGCTCTGAGCCATCAGCCCAGAGCCCGACACGGGGCTCGAACTCATGGACCGGGAGTTCGTGACCTGAGCCGAAGTCGGACGCTTAACCGACTGAGCCACCCAGGCGCCCCCAGAGAATGGTTTCAATAAATAGTTTTATTGCTGCTGCTGGGAGTTCTTGGAGAATCAGACTTTGTTAGTGTGCAAGATTTTTTTTAATAAACTTTACATTTTGGGGAATCATTTTACATTTATGGAAAGGTTGCAAAGGTAGTCCACAGAGTCCCCAAATACTCTTCACCCAGATTTACACTCTTGTGGTACATTTGCCAGAACTAAGAGGCTCACGCCGGTACGTCTCTATTACTATAAACTATTACTGTTACCATTACTAATACTATAAAACTTGACACTTTATTCAGATTTCACAGTCTCCTATTCCAGGATATAATCTAGGATGGCGTATTGCATTTTTAAAAAAAATTTTAATGTTTATTTACTTTTCAGAGAGAGAGAGAGAGAGACAGAGGCATGAGAGGGGGAGGGGCAGAGAGAGAGGGAGACACAGAATCCGAAGCAGGCTCTGGGCTCGGAGCTGTCAGCACAGAGCCTGATGAGGGACTCAAACTCATAGACCGTGAGATCATGACCTGAACCGAAGTCGGTCGTCCGGCCAACTGAGCCACCCAGGTGTCCCTGCCATACTGCATTTAGAAGAACGTTTTTAATTGGCATAACCATCAACATTGGTAATCAATCAGTGACTCCATGGCCAAAACCTAAATGTGCCTTTCTAAAATTCTTGACAGTTCCTGAAAATCACTTTTTCTCTTAAGCAGCTGTTTTGCAAACCTACTGACCTATTAACTGGCATAGTAAATCCTTTTGCATCATCAGCGAAATAGTCAAATGCAGATTAGCATCTGCTGCAATTATCACAATATTCACCTTATTCAGATCTGAAATTCCTAAGATTTTACTGTGCACATCCTCATGGCCTACCAAGAGATACAGTGTTTGGAACTTAGTAAGTGTTCAAAAAGTGTGTGTTGCTAAGCTAAATGTAAAAGGGAATGCATATCTCCTGACAGCTTGATCTGCCTAAAGGCACAGTTAAGTATATTTTGCTTTGAGCTGGGTCTTATTTTGAGTGATCTCTTAGAGTTTGACTTCGCCTTTGTCTACGGAACCTGTTTGTACAAGACTATGCAGAATCTGAGCAAATAAGACTCACTGTTTGACAAACTATGCATTTCTCCACCATCTTTCACTCAGCAAGAATTGTCCCTTGGGGGGATCAGTTCTGATGTTGAAAATAAGTCAGTTTCGCTTTTTATCTCTGAAGAAAAAAATATTCACCTGGGTGAACTCAATTGCTTGCAGGTTAGTTGTGGTCGTTGCTGTTTTTCATAAGCACTATTCACCACGGATGATGAGGATCACGAGGGTAGCTGTGGGAATGAGAAGGACAGCAATAAGGATGTCCGGCCAGCCATGAGCTTCACGGTATGATCCAGTGGGTCTCCTGCAGCCACACTGGCACCTCAGGGGTAAGACGCTACAAGATAGTTGTGGGAAGGGCATGGGAAAGGGCATGTGGGAAGGCTTCCTTCACCCATACTGACAAATGCCATACTGCATCCAAGCCATTCATTTAGTCATTCTTCCATTCAACTTAAGATACCTATCAGACAACTACAGGCCACCTACTTGATGTCTGCTACTGAAAGTGTGGCCTGTGAAGCATCCACTTACTTGGGGGCTTGTTCGACATGCTGAATTTCAACTCCCTCCCCTCAGTCGTCTGAACCGGAATCTGCATTTTAACAAGATCTGTAGATGATTCTCATGTGAGAAGCACTGGGCCAGATGACAGGGGTAAGAGCCAGAATCCCGTGAGGAGACAAATGATATATTTGTTGGAGGGACTATTGATAAAATATTGATCAGTTATAGGATACCAAGAAAGAATAGGGAAGCACACTAGCGCTAGCCGAAACCTATTACCATCCCAGCAAGAGCTGCTCAACAGAACCAGTGGTCTTTGGTAGCAAAGCCAAGGGAAACAAACATTACCAAAGTGTGCTTTGGCAAGGAATGAGCTAGGGGATAAATACCCCCACTTTTCTTTCATTCCTCTGCCAGTGCCTCCCAACCAACACAAAGCCAGAGGGCAAGCTAGTTGGTGCAGTCTATAAGTCATGTGCCCTGGACAAAGCATAGTGGCAAAGGATACAAAGTATCTCCGGTGGAGTCAGTGGGGAATATCCATCATACCATGAATCATGGCCTCTGTTCTCAAAGAGCCTGGTCTCTAGAAGACCTTGTGTACCTGTGGCTGGTGGTGATGATAGCCTCTATTGTTCCAACTTAAACAAAACTACATTTTCAAAGTGACCTTGGATTTGATATTCTAGGATTCTCTTAGATCACTTTTGAACAACCTAACCATATTTCTGAATAACTGTTATGTAAAAAACATTTACCTAGATACTGAAAATATAGACGTGTTAGATATGGTCCCTGCCTTCAAGAAGTTTGTGATTTTGTTTATTTTTTTAAATGTTTATTTATTTTTGAGAGAGAGAGAGAGTGAGCAAGGGAGGGGCAGAGAGAAAGGGAGACACAGAATCCGAAGCAGGATCCAGGCTCTGAGCTCTCAGCACAGAGCCTGACACAGGGCTCGAACCCACAAACTGTGAGATCACGACCTGAGCCCAAGTCACACACCCAACCGACTGAGCCATTCAGGCACCCCAAGAAGTTGGCAATTTTAGGCAATTGATGCTTCTTACATAAAACTGCAAAAAGGCTCAAACCATCAACCAGAATCCAGCGAAGCAGGATATGGAAGTGAGACTCTGGAACCAGACTGCTAGGTTCGAACCTCAGTCCTGACATTTACTAGCTGTGGAGCTGTATACACGCTGCCCAACTTCTCTGGGTCTTCTTTTCTGCCTCTATAAAACTGAGATGGTAAAAACAGTTACCTGCTTCAATGGGTTATGGTGGTAGTGGTCAGGATTAAATGAGCTAGTATGTGAAAAGTATTTCCAATGGTGCCTAGCACGTCGTCAACCCTCTATGTGTTAGTTATTGAAAGCTAAGAAATAACCATGTCTTCAGTGGCAGAGAATCTAAAAAAAGCAGAATATCAGGTCCATGACATAAGGTTACCCTTCTAAATGTATGCACTTAAATAAGTCAGTTAAAAGGTGAAAATAATGAGTTGGCACAAGGATAAGAAAGTATGGAAACAAGTAAGTTTGAGAAACCTTGACCCTCAGTTACTTCTAGCCCCCAGATCCATGCAATGCCTTGTCTAAGTGTTCTTTGAGGATTAAGGAACTTTCTAAGGAGACAGGTTCCCACAAAGCCTTCCGGGTTAAAGGAAAGTGAAATGTAAGTATAAAAATAGTAGTGTTTTTAAGAAATTGACGTTGCTTATGTATTCAAAACCAATTAAAGGAGTTCTAAATACATATGGGGGTGCGGCTACCCTGGGTTTCAGGCATGCTGGAGAGCTATGGCAGTGGAAGTCACATCTGAGGGTAGAAGTCGGCCCTTGAGATTGCATTTAGTTGCCTCTTTGTCAGGATTTCCAAAATTACAGGCTTCTTTTGTTAATCCGGCACTGTTTACTGTTCTTTTTCTTTGCGTTTGGATGAACTTCTGACCTAAATTATATTTCTGATCTCCAGTCACTTAGTGGAAGGCCATTAGTGACTGGCTAAATGCACACATGCACGTGCACACACATTCATATATTACATTTTCAGACCAATTGAATTACAGAAGGAGCCAATCCAGAAAGTTATTGAATTAAAACCCTAGAAGGGAGAGATGGGTTTTATTGTTAGTGGTTGGCATGACAACTTGATATGCTTGAGAGTAATATGTGCTGAGTTCATGTCTTGGAGACTCTGACAAGTTCAAGGCAGGGCCTTTGCCTCTAAATCTTGTTGCCAAGGTAATGCAGCATAAGGCCAGAGTCCACTGAAATGAATACCTCTGACAGCTCATGCCAGCAGGAGCTATCTGATTAAAAGAGATCTTTTTTTTAAAAAAAGAAACAGTATTTTAACAAGAGCAGGAGGAGAATGCAAAAGCGGGATATTGAAATATGGACAACAGAAAATCTGAAAGGAAAGCAGTCAGTGGGTGCCAAGAAGTAACTCAATAAAAGGGTCTGTTTTATTAGCAAGGGGTTGGTGATGTGTGAAGGTCTGCAGGCAGGGATTCCAGCCCGCCGGGCCATTTTGTTAGTGAAATGATACTGCCCCAGTTTGGTTCCCTGGCTCAAGTTCAACAGAATGATTTCACTTGATTGGTGGCCGCCCCCCTTCCGCCCGCAGATTTTAATTTGACAGATTTCCTTCTCTGATAATGCATTAAAGAAAATGGTTTCTGAGGGGCTTTTAGAGGTCACACATATGTCTCAAAATGAAGAGGGAATCTACAAAAACCTCAATCCAGAGTGGAAGCCACTAAACGCCACTGCCTTCAGCCTCTAGAAGAAAGAATCCTCAAGTTCATGATCATATTTCCAGTAGGGATTTGATTCGGGCTCCAAGTAAGCTGACTCTCCTTTACACTTCCAGGGATTTAATAGGGATAATTAGTAAATGCAGGCATGTGGGTAAGAGGGTAAAAGGTGGAATCAGTGGAATTCAGAATCCTAGATCAGCAGTTCTAATTTAAAGTTTCTATGAATTCAGATCAGAGTATTATTTCATAAGCAAATGAGGGAATGTAAATTTACTATCCTTATCCTACCCTACACAAGTAGCGTCTACAGTATAATTTGTAATGAAGAGGCTATTGGCCTTAGAATTACCAAATTCAACTTCTGTCTCTGTAAATGATTTGCTGAATGAAGCTGGCACAGTATTTAACATGCTCTGTCTCTGTTTCTTTTTTTTTTTTTAATTTTTTTTTTAACGTTTATTTATTTTTGAGACAGAGAGAGACAGAGCATGAACGGGGGAGGGTCAGAGAGAGGGAGACACAGAATCTGAAACAGGCTCCAGGCTCTGAGCTGTCAGCACAGAGCCCGACGCGGGGCTCGAACTCACGGACCGCGAGATCATGACCTGAGCCAAAGTCGGATGCTTAACCGACCGAGCCACCCAGGCGCCCCTGTCTCTGTTTCTTAAACTATGAAACAAGGGGGATTATCCTAGGCTTTTCCTGTAAGAAGAGTTCTCTACTTGGAATGTATAGCCAAATCAAGGAGAGAGCTCTTTTTAGATATTCAGATTCCCTGAGCCCTGCCCCAATTTCTACCAAGTCGAAATCTATATCTTTCAAGAGCTCTAACATGATTCTGATTTACATCTCTGTTTAAGAATCGCCAAAGATTATATATGACTTGTAAAGATGAACAAGCTAATCTATGGGAGTTGTATTAAGCTCCTTAATCAGTCAAAGAGGAAGAGTGCTGCTAAGTTCAGCTACTCTTTGGCAGCTTTTGTTTTTAATATTTTAAGCAGGGCAAAGAAATTAGGAATGTAGGAAAGTTGGCATACATAAGGTAGTTCACATTTCCCTCTACTGCTTGAGGTATTTGGAGATATCCCAGCTTTAAAAGAAAAGCTCTTTGAAGTAACTCTTTTTGTTCATGGTTTGCAACATTCCCCTCCATCTCTATCGATCGGGACAGAATGATAATTGAAGTTTATCTAATGCTTACTGGCACTATTCTGAGTGCTTTATTAGTGTTAACTCATTTGATCTTTCCCCCTCTCATACACGCTGTGGAGAGATAGAGTAATGTAAGGCCAATGATAACAATGGGTAGAGGTGGGCTTTAAACCCAGGAACCCCACTCCAGAGCCCTACTCTTAATCAGTGTGTTGAAACCATTGGTAAGTCAAACATTTCCATGAATAAATTTCTCAGTCTATATTTGAGAATTTTGCTAAGTCTGAGTCATCACTTCCTAAAATGTGGTCCTTAGATTTCCTAGATCTGGATCATCCGAGGTGCTTATTAAAAATTCAGTGTCCAGGGATCAATCCCAGACCTATTACGCTAGAATCTCAAGTGTGAATAGGGGGCTGGGAACTCGCATTTAGAAAGCATACCCGTTAGGTGATTTTTTTCCCCCAACTTCATTGAGGTATGACTGGCAGATGAAAATTGTATATATTTAGGGGTGCCTGGGTGGCTCAGTCAGTTGAGCATCCAACTTTCGGTTTCGGCTCAAGTCATGATCTCACAGTTTGTGGGTTCACGACCTGCAATGGGCTCCACACTGACAGTGTGAAGCCTGCTTGGGATTCTCTCTCTCTCTCTCTCTCTCTCTCTCTCTCTCTCTCTTTCTGTCCCTCCCATACACATACTCTCTCTCTCTCTCTCTCAAAAAAAAAAAAGCACTTAAAAAAGTTGCATAAATTTAGGTTGTACAATGTGATCTTTTTAAGGTCTATAACCCGATTTAATATATACATATATATTGTGAAATGATTACTATAATCAAATTAACACATCCATCATCTCACATAGTTACCCTTTATGTGTATGGGTGTGGTGAGAACACTTAAGATTTACTCTCTTAGCAATGGGGTGAGTAGCCCCAGTAAAATTTAAGAACCACCAGCATGGGATTAGCATTTCATAGGTCACCATTGTTGAGGATGAGGATCGGAAGAACATTTTGGGAGCCATCGAACCAAAACTGGTTTCTAGAATTAGACACTGAGCACTACCCGGGGTGGTTCAGTCCTGTGGCTAATGGATAGTTTGCACAAGGCACAACTTCTGCCCAGAAACAAGTGGTTGTTGTCTGTCGTGGAGGGAAGCCAGCAAACTAATGATATGAATTTGCCTTCAGAGCCCAGCTCTCATTTCCCCTCAAGAGGTTCCTACTTCTTGGTAGCGGGGCTAGCACCGGCCTATAACTTTGATGTTTTCATTTGTAATATCCAAGTGTCAGGAAGGCTCTGTGTCACTCACACCCTGTCTCAGGCACAATGGCAGAGTCAGGGAGCGGACCGTTTGGAATGCAGTCTGGCCCCACTGGGGCTTTGAATTGAGCTGGAACTTGCAGACTCCCACAAGAGATCACTGTGGTGTCTTTTTCCGATGTGCAAAGAAAAGGAGGCCAAGAGGCTAACCCAGAAGGGTTGGGGATTTGTACTTTGGAAGAAGTCCATGGTGATGTTTTTAAGAATTAAACATTTTTATGCGAGGTTTCTTGGGGTATGATTTATATGTAGTAAGTTTAGTTTTTTTGGTTTTTTGGTTTTTGTCTTTTTTAGTGTATGGTTCAGTGAGTTTTGGGAGCTATACTCAACATTATACCACCAATGCCAGTTCTGTGAATTTGACTAATGTATACAGTCAGACAACCAATGTCAAGGACATAGAACAGGGGCACCTGGGTGGCTCAGTTGGTTAAGCGTCAGACTCTTGATTTTGGCTCAGGTCATGATCTCACAGTCGTGAGTTTTAGCCTTGCATCAGGCTCTGTGCTGATGGTGTGGAATTCTCTCTCTCCCTCTCTGCCCCTCCCCCGCTTGTGCTCGCTCTCTCTCTTGCTTGCTCAAAATAAATAAATAAACTTAAAAAGATTTTTTTAAAAAAGACATAGAACGCTATTGATTCCCCAAAACATTGCTTCGTACTGTTTTGCAGCCAATCCCACTCTCTTTCCCCCATTCTTTGGCTACCACTGATCTAATACGTATTTAAATTCCAGAATGTCACCTAAATGAAATCTTATGATATGTAGCCTTTTGTTCTTGCAGATGTCAATAATTCTTTTCTATTTATTACTCAGTAGTATTCCATTGTATGGGTTACCACAATTTATTCATTGATTCACCAGATGGTGGGCATTTAGGCTATTTTCACTTTTTGGCAGGAATTGAGATTTAAATGAACACTAATTAAGCAGGCATACCGATAAGCAGACTCTAGAAAATGAAATGGTTTATGCCTACAGCCTCTGATAAAAATCATCATCACACTGGAAATTCCAACTAACACCTAAAGAAGAAGGAACTTCATCTGTGGCTCTGGAAACAAATGGGAAGTAAGAGAATCCATTAGGTGGTGTTGGGGTAGTGATTAGAAGAGCATTTTAGGCCCTTGGAAAGCCCTAAAATGATACTACCATGTTGAGACACATGAGGGCGCTCTCACCAGCCAGCATTGGCAAACTCTCTTTCGTTCTAACAAAGGTTGTTTGTTTTTTAATTTATTGGAATGCTTTGTTGAAAACCCTGGTGAATTCTCACTCCCACCCTTGGTCTCATTGGCCACTCTTGGATGATAGAAAAGAATTTGGCATCCAGTGAATCTGTCTTTGACTAATCCTCAGGGGTTTATTGTACCCAACCACAGTTTTATGGTGAGGCTCCAGTCGGCTTCCCTACTTAAAGTTACATGGAAAGGCTTCCAAAGGAACTCAAGACCAGAATACCTCATAAATCACAAAGAGCACTGAGACTGTCCCTAAAGTTCCTTTTTTATTGTTATTGTTATTTTCAGCCCCTCCCGGAACGTAGCACACGAGCATTAAAAAATAATTGCTGGGCAACACTTTAGAAAGGCTGGTGAGGCACCCCTTTCACCCGGGTCAACAATTTAGCTGGTTGAGAGTTGTTCATTCTTGTCAAAGGAACCACTGTGATCCATATAGGAGAACGTTATCTTTATAGCAAAGCAACAGGGAAAGAGGACAGGGTTACCGGTTTGGGCTTCTGAGAAACTGTTCAAAACCAAAACCAAAAAAAAAAAAAAAAAAAAAAAAAAAAAAACCAACACAGAAAAACAACAAAAAAAAAGGTTCTGGATACATTTAAAATTTTTTTGAAAATCAATGACTCATTTGTTACAGAGGAGCTAAGTCCAAAATAAAAGACACTTCGTATAAACTGCCTAACAAAGCTCTGATGGGAATCTAAATGAATTTAATGCTGGGGGGTGCACGATTTTCTTGCAAGGTCTGGGAAGTCTTAAGAATCCCTCTCTTCAGGATAGGGGTTGATTTCATCATCTGCAAGGACGTTTCTGAAAGGACTTTGTACACTTAAAAGAATAAAATGCTTACTTGAAGAAAGAAGTCTTTTACTCAGTCAAACCTCCCGAGCATAAAATATGATTGTTTCAAGCAGAAAATTATCTTTGGCTGTTACATCCAAGTTATATAATAGCGTGGCCTTAAAATTAGGAAGAAGACAGTGAAGAGATGATTTAAGGACAGAATGTGGCCCTGGCCTGGAATCATCGATGCTTGGCACCAACCAGGAGAACCACCCTGAGGTGCTCTGTCTCCTCATTTAAGTAGAATCCTGAACCACTAGACCTGGGACTACACACAGTCCCTCTGTAGACTTTGTCAATCATTCCCTTCAAAAGGCAATCTCCTCTTCTATCCTTACTTTATCCCTTGGATCCAAAGCTCACTGGCTATGTGAGTATGGTGGTTAAGAGTTTGGACCAATGAATCGTAAATAAATTAAGGTGATCTTAAATAACTTACTTTACCTTTCTAAACCTCAATTTCCCCCACTATAGAATGGAAATTGTAAAACTCTTGATTTCGGGTCTCCATAATAGTACCTACCTCAGGTTGTTGCAAAGATTAAATAAGGTAATGCACATAAAGTAATACAACCCAGTGTCTAACACATAGAAAGCCCTCAAGAGATTGACATTATTATTAACATTATTATCATCATCAACAACAACATTAGTAGTAGTATTTCTGGTTTGCTCCTCCCCACCGTCATCTGACCTCCCCATCCAGCTAAACCACTTTCAGGCTTCAGTGGGAAGAATCTTCCTAGTCAATCAAGCCCTTAGCATCTCTCCCAAGGACTGTCCCCACCCCCCACCCCCCTTCCAGGGCTCACCTACCAAACTTAGCCAATGCTAATAAACTGGTCCCATCATATGTCAGAGTTGTGCTGGAATGCCAGGAATGTCAAATGGCCATCACTTTAGCTAACCATCAATTTGGGATGGATTTACCTTAAAGGTGGCACACACTCCTTTCTATTATAAATCCCTACACTATTCATCCATCCAGGAGAGAAATGTGACGGCAAGAGCATATTCTGTCCATCAACAATCATCTTATAAATGAGATGGAAAAACAACACAGTATGAATGGAAAGGTGTTCTTTATAAGGAGAGGCAATACTGTTTTATATCATTCCAGTTATGTTCCCGGCAAGTAATAGAGTCAAGGCCCAAGCTGACAACTATAACGCCAAGTTTTGCAAGAGAAATGGGAGAGGAAAAGGAAATCCAAAGAGACGGTGATCCCAGTTTAACAAAACTGCCTCTGGTGATAAAGTTCTGCAAAAAATGAATGAGGAAAAGTAAAATGCCTCAAAATAGATCTGTTAACATATCATTTTTAAGAATGGGAGGGAGAGGTTCCTACAGACAATTCAGAATAACTTACAGTCAGGTTGTATTTTAAATAAGTTTTCTTGGTTAGCTCATGTAGTGCTCAGGAGTGTAGATTCTGGATCTGCCTGGCTGGGTATTCTGCCTCTGCCTTTTGTCTCTGTAAGCCTAGGTTTCCCATAGGTAAAATGGAAATAATAATATTGTCCACCTGACAGCATTCTTGGTAGAACTAAATACAATCATCCATTTATACCACCAAGCACAGTGCCTGGAAATGAGAACAGGGATGGGAGATGAAGGAGAAGAAAAGAAAAGAGTAAGACTAAACAAACAGTGACCTTGTCCAGACTAATGATGAGATTATATGAACCCAAGAGTGTGATTAATTCAACCACATGCACCTGTGGTCTAAGGAAAGTAATAAGATGAAGGAGCTTTTTTAGCCCATAGACTTTGATGTTACGTTTCTCTGTTCGGCACCTTTTGGCTTATTTCTTCATATTCCACCAGGACTGATTAGGTGAGATTGTTGGATAGCCAAGTTCCAGATAAAAGGAGTAGCAATCAAAAAGAAGATGAGGCACTTATTCATATGCATCGAAATAAATCCACAAACTAAAGGGACTTCGGTGGGGCTCTTTCGGTCACCTCTCTGAGGCTGGAGAGGTTAAGTGGCCCGTTCAAAGTAACGCAGCTAAGGAGAAGCCAAGCCTGGACTGGAATCTGAAGGCATCTTAGGATACCTCTCAAGTACAGCAGACTGCAAAAGAAACGGAGATATAATGCTACCTTATTTTCTATCTTATGTCCAATGAAAAATGAAAGAGAAGATTCTATGCAGCCACCTTTTGAAGCTCAACTCACAATAGGCCTTACACTTTAAATGGGTCACTCTGTATCACCATGGTGATTCTTCCAAGTTTTCCTGGAATCATCCGCTGTTTTCTAATGAGGGCACTCCTCAGAACTCGCAGCTCCACCAAGGAGATAAATATGTCTTCAGTAGAAAATACTTAGCTCCTTAAGCAGCTTAGTCAGCAATTACTTTTCCTTCTCCATTTCTCAAGGAGCCAATCCAAAGCATGCATCTACATTTGCTTTGATGTTATAGAGTTCTTTTTAAAAAAAAAACCTCTTGATGCTTTCCTGGGTTTTGTATGATTGATATAGTGAGAAACAGCCATCGGCTTGCCCTCTATCTTTCTGAGCACTAAGCGTATCACAACTAAAAAGCTTCGTCACGGTATGGCTGCACCTCAAAAAACTTAAAAAAGAATTACATGTGATTCTGCAATTCCAGTGCTGGGTCGCTACATAAAAGAATTTAAATCAACGTCTCAAAGAGATATTTGTACACCTACATTCATAGCAGTATTACTTACAGTAATCAAAAGCTGGAAGCAACCCAGTGTCCATCAGTGGATGAGTGGATAAACAAAATCTGATACGTGTCATAGAATATTTTTCAGTCTTTAAAAGGAAGGAAATTCTGACACATGCTACAACGCTGATGAATCTTGAAGACATTATGCTAAGTAAAATAAACCAGACACAAAAAAGGCAAATACAGTATGATTCCACATATCTGAGGTATCTAGAGTAGTCAAATTCATAGAGACAGGAAGTAGAATGGTGGTTTCCAGGGCCTGGCAGAAGGGAGAGGTGGGGAGATGTTGTAAAATGGATACAGAGTTTCAGTTTTGCAAGATGAAAAAGTTCTGAAGGTTGTTTGCAAGCAACAGTGACCATACTTAACACTACTGAACTGTAGACTTAAAATTGGTTGTGATGGTCAATGTTACGTGTATTTAATTTTTTTTTTAACATTTATTCATTTTTTTGAGACAGAGAGAGGCAGAGCATGAATGGGGGAAGGGCAGAGAGAGAGGGACACACAGAATCGGAAACAGGCTCCAGGCTCTGAGCTGTCAGCACAGAGCCCGATGAGGGGCTCGAACTCACGGACTGCGAGATCATGACCTGAGCCGAAGTCGGACGCCCAACCGACTGAGCCACCCAGGCGCCCCAATGTTATGTGTATTTTATCAGGGTTAAATTTTTGAAAAATAAAAATAAAATGAGAGCGAGGGAGAGGTGGGAACTGTCAGGTCCAGTATACTTATTACAAGCATATGTAGTTATTTTAACCGTCATTAGCCTCATTGTACTTCTCAGTCATAATTATGAAGGTTCCCTGGTAAAATCTCAGGGCCCCCCAAAGCATTAGCTTAAAGCAGTATAAGAAGACAGCAAATGACAGAACTGCCAAGACCAAGTATTTATATGTCATTCCCCCTAGTTTCTCAAACCTCCACTCATCTCATATTGATCTCCAGTAAACTAGAGAAATCTGTTCTTCCAGGTTTGTCAATATCCCCGGAATGCCTTTGTGTAAAATATGATTTTCACCAAAACTTAGAATCTAGGGTATTGATAACACCGGAAAAATTTGGTTAATCTCTAAAATGGACAAACCAAAAATTCCTCAGTTCAAGTCCTTACGTGTGACACAGTGGAAAAAAGGTTTTACACCTACCTTTTTGAATTGAATTGTGTCTATCCCCCACCTCCCTGCCCACAAAATATAGGTCGAAGTCCTAAAGCCCAGAACCTCAGAAAGTGACCTTATTTGGCAATAGGGTACTTGCTGATATTACTAATTAAAATGAGGTCACACTGGTGTAGGATGGGTCTGTAATCCAGTATGACTGACATCCTTATAAAAAGGAGACATTTGGACACAGACACACACAGGGAGAATGCCATCTAAAGGCAGGGATCCACAAGCCAAGGAATACTAAAGATTGCCAGCAAATCAGCACAAGCTAGGGGAGAGGCACAGAGCCCATGCTTTCCTGTGGCTCTGAGAAGAATCTAACCCTGCCGAGACCTTGATCCTGGACTTTTGGCCTCCAGAACTGTGAGACAATAGACTTCTGCTGTTTAAGCCAAATAACAAACAAAAAAGTAAAAATAAAGCCTTGGCATAAGCTTCACTAACACCATTTCCCTTTTCCCTTAGCTCCTTTTTTCATCCCTCTGCTTTCTACCTTCCCTCCTTCTTGAGGCTTTCACTTATTCCATGCATCATGGTGTATTGAAAAATGCTCAGGGGCGCCTGGGTAGCTCAGTCGGGTAGCTCTCTCTATGCCTCTCCCCCACTCAACGTCTCTCTCTCTCTCTCTCTCTCTCTCTCTAAAAAATAAACATTAAAATTAAAAAAATTTTGGTGGGGGGGTGAGTGCCTGGGTGGCTCGGTTGGTTGAGCGTCCGACTTTGGCTCAGTTCATGATCTCGCAGTTTGTGAGTTCGAGCCCCGTGTTGGGCTCTGTGCTGACAGCTCAGGGCCTGGAGCCTGCTTCGGATTCTGTGTCTCCCTCTCTCTGCCCCACCCTTGCATGTACTCTGTCTCTCTCTGTCTCTCAAAAATGAATAAATGTTAAAAATTTTTTTTTTTAATTTTAATCTTTATTTATTTTTGAGAGAGAAACAGATTGTAAGGAAGGGAGGAGCAGAGAGAGGGAGACACAGAATCCGAAGCAGACTCCGGGCCCTGAGCTGTCAGCACAGAGCCCAACATGGGGCTCAAACTCACAAGCTGTGTGATCATGACCTGAGCCAAAGTCAGACGCTCAACCGACTGAGCCACCCAGGCACCCCAAACCTTAATTTTTTTTTTAAATATGCTTTTAAAAATGCTCAAGCTTCATTTTTATTTAATTTTTAACCTGTTTTCCTTTATTATAAAAGTAATACATAGTCACGTTTAAAAATTTGCTTTCACATATTCATAAAGGAAATAAAGTGAAAGAAAAACCACTTTCTCTTCGTGCCCTCCAGTGCAGCCCTTTTCATCACCTCCCCAGAGGTAATCCCTGTTAAAGTTGGGATTTAAAGTCCTGTAGAATTTTTGGTGCTATATATGCATGCATATTTAATTTGTGCAGTTGTTTTTAAAAAGATAACATGTGGGGCGCCTGGGTGGCGCAGTCGGTTAAGCGTCCGACTTCGGCCAGGTCACGATCTCGCGGTCCGTGAGTTCGAGCCCCGCGTCAGGGTCTGGGCTTATGGCTCAGAGCCTGGAGCCTGTTTCCGATTCTGTGTCTCCCTCTCGCTCTGCCCCTCCCCCGTTCATGCTCTGTCTCTCTCTGTCCCAAAAATAAATAAACGTTGGAAAAAAAAAATTTTAAAAGATAACATGTAATCAAATAAGGTGTGCTGTTCCACAACTTGCTTTTCTTCAACTAACAATATATCCTAAGTAGTTTTCTGTATTAATGTATATAGGTATGCTTCTTTCTCTACACTCCGTAAGTAATTTAACCAATTGTCCAGTAAAAGACGTTTAGATTAGATCCAGTTTAGTGCTGTTGTAGTTAGCACTGAGATGAACATTCTCGTGTTTGTGTCTTGAGCATTTATTTGCGTGTATCTACAGGATTAATGGTTCTGCACCCAATTTACAATGGGAGGGGCGGTGCCCCCACTCCACCAAGCAATTCCCAGTACCAGCTGGGTGTCCTACAATTCAACTCACTTCTGACACTATTCTGACATGCCCACCTGGAGACAGCATCAGATTCCACAAGTGAAGGAATCAGTCCTACAAGACTGCCCTCCCCTTCAGATCAAACGCAATTCCAGGTGTTACTCATACTGCTATCATCCTGCTCTGGATTAAAAGTTCCAACAACTCCATCCTTGGTTTTATTAATATGCTAGAGTGGCTCACAGAACGCAGAGACACATTTTACTTACTGGATTATGAGTTTGTTACAAAAGAATACAACTCAGGAACAGCCAGATGAGAGAGATGCATAAGGCAAGGTATAGAGAAAGGGCACAGCACTTCCCATGCTGTCTGATGCTGCCACTCTCCCCAAATCTCCATATTTTCATCAGTCCGGAAGCTCATGGAACTCCGTCCTTTTGGGTTTTTATGGAGGCTTCATTACATAGGTATGATTGACTAAATCATTGGCAATTGGTGGTTAAACTCAACCTTCAACCCTTTTCCCCTCCCCGGAGGCTTGAGGGTGTGACTGAAAGTTTCAACCCTAGAATCGTAAGGTTGTTTCCACTGGAACCAGCCCCCATTCTTAGGTGTGGTCCAAAAGTCATCTCAGTAACGAAACAAAGGACACCTTTATCTCTCTCATCATTTAGGAAATTCCAAGAGTTTAGAAGCTACAGGCCAGAGACAGGATGAAGACCAAATATACATTTCTTTTATATTGTAAATCACAATATCCCAAGGATAAGTTCCTAGAAGTAGAATTACCGGGTCAAATGGTGTATGCATTTTCTGTTTCCACAGATATTCTCCACGGACCTTATTATCAGACAAAGCTGGGATTGAATCTGGGCTCTGTCACTTACCAGCTGTGTTACTTCAAACAAGTTACTTTATTCATTTTCAACCTCAATTTCCTTGGCTATAAAATGGATATAACTTAAAGTCTATCTCAGAATTGTTCATGGATAAACACACTCAGTTCACAATGGTTAGCAGTTAGCTTGCATACATTCACCTCTTTCTCTCTCCTTTATTGTCTCCCTCCTAACTCTTCCTTAGATCTTTTTCAAAGAGCACATTTCATTTCATGTCAACAAATATTTATAGAGGTCTAATATATGCCAGGTTGGACAAATGCTGAAGGAGGCGCTAACTTTTTTTTAAAGACACAGCCTTTTTGGAGCTTATGATATTGTACAGGAGAAAAACAACTCTTAGGTCTTGGTATATGGCATACCCTTACTTAATATTGTTGGAATGAATGAGTAAAGGAAGGAAGGAATGTTGAATACCACCGCCTAGTCTGGAAAAGAGCTCACTGGAGGTACTAGCATCCATAGACTGGAGCGTGGAGTCAGGAGTGATGGAGTTGAGGCTTCTCAAAATTTCCTTCTGAATTCCACCTAATGACAAAGGACACATTGGGGCCAAAGGCCAAATCATCTGGCTAGGAAATCACGTGGAGTCTTGTATTTTATCTTGAAACGTCACATAAAATTTGTATTCTACCCCATTGTATATTATTTGCTTCCATATAAATAGCATCCTTCTCCTCAATCCTAGGGTAAAATGGACACTCAAGCAAGATGTACCATATTTATCAAGTGACTCAGGTTCCTCCTGACATGCTGTCGTGGGTGTGCATACCTGACTTTGAGAAGCGTGAGATTAATACAGACTCTGAATGAGCTCTCACTTCGCGCTTCACCATCTATCTCCCCATCTGTCTGCCCTGCATACCCATCTCACACCCCTAGCAGCCCATCTCCCCACAGCCTCCTCCAACTCTGTCCCACCCTGTTGTCTCTTCAATCCTGATGTTGTTTCCCTAGCTAATCTGAATTTTATGTTGAAACTCCACGATTCAAAAAAATATTGAAGAAAAATCACTCAGCTGCAAAACTCCTCCGGTAACCATTTGAGGTCATTAAAGTTTCGTGGGACACCCTCCATTTATCCCCATTGTGTTGGCTTTTGGTCTGTCTCATTCCTGTCATCTCTGACAATAGACTCGTAGAGGGAAGCAGCTTGTTTCATTTAAGTCTTGACATGCACCCAAACTAATGCCGTGGTCAATTAATGTTGCTCCAGTTCTGAGCGCTCAGTTATGTGCTCTCCTCTGTGCTTGAAGGACACTGTAAACGGAACATATGTTTTGAATTGCTTCTCCAGAGCTCAGGGTGACCCTCTGATCTGTCTGCCTCTTCTCCACTCCCACTGCCTGGGCTCTGGGTCAGGCCCTCATCATTTCTCACTTAGCTTATTGGTCTAGTTCCCTGCATGAAATTTCTCATCTTTCCACTTCACCCTCCTCGAAGGTGCTGGAGGGATTTTTCTAACAGAGGTCAGCCCACACCATCCCCCTGCTTAAAACTTAGGTGGCAATGATCTACAACTACATGCCATGACATTATGTGTCACTTATCAGCATGAGTGAAGGACCAGACCCAAAAGAGCACGTACGTTAAATAAAGCACAAAACCCAGCAAACCCAATCTGAGGTGTTATGAATCATGGTAGTGGCCAACAGCTACATGAAAAGGTGCTCAATATTACGTGATCAGAGAAATGCAAATCAAAACCCCAATGGGAAGTCACCTGTTAGGATGGCTGTTACTAAAATAAAATAAAATAAAATAAAATAAAATAAAATAAAATAACAAGTGTTGGCGAGGTTGCAGAAAAAAGGGAACCCTAATACGCTGTGGATGGGAATGTAAATTGGTGTTACGGCTGTGGAAAATAGTGTGACAGTTCCTCAAAATTTAGCAATAATATTACCGTATCATCCAGCAATGCCACCTCTGGGTATTTACCCAAAGGTCCCATGTTAGTTGTAGCATTGTTTTCAATAGCCAAGACCTGGAAACAACCTATTAGCATATGACTGAATAAAGAAAATGTAGTAGACATTACAATGGAATATTATCCAGCCTTCAAAAAAGAAGACAATGCTGCTATTTGCAACAATACGAATGGACCTGGAGAACATTACGCTAAACGACATAAGTCAGACACAGAAAGACAAATACTGCATTTTCTCAGTTACACTGGGAGACTAAAAGAGTCAAGCTCACAGAAGCATAGGGTAGAGGGTGGTTGCTTGGGGAAAGGGAGAGGGGGAGATGATAGTCAAAAGGTACAAAGTTTCAATTCCGAAAGATAAATAAGTTCTGGAGATCTACCAAACAGCATAATTCCTATCACTAACATCACTGTATTGAAAACTCACACCTGACTGACAGGGTATATCTTATGTTAAATTTTCCTACTAGACAAAAAAAGATAATGATAATGAAGGGTGGGTTAGGTAACTTCGGGAGGTGTCGGATATGTTTACGGCCTCGATGGAGATGGCGGATGCACAGTGTGTACATATCCCCCAAACTCACTGAGTTGTACACATTAAATATTACAGCTTTTCACATGTCAATCAAACCTTAATAAAATGGTTTAAAGAAAGAAAGAAGTCAGGATAGCAGTTATACTTGGCAGGGGTGCCTGGTAGGGATTGTGAAAGGAGACTCTTGGTTGTAAATGTCCCACTTCTTGATCTGGGTGCTAGGAAAATAAGTGTGTTTAGTTTGTGAAAATCTATCACAAACTATCTGTTTTGGGCACTCTTGTTTCGGTCTATCCTTTCAGTAAGAAGTAAAAACAAACAGTATTGGTTGCCTCCCCTCAGCCTGATGCACAGTCTTCTACGTGTCGCCTACTTTCCCCCCTTCCCTGACACCTCCGACCACCGTCCCCAGCATCCTGCCACACCAGATGATTCCATGTTCTCCTAACACAGTGTGCTTCCTGTATTTCCCTGATGCGGCTCACTTTGACAGGAAGTCCTTCAGTGGGACGTCGACTTACCCTTTGATTCTCCGTTCACACATCCCTCCTCCATGAGATCTCTTCCTGACCAACCTCAGCAAAATAATCATTCCCTTCTCTGTGCTTTCGTAGTACTTTGTCATTCCTTCCCTGCAGCTGCAGTGACCCTACTTTCAGTATTTAAATAAAACAAAGTTCTTGTTCTGAGGAGTATGAATTATACTTAAGGGGTTACTGGAATAGAATGCTGGGCGCAGGAATGCCCTGGAACATCCAGGCTGTGTATAACACATTGTATTACAGTAATTTCTCTGGATTTGTATCTCCATCCAGACGAGAGGTTCTTCATCTTTTTTTATGCCATGAATCCCATTGGCATACCGGTAAAGCGTACGGACCTCTTTTTAAAGTAAAATTTTTTTGAAGTACAACAGCTGTAAATCCACAGATTATAGATGGACAGCTCAATGAGTTTGTGCAAAGTGAACGCGTTCGTACTAATATCTGGATCAATAAATAACCCAAAAGCCCCCACACACCTCTCCCAGCCACCACCCCACAAAACGGTAAACACTGCCTTGACTTCTAACTTCAGAGATAAATTGACCTGTTTTTAAACTTTATATAAACTGAATCATCCAGTGCGTTCCCTCTTGGGTCTGGTTTCTTCTCAATCTTAGCTGTGAGATTTCATCCACATTTGTGAATGTAGCAATTGTTTATTCATTCTCGTTGCTGGGTAGTATTTCATTGTATGAATATCCCACTGCTGATTTATCCATTCTTCTATCGATGAACATGAAGCTTGTTTTCAGTTTTATGCTGTAATGAATAGTGCTGTCATGAACATCCTCATACGTGGAAAATATATGTTATGTACTCACTTCAGAACACTGTTTTTAAATGCATGAAGTAAGAGACATAGGAGCACAGAATAATTAAACTAATATATAGCTTTCAAAATATAAAACTAAATTTGAGGGGCACCTGGGTGGCTCAGTCGCTTAAGCACCCGGCTTCGGCTCAGGTCATGGTCTCACGGTTTGTGAGTTTGAGCCGGGCATCGGGCTCTGTGCTGACAGCTCGGAGCCTGGAGCCTGTGTTGGATTCTGTGTCTCCCTCTCTCTCTCTCTGTTCCTCCTCCGCTCACTCTCTCTCTCTCTCTCTCTCTGTCTCTCTCTCTCAAAAATAAATAAAGATTTTTTTTAATTAAAAAAAAAAAAGAAATGTCCATGATTTCTGATGGTGTCAAAGTTGCATATAGTGTGAATACCTCTGATTTGTTGTATAAATTGATAATCGGAGGAATGTTAAATTTCAGTTAGAGGTTAGTAAAATGTAGAGATGTGATTTCTTTTTTCTCATCTGAGTTCAGGAAACCCCTGAACTGACCTCTGATCTAGACTTAACCCCCTTAAAAGCCAGTATCATATCCAAACCATATTAAAAATTCAGAATCTGACACAAAATTTGGCATACAGTCAGTGCTCGATAAATGGGTTTTTTTGAATGACAAACTCACAAATAATGATAGTTCACCTGGGTTGAGCATGTAATATGTGCCAGGTACTGGGCTAGCTCCCATTTTACGGGTGAGGAATGGAGGCATGGCTTGGTCATATAACTTGCAAGATTTTACAACCAGTAAGGGTTAGCCCAGGAATTCAGATGCAATTATTTCTAACTCCAAATCCCCCAACTGACTGCTAACTTCTATGCTTTACTGCTGACAAATAAATGAAGAGATAAATAAATAAATAACTAAACATGAATTAAACAAGGAGATTTCTCAGTGCTGAGATTCTTTTTATCCAGAGGAAACAGATTAACTTTAACCATTTCCCTGGAAAAGTTATTCTCGGAGGGAGGGCTCCTGAAACTTAGGGAAAGGTAACCAAGTGCTTACACATATATGTTTCTGAGTTCAGCAATTCTCATTTCATTGTTTTTTTTTTAAATTACACAAATAATATTTATACACATAAAAGCATATATATATATATATATATATGCATTTAAAGTAAAAAAATTAAACTTTCACTTACCTGTCTAATCCTACTCCTCAGAAGTAACTATTAACATTAATAGTTTCCTATATAGATTTCCAAACTCTTTTTTAAAACATACACCATATATTTATATCTATATGCGTGTACAGACATATATGGACACACATACGTATTAGTATGGCATTACTCTTTGCATATGTTCTACAACCTCCTTTTTTCCAAAGCACCATATCATGGGCATCATGTCGGTTTAGCATATCCAAGGTCAATGTCATGTTTCATTAATGCTGCATTGTATTCCATTTTATGGGTCTATTATAATTGTTTTTATTATTCTCTGATTGAAAGATTTAGATCGTTGTGTCTTTTGTTATTGGAAGCCACATAGCAGTGAACATTCTTGTAACTATCTTGTTTTAAATGCTCCTACAAGGATTTCTGTAGAGTAGCTTCTTTCAAGTGGATTTGCCTGGTTAAAAAGTCATATGTTTTTATTTTATTTTTATAATTATGGCTAAATTCAAGAGGAGGCACTTCGAAGCTTTCATTCCCGAGAAAACTTTCCGCGAGGTTTTAACTGTGAGATCTCAGGATCTGTCCTATCTCACTTCTAAACTCACGCAATTCCTTTCAGTGCAGTAAAGTTAACATGCTTTCTGAATGCCACACTCTCTCCCCCCAGTGCACGTTTTAGCTCCTGCCCCAACTAACCTTCCCTTTAGAAGCAAATGATTTCTTTGCAGCAAAACTCAAACCCCTCATGTTTCAGAGTGAAGATTAAATTCCGCCTCTCCTGCAGATTGTTTCCTTAGAGGTCAACATACAGTCAACTGCAATGTTATCATGTCCACATTCAAACTCCCTTCTCCTTTTCTAAGTGTACCAGCATCATCTCCCAGCCATCCTATTCCTTCCTACCACAGTGGTAGAACGAAGAAAAGTCTTCAAGAAACTACCACCAACTAGGTTGAAGTGTGTGTTGCCATGGCCAGACTGCAGGGAAACTAGCTCAGAAAATCCGCACTGGTATTCAAAGAGCCTCTGAATGTTTGAGAATAGCTTGTTTAATGTAAGTGTCACCCACACTTCGTACCCAGGTTACTCTCAGGCGGGTCCATGTCCCAGCTTGGCGTCTCAATTACCGCCCCCGGTGAAGAAGTAAGAACCACCTCTCAGAAAAAGAACTCACTTTTCGGAGAGAGATTGTCACTCATTCCACCCTCAAATCCACTGTAACAAAGTATAAACCCTTCAAGGGAGTTTGAAAAGCGAAGGCCTTGTTCATGCATTTGGAGACTTAGATTAGATCCTTAAACTCTTACTGCTTTACTTAATAAAAAATCTGGGTGAGTAAATTTCTGTCAAGGCTGCTGGAAAGGCTCACCATTTAGTTAACAATTAACATCCAGCAATTGGGCTCCTAGAAAGCCTATGTTTTGATTACCTGGTTCAGGTTGTTTTTTAAATGTCACTTTAAGCATTCAGAATGAAGGTTAGAAGGAAGTCAAATGGTGGTGGAAGGAAAGACCAGGTTTTGTCTCACTAACTGACCAAGCAAGGTTGGAAGGTGGTAAGAGAAGTCCAGATAGGGGGTTGAGAGCCCAGATTCTGGAACCATTTTATTAACTGAATTTAAAACCCAAACTTGCCATTTGTCAACTCTGTGATCTTGGGGAAATTACTTAATTTTTCAGTGCTTCAGTTCCCTTATTTCTAAACGGGGATAATAAGATAATACCTCATGGGGTTGTTGCAAAGATTAAATGAGATACCTACATTATAAAGTACTTTGAAGGGTACCTGGAAGGTAGGAAGTGTTCAGCAAATCTTGGTAATACTATTTTAAGTTTTAAAGATAAGAATAAGTGATCCCTCCAATTTTGAAATGAAAACGATTGGCTACGCAGACCCTTTTCAGATTTATATTCAGATTTTGCTGGTATTTTTAGGTTTTACAAATAGCAAACCCCGCTAAAAATAAAAAATTAACTAGACTGGTTTTTACATTTCAGCTCCATTTACACTGTGTACAATCTTCAAGTGATGAGGTTTCATTTTTATTAGTGCTGTTAAACTATAACATGCTCCTTATCTCACCCCGGGTGTGGCTCACGCTCAGAGTGCTGTTGGCTTTGTTGAGTATCCATCCTATCTGTTGTGACTTGATTTCTGTAATCACTACCAATGAGGTTGTGAGAATCTCCTCTTGTTCAAAGACTATTGCTTATAAGACACGAGTTAAGTCATTAATTTCTCAGAGTCTTAAAGAGTTGTAGGTCTCTTTTTTCAAATGGGGGGGAGGAGAGAGGTCAACAAATGACTAGGATTTAACCCAAATGATTAAAAGGACAGGATGTTCTTTTTCCCTTAGGGGCCACTGAAGGAAATGAGAACTAAATTTAATATTACGAGTTCTCATGTTCATAAATTGATGTCTTCGGCTTATGTGGCCTAGTAATTATGCCCTGCTTTGGAAAGGCTTACTTGGAAAGTTGAGTCTGATGATAGAAATTCAGGGGCTGGGAGGACTAAGTAGAAACTATGAAATAAAAGAGAGGTTTGAGAGTTTCCAGAAATGTGTTTATCTCATGAGTAAACTCAGAGCAAGTTTCGAGTAAGATTTATGTGTCATGCATGTCCCAGCCATCCTATTCCTTCCTACCTCGGCGGTAGAACTTACATCAAGCCACGGAGCCCTTTCACTTGCCTCTGCCTGCTGACGTGTGTTATTCAGGCTCTGCTATCAGACATTGACACTTTAGTGAAAACGCGGTCCATGTGCTACTGCTCCCCACAAGGATTTGTTTCCAAAGCCTTAATTATAAGTTGCATGTTTGTTAATTTCTGTGTCATAGGTTATATTGCAAACAACTGAAACCACCCTAAGCAAAACAGAAATGTACTGGAAGAAGAAAGTTTGCAGCTTGTAGAATTTTCAAGAAGAAACTGAAGAACCAGGTCTCACCTCTGTGAGATCCTTGCAGCAGAATCTAATCACATTCTCTTCAGGGACCTCCCTCAAGATGAACTCTGATCTTCTTAAGTCTCTGTACCACTCTACTCAATATTCAAATGCTAGGGAAAGAACATCTGGTTGGTCCAGCTTGGAGCCAGCCCCTCCATCAGGGAGAGGACAGGGCCCCAACATTAGAGCAGTGGGGTTCCTCAAAGGAATACTGAAGCACTCTTACTAAAAATGGAAATAGATGCTATGCAAACAAAAACATACATTTACTACAATCACCAAGTAAAGGAATTTCACTTACCTGCAAATAGGTGTGGGGCTCAGACACGTGAGAGGTATGATAAAAGAGGAGGATTGGCCCAGCACTTAGGGAGCCATCTTTCTTTACATGAAGGACCCTCGTAAGAGACTCCTTCCTAGTCTCCAATGATAGCATGTAAGTTAAATGAGATGGGAGGGACCTCAGGATTCTTTCAATGGTTTTCTCTCAAAAGTTTTTAAATCAACACCTTGTGATTTGGCTGTATTTAAGAACACCATTGAATTCTCTGAAGCCACACTTTGAAATCTTTTGGGATGGTGCTGAAATATGGTTTCTAAGGTAAATGTATGAATGAACACTAATATATCTAAGTCACTAGTTTCAACTATGGACCACTGGTCCAGCATCTACAGTGCTGGCTAAATATGCATTTTCCTCAGTACAACTATTAAAATGGAGTCATGGTGGGGAGGCGATAGGGTGGGGGCTGATTCTGAACTTTTAATAAGTTTGCACAGGTGGTTTTGATGTACCCTTGAGAACCACTGAACCAGACCCAACAAATCCCAATATTTATGGAGCATATATGCTGTGCCAACCAGTGTTCTAGACTCTGGGCATTCAACAAGGAACAAGATTAACAAGGTTCTTGCTCTTTTGAAGGTTCTTTTGGGGAGGAAGTTAAGAATGAACAAATAACAAAAAAAAAAAAAAAAAATAACTGACAAGATAATTAGAGTAGAATATGTATTCTGAAGGAAAAAAAGAGTAATCTCAAGTTTAACATGACCAAACAGAAGTGTTCACCTTTACCTGTCATGCTACTTTTTCTCAACTCTCCTCCATCTCAGATAATGGTGCCCTCATCCACCCAGATGCTCAGGCCAAAGGCCTGGAGATCATCCTGGATTGACTCCTCTCTTTCCCTCCATTCCCTTACCTCCCATGTACACTCTATCAGCAAGTCACATCAGCTCTACCTCCAGATCCCCAAGTCCATTCACTTCTTATCTCCACAGCCATTCCAACGAGACCCCATTTCCTCTTGAGTGGATGGCCTTAATGGCTTCCTAACTGGCTTCCCTGTCTGATCACATCTCTCCAGAGTCTATTCTGTCTATGGCAGCCAGAATAACATTTCAAAAATATAAATGACACCCTAACTTTCTTTTGTTTAAAACTACCCCAAAGTCAAATTCTCACCCTGATCTATAGACCTGTGTGATGTAGCTCCCACCCAGCTCTCTGGTCAAATCTGGGGCCCTTCTGTCCCTTTCTCACAGTGCTCAACCATCATGCCCTTCTCTCAGTCCCTCAGACACATCAAGCTTGTTCCTGCCTCATGACTTTTTTTAAGCTTATTTATTTATTTTGAGAGACAGAAAGAGAGAGCATGCACAGGGAAAGGACAGAGAGAGAGGGAGAGAGAGAATCCCAAGCAGGTGGGATTCTCAATCTCACAATGTTAGGCTCAGTCTCACAAACCGTGAGATCATGATATGAGCCGAGATCAAGAATTGGGCACTTAACCGGCTGAGCCACCCAGGCACCCCCCCCTCATGACCTTTGAACTTGCTTTTCTCTCCAGCTGATGACTTCAGATCATTTGGGTCTTGGCCCAAATGTTACCTCCTCAAAGAGGCCTTCTTCAGCCATCCTAACAGCACCCCACCTCCACCCTAGTCATTTTCTATTTTTGTTTGTTTGTTTATTTTTTTATTTATTTTTGAGAGAGACAGAGACAGTGCAAGTGGGGAAGGGGAAGAGAGAGAAGGAGAGAGAGAATCCTAGGCAGGCTCCGCGTTGTCAGTGTAGAGCTCAATGCGCTGCTTGAACCCACGAACCATGAAATCACGACCTGAGCCGAAATCTAGAGCTGGACACTCAACCAACTGAGCCCCCCAAGCCCCCTACCCTAGTCATTTTCAATAGTCTGTTTTATTTCCTTCATAGCCCTCACCATCTGAAAATAACCTTATTTATCAATTAGCATCTGTGTTTTCCCGGTGCAATAAAAGTTCGTGAGTGCAAGGATTTTTGTCTATTTTATTCACTACACTATTGCTAGCACCCATCATGGGTAGCACATAGTAGGAGTTCAGTAAACACTATTGTCTCGATGAATGAAAATAAGTGGGCGAATTAATGGAAAGTAACTCAAGTGGGACTACTTAAACAGGCCGCCAGTAAACGAGCGCTGAGTTTTCAGGGTTATGGGTTTGGGGACTACATAGATTCTAACTTTGCCCACCTCAAACTTCATTCCAGACAAACAGGTTTACTTGCTGTTCTACCAACACACCTCATACTTTCCTGTCCCTGTTTAGTGAAGAGACCTCGGTCACGCATTCACCGTGAGCACAGCCCTGACTCAGAAAACTCACATACACACTTTTGCCCCTGCCACCTCTGTCACCAAAGGCTCTGCTCTTCCCCCCACGACAGTCCTGCTTTTCTTCCTACTCTGAGATGCCTTGCCTCCTCTCGCCGGCAAAAAATGACCTCTCTCTTCCCTGATTCTTCTGGGACTCTTTGTATATACTATTTACCCTGAATCAAGGCCAAATGTGTGCCTTGGGCAAGTTATTTGACCTCTCTTGAGCCTTAGTTTCTTCATTTGAAAAATAGGATTAATAATACTGATTTAGCAATACTGATAAAATGGTCAAATATAACATCCATAAAATGCCAAGCACAATGCTTGGCATGTAATCACTCATTAAATGATAGCCCCAACAATTTTTATTTCTTCTTATTGACAATAAAACTGTAATTATGTCTTAATAATTATTAAAATGAAAGCAATATTATTGACAATAAGGCAGATATTTATTATTTACCGTGTGCTAGGAGTTTCACATTTATTACCTCATATCTCATATCTTCACATTTATTATCTCATATATCTTGTATCCCAGATGATTTTGCAATCTAGTTGCTTCATACGTTTGCATTTTATTTCCCAACTACATGTTTAGGGCATAGGCTATGTCTTAAGGTTTTTGGTTTTTTCAAAAAATCTTCCCAGTGCCAGACTAGTGCACAGTTCATAGCATGTGCTCAAGAATTATTTGTTGTAAATGATATGATGATCTGTAGCTCTGAAGTTTAGTGACTTGCATTATGTCAGAACATAAGCTGATCTGGAAAATCAGACCAATTTAGCTTGCAATGTAAAACTTGGGTTTGGGGCACCTGGGGTGGCTCAGTTCGTTGAGCGTCTGACTTCGGCTCAGGTCATGATCTCGCAGTTCATGAGTTCTGGGCTCTGTGCTGACAGCTTTGAGCCAGGGGTCTGCTTCAGGTCTCCCTCTCTCTCTGCCCCTCCCCACTCACGCTCTGTCTCTGTCTCTCTCTCTCTCAAAAATAAAAAAACATACTTTTTTTTTAAATTTAAAACTTGGGTTTAGATATGTCAGCTGCTTCAACAGTGTGCTGGTGAAAACTCTGCCTTCCATTCATTCAATAAATACTTTGAACACTTACCACGTGCCATAATCAGTTATAGGCAAAGACTTCTAAAATAAGGAAATGATGACATTTATCTGTGTTTCTGGCATGTTTATGAAGTCCGTTTTTGCAGTTGCTCATTCCTTCCAAGAGACTGGCTCATAAGCTTTATCTAAGCACTTAGAGAAGGTACAAAACATACAGCATAATGAATAGTTAGGCTTTGGAGTCAGAAAGCCTCGGTTTGCATCGCAGCACCACTGATGCTTTGCTTTGAGATCCTGGGAAAGTTACTTATCCTTTTTAAGCCTTAGTTCTTTCATTTGTAAAATAAAAATAATAATAATACCTACCCTTAGGGATTATTGTAGGTATGAAATAAAATAATGCACATGAAGCATTCAGGACGGGCATACTATAAGAACACAACATATTAGCTATTATTAAACAACTAATTAATTCATCTGCCTCTACCAAGCACACTAAGGACTGGACAAGAAGAACATACCTTTAAACTCATCTTTGAACAAGGAGACAGGGAATGAACATACACTTAAGTTCCATTATGTCAGGTTTTAGAGTAGAAGCTCTCCATATGTTGTTTAATCCTCACAATAACACGGTCAAACACGTAATATCTTACAAATGAGGACGCTGGGACTCAGAAAGCTTAGTATCTTGCCCAAGTGATGCCATAGAAGGAGTGGATCCAGGGTCAGTGCTCCTCTGAATGCCTCTCACATAATGAAAAAGGACCCATCTGCGTTTTACTCATTGTGACTCTGAGAGTCTACATACATTGCATTGTTCCTAAAGGATAGCAGTGCCCAAATTTTGGTACATGAGAATCCCTTGAACTGCTTTAAAAAACTCTCGACCCAGGGCTCACCCTAAAATATTCCCATTCACGGATAGAGCCCAAGAATCAGTATTGCAGGAAATAGCCCCAAGTATTTCTGTCGCTGGTGGTTACTGATCACATTATAGAAATAGTGCCATAAGGATTAAAACGCCTGTTCTTATTTTTTTTTATTTTTATTTTTTAAAGTTTATTTATTTTGAGAGCAAAAGAGAGAGAGTGCAGGAAGGGCAGAGAGAGGGGGAGAGAGAGAGAGAATCCCAAGCCTGTTCTACACTGTCAACGTAGAGCCCGATGTGGGCCTTGACCATGACCTGAGCTGAAACCAAGAATTGATGCTTAACCGACTGAGCCACCCAGGTGCCCCTGAAACACCTGTTTTTGAAATCAGGAATTCGGACATATATATTAAAGATTAGCAGCTGAAATCTTAAGGCCTATGTCCTTAAGGCCTATGAAATGTAAAGATAAACTGATGTATTTTAGGTTCACACAGCACTTGCACACTTTGTATTCATTTTACAGTTTCTCTACGTAGATACTGATAACTTAAATTGATTTTGTATAAGTTCTTTTTATTATTTTGTATGAGTTTTTATGTCCCACCTGCGAGGGCACTTCTCATTCAGAGTATCTTATTTATAGTGGTTGTTTGGTTATTAGTTGCTTATTTACTGGCAGCTATTTATTTAGCTATGATGATTTTAAAAGTCTCACCAGGGGAGCCTGGGTGGCTCGGTCGGTTAAGCGTCCGACTTCGGCTCAGGTCATGATCTCATGGTCCGTGAGTTCAAGCCCCGCATCGGGCTCTGTGCTGACAGCTGAGAGCCTGGAGCCTGTTTCAGATTCTGTGTCTCCCTCTCTCTCTGCCCCTCCCCTGTTCATGCTCAGTCTCTCTGTCTCAAAAATAAATAAACGTTAAAAAAAATTTTTTTTAAAGTCTCACCAAATAGTAAATGAATAAATGAGTATAAATACCTTTTTTAAAAAGAGGAGGAGGCCACTAAGGATGATATTTCATTAATGTTACAGAAATGTATCAGCCCTGATTACTGAAACAGTTGTATAAGGACCTGTCAGTTATTTAGCTGAGATAATTCCTCTAAAATAAACCATATAGGTCACATAGTACTAATAAGATATGTTGATGAATCTTTGAGTATTGTCCAGATTACGTCTCCTTAGGTAATGAAGAACTCATTAGCATGAATTTCATGTCAGTTCTTCCTACTCTGTTCCCCAAGTACTTTCCAGACGGGCCTGGCATAAAAGGGTGTTCAAAATGTATATAGGATGACCAAGTTTCAAATGAATGGGTCACCTAACCCCTCCGATTAGGTACATGACAATACATAGTATGAAAAGCCTGTTGTGCTTCACTGAGTTTACTTTTTCTGAGAACTTTTTTAAAAAGGTAAATTTGGGAGAAGGAATGGGGGAGCGGTCTCTATAATCAAGTCTTAGCGCTTCATATTCAACTGCAGATGCATATTCCCCGGGTAGGGGAAGAGGCTCAGAGCCTCAAAGCTGTTAAATTGGAAGCAGCAGGGTGAGTGCACACAGGCACACACAGGGAGAGATAAACCTGTTTGCTTTCTGAAACAATAAGTAGTAAAACAGGTTGTTTAGGCTAAAGTCCCTTGAACTAGGTAATTGATTTTAAATACATCTGCCTATAATAATACCTTACAGTTACATAGTCCTTTGAAAACTTCAAAGCATTTTTACATTTATTATTTCATTTGAACTTCACAACAACCCTGGGAAGTAGGTATACCAGGTATAATCCACCGTCACCACCACCTAAAAGATGGCTAGACTGAGGCATAAGCATGTCAAGAAACTTCTCTGAGGTCACATAACCAGTTGGTGTCACAACTAGAACTGGAGCACTGGAATTTTGAAACTTAAGCCTGTGTTTTCTTGGCAGAAAGCGTCTTGGCTACGGCTCGATCTACCCAGAGTTCATGTGGAGATTTGCAGCTACAATTTAATTGGAGAATACAAATCAGGCATGCCTAAAGAGCTCTACAGAAAGGAGATTGTTTCTCTTAGATCATGACTGTGTTAGAAAAGGGAGGTAGAGAATAGAGTCAGTTGTTTCAGACAATGCAAATTACAAACAAACAGAAACACTTTGTAATCAGTTTCTGGATATTTTGGGGGCTATTCATTCATTAATTCGCGTATTCATTTTTTAAAGTATCTATTAAGTGCCTTTATATAAGAGACTGTACTCAGCACTTTGGGGATGATACAAGGAAATGTATTTAATGGGGGGGGGGATGAATTATGAAGATAATTGCCATTTTATTCACTGCCTATTACCACCTGTTAGACGAAATGCCTTCCTTGCAGAAGAGCAAGATAAACCAAAACAGATGAAGAAACTGGGCAACTAATTTCCTTTAATTCTCTCCCTGTAGGAAGCATTATTTTTTTAAGTCAAGGTGATAAATTGTCCTGCCAGATACACATAACACCAAATTTGCTATGTCATCTAATATAACACAGACGAATTATAATGACCCCTTGAAACTAGGGAGAGTAGGCTTAGGTTGGTGTCAGGTTCTTCATCAGGAACACCAGATCAGGATTTAAGGGAAAATGTTAGTATCTAGCACAAAAAATGACTTCCAAAAAGCATCTCTGAAGGCCAGAATTAAGTCTACAATACTTTCCCCTGCCTGGCTCCTAAACAAACTTTTCCTCTTGGCAGACATGCTTAAGGATGTAGACAAAAGGGAACAGAGGCACCAGTGGGCACGAGGAAAACAACCAACAGAATCGAAGGCCCTGTCATTTGAGTGGAAGATAAGCCAAGAGTTTGCTAATGAGTGTTTCCTTGGAAGTCACTTTATTTCTTTATTTGTATGTTTATCTATTGTTGAGAGAGAGACAGAGACAGAGAGAGATCAGGGGAGGGGCAGAGAGAGACAAATCCCAAGCAGGCTCCAGGTTCTGAGCTGTCAGCACAGAGTCCGATGTGGGGCTTGAACTCACGAACCCTGAGATCATGACCTGAGCCAAAGTGGGAGGCCCAACTGTCTAACTGATTAGGCCATGCGGGTGCCCCGGAAGTCACTTTTTGAAAAAAGCGTTTTCCTGGACAAATTCCTTCACTTTCTAGTGTAAATCCAAAGGCAAATATTGTGCTAATATTACACACATTGTAAGTACTTGTTGGGTATTCCTTAGTTTATACTAAATGTACGTAAATAGTGTCACTGAATGAAACTACTGATTTTTGTTGTGCCGGGTCCAGCTCAGCCCTCTTTGTGGGTATGTGAAAGTGTGTGTATGTCCATATGTGCTGTTTATTTGCCTTGTGTGTATGTGAAGAGTGGAGACTCAGAGTAAATCCCAGCTCTGTCCCCATTTTGCTTCTCTGGGTTTCCATTTTTCCATTTATACAATTTCAGGATTGGAGTCAGTGAGCTCTAAACTCTGTTCCAACTCTACCATCCAGTGATGCTTAGTTTTTAGATGTTTTCGTTATTATTAAACAAAAATTATGTACTCCACTCAATATACTTAGCAATACAGTAGGGTCCTGCTTCAGGAAAATTCGTCATAGTTAGATACAAAATCTTAAGTCAGATAAAATTAAGTTTATTCATTTTACAATAATGATTACTTGATTTGCAAAATAATTCCCCAAATGGCAATAAATAACAAACTCTGGTTATACGTTTAAAATAAAGATTTATTTTTAATCCAAGTTTTTATGAAGAGTAATTTAGAATGAGACACACTTGCATTAAATTAACAAAAAATATAAGCACATAAATGTCATAAAATCATTGTATTTTGGAATGCTAAGGGAAAATTTCAACCCAACTTCCTCATTTTACAAAATAGGGAACAAAGGATCAAATAAGATTACTTATTACCTCAAGATCACATATGCACCCAGCAAAGGCCTTGAAAAGAAAATCAATGACAAAACATTTTCCATATTTTTCTCTATTCACATTATGAACCACACCTCTACATTTACTTATGAAGAAAATAATCACAGCTGTTCCATGCTTAAATCAAGGCATATTAATTATTGAATAAAATTTAAAGTCATAATGTAGACTATCAAGTTCATCCTGTATGGGCACATCATATTTTAATAGTCTAAATAGTAGATTCACATGCATTTAAAGTAAGTTAGTCTACCTATGAGTTTCTTAATTTTGCTGACTTTTGAATTGCCACTGAAATAACAGTGCTTTGCTATTATGGTCCAGAATTATTTTAGATACATTTTTCAGTATTTTTATAAATAATACTGTGATTTTTTTATAACATGAATACACACTGAAATCTGTCAATAATATGTTTTCTAATATCAACATTCACTGAAATTCCAGGTATCCTTATAAGTGTTAGAAGGCTTGACTCCATTGCTCCCAGTCACATAAATGAGTTTCATTTTATTATTCTTTTCGGCATACTTGTGTTAAATGCTAGTAACTTCCTTTTATTCGGTATCATTTTAGCGCAATGATTGTAAATTAAATATTAGCACAAAATACTAACCAGTTTTCAGGCACACCACTTTATTTTTGCCATGGACCCCGATGTTTGAAGTTACTAGGGCTCTTTAAAACTAATGTATGCTTCCAGCAATTCATTGATTCATACTAAATCAGTCCAGTTAATTTTAACCTTGACCTCCCACAGCTGCACTGCTTTACTCAGTCCCAAAAAGTCCCTGCTTCTGCTTCTTATGAAGCAATAGTAGAGAGGAGAAACAAAACCCATTCCTTTAAGAAAGATTCCGCCTCCTCTTTTGTAAGTAAGCGCCTAATGGTATCTGGGGAGTCTCTGCTAACTCACACACTTTACTACTCAGCATTGGGAGAAGCTGCTGCTGCTGCTGCTGCTGCTGCCGCCGCCGCCGCCGCCGCCGCCGCCGCCACTGCCGCTGCCGCTGCCGGTCTGTGGCTGCAGTGGGTTTCTGTGCAGCACTGCAGAATCCACACCTACAGAACAGAAGACACACACGTCTACTACCCTGGACGCAAGAAAGCCTTGCATCTTCAGCAGGTGAGCCGATCTTTTATCCGTTCTGTCCAGAAACTGTGGGAAAGGGAATGATCCTGGAAAAGATTGCTCATCAGACATGCTTGAAATGGATTATGTTAATTTGTCTTCCTTTGCGGGGGGAGGGGGGGTGTCTAGATTTGTGACTGGCAAATGCTGTATATACTGGAGACTATTGTCTGATAAGTGCTGTTAACATACTTTTTTTTTTTTTGCTATTTATTAAAAGGCTAACCTTGATGCATGCAAAAGCTTTTCATTTTTTGCTTTATAAATGCGAGAAAACATCCAGCCACTCCCAATCTCTCTCTCAAATACTGCAGATATTTTTAAATGCCAAATAAAATGACAGGCTGAGCGTTTTCTAAATATTTTCTCCCCAAAGTTAGGAAGCCTTCCCCATGATCCTTTAGGGGTATTTAAAAATCATAAGGCATGGTTAGATTTTGAGCAGATGGGAGATGGTGGTAGACTGAAATTTCTATAGCCTTAGTCCAGTGGAGAGAGAAAATGAGGATAAATGAATCACAGTTTGTGCCAACACAAGATTCATTTTCCACACTTCATATGTGGGAAGAGGAAACTACATTTTAATTAGCACATTTTTAGGGAAGAGGGAGGGGATGAAGATGAGGGGGATGGCATGAAGTATTTGAGGGGGAAGAGAAGAGTCTGCAGAGGAGGAAGGAAATGAAGTGGACTGTCGCCAGTGCCTTGGAAACCAAGGGAGATAAGGGTGGGGAATGAAGTTTGTTCTGCTTGGTAGGGTGGGGTTGACTCAAGGGACCATGAATAACCAGAATGGCGCTTGGAGGGGTGTGCTTGTGAGTGGATTCGTGCCCGTGGAGGACACGTGTGAGGGAGGGATGTGCCAGTCGTAGGTGGCAGAACAAGATACACATTCCTGGGAGGTCTGTCTCGAGAATAGCTTAGGGTGAGAAACGTGTCTGGGCGATGGGGTTGGGGGGCTCAGTGTCACCTGTGGATGGATCCACATCCCTGCTACTGCACGTTGCAAAAGTTTACCCAGCCCCGAATTCATTTTCAAGGCTGGCGCTGCCTCCCTCGACGTTTCCCCTCCATGATGTCAGCTCTTATAAGGTCACAAGGCCAGGGGCCAGAGTAGGGGTGAAGACCCTCCACTGGTCCAAGTGGAGCAGGATTGAGAGAACCCCGGCCCTGCCCCTCTGTGGACGTTGGCGGGGGGGGGGGGGCAGGAAGCGCCCAATAGGCAAGCATGCTGAGAAAATCTAGGCCCCTCCTATGGGGGGCGTGCGGAGGTCGAACCTCAGCAGTGGCCTCCCTCTCAACACCCAGCAGCCAGAGTAGGCGGCAGAGGTTGACAGAAAGCGGCGGTTCAGCCTTGGGACGGGGAGGGATCGCTCAGGTTAGGGCGGGCAACATTTCTGAGGTGCCTCTCCTCCTCCTGGTACTCGGGTTTCCGTATCGGGGTCGTTTCCCCCTCCGACCCTCAGGGGACGCCACGGATCGGAACTGCATAAACCAAAGGAGGACGTTGAAGAGGTGCCAAGCAGCCGCCTAGCGCCAGGCCCTCCGAGAGGCCCAGCCGCCCGGTAGGTCCTGGCGGCGGCGGCTGCACAGATGTGGTGCTAGAGGGCGGGGAGGGGGCCGCAGCGGGCGGAGCCAAGGCTCGAGAGGGGCCTTAGGGGCCGCGAGGGGCGGGGCCCTAAGGAGGCGGGGCCCAGAACATCCTGTGATTCCGAGGGGCGGGGCTAGGACGCTCGGGGGCCCAAGGGGCGGGACCAGGGGCGTTTGGGGGCTGCGGGGAGAGCCTCTGGGGGGCGGAGCCAGGGGCGCTTGGGGGCCTAGGGGCGGGGCTTAGGGGGCGTGGTCAGAGGACGTACCGGGGGCGCTTGGCCAGTCCCGCCAGAGCGCGAGCGGCCCGCCGGTAACGGTCGCCAGGGCGAGTGGCGGGAGGGGAAGGAAGGGGGTTTAAATTATTTTTTTAAAAACTGTGAGCGAGAGCCAAAGGCATCGCGACCCAGGTGTCGCCGCTTCCTGCTGCAGAGGGCTTGGCGCCCAGGTCCCTCCCTTCTCACGCCCCCTCCCCTTCTGCCCTCCCCTCTGGAGCCTCGCGGCGCTTAAGAGGCGGCGGCGGCGGATCGAGCGGCCGCTGCAGTCCCGGCGGCCGCGGAGAAGGAGGAAGGAAAGCACAAAGCCCGCTGCGCGAAGCGAGCTGCGAGGTAATCCTGAGAGAAGAGAAGGCGCCGTCGTTGAGCCCCTCCTCCCGGCGGGGACGGCGGGCGCCCGCGCGGGCTGGGCTGCGGGACCCTTCCAGGGGGTCTCGCGGGGGGCTGGAGCGGCGCGGCTTGCGGGGCCGATGGGACTTCCTATTGGATGTTCCTGCGGCCTCAGGTGAATCTCTCTCTGCCCCCGCCCGGGGGCGAAATGGGAGCCTTGGGCTGGTGCTAGGGGAATAGATTTGCGGGGGAGGGCCTTGGGGCGTCGCGGGGTGGGCCCGATTCTAGGGCGCCCTCTGGTTTCCCTGGAGAGGGTGAGGCGTTCTGAAAATTGTGAGCTAGTTGAAGCGTCAGTGATTTGGGAACCTTAGCCCTGAAGGTGCGCTCCCGGAGGGTGGGAGGTTGCTGCACTTGGAAAAGGTGGAGGGAGGTAAGGGAAGGAATGTTGGTTTGTTTTCCTCATTGAAAAAACTTCTGTTACAAGTTGAAAGTATTCAACTACCTTTCTCCTGTGATCCGCGCGTCCCCATCCTCCGGCGCGCACACACAGCCCTACAAACGCTCACACGTTAGGTTGTGCTTCCTGCCTGGGGTGACAAGCAGAGTTGGCAGTGGGTCCGCTTTGCTGGTGTTTGGGGCACGTCCAGCCTCTTTGGAAGTATCCTATAGCTGAGGCAAGACCACAGAGACAGGTAGAAGAAACTAGGCCTCCATTAAATTGGCAAGAATGGCCTCAGGTGAACTTTTTTGTTGCAGAGATTTAATTGCAAGTAGGTGCCCGCTTAAAATGGGAGCGTAGTAAAACCACTCATTTCTTTGGCACATGTGCTGTTGCAATCGACCACTGTAGTGGTAAGGAGAAAAATGGAATTTCACTTAGCCAGGAGGTTTTGAGTTGGGATTATGTGAGCGAGTTGATAAGATTCTGGGGTTGGAACCAGCTACATAAACGTGTGTCCGTGTTTATGTTAAATTATACAACATGTTAGATTTAGCAGTGTGAAGTGGTTGCTTTTCTGGAATGAAGTGCCTCTGCATCATGCCTGGTGTATCCTAATTTGGACTTCAGAAGACTTCTAAAGAGGGTATTGTTAAAGAGACTAAGAGTGCAGTGTAATCTGTCGTTAAAATAAGATGTTTGTTAAAAATTTGTGTGATTAAGGTATGGTCCCCACACATTTATACGGTTAAGTTTAAACTTCGGGAGCATATGTGTAAAGTTTTTTTGTCTCTAAATCTTGATTGCATTGTAATTGCCTTCTAACTCCTTTTGCTTAAGTTGAGTGGATTAATTTTGGACAGGGAGGGCCAAAAAAAAAAAAAAAAAAGCCACTACATTTAATGCTTCAACTTTTCAAAGAGTTCACTTTTTTTTAAGGTGTTTATTTTTGAGAGAGCTTGAGAGAGAGAGACAAAGAGACAGAGTGTGAGCAGGGGAGGGGCAGAGAGAGAGGGAGATACGGAATCTGAAGCAGGCTCCAGGCTCTGAGCTGTCTGCACAGACCCGGACGTGAGGCTTGAAGTCAAGAACCATGAGATCATGACCTGAGCCAAAGTCAGATGCTTAGCCCACTGGGCCACCCAGGTTCCCCTGAAGAGTTCACTCTTAAAATCAACCTCAAATACTGGCATGTTGGTAATAGTTTTTAAAGAAAAAGTGGTGTATCAATTTTGAACGTTAAATGTAATTTTTTTAATGTTTTTTTAGTTTTGAAACTTTTTTTTTTTTTAATTTTTTTTTTTCAACATTTATTTATTTTTGGGACAGAGAGAGACAGAGCATGAACGGAGAAGGGGCAGAGAGAGAGGGAGACACAGAATCGGAAACAGGCTCCAGGCTCTGAGCCATCAGCCCAGAGCCCGACGCGGGGCTCGAACTCACGGACCGCGAGATCGTGACCTGGCTGAAGTCGGACGCTTAACCGACTGCGCCACCCAGGCGCCCCAAGTTTTGAAACTTTTAAAAAATGTTTATTTTTGAGAGAGAGAGTGTGGTGGAAGGGCAGAGAGAGAGGGAGACCACAGAATCCAAAGCAGGCTCCAGGCTCTGAACTGTCAGCACAGAGCCCGACGTGGGGCTTGAACCCACAGACGAGGAGATCATGAGCCAAAGTCAGACATTGAACCAACTGAGCTACCCAGACACCCCATAATGTTTGTTTATTTTTGAGAGAGAGAGAGAGAGCGCACATGCGCAGGAGCACACAAGCAGGGGAGGGGCAGACAGAGTGAGGGAGTTGGAGGACCAGAAGTAGGCTCTGTGCTGACAACAGAGAGCTTGATGTGGGGCCCAAACCCACAAACTGGGATTACGACCTCAGCCGAAGTCAGATGCTTAACCTACTGAGCTACCCAGGTGCCCTGAATGTTAAAGATTATTTAAGAATTCTTGAGATTGTTGTTTTTTGGGACATTGAATATGTTATAGCTTTTTACATGTATGATAACAGGAAATGTTGGTAAACATCTGACATGACAGGTGATCATAAAACACCTGGGAAATATTTATTTTCATGCTAGAAGGATTGTATTTTCAAGATAGGTTTTACATTCTAAAAATGAGAAAATTATATTGTAACTTTGCTATTTCTGGCCCCTTTTTTTCAATAATGTTGTACTGGGAATAACATGAGCTCCACTCAGTGATGTTTCAAGTGTGGATTTGGTCTTTGTAAAACCAGAATGTCTTTGAGACTAAGAGCACATAGCTTCAGCTCCCACATGCAATCCTAAAGTTTAGACTCAAGGTAAGGCCCCACTTGTGCAGTTGTGAGGTTTCCTCACAGTTGTGTCTGTTTTGGTTACACCTGAGCCTATATAGGTTGTTAGCTGTTTAATCTGTTCTGTTGCAAAGCAGGTGGTTAGCAGTACTGGGCAGCACTTATGCGTGTCATCAGGGTATAAGAAGCATTTGTATTGAGGGAAGAAATCCTATAAAAAGCATAGAAAGAAACCCATCTGTGAACAAATTCAGTTTGTAGAGTGTTAAGGAATGATAATCAGAACCTTAACCGAGTGGTGTTATGTAAAGTGTTTAGAATATAGTATGGTTCTCAGTGCTTTATGTGTTTACCATCGTTAGTATAGAAAATGACTCTTTCCTGGTGGTTCTATTACGCTACCTAGCAAGTGAAGACTCAGCAAATACTTGTAACTACTAATATTTATTTCCTCTACCTCTGCACCAGTTTTATATGTTTTACTTATTCCTCATGACAACCCAGTGACTAAAGAGACATAGAAAGTTTAAGTATTTTGTCCAAGGAGTATAGTTACTAGGCGCTACAGGCTGGTTCTGAACCCAGAGTGTGACTCTGGAGTGAGCCTTGCTATTATACTTGCAATGGTAGTTACAAATCATTGAAAGGTCTTCGCGGTGTTCCCAAGACTACAGCTGCGCCTGTGCTTGTTTAGCTACAACTTGCTGTGTTAATACCACCAGGTTTTTAAATATGAAGAGTGGTGATTAATCTGCATTAAGTAGAATCACCTCTTGACTTTGGAAGAGGATTCTTTTGATTCATACAATGTATGTTTAGCTAGGATGCTGGGATTTGAGCTAGAGTGTTATCTTTTTAATTACTAAAGATATTAAAGTGTCTCTCTGTCCTCTTTTTTTTTTTTTTTTTTAAGCTTACTAGGTGTTGTTGGGCCCCACCAGGCCCAAGAGGCACTAGTTCCCCTTGGAGAGATTCTGGTTCTAAACAGTATCTAAATCAGTAGGCCTGATCTTCTGACTATCAACAACATACCAACCTAAGATGGATTTTAACTTAAATTTGTTCTAAATATCCCTTCAGATGCCTTCTAAAATTAGCTGTAAGATATAACTTGTGGCTTATACTTTGTCACATTCCTCAAGGAATTGTGTGTTGCTGCTTCACCAGTGTAGTTGAGAGGTCAGGCACATAAACCATAACCCAAATTAGGAGCTGTTTTAAGTAATGTTTAGAAGTATTAGTGTAGGGGCACCTGCGTGGCTCAGTCAGTTGCATGTTGGGTCTTGATTTCAGGGTTGTGAGTTCAAGTACCACATTGGGCTCCATGCTGGGCTTGGAACCTACTTTAAAAAAAAAAAAAAGGAATTACTGTAGAGAACTGAAAAGTCCTTTTTTTGATAGTTTAGTGAAACATAAAGTTAGGAAAAAAATTTTTTTTAATGTTTATTCATTTTTGAGAGACAGAGATAGAGCATGAACAGGGAAGGGGCAGAGAGAGGGAAACACAGAATCTGAAGCAGGCTCCAGGCTCTGAGCTGTCAGCACAGAGCCCGATGGGGGGCTCACACTCACAAACTGTGAGATCATGACCTGAGCCAAAGTTGGACCCTCAACCAACTGAGCCACCCAGGTGCCCCAGGAAAAATTGTTTTAAAACAAGCATATGTTGAATTAAGGAAGCTCAAGCTATATTGAAGATACAGGTTACTGTTTCTCATCTAAATAAGCACTACATTTTTTGGCTAGAATTAATGTTCAGGGTTGTTTCCAAATGCTTTGGAAATACTAAATATGTAGAGTTTGAATAGAAGAAAAATCTTAAATGTCTAATTAGAGCCCTATTCTTTTAAACAGACACCTTATTTAAAATTTAGGAGTTGTAGACTGTCATATCGAGGTTCAAAATGAGTGCCCTAATACTTTCTTTCATGTCTTCTGTGTTAATGGTTTATCATTTGATCTTGGGGTCCATTCCAGTCCACTTATTTTTTAAGTGTATTTAGAACAGTGAGAGTGAGCTCACGCATGCATGGGGGAGGGGCAGAGAGAGAGTGCGAGAGAATCTCCAGCAACCTCCACACTGTCAGCTCTGAGCCCTTATGCAGGGCTCAAACCCATGAACTGTGAGATCATGACCTGAACCGAAATCGAGAGTTGGACGTTTCACCAACTGAGCTACCCAGGTGCCCCTCCAGCATATTTATAGATGAGATTATTATGAGGTCTTTCAGGTTCTGCAAGTGACTAAGCTCTCTTGGCCAAAAGCCAAGACAATCTGAAATTTTTACTGTAATGGGTTGTATGTATTGAGAATCCTCCATATCATACAGGTTAGAAGTCTTTCATTGACTTGAAAGAAAACATGTCGGTTATCCCTTGTATATAATAACTAGATGAGTTTAATTATTTTTTTCGTCTGGCTGTCCCTGGCTATGGACACATGTGTGTAACCATCCTACTTGGGGGATATTCTTCCTTTCATGTAAAGTTAAAAAATTATTCACCTGGAATTCATGCAATACATAATCTGAGTGTCAACGGTATGCATTGGACAGTTTTAACTGAAAATTAATTTTGTGTTAATTAAAATTAAGTGTTGGAGGAAAAAAAGGTTTGTGAGCTCTTTGTGACCTCTTTATGTTACGTGTATTTTAATAATCTTTTATATCTGGACAAGTTTCAAAATGCAGTTCAAAATTAATTGCACAGTTGAAAACTATTTGGATGTTGAGATGGTACTGTTTAACTTACTCTGAAGCCTTAGATGATAGTACAGATAACGAGAATCAGAGTCTCTTGTTTCCTTAAACTAATTTTTGTTGGATACCTTTGAAAAGCTGCATTAATAATCTCAGGTTTCTAGGACATTACTTACTACACTGAAAGAGCAATTTAATGAGGAGTATCCTAGAAACCTTAAAGAATGAATGTGGCTTTCAATGTTATCTAGCATAACCCAAAAAGTGGTACCATGATCACCATTTTATAAAATGAATGAAACCCATCTTCGACATTAAAAAGTTTACTGTAGATTTCCTTCTTAGGAAGATAGTATAGTCTGTTTTCTAACTATGCCACAGCTGAACTGTTGTTGTAAAAGATGTCTAGGCTTTGACATATAGTTACATCTGCTAATGAGTTTAGGTGTAAATTGAGCTTTTATCTGATGTAAAACCGAACCCCATTGCCACCATATACTTTATACTTACTTGTTTTTAAATTTTTTTTTTTCAACGTTTATTTATTTTTGGGACAGAGAGAGACAGAGCATGAACGGGGGAGGGGCAGAGAGAGAGGGAGACACAGAATCGGAAACAGGCTCCAGGCTCTGAGCCATCAGCCCAGAGCCCGACGCGGGGCTCGAACTCACGGACCGCGAGATCGTGACCTGGCTGAAGTCGGACGCCTAACCGACTGCGCCACCCAGGCGCCCCTACTTACTTGTTTTTAAAAGTTGGCATTAGTTAAAGCTTAATTGTAACTCCCAGGTATAAGATGAACTTTGGAACTATTTGTTTCAAATTGTCCGAAACTGTGCCTGAGGATACTGGTGTATAGACGGTACATTAGCTAGCATTTAAGATTGCTACCTCCTCAGACAAGGCTACAATTTGAACCTGGGATGATGAAACTCCCTTTTAATGCGGTACGCACACATGGTTTCCACAGGATAAAAATTTCTTACAACTAGCCAGCCAAGGGTAAAAACACTTTTTGGAAGCTTAAGGACAAATAATGTTCTTAAAACCAATGTCTCAAGAAGTGCACTGTATATATTAATAAAACTTCTGGTGGGGGCGCCTGGGTGGCTCAGTCGGTGAAGCGTCCGACTTTGGCCCAGGTCATGATCTCACAGTTCGTGAGTTCAAGCCCTGCGCCAGGCTCTGTGCTGACAGCTTGGAGCCTGGAGCCTGCTTGCGATTCTGTGTCTCCCTCTCTCTCTCTCTGCCCCTCCCCAGCTCATGCTCACTCTCTGTCTCTGATAAAAGTAAATAAAGTTAAAAAAAAAATTAAAAAAAAAAACTTCTGGTGCTCACAAGGTGCATTAAGGCAAGTAGACATTAAGGCAAGTGATTCATTAAACAAGATGGAACTCTAACTCCAGTTAACATACATGAAATTGTTACTTTGTTCTTTGTGCTATTTTTCATACTCCTTTAAATTTATTCATATATATTACTCCCTTATCCCCTTACCTCTTTGGAAAAGGAAAGGTATGAATTCAGGAGTCTGTTTAATTAAGCTCCTGGCTGTTGTTGGTTGCCTCCTAGGGGAGCTGGAATTCCAACAATGTAGAAAAAGCAATCGGGTTGGAGAAGTGCTGAGTTTTTCAGTATCTTGGGAGTTGGTGTGTGCCTTTAATTTGTCACCATCAGCAATGTTTCTGTGACGTTCTTCCACAATGGCTCAGCTATCTTGTACAAGGATAGCATTTCCTTCTTCCTTTTACCATACAGTATTCTCATGCTGTCATCTTTTGATCTGCTGGAATGACTAAATGCCATAGCAAAAAAAAAGGGGGGGGGATTTACTCCGTATCCTCATGGAGAAGATAATTAGGCTTACTTGGAGTGTCTGAAGAAATGTATTTTGGGATCAAGTCCTTTCCAGGGACTCTTTAAGAACACTCTATTTTTAATCCTTCAGAAAGTAGAGCCAGCAACTGTCAGCTGCATTGTCACTTCTAATCTCATTTGTCTTATTAGTACATGAAAAGATTCTATCAGGGCAGTGTTTCTTACTATCTAAGGAAGTGGTTGGGGAAGGGTGATGGTCACAGCTCAAGTGGAGTTGTGAATGGCCTTAAGTGCATAGGATGAGCAGCACAGATAAGAGTGGAAAGGGGAAAAGATTGGCAATGGAGTCGATGTACTGGTCTTGTTGTTTGTCCCACTCCCGCAACTTTTTTTTTCTCACTTTAACTTTTAAACTGTGTTGTTGTTGTTGTTGCTGTGTTGCTGTTTTGTTTTGTTTTACCTTGCCTTCCTCTGACTTTTATTGCTGGGACTGAGTTTTACCTCTCCTAGAGAAAGGTGGAATTTTCAAGGTGATTCGTATCTGATCCCTTAAAAGCTTGGCTTTCAGCTAGAGTGCGCTAACAGGAATTTCCTTCCATTGCTCTCCCCAACTGTCAGTTTTTTAAGTTTCAAAAAAAGATCTCAAACAGAAGTGTGAGAAACCTTGTCAGGTAATAGTTGGAAACCATTATGCATTAAAGTAAGATACATATTATTAATGAATCATAAACCCATACTGTTGAAACACCTTTTTGCAAAACTAAATCTACAGTAATTTTGTATTCGGCTATTTCTTTTTAAGTTGGTATCGAAAGTTATTTTTAACCAAAATGTTGAAAGTAATATGAAAGAAATACATCTTTTGTTGGTCTTAGTGAATGTTGATAATGATAAAAATCATAGTTTTCTAAAATATTATTAAATACTCTAATAAAATACTAGAGGGACAATGATTTGGTCACTAGCCACTGAAAGACCGTCACCTCTAGAGTAGAAAGTAATCAGAAAGGAACATTTTATACCTGAATAAGAACGGTATATCTGCTTGATGTAGTGAGGGCTCTGAGAAGCTGATTACTTGGTAATCACTTGAGTTAGTTGATTTTATATTGTGTTTGATGTTATATAATCTGAATTTCTCTGGACTCTTTAAAAGTGTCTAGTTGGACCACCAGCTTTTGATGAATGCATTTCTGGCGGGATTGTGACTATCATTAAGTGCTTTGAAGAGAGAAACCCTGTTTTGTATCACACCTGACTGTCACAAAACATGCTTCTTGGAGCTTGTTTAATTTGGGCTCAAAGGGAAGAGTGCCATCTACTGAATGGCCAGCATCACGTTGAGCAGCCCCAAGTTTTTCTTACAGAACTCTCCAGGCTACTGAAGAAACCAGGCTGAGCTTCATTGAAGAATTCGACAGGATCTTAGTACTAAGTGGAATTGCTGCTTCCCTAATTTTAATTATACTTTCCAGCAGGAGGCCTAAACCCATGATGAAGAACTAATTCACCATTTGTTGGATTGCGTGGGAACGGAGAAAGTTCAAAAAGTTGTTGAGACTTTGTATTAAAAAATAATCTAGCAATGATGAAATCATTATTAAATCAAAAGTGGTAAAGAAAATTATTTTAATGAGGCATATTTCATTAGTAGTTCTGCTTATTGATGGCTTCTGCAGACAACAATGATATTGTTTAAAATTTGGGCCTAAAATCAGAGAAATCACTTGTTTATCTGGAGGTAAGGGTTCTAAGAGTATTTGAATATTTCAATTATTTTTTTTTCTCTTGCCCTTTTGTCTTCGTTTCTTTTTTTTTTTTTAATTTTTTTTTTAATTTTTTTTTTTTAATTTTTTTTTTCAACGTTTATTTATTTTTGGGACAGAGAGAGACAGAGCATGAACGGGGGAGGGGCAGAGAGAGAGGGAGACACAGAATCGGAAACAGGCTCCAGGCTCTGAGCCATCAGCCCAGAGCCCAACGCGGGGCTCGAACTCCCGGACCGCGAGATCGTGACCTGGCTGAAGTCGGACGCTTAACCGACTGCGCCACCCAGGCGCCCCAGTCTTCGTTTCTTTTTACTTTGTCTCCATTTCTAAGGCACTATTCCTGCTTGAGTGATTTCACTGTTTCAGAGTGGATTTTGTTTTCCTGTACTCAAGGAGCCTCCTGGATTGTTCTGTCCAGTTTGTCCTAACTTCCAGAGACTGTCAGTGATAGTAGTCATGGGTAGAGCTAGAGGTCACAAAACCAGTTATAGGATTATGATACCTGGAATAGGCCTGTCAAAGCCAGACAAGAAGGAACTTTGACAATTTGGATTGAAAGGAAGCTTTGAAATTAAAATATCTTTGCTGTTATATATCCTATGTAATTAATCAGTAACCATTTTTCTCAGCCCTTAAAACCTGCCAAGGATTATATTAAGCACTTTACATAAATTATCTGGAATTTAGTTAAGTAACTTGCCCAAGTTCATACCGTTGATAAGTGGCAGAGTCCAGGGCTGACTGCTTTAAACAGGATGCTATACTGCTCATTTATTTAAGTTTGTTCTTGTTGGTGACTACACAAAGACTTGAACCAAGATCAGAATAGTATTTATGCCTCTGCTGGAAAATATTGGTAGTTTTTTGTTTGTTTTTTAAAAGGGTGATGAAATGGGTAAATAGGATTGAAATTTCAGAAAGATCAGGAAGTATGTAAGATAGACCTTCAAATATTTGCTATTTGGTTTATCTAAAATATTCATTTCTTTATTCCTTTCTCTATATTATTAAAACCACAAGAAAAATTTGAAACAATGAATTGTTTCATGTTGCTTAAAATATGCTACTTCATGGGAGGAGGGGTTGGGCTACAGAAGGGTTTTATGCTGGGATTTTGGGGGGGGGTTGCTGGAAGGGAGGGATGTGTTAATTGTCTTTCTGTATTTTGCTTCTAAATATTTTTAGGTAGTAATACTGTAGTAATACCCCATGTCCACAGCACAATAAAACTCAACCATGTGCCAATCAAGATCTTGGGGGAACAATTTGTTGTGCACACCAAGTGTGCTCTGAGTACCGTACCTCTAATATATGTACTAATAGTTTTGAATGCATTATTTTCTCAATTAAGAGAAATACCTACTCTTTGAATGTGGTTTTGGCTTTTAAAACCTATTTTGACCTGAAAATATCTTGATTACTTTAACGGGTTGGGAATCATTGTTTTAGTATAACCAGAAGCTTCTAAAATTGTAGTTCAGTGATGGTTGTGCTGTGTATTCTAAACCCAGTCACTCCTTTAAGACGACCTTCCCTTTCGTATGTAAGAGAATTATGCTTTGCCTTTCAGAAAACCCCATGGGAACATCAATTCCATAACTCCTTGGATTCTGACTCTGCATTCCAGTCAAATGTAGGAAAGGTTAGCAACAACTAAGGTGACAGCACAAAAGATGTTACTTGTCCGTGTGTGATAAATACTGAATGACAGGTACAGATAACAAAGGCTATAGGTCATCTGGTCAAGAAAGGAGCCCCATAAATGGAGTGGTCAAAAAAAAATCTCCAGCAAAGAGGACAAGGGTGGGCCTTGAAAGACAGGATAGGACTTCATTAGGTGCAGGGTGTGGAAAGGATTTTTGGCAAAAAATTGTCCATGAAAATATTTTTTTTTTCTCTAGTATGATGGGAGATCGTTTATAATAGTGGTTCACAATGTCTTCCCACTGCAAGGCACATAAAGGCTACAGTATACTCTTATCAGAAATAGTGCCAAGGACACACATCCCTAGGAGGTATATTAGAGTATTGCAGGGATGAGAGGGAGAGAGTGGTGGTGAAAGTTAACCTGACGTGAAACCTGGTTCTTGTGAACCTGATGTGAAAATGACTGGTTCATAGAAACCTCCTAACACTGCTATTTTGAAGTAATGCTTAGGGAAATTGGTACTTGGAAGAAGACTTCTCATCATTTCAGGGTGCCTGGGTGGCTCCGTCGGTTAAGTGTCCGACTTCGGCTCAGGTGATGATCTCATGGTTTGTGAGTTTGAGCCCCTCATCAGGCTCTATGCTGTCAGCACAGAGAAGGGGCCCAGAGGCTGCTTCAGATCCTCTGTCCCCCTCTCTCTGCCTTTCCCTGCACACATGCACACTCTCTCTCAAAAATAAATAAACAATAAAAATTTTTTTTTAAATTCTCATTATTTAAAGTTTTTTTTTTCTTTTTTAATGTTTGTTTATTTTCAAGAGAGAGTGAGACAGAGAGCAAGCAGGGGAGGGACAGAGAGAGGGACACACAGAATCTGAGCTATCAGGAGCTATCAGCACAGAGCCCTATGTGGGGCTCAAACCCATGAACCCTGAGATCATGACCTGAGCTGAAGTCGGATGCTTAACTGACTGAGCCACCCAGGTGCCCCAAATTCTCATCATTTCTAACACTGAATAAGAAAAGCCTCTTTTGGGGAAGAGATGTGCCTTTTTTAAAAAAGCCCGGGGGCGCCTGGGTGGCGCAGTCGGTTAAGCGTCCGACTTCAGCCAGGTCACGATCTCACGGTCCGTGAGTTCGAGCCCCGTGTCGGGCTCTGGGCTGATGGCTCAGAGCCTGGAGCCTGTTTCCGATTCTGTGTCTCCCTCTCTCTCTGCCCCTCCCCCGCTCATGCTCTGTCTCTCTCTGTCCCAAAAATAAATAAACATTGAAAAAAAAAAAATTAAAAAAAAAAAAAACCCGAATTTGTCCATTATGTACTTTGCCAAATACTAGAGTGTAATTCTGTTGATGGCTCTGTTGCATCTTTTAAATCTAATCTATGGATAGAGTTGTTCATATTATGAAATATAATTTCTACTTAGTTTTTGTTAAGAAAGTCTGGGTTTGAATTTTAGAGGTTTTGTTCCAAGTGTTTGAATTCTCTTAAATTTTGTAATGCTTGTCACTTATTTTTTGAAAATTACTTAGTGTAAGTATTCAGGATATTTTGAGCAAGTCACTTTATTTCTTTTTCACTTTAGTTTTCTTAATTATAAAATATGTGAGGGGTTGGGATAGATCATCTTAAGATCCATTCCAGTTTGAAGATTCTGGGAGTTTATTTCCAAGGAAGGTAAAGTCACCAATTAGTGGTTTTACTTGGAAGGTGGCCAAGAAACCTATGATTGAACTGTGTGAAAGTCCTGGGCATAGGTCTAATGGAAGGCCAAAACCATGAAAGTCCTTGGCTCTGTGTATATGTGGCAGTTGAGAAAAGGACATTATCATTCCAGGTCCCCCAAAGTTTATTTTAGTTCCACAGAAACTAAAGGCCTTTGGCAATGGACAACGGATAGAACCTTGTCAAAAACAATGAAGTGAACAAGGATAGCATTTTTTTCCTAAAGCAAACTGTCGAAACATAATGGCATATTTTTCTAAAAATGGTGTTTTTCTATTCCCATTCCATCTTTACTATGTTTGGTATATTGGTTCCTTATAAATATTTCCGACTTCTGTTCTTAGTTCTTCTTTTCTGAGCAGTTTTATGTTTCCTTTTATTCATTTATTCATCTAGCAAATATTTATTGAGCACTTAATACATGCCAGGCCTTGCTCTAAGTTCTTGGGAATTCAGTAAGTAGAACAGAAGAACTCTCCTGTCCTAATGGAGTTTATATTCCTGAAGGTAAATAGAAACAAGTAACTTGTGTGCTGTATTGGTTTAAATGTTACTGAGAGATACAGAACTGGGAATGAAAATAAAGGGATTGTTTGGGTGTATGGCAAATTTAAATAATGGCTAGGTGAAGCACTCATTGAGAAGGTGACATGTGAGCAAAGACTTGAAAAAGGTAAGGAGCATGTATGTGATATAAAGGGGACGATTGTGTCAGGCAGAGGGAAAACGCCCTGAGGCCCAAGAGCATCTAGCATAGATGAAACGGAATGAGGGATGGGTTTGAGAAGCTGTTGGATGACTTCGAAGAGGTGGGACATGATCTGACACAGATTTTCCAAGGATTATTTTGGCTGTGTTTTGACACCAGACCATAGTGGTGCAATAATCTTGGTGAGAAATGATGTACCTGGTAAAGGTGGTGAGATGTGATTGGATTTTGGATATTTCTGGCTGATATAGCCAACGGGATTTGCCCACTGGGATGTGGGGTATATATGTGAGTCAAACTTGAGACCAAGGTTTGGTGCCTAGGCAAAAGTTTGCAGGAGGAACAAATTTGGGAGGCAAAGGGAATAGGAGTCCAGTTGAGACATAAGTTTGAAATGTCTATTCAACATCCACTTTAGAGATACTGAGTAGAAAGTTGCTATGAGTGAAAATATAGTTATTGGCTTATTATATAAACTTGATGGTTGTCATTATTTTCCTCTTTCACTTTTAAATATTTCCATATTTAATCTCTTTGATGACTAGAATAAACTTTGTTGCAGTAAGGGTTTGATGTCTTGCTTTACATCTTTATGTTTTAAAGGGATTTAATATGTTGTGTAAAACCTTGAATTTATTTTAACTTCTAAAGACACTTGGTCCCAAAGGAAATCTTTTTCTCTAGGGATAGAACAGTTTGTGCTTTTTTAAAGTTTATTTATTTCTTTTGAGATAGAGAGTGTGACTGGGGGAGGGGCAGAATGAGGAAGAGAGAGAGAATCCCAAGCAGGCTCCTCATTGTCAGCACAGAGCCAGATGTGGGGCTTGAACTCATGAACCATGAGATGACCTGAGTTGAAATCAAGAATGCTGACTACGGATGCTTAACCAACTGAGCCATCCAGGTGCCCCTAGAACAATTGGTTTCAATCAAAATGTGAAACTGTTGTTACTGTCCTTTGAAATGTGTGTGTGTGAATGTAAAATAGAACAGTTTGGCTATTCCTCAAAAAGTTAATACAGTTTAATGGTTAAAAATAGTAACGTATAGTTACCATTATGACACAGCAGTCCTACTCCTAGGTATATACTCAAGGGAAGTGAAAACATGTGTTCACACAAAAAACCTGTAGACTATTGTTCATAGCAGCAGCATTTGTAATAACCTAAAAGTGGAAACAGCTAAATGTCTATCAGCTGATTAATGGATAAATGTATATCCATGCAATGGAATTTTATTCAGTCATAGAAAGGAATGAAGTACTGATATATTCTACAACTTGGATGAACCCTGAAAACATTATGCGAAATGAAAGCAGCCAGACATGAAAGGCTAAACATATCGTCTGGTTCCGTTCATGTGAAATGCACAGAGTAGGCATATCCAGCAAGCAGATTAGTGGTTGCCAGGGGCTGGGGGTGGGGGAAATAGGGAGTGACCTGCTTAATGGGTACTGGGTTTCCCTGTGGGATGATGAAAAAGTTCTAGAAGTAGACAGAGTTGATGGTTGCACGGCATTGTGAATGTACTAAAAGCCGCAGAATTGTACAGTTAAAAGACTGAATTTTATGGTATGTGAATTACATCTCAATATTTTAAAAAGATACAAGGAAAAAAAGTGTGTGCACATGTGTACACAAAAACAACTAAAACAACGTATGTGGACCTTATTTCTAAAATGGAACTGCTTTCCCAGTCCAAAGTTGATGAAGCGTGACTACCACACTAAACCTGGTTTAGCTTGCTTCGCCTAGAGAGTCAGAGTTAAGGTATTTAGATCTTTCAGGTAGACATCAGGAGGGAGTCTGAGATCCTGTCCTTGGCAAGTCATAGATGAGTCTAATTTTTTTTTTTTCTTAAATAACCAATTTCATGGAGATGGCCTACATATGCAAAAGAAAGCTCTAAGGTTATCATTTCTGTGAGTTTCAGAAAATAGAAACCAGTATATAAATAAGTTTATTAGGTCTTAATTAAGATGGCTTCTTTCTCTGTACCTATAATTTAAAAATATCGAGAACTCAAGTCCCAATAATTTTCTTTTAGCCAAACCAAGATGATATTTACTTACTTTTTTTCTTTTTCTTTTTTTTTTTTTTTTAGTGTTTATTTATTGAGAGCACAAGTTGGGGAGAGGCATAGAGAGAGAAAGAGACAGAGAGGGAGACTGAGAATCTTGAAGTGAGCTCCAGGCTCTGAGCTGTCAGCCCAGAGCCCGATGTGGGGCTCAAACTCAGATACTGTGGGATCATAACCTGAGCTGAAGTCAGGTGCTTAACTGACTAAGCCACCAGGTGCCCCGATGATATTTACCTTCTTAAAAACATTATTACCATCAAAGAATTGCCTGCTAAGGAAATACATGAAAGGATTATCTTTAACTTTCATATACCTCTTACTACCCTAATGTTATTTTTTTTATTAAGATACAATTCACATACCATAAAATTTGCCCCCTAATTTTATTATGAAATATATATATATATATACATTCTAATGTAGGAATTCTAATAAAGGAATACATAAATATATATACATATATATTTATATATGTATATATACTATATATATGTATATATACTATATATGTACTATATACTATATATATATACTATATACTATATATATGTATATATACTATATATATGTACTATATATGTATGTATATATTTATGTATTCCTTTATTAGAATGAAAGCTTCTAGACAAAAGAGGTCCCTATTACTTGAATGGTTTGAGATGTTTTCAGCATTTTTTTTTTTAACGTTTATTTATTTTGAGAGAGAAAGAAAGCACATGAGTGGAGGAGGGACAGAGAGAGAGGGAGAGAGAAAATCCCAAGCAGGCTGCACTGTCAGCACAGAGCCCGATGCGGGGCTCAAACTCACAAACCGTGAGATCGTGACCTGAGCTGAAGTCAAGAGCCAGATGCTTAACTGGTTGGAGCTACCCAGGCACCCCAGTTTTCAGCATTTTAAGGGCAACACATGAACTGGACAAGAAGTGTGGTGGGGAAGATGGGCACCTATGTAACTAACTCCAACACTAGCCTGAGAGCTGTGTTAAGGCAGCAATGTAAAGGAAGTCCAGGTGGGCAAAGGGAAGGGAAATGTTTATCCCACTGAAACAATTCATGAAGGAGGTTGACATTTTTTTTTTTTAATATTTATTCATCTTTGAGAGACAGAGCATGAGTGGGGAAGGGGCAGAGAGGGGAGACACAGAATCTGAAGCAGGTTCCAGGCTCTCTGAGCTGTCAGCACAGAGCCCGATGTGACTGTGAGATCATGACCTGAGCCGAAGTCAGACGCTTAACCGACTGAGCCACCCTGGTGCCCCGAAGGAGGTTGACATTTGAGTTGAATTTTATAGGATCTTCCAAATGTTGGAGGAGGGTGAATTACAGAAGTTGATGGAAAGCATGTAGGTCTGTAGGATAAATGTGATGGGCGAGGAAACAGGAGAGGTAAGGTTGAGAGCATTAGATCATGAAGGCCTTGGGTACTATTTTAAGAAATTTAGATTTTATTCCAGGGCACTTATTTTAGCTGATGAGAGGCATAATCAGATGTGTCCGAGATTGGTGTGTGAAGAATGTTGTCATGGAGAAAGTGTTGGCAGAGAGACAAGTTAGGCATTTTGAGATGAGCAAATGAAGTAAGGCAGTGGCTTTGAGATTAGAAAGGGAGGAATGGGACATTTTGGAGGCAAAAAATCTGTACAACTTGCTAAATAATGTAGAGGTGGAAGGAACATTCCATCACCATGGGTAGAAATTTAAATGTTGCATTTTACTCCATTTCCAATTCTGATTTATGACAGAGGGAGATGGACTTGTACTACTAGAAATGAGGAAGATTTGTAAATGTATCTTTTTCTTACCATACATAAAAGACTTTAGAAACGTGAGTACTTTTTAAAAAAAAATTTTTTTAACGTTTGGTTATTATTGAGAGACAGACAGAGCCTGAGCAGGGGAGGGACAGGGAGAGGGGGAGACACAGAATCCAAACCAGGCTCCAGGCTCTGAGCTGTCAGCACAGAGCCCGACGCGGGGCTCGAACTCATGAACCCTGAGATCATGACCTGAGGTGAAGTCTGATGCTTAACCAGCTGAGCCACCCAGGTGCCCCAAAACCTGACTACTTTTTAATTTTCCTTAATTTTCACTGCTTGTCAGTTATTACCCAATTGTTCAGTCTTTGGATTTGTTTTCATTTGTGCCTTTGGAAATGGTTAAGTAGTCCTCATTTTGATTTAATACTCTTTTTGTTTCCAAATGAAACTTCCTCCCTATGTTGTGCTTTGTATTTTAAACTTTTGCATAGTGGAATAATAAAAAAGAAAGAATTGAAGATATTGGGCATTTTAATATCGAGTATTGCATGCTGTCATTACAGGAAGTCATTGTGCCATCTTCGGGTTTCCCCCTTGCTACCATTTAGTGGTTTGTCTTAGAACTTCAAAAGTAAACATGTGGTGGGGCACCTGGGTGGCTCAGTTGGTTAAGTGTCCAACTCCTATTGGCTTGGGTCATGATCTCACAATTGGTGAGTTCAAGCCTCACATTGGGCTCTACACTGTCAGCATGGAGCCTGCTTTGGATTCTCTCTCTCTCCACCTCCCCCCCACCTCAAAATAAATAAAACTTAAAAAAGCTTTCAAAAGTAAACATATGGTAAGTTCTTATAGGAAACAATTAGAAAATGTCAAAAGAAGCACATTCAAAATAAATTTTTTTGGTGTAAATTTAGTAGAGAATCCAATCCAGTGAGAGTTTTTACATATTTCTATAATGAAACAAGTAATATATGTCTCCTCCTAATGTTTCCTACTTACTAAAAGGCATGGCTGGTAATTTTTGTTGGTTTATAGCTCCCTCTAATAAGACATGTAACAAAGATGGTGATCTACTAGGATGTAGTTATTTTATAAATAGATGGAAGAAAATACCAGATTTAACAGAACTGACTTCTAAAATATTACAGGTTAAAACTTGCTTTTGTGCTTTAAAATTTTAAGTATTGGGGTGCCTGGGTGGCTCAGTCGGTTAAGCATCCGACTTCAGCTCAGGTCACGATCTCGCAGTCTGTGAGTTTGAGCCCCGCGTGGGGCTCTGGGCTGATGGCTCAGAGCCTGGAACCTGCTTCGGATTCTGTGTCTCCCTCTCTCTCTGCCCTTCCCCCATTCATGCTTTGTCTCTCTCTGTCTCAAAAATAAATAAACGTTAAAAAAAAATTTTTTTTTAAAATAATAAAAAATTTTAAGTATTAAAATAGCTTATTCAAAAGCAATTCTTAAAATTAAAAATACTTCATATAAATTTCTCTGAAAATTTGGGGCACCTGGGTGGCTCAGTTGGTTAAGGATCCGACTTTGGCTCAGGTTGTGATCTCATTGAGTGTGAGCCCCACATCAGGCTCTGCACAGACAATGCAGAGCCTGCTTGGGATTCTCATATTCATTCTGTCTCTCTCTCTCTCTCTCTCTCTCTCTCTCTCTCTCTCTCTCTCCCCCTCCCCCACTTGCACGCGCATGCTCTGTCTCAAAAAAAATAAACTTTTAAAAAAATACTGTGAAAAGTTTGACAATCAAAAGCGTAAAAAGCACTCACTGATTATTTAAAAGCAAGAATTTGTTAACTTCATTTCTAAGGTAAACTTAACTGCGAGTCATATTTTTATAAAATCATTTTCATTTTTAAATATTTTAAATTAACTTTGGAGTAAGAAACTTCAGCACATGGAACAAAATCCAAAAGGCACAAGAGTATACAATGAGAAGAAAGTTGTCACCCCACCCCAAACCATTCAGGTCTCTTTCTTTCTTGTATATTCTTCCAGAGATATTTTTCATTGTTTATTTTTAAATTCCTGAATTAAGACTTTGCCTGCCTACAACTGGATTAATTGCTGTGTAAGAAATAGAGCCTTGGGCTTAGAACAACCTGGAGAAAAGCTAGTGCTGTTCTCCTGGGTATAGTTTCCAGATCCATTCTCTTTTTTTATTTTATTTTTTTTAACGTTTATTCATTTTTGAGACAGAGAGCATGAACGGGGGAGGGTCAGAGAGAGGGAGACACAGAATCTGAAACAGGCTCCAGGCTCTGAGCTGTCAGCACAGAGCCCGACGCGGGGCTCGAACTCACAGACCGCGAGATCATGACCTGAGCCGAAGTCGGCCACTTAACCGACTGAGCCACCCAGGCGCCCCTCCATTCTCTTTTTTAAGAGTGCCCTTTCCTAGCTTTCTCTCCACTTACAGCAGAGGTATGGAAAGTGGCAGTTGGAAATTGTAATCATCTGTCACTCCTGTTTCACCCTAGGCAATTACCAATAACTTTATGAAATGATACATGCTAACAGCACATTCTGTTGGAGAAGTGCTCCCATAGAAAAACATCCTTACTAGGGAGGGCAAAGAAGGGGTCAGGAATGGTCAGCCCTTACCATCTTTGCACATCTACCCCATGATGCCAGCTGTAACTGTATCTCTTCTAAAACTTTTAATTTTTAGTAGTTGGCATTATTTTGTTGACTGCCTTTGGCCATCCATTAAGTCATAAGATTTTCTCCCAAGTCTTGCGATTGCCTGACTCTAAACTTACAGTTACTAGACTTGGTTTCTTTTTTTGTTTTGAATGCTGTTTAATTGAATGTCATTCCTATGCAGATACTATAACTTATAGTCTTATATGGGGGGGGGGGCAGTTCTTTTTAAAATTTCCAATATATTTAATTTGTACCAGCCGTCTTTTATTGGATATTCTCAATTGGGCTGTGAAAGGATTCAGCAATGATGGAATTCCTCCAGGTGTGCCAGGCCACCCTCCACACTGGGCCCTCTTCAGTGGTACTCAGCCACTCTTGTTAGAGTTCCTTGTAAGAAAGGCAATAGTTGAACAGCACATAAGCTGCCAGCACCATAGAAAGCCCAGCAATTCTTTCTTCACATGGACTTACTTGTAATATTGGTAGTGAGCTCTTTGAAACCCTCCAGCAGTGCCTTTAGGGATGAAATTCTGCATCAGTATCCAGCTTGCCAGCTTCCCTATTTTAACATCCACGAGTTTCTTCTTCACTAGTACAGCTGATGCCATCTGGAGTCCTGGGTGTCTGGTGTCTTTCAGTATTTTTTAATGTGGTAAATACAACATAAAATTTACCATCTTAGCCACTTTTAAATGTGTAGTTTAATGGTAATCTTATATAACTGTCACCACTATCTCTAGAACGCTTCATCTTGTAACCTTGAAACTCTGTACCCATTAAACAATAATTCTCCATCCCTCCTCCATATTCTTAGATCAAAAAAATTGTTTGGGGGCACCTGGATGTCTTGGTTAGTTGGTTAAGCATCCAAGTCTTGCTTTCGGCTCAGGTCATGATTCACTGTAACATCCAGCCCTGTGTCGGGCTCTACTTGGGATTCTATCTCTCCTTCTCTCTCTGCCCCCACACATGCACACTCTCTTGCTCTCAAAATAAATAAACATTTAAAATAAGCTATTTCAGGGGCGCCTGGGTGGCGCAGTCGGTTAAGCGTCTGACTTCAGCCAGGTCACGATCTCGCGGTCCGTGAGCTTGAGCCCCGCGTCAGGCTCTGGGCTGATGGCTCAGAGCCTGGAGCCTGTTTCCGATTCTGTGTCTCCCTCTCTCTCTGCCCCTACCCCGTTCATGCTCTGTCTCTCTCCCAAAAATAAATAAAAACGTTGAAAAAAAATTTTTTTAAATGAGCTATTTCAAGATCAATGTTTCAGGTGATACAAAATCTATTATTTTTATACCCAGTCGAGATTGTAATTTGAAACTCTATACAGATCTGTATTATGCAGCAAAGGTCATGATTGGCATTCAAGCCCCTGGAGTTGAGACAAGGGGCACATAACCTGTTGCCTTTGATTCATATTTTTAAAATGAAGAACCATAGCCTCATTATACCCCTCAGCTGTGCAAATTCTTTTTTTATTTATTTTTAAATTTCATTTATTTATTTTGAGAGAGAGCAGCAGAGGGACAGGGAGAGAGAGGGAGATAGAAAATCCCAAGCAGGCTCTGCACTGACAGCAGGGCCAAACTCATGAACCATGAGATGATGACCTGAGTCCAAATCAAGAGTCAGACGCTCAACTGACTGAGCCACCCAGGTACCCCTGGGTGCAAGTTCTATGTTAGTGGGTTGGAGATAGTGTTTGATAATTATGGAATAGATGGAAATCTGCAGAGTGGTACTAGCTGACTTCTGCCTTCATGACCCAATAAAGAGAAAGTTTCCCCACTAATAGAAGTAGGAGTTCCCCAGGTTTGCAAGTCTCTTTGGATGCTAAAATTCTGCCTTTGTGTGAATCATTTAGACTTTCTATCATTTTAATGATTGGAAGTGGGAATTCTCTGTAAACTTTAAAGTTGGGGGGAGGAATTTGGGGTAAAGAGGGGGATGAAATCTAGACTCAAAATTGTGGAAACCCCTACCTTATTTTATGGGTGAAGGACCTGGTCTGGTTGAATGGAGTGACATGTTCAAGATAATGTTACTGTTACTCGTGGCTGATCTAGACTTACAACTGTGTTTCTGACTCTCAGTCCAGTGTCTTTTCTACTTTATGACTTTACTAGCAATCTTAACCCATTCATGCAATTCTGGGGTAAGGGAGTTACCAGAATTTCACTTGATTTTCCCTAGAGCAGGGTTTGGACAGGATAAGAGACCTCACAGTCTCTTAGTGATTTGAAGCTGCTTTTCAAGAAATACTTGCTGCCTGTCTTTGTTTTTTAAATCTTTCATTGAATTAGGAAAATTTTTTTGGAGTTAAAAACTCTGGAATGTGTCATGCACTTTCTTGTTATTTTGAAAAAAAACTATGCTGATCTTCTGTATATTGTTCCAGTTTTAGTTTGCTCACCCCTGAAGCCAGTCATGTGCATGGTAAATGGTTCTGACATGTTTAGGAACATTATATTGGAAATTCAAACTAGATGTATTCAGCGGCCTTGACATTTTTTTTTTCTTTTGGAAAAGAACACATTTAAATGAGAAACAGTTCCATACTACAAAGAAAAGGGAAAGTTTTAGGTCATTTGTTTAAGTAAAATAGATTAGAGGATTTATGCCCCCAATTTTCCATTATTTTCAACTAAGTGGGCCATTACATGAGGCACAGAGTTTTGTTTGAGGCAAATTATGCTCAGAGACTAACATGGTCTTTGCCAATAGTTTAACACAGGTTCCCTGCAGGAATTATAATTTATAATATTTTACAACCAATAACATACAGGACAGTGTCTCTTGATTAGCCAGTAAAGAAATAACATACTCCAAACCAATGATAGATCAATTACACTATTTCAGACCAAGGAGATGCAAAAGATAGTCCAAATATAGTTGAGGTGTACCTTTCTGTGTCCATTACATCATAGCCATTCTTCCATATGTTCTTATCCATAAGTCCCCAGCGGCACCCTCAATGGTTGAACTTACGGAGTGCTTATCAACAGCAACAGATATTGATGACAACATCCTGATGCAGATTCTTCAGTATAAACAAATTCACCCTTAGATCAAAACGACTTCACTTAAGTCCTAAACAAAAGTGGATTTGAAATCCTAACCAATACATAACACAGTGAAGGAAGAAATCTGTCCTATTGGAAATGTTAGTGTTTTAGTCTAATTTTGTGATTAAACTCATTTATCAAAGTTTTTAGCCTGTAAGAATGCATTTATCTGTGTTACATCATACCAAGGACTTTGAATGGAATTTATCACATTTGTTTTGATTTTCTTTTCCATGTTTTGCTCTGACATTTGGTTTCATGACAACAGTTTTAGAAGGTAATTTCCAAGATAGCCTGGTCTATTCAAAATAAGGCCTTCAATAATACATTCTTCTGAGGAACTAAAAAGATTCATTATTATGGTTGGGGTCTAAATAAAATATAATTGCTTTTGATTTTACCGTGGGTATAAAAGCTGTCCTTCAATCTATTTTTAAATCAATTTTAATAGGAATAGGTACAAAGTCAAGGAAGTTACTGGAGAATCTGGAATTCATTGTTTTAATAAGTTGATTTAAACTGCTTAGATACTAGCTGTGTTTCATGGTGACACAATTTGTGGGTTTTTGTTTGTTTTAATTTTTTTTTTTTCCAACGTTTTTTTTTTTTATTTATTTTTGGGACAGAGAGACACAGAGCATGAACGGGGGAGGGGCAGAGAGAGAGGGAGACACAGAATCGGAAGCAGGCTCCAGGCTCTGAGCCATCAACCCAGAGCCCGACGCGGGGCTCGAACTCACGGACCGCGAGATCGTGACCTGAGCTGAAGTCGGACGCTTAACCGACTGCACCACCCAGGCGCCCCTGTTTTAAGATTCCACTTCCAAGTAGAATCATGATGGTTATTGAATTTCTCAGTCTGACTTATTTCACTTAGCATAATATCCCTTGGGTCTATCCATGTTGTCGCAAATAGTCAATGGTGCCAAATTTGTATTTAAAATCAGTTTTTATAAAAACCATGTAATATTTAAGTTAATGATAAATTTTTAAAAGCTTTCTATAGGTACTTTTCCTTGAGATTTTGGTCTGTAGAGAATAAAACATTGATTAATAGAAACTTCAATTACCTGAAATTCCTTGGGTCCTCTAATGAGAGAAGACCAAATGATTAAGAATACAAAAGGGTTGGGGTGCCTGGGTGGCTCAGTTGGCTAAATGTTCCACTTCCGCTCAGGTCATGATCTCACAGTTTGTGAGTTTGAGCCCCACATCAGGCTCTGTGCTGACAGCTCAGCCTGGAGCCTGCTTCAGATTCTGTGCCTTCCTCTCTCTCTGCCCCTCTTCCTCCCCCACTCACTCTCTGTCTCTCTCCAACTCTCTCAAAAAATAAACATTAAAAAAAAATTTTTTAAAGAATACAAATGTGTTATCTTTTGATAGCACACTATCTTGTAAGAGTTTAATTGTAAGGGTTTGGGATTTCTGTTCAGGGATGGAGTTTGTACAGGTGGGTGCCTTATGTACTACCTACCTGCATAGTCTGATTTGAAGTCTCCTAGGAAGGCCCTAGAATACTGCTGTCCTCTCCCCCAAATACATATGTAATTTCAAATTTTCAGGTATCTATGTTATTTAAAAAAATATATATGAAAATTTAAAAATTTATTTTTTTATTAAAATAGATTTTTATTAGGCCCAGTATATTTAAAGTATTTTTCAACATGTAATCCATATAAAAAGTTAATGAAATATTTTGCCCTTTTTTATACACCAGGCCTTTGAAATCTTTTTTAAAGTAAATTTATTTTGAGAGATAAAGTGTGAGCAGGGGAGGAGGAGGAGGAGGAGGAGGAGGAGGAGGAGGAGGAGAGAGAGAGAGAGAGAGAGAGAGAGACTGAGAAAGAGAGAATCCCACGCAGGCTCCACACTGCCAGGACAGAGCCTGATACGGGCCTTGAACCCACAAACTAAGAGTATGACCTGAGCCAGAATCAAGAGTAGGATGCTTAACTGACCGAGCCACCCAAGTGCCCCAAAAGCCTTTGAAATCTTATATGTATTTTACACTATAGCACATTTCAATTCACATTAGCCACATTGCAAATACTCAGTAATTACATGTAATTGTGGCTACCAAATTGGACAGCACAGCACTAGAACATCTTTCTCTTTTGTCCCACGTTACTGTTGAGGATTTTTCCAGTAGAAGTTTATTTGGGGCAACTGAAGCTGTTGCTGTGTATACTCTTCTATAATTTAATGGAAAATGGAACACTTCTGAGATATAAAATAAACCATTCTTTGTCCTTAGTTTTAGCCATTTTTCCCCTTCATAATGTGATAACCAAAAACTAGTACTGCTAAAGAAATGCAGATGTTATTGAATGAGAACTTTAGAGGGCAGGTGCAGTTGATTGAGCTTGAGTGAGGCAAGCTGGAACAGAAAGAGAGGAGTTGGCGTTGGGTAGTGTAAGTAAAGACAAATCTGACTTAAAATCCTGCTGGCCTTGAGCAAGTTACTTCTCTGAACCTTTTTACTTTATTCGTATATGGACTTGGGATAAAAATACCCATCTCTTGGGTTGCTTTGAGGATTAAATAAGATGACATGTAGTAAAATAGGTCGTATGTATTCTGGTACATAGGCGCTCAGTAAATTTGTTTTGAATAAATGATTGTTGCTTACTGACATCCACCCCTCCCAAATCTCTATTTGTGAGAAAAGGAAGAGGAAGGAGGTGCGCCTAAAATGAATGTTGTAATAGGTTAAAAAAACTTAGCTAGTTTACCAAATGGACCAAGATTCATTCAGTGTTTGTCCAGAAAAAACTAGTTTCTAAGCTGTTGTGGTTAATTGAGATTTTAATTCAGGACCATTACCTGAAAGTTTCAGGAAGTAATGTTGTGAAGTAGTTCATCCTCTACATTTAAATACTAAGAAATTAATTTTGCCATTTATTTTGTTTCCATCTATTTACCCTACTAATCAGTAAACATAGCATCTATAAATGTTTCTAAGTTTCAGTCATTTAAAGAGAAAAACCTCAATTATTAAAGATACTTCTTTTTATCTTTTCCTAGATATGATACAAATGCTGTCACACGGGTTATTGCAGTTTTGGAATTTAAATGTGTTTTGCATCTGCTTTGGAAAGCTAGTCTACAGAGTCCTAGGTTAGAGATGATTGTAAACTTTTTAGTAATTGGAACTAAGGAAAACTTTTCTAAATGGAAGAAAACTGCCATTTGGTGACTAAGATTTATATTACATTGTTCCTATTCAGGCACTAACATCAATTCGTATTTTTAGATAGAATGGGGACTTTTTATGACATTAGCTGTATGCTGTGTTCTGAGTCTGTTCAAGAGGAGGCAGCTTTTAAATCGTATATTTCTCATTTGCTCTGCATTTTGAGAAATTTACTTGATTTGAAGATCTGAAACATCACTGAAATGTGGGAAAGCATGGAGAGTTCTGAATAGATGATTCGATTAGATGTGAACTCTTCAAAGCTTTATACTCAGCCAGTGTGTAGGCCACATCTGTGGTGATGTTCTTGGAAATTGGTCACATTTGAATATCCAGTTCTTTGCCAACAGCATCTGGTTGCACTTTACATTACATACTTTGAAAGTACTTTTTGAATTGCAGAAAGCAAACCATATGACACAGACTTTTCTTACCTGATTGAAAGTTGTTTACAGTTATAGTTGAACTTTAAACAAACTGAAGGCATAATTATCCAAATGCATGAATTATCCTGATACTTCAACAAGAAAGGATTCTTATAGTTAATCAACATTTAAAAATTGTTCAGACTTTTACATTATTCTAGTGACCCCTTACAGAGGTCTTATTTACTAAAAGTTCTTTCAGGTTTCAGGAATTTTAAAGATGCTGACCTGATTAGAATACACTCCACTAATGGGCAATCAAGAAATGGTGTTGATCGGGGCGCCTGGGTGGCGCAGTCGGTTAAGCATCCGACTTCAGCCAGGTCACGATCTCGCGGTCCGTGAGTTCGAGCCCCGCATCAGGCTCTGGGCTGATGGCTCAGAGCCTGGAGCCTGCTTCTGATTCTGTGTCTCCCTCTCTCTCTGCCCCTCCCCCGTTCATGCTCTGTCTCTCTCTGTCCCAAAAATAAATAAACGTTGAAAAAAAAAAATTAAAGAAATGGTGTTGATTGATGTGATTGGCATTCCTCTACCAATGTCTTATAGCTCCCACCAGCTGTTACTAGTTATAGACTTCGTATATGTTTGTCATAGCTGACTGTGAGCTTTTGATATCCAGGTATCTTATAGTAATCTAGGGTTTGACAACCTAGAGAGGATTTGTGAAATGATTTTAAGTGGCCTGGATTTAAGCTAACTTGTGAACTAAACAAAACATGTCTTTGGTTTCCTTAAGATTCCCTTCATGGCACCCCCCCACCCCACCCCGTTTTAGTTTTCCTTCTTCTTGACTTCCCAGGTGGCTAACTTGTGTCACATAATCCCTCTTGAAATGACCACTGATTACTTCACTGTTTTCACAGAGATGTTTACATCTCAAAAGTGAGATCTTCTAAGAAGACTTTTAGGGTCTTTAGTAGGATAGTAGACCAACAAGTATTAGAGCAGATTCTTTGGACTGGGCCCAGACTTGATGTAAGGATTGTAGAGCCCCACTGTTAGTATGGTACCCACTAGCTGCATGTAGCTGTTGACCACTTGAAATTTAGCTCGATTTAATTGAGGTGTTAAGTGTAAAATACATACTTAATTTCTAAGACTTAATACGAGGAAAAAAATGTAGGGGTGGCTGGGTGGCTCAGACACTTAAGCACCCGAGTCTTAATTTCAGCTCAGGTCATGATCTCAGGGTTCATGGGATACAGCCTGCATCAGGCCCAGTACCGAGGGCATGGAGCCTGCTTGGAAATCTCTCTCCCTCATTCTCTGCCCCTCCCCCTGCATGCGTGCATGTTTGTGGGCTCTCACTCTCTCAAAATAAGTAAGTAAACTTAAAAAAAACAAACAAGGGAAAGAATGTAAAATAAGTCAATTTTTAAGGTTTATGTTGAAATGATGTTTTGATATATTGTGTTGAATGAAATATATTAAAATTTCACCTATTTACTGTTCAATGTGGCTACTATAAAATTTAAAAACAGCTATGGCTTACATTATATTTATACTGGAAAATACTGTTACAAAGATAAGAGAATTTATGTTATATACTTAGGAGCTTGTAGAGGGTCAGGGAAGTGCTTCCTCAGAATGCCTTAGCTACAGCCGTTCTGTCAGACTTGGCTGAGCCACTTTGTATTACAGTGCTGTTTTGAGAGCTATCGCCTACAAGAAGCCACTAGTTCTCCTTTAACTCCCAATTTATAAGATCTGTTCTTTTAAATGTTTATGTATTCTGAGAGAGAGCGTAAGCAAGAATGGGGGGGGGGGGGAAGGGAGAGAGAGAGTGCTAGAATCCCAAGCAGGCTCCACGCTGTCAGTGCAGAGCCTGATGCGTGCTGAATCCCATGAACTCTGTGATCATGACCTGAGCTGAAATCAAGAGTCAGATGCTTAACAGACTGAGCCACCCAGGTGCCCCCAGATCTATTTTTTTTTTTTTTTGAAGTTACTCTGCCTTCTACCCCTAGTGGTTGCTAACTCCTGACCAGCTGCTTCTTGAAGACAGGTGATTTAAAAACAATTTTTTATAGCTACTGTTAATTGGGTACCTGCCATATACCAGATACTGTGCCAGGTACTTCACATAAAATCTTGAATCCTCACATCAGTTCTGCAAGATTGATAGTATAAACTAAAGAAAGAGATTCAGATACATTGTGACTTTGCCCTGGGTCAGCTAGTAAGTGGCAGAATCAAGATTTCAACCTGTTCTGTCTGCTTCTAGATCCTTTGTTATCCCTGCTATATTATGCTCTCATGTGTTTTCCATTAACTGTGTCCTTTAGCATGAAGCAGAGTGCTGTATATAAAGGAGTCTCTTGCCAAATGGTATTAGCTGATCCTTTTTTTCTTGGTGAACAACTTCAGTGCCCCCATTCTGGCCAGGCCACCCTTTTTTTCCTGCTAATACCTAGTGAGTGGCCCAAACATTAATGAAGAGACTTAAGCTTATTGACGGCCTGTTGACCAGGATACATAATCTAAAAGCCTCATGTGAAAGAACATCTCCCACCTTGAAAATCAGTCAGCAAAGAATGTTTGAGATGCCTTCAAGAAGCGATACTGAAGAGTCTCCTCTAAATGCCAGGAATATCAAATCTTAGATTTAAATAACTGGCCATATAAGGAAAGGGCTTTTTATAGCCGGAGAAGGTTGAAGTAAAATAATGGGATAGAATAAGCGTATTGAGCTGGATAAGTCTTGAATAATCCTAGGTCATCTCTTAATGGCTATGTCCTTGACATTGTTGCATTAGGAATGAGAGCATGGGGAAATAGTCCACGTGTTGGCATGTTAGTGTATAAATCAGAGTAGATGTAATCACAGTTCACTAGTGCTCTGGACGGCTGGATGCTGCCTTTACTCACTGCTGCTTTCATTCAGGCTCAAGCAAGTGGTGGTGACTTTGGGAAGATACGGAGAGTGAAGGAACAACAAAGAGGTTCAAGGAGTAAAACTAGACTGGAGGTGCCCTGCAGGGAAGTTTGGACAAGTTCAGATTCAAAGCCTTTTTATACATATATATGCATATTATATATTTATAATATTAAAAGCTATGTAAGCTGTAAAATACTATTATTTCAGGAAAGAAACTGAAATACTAGGAGGAAAATAAAATTTCTAACTACATAACATGGATTAAATTTTCCCAGCTCTACCATTACCATAACTGGATAACCTTAGGAAATTATAGGATGTGAGGTAGTCATTGTTCTACCTCTCTGGCTCTCCTTCATGATGTATTACGATCATGATGAATTTGAAAACCTGTACTGTTTGCTCATATGCTCTATACATGTTGTTACTGTTTTCTGCTGTTATATATGTCATCTGAAGCATTGCTCACCTGTAACTTCGAGAGGAAAAAGTCTGTACCCAAGAACACCCGCGTGATTAAGGGAAGTTAGAGTTAAATGGCCAATTTAAATAGGGCTAATTTGGCTCTCATCCCTAGGCTTTATCAAAGGGACAGTGGTAGCCTTGTGCGTGAATGGAACGTGGACCTAATTGCTTATTTAATTTAATCATTCATCCCTTTAACCTTTTAAAACTTGACTTTTGTAGGTCGATTATATAATGTGTGAGTGTGCAAGCACACACAGAGTTTCTCTAAAGTGAAAAGCCCTATTGAATGACTATTAAAAAAAAAAGATTTTGATATATTCATAGTAATAAACCTGGTTTGCATTTCTTTGAGGCTCACGGTCTTCAACTTCCGATCAAGTTAGAAAAGGTTGCTATAACTACCACATAGCAGTCTTTCCTAATCCAGTGTTAGATGCCAACGACTAACACAGAATAAATGTAAGCAGAATTGAAGCACAGAATTTGAAGTATTATTTGAACTGCTCAGCTGGCAAATTTAGCATAAAGAGGGTAAGTTGAATATATTCGTGTCACTATACAATTGTTTGGTTCTCAGGGAAATTCTAGAATGCGTTTTTAATTTACGTTCTATGTAAAATCCTGGGTACAGGGATGTTTTGCCAAATGCCAGCTTGAAATTTACTTGGGATCCATCCAGCTGGCAGATCAGTGGTACTAACCAGATAAGCCCATTTCTGGGGAATGGGATTTCATAGTAACACCAGTGTTCTTGAAGTATAGTTAAAAATAAGTTAATTTTTAAATTTAAAATTTGCATATGCTACATTAAAATGTATACGGTATAAACACTGTAACATATAATACAAAGGCTTCATACATTTTTATAAATAATAAAGAACAAGGACACTAACTTCATTGTATGGTACTAATTTGTTTTTTATTTCTGTTTTGAGTTCCTGGGATCATAACTTCCTCCTTCCTCTCTGTGAACAAGAAAGATCCTGAAGCACCAATGAGTAAAGCCTAATATCTTTAGGCAACTTTTCTGTATAGAATGAGCTCAAAACTAATACTCTGTTTAAGGTGAGCAGGTAGATAGGCTCAAAGACCACTTGGCACAGATGACAAGGTGTTCAAACATCATAGGAGATTAGATCTGAAAAACTACTATGGATTCTTTTTAACCTCAGAATTAACCCCATGTAAGTGTAATACATTTTCATTTTCATATTAGAAATCTCATGCCCCAAAGTAACATTTCCCACACTATGTTCTGTCATTCTAAGAGATTACCCAGGAAAAATAGTTTCAAATATGTTTGGAAAACTACTTTCTTAACCCTCTCTCTTAAAGGTTCATCATACTGCACATTAACATAGCAAAGACTGAGAAATATTGCCGGGTACTGGTTTACCTTTAAAAAACAAAACAAAACAAAACCTCAGTATATCTCAAATTAAATGTCACACAGACCAGAGAAATTAATCACTCTATGTGTTAAAATGTGTTAATATCCTGTGGAACTCTTGTTTCTTAAAACATAGCTGGGGAAGAGGTGCCTGGGTGGCTCAGTTGGTTAAGCATCTGACTTTGGTTCAGGTCACAATTTCGCGGTTCATGAGTTCTTGGAGCCCTGCTTCAGATTCTGTGTCTCCCTCTCTCTTCCCCTCCCCCTTCTCTCCCCCACCTCAAAAATAAATAAACATTAAAAAAAAACATAGGGAAAACAAAATCCTTAAGTAATGCGCTGGCAGATTTCATAATTTATTTTTGTGATTACTATTTTTTTTAACAAAAAATCACAGTTAAGTTTTATTTGGCAGTTAAAAATGTCTTGGGCTTGGGGATATAATGCTTGTGTTTATAAGTTGTTTTTTTTTTAATTCTTTTTTAAAATGTTTTTATTTTTGAGACAGAGCATGAGCAGGGGAGGAGCAGAGAGAGGGGGGAGACACAGAATCTGAAGCAGGCACTAGGCTCTGAGCGGTCAGCACAGACACGGGGCTCGAACTCCTGGACTGTGAGATCATGACCCAAGCCGAAGTCGGATGCTCAACCGACTGAGCCACCCAGGCCCCCCTATAAGTTTTGTTTTCATATCAATATTGTAAAGCAGTTTTACAGAGAAATGTTCATTTCCTTAAGAATATGTCTTTAAATTCATGTTGCCATTATCTTTTTGGGGCATTTTGATGCTTTAGTAAATGTAACTTTCCTTGTATTTAAAAATTTACATTTACTTTTGATTGGCCAGATAATTTCTCTGCAAGCTATTTTCTTTCTTTCTTTTTTTTTTTTTTTTTAAGTTTATTTATTTGAGAGAAACAGAGATGGTGCAAGTAGGGGAGGGGCAGAGAGAAAGAGGAAGAGAGAGAATCCCAAACAAGCTCCGCGCTGCCGGTGCAGAGCCCGACTCGGGGCTTGAACTCACAAAACCGTGAGATCATGACCTAAGCTGAAGCCAAGAGTTTGAATGCTTAACCTACTGAGCCACACAGACACCCCATCTACAAGCTATTTTCTAATTTAAATTATATATATTTTTAAGAGTAAAATAAAATGTAGTTGTTTTAAGTTCAACTATCAGGTAAAGAGATGTTTTAGTAGCAATTAAGCTAGTCTGTTTTCATTTGAACTGGAAGGAAAACGAAAGATTTCAATAACCTAAGATACTGCCATGTAATTAACTCTGTGAAATGAGATTTTGAGACTGTCAACTAAGACACTGGCACTCTAAGGATAAACAAATTACCTATCTATACCAAAGTCTACTGGTTATGTTCTCTAACTTGAATATACATCAAGGATTTTCTTTGCTTTCCATGAATTCCTTAAAAATGATAATCTAAATGTGTTTTAAAAAAAAAATGTTACAGCTAAATGTGGATCTTGAATCATCCCTAGGTTGGAAAATTAGAAAGTTGTGTCATATTGTGAGTAATAGAGAATACTAAATATATTCACCCTTCTAATCGTGAGCCAGTGCATAAATTCAGTTAAACCAAAAAAAGCTTAGCCAGCCATATTTCAGGTTTTGGGGCATGTAATGTATAAATGTAGTCTCTTACCAGAAAAAGTTCTTTTACCATTAACTGCCAAACCAAACCATGAGATAATATTTTATTTTCAGTTGTATTTGGAAGACCGTGTATCTGTTAGCTTTGGCTTGCCATTTGCTGAATAACTAAAAATGGCATGTTTAATGCTAAGTAGTATTTACAACTAGACCATCAAACCCCAAATGGATTTTGAGAGAGGGATTCTTTCATACTGAAATGTAACACATTTTTTTCTTTGTGTGTTATGTTAGTATAAGATCCTTACACTTACTCTCTTGGTAATTATCTCACCCAAAGGGTTTTCTTTCTTCAGTGAGACCATCCCCTTAGTGCCCCTTTGATGCTAATAACTCTTCTTGGTTGATACTCTCTTTCCACCTCCATCCCCAACCCCATCCTATCAGCATCCCTTGTTTTAAAGGAGTTACAGGTAGTAGGGAGTAGATTCATCTGAACAGTCTTTATTCTGAAGGATATTGCTTGGTGGGGATGCCTGAAGATTAGAGTGGTAACTCTCCACAAAAAAAGGAGCTTCAGCAATGAAAGTGGGATCAAAAGCTTTCAAGCCAAGTGAGACCAGCTGAATAAACAGAAACTGTACTGGTGGAGCTGTCTACGCTCCCTGCAGTGGGACTGGTGCTCCTGTTACCAGTTGTAGCCTGAATCCCTTTAGACTAAGGGTTCTCAGACTTCAGCATGCTTCAGGAAGTACCTGGAGGGCTTGTTAAACCACTGATCGTTGGGCCACACCCTATACTCTCTGAAGCAGTAGGTCTTGAGTAAGGCCCAATAATTTTCATTTCTAGCAAGTTTCCAAGGTGCTGCTGTAGCTGTAGGTTGGAGACCAATTTTGATTACCAATATTCTTTTTTTTTTAGACTATGAAATTTTTTTGAATCCTCTCTTTTTCCTTCTGTCCCCATCAAAGCCTGCCATCTTCTGTTATGGACTGTCCCAAAAACCCTCTTTCCTTTTTTTTTTTTTTTTTTTTTTTACTTAAAAATTTTTTTCTATAAACATTTTTTTAATGTTTATTTTTGAGAGCGAGAGTGTGAGCGGGTGAGGGGCAGAGAGGGAGACGGAATCTGAAGCAGGCTCCAATCTCTGAGCTGTCAGCACAAAGCCCTGTGCAGGGCTGGAACTCACAAACTGCAAGATCATGATCTGAGTCAGAGTCGGACACTTAACCAACTGACCCACCCAAAGGCCCCCAGAAGTCTTTTCTTATTAGCTCTTCCTACATGATGTAAAACTTTGCCAAGATTGAGAGGTGATTAATGGGCCAGCTTACCTGAAACATGACTGAACAAATTGCACTGGCAGGATTACACAGCACATATCCAATTAATATACGTACCAATTAAAATATATGTATACTTGTACAGTAGTTTGTAAATGGTTATCCATAATTAGTAGTTAACTGCAAATTTAAGTACTCATTCCATTGTAGTATAAAGTAGATATTGGCTTTATAGCAAAGATTATATCATGGAGACATTTACATACCATGTTAAAGAATTTAGACTTTATTCTTTGGTAATGGGGAACCACTGACGGATTTATAGAGGTGGAGTGATGTGGTCAGATTTGTTTTAAAACTCATTCTGGCAGCAGTACTGAAAGTAGATGGAGAGGAGTTGAAGGCAAAAGGATCATTATAGTATTCCATGAGAGAGAGAACAAGTGCCTAAAGTAAATCAGTCTCTTAGGGATGGAGAGGAAGAGACTTCAACTTGTGGTTGGAGAGGAAGGTCATATTGAAGAAACTCCGAGGTTTTTGGCATTGAGAAAGAAAACTGGGACGAAGATTTCTTCCTTCTCCTTCCCCCTCGAGTGTGTGGGCAAAAGGAGTTTGATTTTTTCAACAGGTAAACGTGGAGAGGCTTGCACAGCCATAAAGCAGTAAGAAATATAAAGTGAGAAGTTGGACATACAGATCTGGAGCACAACCAAGAAGTTTGGGCTAGAAATGCAGATTTATGAATTATGAGCTGAGAAATGATAGTTGAACTTGTGGGAGGTAGATGAGGTTGTGCAAGGTGAATGTACAGAGTGAGAGAGGTATTCCAAGGATGGAACTTTATCAAATACCATTCTAATCCCAGCACTGCTTGAGGTTACATTGATTAAAGTTCTAGGACTCCTGTGTGACTCAACAAATCACTTAATCTCTGAACCTAAGTTTCTTCATCTGTAAATGAGGGGGTGGTTCAAATCAGCAAATCTCAATTTTTTTTTTTCTGTTGCATTACATGTAACATAGGGAGTTCACATACACAATACATTTCCATGGATGTGCTCTGAATTATGAGCAGTTTCATTGCTCTGTCTCTGTCATGCAAGAAATGCAAGTAAATGGGAGTTATGTTAATATAAAGGTAACTTTGGGTCTATTCCATTATATATTTCAAAAAGCAAGCATTTCACAAACATGGGTACTTAATCTACCAAATTACTTGTTATAGATCCCTCACAGCTAATAGGCATGTACCTATGAAACCAGACTTAAAGCCTCCAATCTGGTTAGATCACTTCCTAAACTCTTTTTGGAATCACGGGCCACTTTGAGAATCTGATGAAAGCTATGGACTCTCCCCCAAAAAGTGCACATTTAAGTTTTTGTTTTTATTTGAGAGAGCCTAAATTAACTTTTCTGAAGTTTATCCTTGTAATTTCTTGGGATTCACAGACCCTGTGTTGAATTCCTGATCTAAAAAAAAAAAATCTCCTTGAAGATTTTATGACTTTATGTGTTTGCAGAAAGAGGCCTCATTCTTTGGAAATATATTTTGTATTTTGTGAGTAGATAATTGTAGGTGAGGAATTCTATAGTGGTTTATAAGTGGTGGTGTTTTGTTAAGGCCTTACTATTTATTTATATCAGAGCTTGCCATAATTAGGAAACAGTTTCCCATTCTGTGGTCAGACACACTAACAAGAAAAATAAGTTGACTAAAAACACAACTATATTAAATAATAGTCATTTTATTTATTTATTTTTTTAACATTTATTTATTTTTGAGACAGAGAGAGACAGAGCATGAACAGGGTAGGGTCAGAGAGAGAGGGAGACACAGAATCTGAAACAAGCTCCAGGCTCTGAGCTGTCAGCACGGAGCCCGACGCGGGGCTCGAACTCATGGACCGCGAGATCATGACCTGAGCTGAAGTTGGACGCCAAACCGACTGAGCCACCCAGGCACCCCAATAATAGTCATTTTAAACTAACATTCTATATTCTTGGGAAGGAGGCAGAGAGGGCAGTGGTGGTAAGGCAAGCCAGAAGGTGACAAAAGTACAGGCATTCAGGAGGTATGATGAGTGCAAAAGTGTTTTTGTTTGTTCATCGCAGTGTGTTTGTGAAAGTCTGTCTTGCCCAAGTGACTTGGAAGTGTTGAGTGAAGTTAGGTGAGCTGAGAAATAATCCTATAAACCTTTTTACAAAAAAACTTCATGCTTTAGAAAGAGAAAAAATAGAGGTGCCTGGGTGGCTCGCTCAGTCGGTTGAGCATCCGACTTCGGCTCAGGTCATGATCTCACGGTTCATGAGTTTGAGCCCCACGTCAGGCTCTGTGCTGACAGCTCAGAGCCTGGAGCCTGCTTTGGATTCTGTGTCTCCCTCTCTCTCTCTGCTCCTCCCCAGCTTGCACTCTCTCTCTCTCTCTGTCTTTCTCAAAAAATAAATGAAATAAATTTTTTAAAAAAGAGAAAAAATAATTCCTTTCAATTAAAATAATTGTATTTTTAAAATCAGGAAATACTCTAGAATAACATGAAATGTGGATTGTAATTTAGAATTAGGACACTAATATATTAATAATAATCTGATAACTGAATTTGTTCTGGTATTTTTTTCCATCAATTTTTTTCACTTCTTAGACGCAAAGCCAAATCTAATTCTCCTGATAATTACCAATAAGTACTACTACAACACTTTCCCTCATCCAATTATTTCATAAGAAAGCTTCCACTAATGATGAAATAATTTCATTTTGTTCTTTGCCTAAAATTAAATGCACACTAGAAATTTTAAATTAATGTTCTGAACTAGTTAAAATTTGGAGAAAAAAGTAGAATGCATATTATACTTCAGGGATTCAGTTGGTCGCCTTTTATTTTATTTTTCATGAATTGTCATGTATTTCAGCTTTTTGGCAAATTGCACCCTTTGGGCCAGTAATGATTAATCTTGGTTCAGTGGTCAAGAATGTTGATTTACAAAACTTGTTTCCAGGCTGTGGAATAGCCTGGGGGAAGACTTAGTAATTTTGTTTGCCTTTGAATTGTGTGCTGGAGACTTTAGTCTGTATGGTTGTTGGGCCAGCCCACTTTTCTTTGCTTGGACTGGTTGCTCTCTACAGGTAGATTTCTCTTCCTGCTCTTCTCCCTTTTCTGTTTTGTAGTACTTGTAACTTTACTTGGGGCAGTTTTAGCCTTTAAATCCAGATGAGCTGTTTCTGAAATAATTTTATGCATTGAAAAATAGGATAAATATATCCTCAAACTTTTTTGTTACTTTAAAATCATGTAATAGGAACTTTCAAATTTGCACGTGTATATTTTTGAGAAAATGAGTATTTATTTTTAGCTATATGTAAGTTAGTTTTTAGAGAAAGTTGTAACATTATCATGTAGAGAAATTGATCCCCTCCCAGTTTTTTCTAACAACCCTATTTATTTTTTGAGTATAGCTAGTCTTTTCGTGTGACTTTACTGTGTTGTTGCATTTGAATGTTTCTAGATATTTCACTCGCCCATTTGCTGTTATTCCACTTTATGGTTAAATTGCCCACTCTTTTTTATTTTTATATTGCAACTGAGGCTGAATAGCTCAGGAAGAATGATATGGTAAAAAGAACATATCTTTCTTTGAGGGGGCCATAGTTTTTCACCAAATAAGTTCTCCCAAGAGTTGATTGGGAAGTTTAAAAAGCTACATTAATCCTTTGAATCTAAGATGCTATTTTCAAATTATTATATAGGAATTCTAAATTCTTTGTTCAATAAATATTTTAATTCTTGCTGGTACTAAACAGGATAGAGTATACAAAGATAAATCAGAAATAGATCCTTTCCTCAAGGAATGTTGAGTCACTCGGGGGAAGATAGGCTGTGTACTTAAATAACTGCAGTATAAAGTACTAAGTGGTAAGAAGGCACAGTTCAGGGGCTGTGGTAGCTTAAAGGAAGGACTGATTATTTTTGGTTTGGGGAGAATGAGAGAATTAGGGAATTTATTCTTATAAGTCTTTTATGATAACATCTGCTAAACACTTAGAAGGAAAAGGAACCCTTTTTTTTTTTTTTTAATTTCTTTATTTTTGAGAGAGAATCCCAAGCAGGTTCTGCCCTGTCAGCGCAGAGCCCAGTGCAGGATTCAAACTCACTAACCACGAGATCATGACCTGAGCCGAAACCAAGAATCAGATGCTTAACTGACTGAGCCACCCAGGCGCCCCAGAAAAGGAAACTTATGGCTATATAAATTAATTCTATAGTTTGTGTATATCCTATGGTAAACCTTATGTGAGACTTTATGGTTTTGTGTTCTTATATCTTCTGGCCTATTAGCCCATTGGCTCCTTGACAGTAAGAGTCGTATATTTTGTCTATGTATTTACAAAACTTCATACTTGATAGATGTTTATTACATGATATTTGAGAGAAAGAGCCAGTAAGGAACACAGAAATTTCCACACTGAATCAGACAAGTATTTCATACAGTTTTGTGCTCTAGTCCAACAAAGATGCTGCCCTCTGTAACATGAGCTTCAAAACATTAAATATATTCATAGAACATCCCTAACTGATAAGTAACACCAATGAAATTTTTATTTCAGAGATAGTGATACTATGGAGAGGGGAACAAATACACTCCTTCACAATAAAATTGTAAACTACAGAAGTAATAATACCAAAGAACAGTTAAACAGTGAAGTCTTCAGATTCTTCCCATGAAATTAAAAAATAATGCCCTCTTAATTAAAACTGGAAAACTATTGTGATTTATACTTTGGAACTGGATAACTTTACTTATCAGATGCTATTTCTAAAAACGCTTTACTTATAGTATTCAGTGTGTGTGTGTGTGTGTGTGTGTGTGTGTGTGTGTGTGTGTAGTAGATATGCATAGTCATGCCTCAAAATAGATTGCTATGTGTATTTGGCAAGGATTGGATGTTGACTGCAGCCTTACTAGTGGAAGCTTACTATAAAGCACTCTCTGGCCTTATGAACAGCACAGGGAGATAGCTGATTGCTTTCCTTGAGTACTTTTTCCCACACACAGAGTTTGAAATACTGTGCTGATGCTGATACTTCCACCAGGACTTTGTTCCTGGTGAAAGTATAGATTGTTACAGGGTCCTTTATTGCTACTTAGCATTTTTGAGTTATTACTTATATCAATAATTTGTAAAAGTTTTATCTATATAATTCTACGGGGGGATCAAAAGCTTTGAAGAACATGAACTCCCATCTAAAGTGAAGATTTTATGTATAGGTTAATTGGAAAGCAGTGGTCATGAGTATGGGATTCATATTCAGCTATTTACTGTTTACTGTTGTGACTTTGGGGAAGTTGCTAAACCTTTCTAGGCTTTGTTTTCCTCATCTACAAGATGGAGATAAGTTACCCCTTTAAATTAGTGGTGAACATAAAATATATATGTAAATCATTTAGCATGGTGCCTTGAACATAATAAGAGCTTCAAAAATATTAAGCATTATAAAATACTGGTTTGAAAATATTTGGTTTGAAATTGAAAAAGAGTAAAACCTCAAATACTGTCATAGTCCACGATAATTTGTCTCTTTTTTGGTTTCTTTTATGGAGTTTATATTTAAGCAGTGCTGAGATCTAGTGTGATTCTGAAGTAATGTGATTCTGAAGTAATGTCTAATATAAACCATGAGATTTGACTGTAGGTCACAGATATTAACTGTTGAGATGAAGAATTTGTTATCCTAAAGACACTGGAAGGGAATTTTCACCAGATTACTTGGTGATATATGTTTTGTCATGCTTTCCTAGTGTGACAGAATAATAAGGATAGCTAGTTCAAATTAGCTAAATATGTTATTCATTATTCTTTAATATTAACTTTTAGGGCAGTTTTAAGAGTCTTCCTATGGATAGATTGTTTATATGTTTAAAACTCACATGGACAATTTACAATCTACTTACAAAGTAGATTTGCCAAATTAACACTTAGCAGCCTTGTGCGTAATATTGGGCTTAGACAGTTTTGTGTAATGTAGTTGAAGGACTTGGATTCTATTACATGACCTTGGGCAACTCACTTGGCTAACATAGCCTCAAGTTTGTCATCTATAAATGCACACTGTAACACAGAATTACTACTTACAGTTGTCGTGTCCAGTGATTTCTAGTGGTTCTTAAGCAGAGAGATACATTAGAATTGGAGTACATTTTACAAGTTTGTGTATCTGGGTCTTATTCCAGGTCTGCTAAGTCAGAATCTCTGTAGGTTGAGCCTAGACAGTTTTTATGTGGGCCAATGGTTAAGAACCATTTTATAAATGAAAATTTTTACAAACCCTATCTTATAATATTTATTCTTCTTTGAATCTTAAATTGGTATCTTGGGGCCAATGGAGAGAAACCCTTGTTACACGACTTATTGTTGATCTTTGGGGGAAAATAAGAAAAGACAACCATAGGAAAAAGACTGAGTTGCAGAGCAAAAAGTGAGTGAGATAGTTTCTTAGAAACCGGGGTGAAAAAACAATCTAAATTCTGGTGACTTATCACCGAAAAAATAGTTTTGTGTGCATCCTCAAAGAACATTTTGTGAGTATCTTGGGTGGTAAAGTAAAACTGAGTATGTTGTAAAATTATATATAAGGGGTGCCTGGGTGGATCAGTCAGTTGAGTGTGTATATATATATATATATATATATATATATATATATATATATACATACATACATACATACATATATATATATATGGCTCAGGTCATGATCACGCAGTTCATGGATTCCAGCCTCGTGTTGGGCTCTGGGCTGACAGCTCAGAGCCTGGAGCCTGCCTTGGATTCTGTGTCTCTTCGTCTCTCTGCCCCTCCCCTGCTCATGTTCTGTCTCTCTCAAAAATAAACATTGAAAAAAAATTTTTAAAGGGGCACCTGGGTGTCTCAGTCACTTAAGCATTTAACTTTGGCTCAGGTCATGATCTCATGGTTTGTGGGTTCGAGCCCTGCTTTGGGCTCTGGGCTGACAGCTCAGAGCCTGGAGTCTGCTTCAGATTCTGTGTCTCCGTCTCTCTGCCCCTCCCCCGCTGTGCACACGTGTGCGCGCTCGCTCGCTCTCTCTCTCAAATAAATATTAAAAAATTTTTTTTAATTTTTAAATAAAAAAGTTATAGTTAATGAACAAGAACCACCACCCATTTGAAACTAACATTTTACAAAAAGATTTACCTAAGTATGATATTTATAAACTTATTAAAATACGTACTTAAGAATGATATGAAATATATGGTCTCAAGCTGTATTGCTTGCAAAAATATCTCTGGATGGCATGGAAAATGAACCCTTTCCTAGATCAACAGGAGTGTAAGTTGCTATATCCACTTTGGATAGCAATTTGGCACTATCAAAATGAATATTGCCACAGAGGTTAACCCTCGCACATATGGTCCGCTTTTGACAGGGGTGCCGATACTATTTTATGAGGAAAGGACAGTCTTTTTCAACAAATGGTACTAGGAAAACTGGATATCCGCAAGCAGAAGAATGAAGTAAACCCTTATACCATACAGTACCTCTAACCCCCACCCCTTATTTGCAGTTTTGCTTTCTGCAGTTTTAGTGACCTGCAGTCAACCATAGTCCAGAAGCAAATGGTTCTCCCAGCGTGTGGTCAGAAGGTCAGCGGTAGTGTAACACTGTGTCTCATTGCCCATGTCATTCACTTCATTTCCTCATATCACGTAGGCATTTTATCATCTCACATCATCACGAGAAGAGTAAGTATAGTAGAAGAACATACTTTTGAAAGAGAGACCACATTCACGTAACGTTTATTGCAGTATATTATAATTGTTCCCTTTTATAGTAAATTGTTACTCTTGCTGTGCCTAATTTAAAATTAAACTTTATCATACGTATACGAAAAAGCATAGTATATATAAGGTTCAGCACTATCTGAAGTTTCAGGCATCCACTGGAATATTTCCCCCCCACAGATAAGGGGGGACTACTGTATACAAAAATTAACTCAAAATGAACCAAAGACCTAAACTGAGAGCTAAAACTGTAACACTCCTCAAAGAAGACATAGGAGGAAATCTTCATGATAGTGGATTTGGCATTGATTTCTTGGAGATGACACCAAAATCACAGGCAACAGGAGACAAAATAGATACATTGGACTTTATAAGAATTAAGAATTTTTGTACATCACAGAACACTTTATCAAGAGTGAAACATTTGCAGAATGGGGGAAAATATTTGCAAGTTGTATATCTGATAAGTAATTATTATCCAGAACATATGAAGAACAACTCAACAAGACAACCCAATTCAAAAACGGATAAAAAAGGAACTTGAGTAGACATACGCAAATGGCCAATAAACACATGAAAAAATCCTCAACATCACTAATTATTAGGGAAATGCACATCAAAACCATGAGATACCACTTCATGCCCATGAAGATGGCTGTTATCAAAAATGATAAAGAACAGTTGTTGGCAAGGATGTGGAAAAATTGGAAATTGCTGGTGAGAGTGTAAAATGGCAGTATTGTCAAAAACAGTTTGTCAGTTCCTCAGAAACTTAAACTAGAATTAGCATATGTGGAGAACAAACAGAGGGTTGCGGGAGGGGTTGTGGGAGGGGGGTGGGCTAAACGGGTAAGGGGCATTAAGGAATCCACTCCTGAAATCATTGGTGCACTTACATGCTAACTAATTTGGATGTAAATTTTTTAAAAAATTAAAAGAATTACCATATGATCCAGCAATTCTACTTCTAGGTATATACCCTAAAGAATTGAAAGCAGGGATGCAAACAGATACTTGTACACCAGTATCCATAGCAGCATTATTCCTAGTGGCCAAAGGATGGAAGCAACTCAATGTGTGTTGACAGGTAAATGGGTAAACAAAATGGGATGTATACATACAATGGAATATAACCCATCCTTTAAAAGGAATGAAATTCCTGGGGGCCTGGGGGGCTCAATTGGTTGAGCGTACAAATCTTAATTTCAGCTCAGGTCATGATCTCATGGGTCATGGGATCAAGCCCCACATTGAGCTCTGTGCTGAAAGCACAGAGCCTGCTTGGGATTCTTTTTCTCCTCTCTTTGCCCCTCCCCTGCTTGTGCGTGCACGCATGTGCACTCTCTCTTAAAATGCTCAAAAGGAATGGAATTTTAATACATGCTACAACATGGATAAACCTTGAAAACAATAATGCTTAGAGAAGCCAGATACAAAAGGGCAAATATTATATGATTCTACTATATAAAGTATCTAGAATAGGCAAGTTCATAGTGGCAGAGTATAATAGAAATTTCCAGGGTCTGGGGGAAGCAGGGAAGGGAGTTATTAATGGGCATAGTTTCTGTTTAGGATGATGAAAAGGTTCTGGAAATAGGTAGTAATGGTTGCACGTGGTTGTGCATTCAGCATTGTGAATATGTAATGCCACTGAATTAAACAGTGAAATGGTTAAAAAGGGTGAATTTTATGCATATTTTATCACACTAAAAACTATTTTGTATAATCTTTCACCTAGCAATCCCACTTCTGGAGATTTATCTTAGAGTCAGAGTAACAAATATGTACAAAGAAGTATATTTAAAGATAATCAATGCAGCATTAGGAAAGAAAAAAGTAGGTAAAATAAGAAAACCTATTATGGTGGAATTTAAAAATGATATCCATAAAATGGAATACTGTGCAACCATTTAAAAATAGGTAGATCTCTACATTCTGAAACAGAATGGACTCTACGATGTGCCATAAAGTGGAACAAAGCAAGATGTAGAGAGCATGCGTTCTATAACTGTTATAAAAACGGGTAAAGAGATCAATGGAAAGAATCACAACAAAGTGACAAAAGTAGTTTCTTCTAGAAAGGGGCTCAAGGTTGGAAGGATAACTGCAGTGTGTAGACTCCATTATACAATTTGACTTTTTTGGTACCATAAAATATTTCTCCACATGGAGGTATTACTTATGAGTAAATTGAAAAAAAAATGTTTGAAATACACTAACAGTGAGTTTTTATACAGATCTTTTACATGACCTCTCTATCAGCCTGGAGAAGGAGTAAGAGCTAAGGCCATCTCCCTCTTAAGAAAAACACGAAAGAATCGCTGCTCATAGAATATCTGCTTCATTCGAATCGTCTGTGGTACCAAATGTGTAGAGTAAAACATTAGTTCCCTTGCGCAGGTTAAAGTGCAGGCTCCTTCTCTACATAAGTATACCACAGCTATTTTGACAATAGCTTATTTTAAAAATCAGTGAATAGTTTTCATTTTTAGCTTAAAAACATTTCAGAGGTTATATGTGTATTTGATAATAAAGAACGTGACAGTGATTCAAATGAAAGGAACCATATTAGGGTCCTCCAGAGAAAGAACCAATAGGATTATTTATCTACCAAAAGAGACTTTGGCTCATGTGTGATTATGGAGGCTGGGAAGTCCCAGGATCTTTGGTCAGCAAGCCAGAGACCCAGGAAAGCTGGTGGTATAATTCAGTCCAAGTCTGAAGTCACTGAGAACCAGGGGAGCCAATGATGTAAAACCCAGACCAAGGGCAGGTGATGATGAAATGTTCCAGCTCAAAGAGGCAGAAAAAAATGAATTCCTTCTTCCTCTACCTTTTGTTCTGTGCAGGCCTTCAGAAGATTGGATGATGCTCATCCACACTGGAGAGGGCAGTCTACTAAATCCACCAGCTCAAGGGCTGATCTCCTTCGGAGACATCTTTACAGACACACCCAGAAGTAACGTTTAACCTGGGCATTCTGTGGCCAGCCAAGTTGATACATAAAATTAATAGAGGCCCTATAGGGCCCTTTAAAGAGCTACGGTTGCTGGAGAAGTGGGAGTAGGAAAGAGGAATTTCCTTAGAGCTTCAAGAAATCATTGTTCAAATACAACACAGCGACAGCCGTATTGTAAGAAAGTATAGCATATTCTTTTCAGTTAACAAATAATAATGAGAGCAATTTTCTGAGGTGGGCAAAATACTTGTTTTAGAAAATGAAAAAAGCACATAGGGAATAACTGCAAGCATAATAGGAAAGATAGAGCTTTTGACTTTTGCTAGTGAGCAGCTATAACGTCCCAGCAGTACAGTAAATACAACCCATATGGCTGAGAGAATAAGATGATAACAGAAGGGGGAAGAATCAACTCAACAGTTTACCATACCATGGTGATTGTTCTACATTTTCACGTTTAGTTCAGTGATGATAAAAAGGATGCTCTTAGATTTACTTTTAAGTAGGTGAATTTAAATAATGCCATTTTCTGCTTGAGTTTAATACAACTTTTTAGTGGAAAATGATAATGGGATATGATACAACTTTTCACTTTTTAATAAGTATTTCCTAATATATCATCAGTTGTCCATGTGGATTCTTCTTTTTTTAAGTTTACTTATTTTGAGAGAGCGGGGGGGGGGGGGGGGGGGAGAGAGAGAGAATATCCCAAGCAGGCTTCATGCTGTCAGCACAGAGCCCAACACAGGGCTTGAACTCATGAACCATGATATCATGACCTGAGCTGAAATCAAGAGTTGGACGTCTAACCAAGCCACCCTGATGCCTATTCCTTGTGGATTCTTTAAGGTCACTCAAACAAACAAAAAAAAACCACTCAGTAATTAAATTAGTCTAATCTTGCTATGAAGTTAATAGAACCCCTGATTCCTTTTCCTTGAGCTTTAATGTTTTCACTGAGTATAGAAATAAGAGTGGATGAGATTCCCCTGGAATAGAAATTGTAAATGAAGCATTAATTCTAATTTATACACTGGTAAGGAGACTGTTAAGTTTAAATTTCATTGAAGGCAATTTGTCAATATAAGAGACTAAATGTGCTTACCCCTGACCCATCAATTACATTTCTAGGAATTTACCTTACATTTTACTTCCAAAGAGTAATGTGCGTATGTATATGCATATATATATGGATAACTCATATGAATAAGGATATCCATTATTGAAGAATGGGTTATGATTTTAAAAACTGAAAATGGGGGATGACTGTGGCATAATCATACACTGCAACCATTGAAGAATGACATCATTCTGTGTATTACAGACTTAGAATAAAATGTCCACCATATAATTAGTTTAAAAACTAAGGTGTAGGACAGAAAATGTAATACAAGGAGTTATTTTTAACTGTGAACAAGAATGTTTGTTTATAGATGCCAAGAAAATGTATGAAAGAATGCCCGATAAGCTGATTTAATATTTACTTCTGGAGAGTGATGTGTAAATATGAATGTTTATTACCTCTATAATTTTCAGAAATTAAGAATGTAGCATAAAGATTAAAAGCTGTAACTCTTAGCCACAAAATATTTTAGTACTGTATTGTCAGATAATGCTAATATTTGTGTGTAGTGGAAGGAGCACTGGGTTTAGAGTTAGAAGTAATAGATGTGTATTCCAGAACTACCACCCAACTAACTCAAGACCTTGGAAGAAAGCTGATCTTTGAGGGCCCAGTTTCCTTGTTCTTAAATCCACATAAAGTATTTAGCATCTAGTGAGTACCCAGTAATATTAACTGTTGTTACAGTGCTGCTGAAATCTTCCTTGACTGACATAAACTGGAAAAAAAATGCTGCAAGGACAAAAACCAGGAATAGGCTATGGTGATAAAACAGCCAAGGAGATGTAATAACAATATTTGACTAAACTGCTGAACTTCTTGCCCATGTGTTCAGAATTGTTTTGGCATGACGTGGATATAGAAAAGAGTGGTAAATCCATTCTTTTCATAGACCACTCTGCTGCTTATCACTATTATCCTTAATTGTAGAAATACTACATGTGTTACTTCTTGAACATTAATTTATCTTTTTTTTAAATTTTTTTTTTCCAACGTTTTTATTTATTTTTGGGACAGAGAGAGACAGAGCATGAACGGGGGAGGGGCAGAGAGAGAGGGAGACACAGAATCGGAAACAGGCTCCAGGCTCCGAGCCATCAGCCCAGAGCCTGACGCAGGGCTTGAACTCACGGACCGCAAGATCGTGACCTGGCTGAAGTCGGACGCTTAACCGACTGCGCCACCCAGGCGCCCCGAACATTAATTTAAAATATGCATATTTGGGGCTAAGTGCTGAGTACAGTGTTCTGTATTTGGCAGAGACATCAGAAATCTGGGTTGCCACTAAGAGTCCATTGACAGATGAATGGAGAGGCAAACTGTGGTGTATACATAGAATGGAATATTCATCAGCCTTAAAAAGGAAGGAAATTCTGACATCTACAACAAAAATGAAACTTGGGAACATGCTTGGTGAAATAAACCAGTCACAAAAAGACAAATACTATATGATTTCACATAATACGATATACTCCAAGTAGTCAGAATTGTAGAGACAGAAAGTAGAATGGTGGTTGCCAGAGGCTGGGGCAGGGAAAATGAGAAGTTGACTGTTTAACAGGTGTCGAGTTTCAGTTTTACAAGATGAAAAGAGCTGTGGAGATGGGTGGTGGTGATGGTTGCACAGCATTATGGATGCGTTTAATACCAGTGAACTGTACACGTAAAATTGGTTAAGATGGTAAATTTTATGTTACACGCACTTACAATAAAAACTGAAAAAAGGGGTTGCCAAATTTCACAATATAAGTTACTGGACAGATAGTATTATCTAAGGTCCCAAGTCTTTATAAATATTTACAATATTAAGAATTTACTGTTTTTTCCATGACTTTTCAATTGTAAGCCTAAGGAAAGCCACAATTAAGAAAACCAAGAAGCTTGGGGTGCCTGGTGGTTCAGCTGGTTAAGTGTCTGACTTCAATCCCGGCTCAGGTCATGATCTTGCAGTTTGTGAGTTCGAGCCCCGCATCAGGCTCTGCACTGATGACACAGAGCCTGCTTGGGATTCTGTCTCTCCTTCTCTTTGCCCCTCCCTCACTTGTGCTCGCTCTCTCAAAATAAACTTTAAAAAGAAAAGAAAAACCAAGGAGCTAAAAGTTTAAGTATGGCAACTCACCTGCCTAAGAATAAAGAGGCAGATGTCAGAAGACTTGGATTCCAGGCCTAATTCTCCCATTTACTGACTCTGTGTTCTTGATGGATTTTAGTCTGTGCAATGGAGGTACAATTTTACAGAGTTGTCTTGAGCATAAAATGAAACAATAGATTTAAGAATGTATTGTAGCCTAGAAGGCATTCTGCACACAGAAGGAGCTATGTAATCGTTTTGTAATCTAGACTGTCTCTGCATAGTGTGTTTTATTAGATGACATAAAAACCCATCGTGCCAATTTTCTTAATGGAACGAGGCTATAATGGTAAAATGGACACTTACTGTAAATCCATACTAACCACTGTGAAAGCTTGAGGCCTAACTGAACATGCAAACTAATATAATGCTTGTGGTAGCGTATGACTTTATGACCTGAAGACTGTCAAATTGCAAACAGATTCTTAAAAGTCTATAAAGACAGTAACCCCCCCCCCCCCAAAAATCGCATCACAGTTCCAGGTGTCCTTAATGAGATGACTAACTGCATAACTGTCATCACAGCAACATGCGGAAGAATGAAACTGGACCACTTTCTTACCCCATTCACAAAAATAAACTCAAAATGGATGAAGGACCTGAATGAGAGAGAGGAAACCATCAAAACCCTAGAGGAGAAAGCAGGAAAAAACCTCTCTGACCTCAGCTGCAGCAATTTCTTACTCCAAAGATGTCTTACTCAACACATCTCCAAAGGCAAGGGAATTAAAAGCAAAAATGAACTTTTGGGACCTCATCAAGGTAAAAAGCTTTTGCACAGCAAAGGAAACAATCAACAAAATTAACAGGCAACCAACAGAATGGGAAAAGATACTTGCAAATGACATATCGGACAAAGAGCTAGTATCCAAAATCTATAAAGAACTCACCAAACTCCACACCCGAGAAACAATCTGGTGAAGAAATGGGCAGAGGACATGAATAGACACTTCTCTAAAGAAGACATCCAGATGGCCAAGAGGCACATGAAAAGATGCTCAGCGTCACTCCTCATCAGGGAAATACAAATCAAGACCACACTGAGATACCACCTCACACCAGTCAGAGTGGCTAAAATGAACAAATCAGGAGACTATAGATGCTGGAGAGGATGTGGAGAAACGGGAACTCTCTTATACTGTTGGGACTACAAACTGGTGCAGCCACTCTGGAAAACAGTGTGGAGGTTCCCTAAAAAAATTAAAAATAGTTCTATCCTATGACCTAAAAATAGCATTGCTAGGAATTTACCCAAGGGATACAGGAGTGCTGATGCATAGGGGCACTTGTACCCCAATGTTTATAGCAGCACTTTCAACAATAGCCAAATTATGGAAAGAACCTAAATGTCCATCAAATGACGAATGGATAAAGAAGATGTGGTTTATATATACAATGGAATACTACTTGGCAATGAGAAAGAATGAAATCTGGCCATTGGTAGCAACGTGGATGGAACTGGAGGGTATTATGCCAAGTGAAATAAGTCAAGCAGAGAAAGACAGATACCATATGTTTGCACTCATATGTGGATTCTGAGAAACCGAACAGAAGACCATGGGGGAGGGGGAGGGGGAAAAAAAAGAGGGAAGGAGGCAAACCATAAGAAACTCTTAAATACCGAGAACAAACTGAAGGTTGATGGGGGGTGGGGGACAGGGGAAAATGGGTGATGGGCATTGAGGAGGGCACCTGTTGGGATGAGTACTGGGTGTTGTATGGAAACCAATTTGACAATAAATTATATTAAAAAAATAAATGTCACCATCCCTCAGTTCCAAGGTTTAGGGTTGGAAGGGAAGCCTTAATCCTTGAGCCAACATAATTCAAAGAGTTTTGTTTTTTTTTTTTAATTTGTTGTCAAATTGGCTAACATACAGTGTGTAAAGTGTCCTCTTGGTTTTTGGGGTAGCTTCTCCTGGTTCATCACTTACATACAGCACCTAATGCTCATTCTAACAAGTACTTGCCCTCAAAAAGAGTTCTGATGAACCTCAAATGTATATAATATTTAGTTCCATTAATAAATTGTACATCAGAGTTACTTTCATTTTGCATTTGTAAATTTTCTGTTTCTTGATTGAGTGGTATGCTTTCTTTTTCAAAAATTTTTTAAATGTTTATTTATTTTGAGAGAGAGTGAACATGTGCGTGCAAGCAAGGGGAGGGGCAGAGAGAGAGATGGAGACAGAATCTGAAGCAGGCTCCAGGCTCTGAGCTGTCAGCATTGAGCCTAAACTTACTAGCTGTGAGATCATGACCTGAGCCAAAGTTGAATGCTTAACCGATTGAGCCACCCAAGGTGCCCTTGAATTGTATTTTTTCTAAACAGTTGGTTCTTTAATGATCAATTTCAGGCCTGAACAGCATTATTTATAAAAAGCAGGAAAGTGTGAGTGAGAACTAGTAAGAATTTAAAAAATAGTCTTTTATCTCCATTTATATTGAGAATTAAAATTATTTTGAAGATGACAGTCTAGCTTGAGGGTTTTTCCCTCCATCATAAGCAACAGTAGACATAATTTTTAGAAGTAGAATCCTTTTCCTTATGTTTTGGGAAGAAATGAATTTTTTTGCAAAGTAATTCTAGAATTTGGAATACAAAGTGAGATTAACTTTGTAGAGTGTTTAATTTGCTTTGATCAAGAGTTAACAAAGGGAAATGGAAATGTTTGAATCAGATTTTTTTGTCTCGTCAACACTGAATAGACTCACAGAAATACCAAATGTGAAACCACTGCCATAAATGTAATCCAAGGTCTTTATCCCCCACCTCTACCAAGTGAAACTTGATGAAGTTACTTTTTATAATGTGAGGGCCTTCCTCAGAAATGCCCTCACCATGCATCTAGAGCAAATGGAGCACCTTTCTTTTGATTGGTGGTCTTCAGCCTCCAAAGGGACTATTTGGACAGTGACTAACCTAGTGGGAAGATGGAATATAATCAGATTATTTTTGGTTCTTTCCAGACCCATGTCTTTATTAGAAAGTTGTTTGGATTCCTGTAGTCAGTGTTACAAGGAAACACTAGGTTATTAACAGTTTCCAATGATTTCCTCAAGAGTTCCTTTGGTTGTAAAGTCTTTTGATGCCTTTTGTTGATAAGAGGTGGGTGCGGTTAGTGACCGTGACACAGATTCTTAAGAAATTTGTGATACTTTTCTTCCCTCACACCCCCAATTCTCCCCTTCCTGACCCCATTCCACCTCACCCTTCTTAAATTGGATATTATGTGACAACTGACTTTTCTCCATGTTGAATATATTATACTGTTGCTGTGTATCAAAAATAATTGCCAGTAATTTTCCCTGATAATTGTTCTGGAAAATTCCCCTTCCTTTGAAAAGATGCAGGAAAGCATTTTTACTTAACCAAGAGGTATTTTTGTTTTTCACCACCAAATCTTTTATCATGGTATTCATAGATTAGAGACATGTATTAAACTTGGAAGGTATTTTTTGTAACGTGTTGAACTGTATATATCAACATTACATGTTAAAAGACATTAAATATATTGTTTGCTAACAAGCAGCACACTATAATGAATGGTTCTACCTTCTTAGAAATGGGGATTTTGTGTTTTCTGTTTGTGTATATTGTTAGCTTTTACATTATGCTATTTTCTAACATACTTTTACCATGCATATTCTTGGGATGTACTGATGGGCCATGCTTAAAGCCTTTAGAATATTCACATAGAAAAGAGGTATGCTAAAAACTGAGTATCGTGGATAACACAATACATACTGTAAATATTGAGAAATACTGTGATTCATCTGTGAGATGAAAACAACCGGGAAGGGAGGGACCAGTGACATACCTGTGCTGGTCCAGAATGGGAACGCTGTAGAGTTTTGAACATTAACTTTTAATCTTTAATGATATATTTAAGTGCAGGGAATGACCTTCTGTGGGGAAAAATTTAATTCCATTTGCTTTTTGCTAGTTGATTTATGTTGCTTTTTAAATAAACTTATGTAGCAATATGGAATTTAAAAGGACTATATTTTGCCCTCTGCAGGATTATGTTTTGACTAGGGCAAGGGATGGGGGAGGTGCTAGTGTAGATAGCAAGTACACCCCTCCCACTGAGTAAATTTCCTGTATCCCCAGTGAACCTACTGACTTTTGGTTGGTATGATTGGGAGAAGATAGAGGAACCCATTTCTAGGGATTCTTTATTTTTATTCTCCATTCCTTTAAAGACCCAAAGTTGAGAACCAATGCTCTAGTTCGTTAGTACTCCAGTAAACCATTTTTTGGAGTCATCTAGGAAGCTTTAAAAAAAATACTGCTATCTGAATCTCACCCCAAGAATCTAGAATGCAGCCTGGGTATTGGGATTTTTTTTTTAAAGCTCCTCATGTGATTTTGATTTGCTATAAAAGCTGTATAAAGTTCAAAATCCACTGCTGTAGCCAGTAAAGCAAAACTAGGCAAACGGACTTTTAAAATCTATCCTTCACAATTGTGAATAACATAAGCTCCCTTGAGGACAGGAAACCTATTCTTCACTGTGTCTCTATCGTGTAAACTGGTGTCTAGCACTTAGTGGGCACTCCAAGAACACTTTTTGTGGAATGAAGGAATATGGTTGTTAAGAATCAATATATTTTAAGGGCGCCTAGGTGGCTTAGTCGGTTAAGTGTCTGACTTCGGCTCAGGTCATCTCACTGTTCGTGAGTTTGAGCCCTGCATTGGGCTCCCTGCTGTCAGTGCAGAGCCTGCTTCAGGTCCTCTGTCCCCTTCTCTGTCCCCCCACCCCCACTTTTTTTTTTTAATTTTTTTTTTTTTTTTTTTTTTTTTTAGCATTTATTTATCTTAGAGAGAGACAAAGCACAAGTGGGGCAGGAGCAGAGAGAGAATGAGACCCCGAATCCAAAGCAGGCTCCCGGCTACAAGCCATTGGCACAGAGCCCAACGCGGGGCTCGAACTCACAAATCGTGAGATCATGACCGGAGCCAAAGTCGTTCGCCCAACCAACTGAGCCACCCAGGCGCCCCTGCCCCCACCCCCCCCCCCGCCCCTGACTCTTGCATGCTCTTCCTCAAAAGTAAACATTTAAAAAATCAATATATTTTATTTAAAGAATAAACCATTCAAACATTAATTCTTTGAAACTATGAATTATATGAACTAGAGATAAGTTAGTGATGAAACCTATTCTTTTTGTGTGTATGTGGAAGAAAAGCTGAAACTAGGTATTTATTTTTAAAATAGAGATAAGAATCCCTGCATGAATAAGTGCAAATACATTTTTATCATTCCCCTTAAGTGTATTTGCACTTGAGATAACCCACTGGGACAAAGTGATTATATCCCACCGAGGCTAACTCCTACCATGAACATTTCCTTGATGTAGTTTTTATCCTTTATCTCTTGAAAAAGATTTTTTCTACTTGCTGTATGCATGTGTTTTGTTTTTCGTGTGTGTGTATGTGTGTGTGTGTGAAATAAAGGCAATACTCTGTCTCCTTCCTTCAGGAAACACCTTTTTTTCTCTGTGCAATACACAGTTTTTGTCATTTCCACTTTAATGTGAACTAAGAACTTTGCACTTTCCTGTGCAAAGGAAATTTCCCAGCTGCTCATAAATTGTGGAGCCTGCTGTGAGAGAAGGCAAGATCTCAGAGTTCCTTCTCTCTGTCCATGTGTTCTCTTACTGCTTTTTCCATCCGCTTCTCTTTTCATTTCTAATATGTACCATCTACTTGACAAGATGGTGACTTTCTGGTAACTTCCCAAGGTGCTTTGAGAGTTAGCCCTGTTTTTGTGTGTCACACGTGGTGCTGGCACTTTGTGAGAACTTGGCGACACTGCTTTGCTCTCCTCCGATTGATTGAAAAGGTAAGCTGGGAAAATTGAAAGGTTGAAAGGGTATTATTTTGAAAGAGATTTTCTAGTGTTTTCTTGGTTAAAATGCTCACCACTTCCTCTCTTCTGTAAATATACCCATTTGAGCATATCTCAAATTTCCTGTGTTTTGAGCCTCTCATATATGTATGTAGAACTAACATTTGGAATATGATCTCCTGTTGATTCACCAGAGGGCCTCTAATAAACCTCTAAGTGTCCAGCTAACTGACTCTTCAAGGTCACAAACTCATTCTAAAGTGGAGCTGTGGGAAGGATTTGCCATATGATTAAATGATCATCAGGCCCAAATATACTGTTGTTTTTGCTCATGCTGCTCCTAGTGTCTAGAACATTCTCTTGCTGCTTCTTTGGCTTTTATCTTTTTAAATTATAATTTACAAATCACATGTATATAATTTATAAAAAGTTAGCTCCATTATGAAATTCTCCTTTTCCACCTCTGTCGTCTCGGGCCTGGGTTAGGTGCCCGATGTTTGGGAGTTTACAGTGTATCCTGCAAAGGATATAAAAGGAAATTCTGGGTTTTTCTAGTTCTATTTTGGTGCCGTGGAAACCACTTTCAGGAATGGGAAACTAAGGATCATACATAGAAGTACGAACTTAAGAGCCAAGGCAGGTATTGTCATTTTTGTTACAATCTGTTTCTTCGCAAGGTTTTTTATTTGGGGACATCATGATTAAAGGTTATTCTGTGGATTCTCAAAATACTTGTCATCCATTGATTCACTGACACGTCATCAAGGCTGTTTGGATGGGTGTACTGCACAGGTCTGGTCGAAGGGTGAGTACATGCTGGAAATGAGAAGTGAAGGGAATAGAATTGGGGCTTGGGAACATTTATATGTTTTTAGATTGCTACTTCCTGTTCAGCTAAGCAGAATCCTGTAACTTTGCTCTTAGTTAAGAAGATAGTCCTGTAAGCTTGACAGATCACAGCTGTATCCTGTACTTTGTGTGAAAATGCATTTGCTTTCTCTCCTATTTATTTGATTTTTCTAATTTCCTAATATGTTCAAGATTATTCCAGTGTTTCATGGAGGGAGAGGTTGGATATGTGCCCAGATGAGAATGTGAACAATGGTTAAATACTAGGTTATAGGCAGAGAGTGAATTAAATATGGGGTATGTGTGCTGCAAAAACTGAATGACAAGGAGAAACCTCCTCTGAATAAATTTTTAAAAGAGGGTCCCAAGAGCATTTGAATGTTTTAGACTAAGCCACACAGTTCCTTTATAGCGAATTAAGTACTTGCTCTGTATTTTTTAATTTTATTTATTTATTTGGGGGTTGGCAGAGAGAGGGAGAGCGAGCAAGCACAGGAAAGGGACAGCGGGGGAGAGAGAGGATCCCAAGCAGACTCCGCCCCATCAGCACAGGGCCTCACATGGGGCTTGAACCCACAGACCATGACGTCATGACCTGAGCTGAAATCAGAAGTCAGACGCTCAACCAACTGAGCCACCCAGGCATCCTATACTTGCTGTGTATTCTAACTATTCCACCATTTTATTTCCAAAGTTTTAGAACAACCTCAGGATGTTATTTCTTTTATCTAACCATCCTAAACGTCTTTGATTGCCACTGGAATACTATTAATTAACCCAGAGCTCCTTCCTTCCTTGGAATTTTATACTCTGATGTTTAAGGTTAAGTTTAATACACTGGTAGGTTGTGCACATTAGCACAAATTCATTTTGACATTGTTCAGATATGTTTGAGATGTTTTTTGATATCTCAGTTGAGGTGGAGTGTTTCATTGATGATACAGAGGAATGACAACATGTCCATAAGAGAGAGGATTCCAATTTGTGCGTTCTTTCCTAAGCAGCAACTGTAACTTTGAAGAGGTGAAACAGTACTGGTCTGAAGTCTGGAGATAAGTACTTTGAATGACCTTAGGTGACGACCTTAGGTACCTGTGAATTCTCACAAGTTACAAAGAGAGGGGAGGGTCTGGGGGGGAGAGGGAGAATCCCAAGCAGACTCTGCACCATCAGCACAGAGCCTGATGTGGGACTCGAACCCACAGACTATGACATCATGACCTTTAAGGTCTTTCCGGCTATTTGCTGTTCGTGAAGCCTGAGCTCTGCTAGCACAAAATGCAGTTGTGTCTTTCATTCTGTTAGTGTCTATTACTCTCAAAGACTCACTATATAATATGAAAGATAAAAAAGAAGATGAAAACCCACAGTGTTCAGATGGTGGGGCTCATCAAGCCAAACCAAATACTATAGCCCAGGTAGACGCAGGTGACACCGACGGCTTCCTGACAGTATAGGGTAATGGACAGGGGCTTATGGGTGAACTTACTCAGTGACACCAACTTTTGTTGGTGTAGTACAGTCTAGAAAAGGATTGTATTTTTTTTCTCTTACTGCTGATTGGTCTTGGAGAAGTCTAAGTGAGAGGATTGACTAAAGTCAAGCCTTTCTTCGGTAACATAAAATGAAAGCATCTTCAAGAAGAACTTTTGTAAGGAAGGAAGCAAATTGGTACTATAAGTTCTTTCGGTAATGCACATAAAAACTGAAATACACAGATGGTGTACAAATGCTTGTAGGGGAAAATGAAATATCCACTTACATGAAGACCTTCCATAACAAATGGGCTGGCTAATGAAGGATTAACTATTTGTTTCTTCTTTTGTATTACCGTGTTTATCGAGGTAGTATGATCATCCATGTAAATTTCTAGTCTGAGATACATTCCTTCAGTAAATTCATCATGAAATGTTTCAGTGTATGAAATCTTTAAGACAATCTAATTCAGTCCTCTCATTTGTAGTTGAGGAAACTGAGGCCCAGAAAGAATGAGTAACTTGGCCAAAATCATGCTGTTAAATAGAATCAGAACTGGAAGAATGAGTAACTTGGCCAAAATCATGCTGTTAAATAGAATCAGAACTGGAACTAGAACCCAGTTCTGCTTACTCGTAAATGTTTATTATTGAGAATACATACCTATTCTTTATATATTTTAAAATGTGAAGTATACCCACAAAAATTTGCAAAAGAGCATGCAGTTTTAGTAAGCTACTGAATGAGACTAAATCTTCACCATTTTTTTTTCTATGAATCCTCACCATGAGGCTTTGCTCTTCAATAACATCTGAAAGTAGCGTTCTGCCAACAGATACATTTTCATGTCACATTCTCTTAGGTTCTTGGACCATGAGATAAGATAGCGTTAAGCAAAAGTAAGATAACATAAATATAAAATTTTCCACAGTAAGAATCCAGAAAATTCTCTCATGACAGGGCAAGAATGGATAACACTGAAATGTGTTGGTTTTCAATAGGGATTTCAGATTCCTAACCCAGCAGAGAGAATGTGATAAAAGAGAAAAAAAGAATCCCAATTATTTGCTATGCATTAGTGATTATGCAGTTTTTTGCTTTTATTTTGCATAATTGCTTAGTTTTGAACATCCTCATTATTTAATGACTATGAGGCCTATTTTATATTTAAATGTTTTGTGAATATATTGGGAATATTTCTACTCACTGAAAAAATGGTAGCAGGTTCTGAAGATGGGAGAAGCTGTTGAATAGCTCAGATAATGGAACGTGTTAATACTTAATGTTGCTATTGGTCAGTGTTTGAACATTGTGATCATTTCAGCTGTACTGTGCATTTCAGTCTGTTCACTGTATTGTTAATGTGAACAAGCAGAGTATTTAGCATACTGATTGGAGACCCAAATTCTATTTGAGAATCTCTCAGTTTTTTCCTCCGTGCTGAAGACTCCCAAGAGATTACTTAATTTGTTCTTGTTTTTATGGGAAATATACGGTTTAACAGGTGAGAGTTTGGATTACTTCTTAAAAGAGTTTGGATTAGGAAAATGCTTTGGTTTTGTAAAAGAGGATCTCACAGTGTTTCTGGAGAGCAGAACTAGCCAGCAGAAAACATGGCATCGAGTTGTATGCTTTTCCTACAGGAAAAAAGGGAGGCTTTTGTCTCTTCTAGCTTATCTTAATTTTTTTTAGGTAAACCATTAAATGTAAGTTTAATACAGCTACAGAAAAGCGCACAAGTCAAAAGATACAGCTTGACACATATGTTCAAAGTGAACACACTGTATAGTATCACCCAGATCAAGAAATGGAACAGCAGAAACCATTACCTCCTCCTTGCAAGGTAGCCATAATCCCGGCACGTCGTAGGTTAGCGTTGCCTGCTTCTGAGTTTTATATAAATGGAATCATTCAGTATCTGCTCTTTTGTGTCTGGCTTCTTCTCTTCAACATTTTTTACTGTGAAATTCATCCATGTTGTTGCATGTCACAATAGTTTTTCTAATTATTGTGTGTATTCCTTTTTATGGATGTACAATAATCCTTTTTGTGAATGGGCATTCAGATTGTTTCTAGTTTGGGGCTATTAAAAATAATTCTGCCATGAATATTTTTGTGTATGTTTTTAGTGTTCATATATATGCATTTGTTAGGTGTACTCCAGGGAGAGGCATAGCTAGATGACAGAGCATGTGTGATTCCAGCCTCTGTAGATAATGCCAAAAGATTTTCCAAAATACTTGTACTAATTGACATAAGGATTTGTACTGTTTCAGAGTTCCAGATGCTCCACATCCTGGCCAATACTTTGTAGTAACAGCTTTTTTTGTTCTTATTTTAATATACTGATAGGTACATAGCATATCTCAGTGTGGTTTTAATTTGTATTTCCCTGATGATTAATGTGATGGGCATTTCATGCATTTATTGGTCATTTAGATATTCTCTTTGGGGAAGTACCTATTTAAACCTTTTACTAATAAGCAGATTAGATCCTTTTTTTTTTTTAAAGGGATTTTTAAAATATATTCTGGATAATCTTTTATCAGATTAAAGTTTTATCAGTCTACAGTCAACAGCTCACTCTTCCCTTCTGAACAATACAAGGATCTTAAAAACACTTAAACTCTCATTCTGCATTTCCATCTTATGTGATATAATTGATCAGGATTTCAGTTCCACCTTGTTTTTAAACTTTTACATTTGTTATTGCTTATTATTGTTTTATATAGTATTTTAAAAATTATTTGTTTATGGGGCGCCTGGGTGGCTCAGTTGGTTCAGTGGCCGACTTCAGCTCGGGTCATGATCTCATGGCTCCTGAGTTCGAGCTCTGCTTCGGGCTCTGTGCTGACACCTTGGAGCTTGGAGCCTGCTTCAGATTCTGTGTCTCCCTCTCTTTCTACCCCTAACCCACTTACATTCTCTGTCTCTCTCAAAAATAAATAAACATTAAAAAAAATTACTTGTTTACCATTTTCTTTCCTCTTTCTTCCATCTCTGTTCTTCCTTCTAGTTTTAATTTTTCTTAAATTCATCTTTTTTTTTTAATTTTTTTTTTCAACGTTTATTTTTGGGACAGAGAGAGACAGAGCATGAACGGGGGAGGGGCAAAGAGAGAGGGAGACACAGAATCGGAAACAGGCTCCAGGCTCTGAGCCATCAGCCCAGAGCCTGACGCGGGGCTCGAACTCCCGGACCACGAGATCGTGACCTGGCTGAAGTCAGACGCTTAACCGACTGCGCCACCCAGGCGCCCCTTAAATTCATCTTTTAAAGTTACTTTAATGAGTTTATAGAACTCTTTAGGAGACAGTGTTTTATTTTAATAGTTTTGTTTGATGTACAATTCTAGGCTGACTGTTCTTTCACCACTATTATTTCTGTCTTATGACATTTTTTTCTTTTGAAGTCTACTGCAAATCTAATTATCAGTCCTTTATGGGTGATTTGTCTCTGAAAAATTTTAGCCACAACCTTCTCAAATATGACCTCTCCCCCATTCTGTTTCCATTTTAAAAACTCCAGTATGTTAGATTTCTTTTCTCTCAATGTCTCTTAGTCTCTTGTTACACATTCCATTTCTTTGTCTCTCTGTGCTTCATTCTGCCTGGTTTTTTCAGATTTGGATTCCAGTTTATTCTTTCAAGTTGGGTCTAGTCTACTGTTTAATCTATTCACTATGTTTTTTTTCTTTCCAAGATTTTCAGTTCAAGTTAATTAACATCATGGTGTAGTGTTGGTTTCAGGAATAGATTTTAGTGTTGTATCACTTACATATAACACCCACTGCTCATCACAGGTGCCCCTCCTTAATGCCCATCACCCACTCCCACTGCCTCTCCAGCACCTCTCAGTTTGTTCTCTATCATTAAGTCTCTTATGGTTTGCCTCCCTTTCCGTTTTTATCTTATTTTTCCTCTCCTTCCCCTATGTTCGTCTGTCTTCTTTCTTAAATTCCACATGTGGGTGAAATCATATGGTATTTGTCTTTCTCTGACTTACTTTGCATAGCATTGTACTCTCTAAATCCATCCATGGTCACCAAGTTTTTTAAATTATTCAGTAGTTTTTCAGTTCTACTGGTCTTACTTTATAACATCTTGTTTCTCATGCTTCCAATTCTGTCTTGAAGGATTTTGTAATACAATTTTATATTATGTGTCTCGTTATTCCACTGTCTGCAGTTCTTGGGGAGAGGTATTAAATTCTACTCTGTTGTTTCTGCTGACTTTTATTTAATGTGGTTTGTAATTCTGAATTTTTAATTTGGCAGGATTTTATCTGTGGGGATCCTTAGGCAGCCTATTTTGAGAGCACCTTTGTCCAGATGGAACTTATATTTCCTTTTTGTAGGGTGTCAACCCTAAGACCAACCTAAGACCACTCACTGTTCTCTTGGCTTAAGATATTTTTGGACCCTGCTGGGGGTGTGTGTGTGTGTGTGTGTGTGTGTGTGTGTGCGCGCGCGCGCACGCATGTGTGTGTCTGCGAGCACGGGCGTGCAAGTACCAAATTCTCGTAAGAGTGGGCCTATTGTTACAGATTCTCAGGGGAGACTTTTTCTTCTTCCAGTCAGCACTCTGGAAAAGACACATTTAAGTTTTTTTGGTGTGTGTGCACACTCACATTTTTAATTCTGTTAGTGGACACATTTTTTTGTCTCCCTTTTAACCAAAGGTATTACCTTTTAGGATTCTGGATTTATGTGTATATGTGTCGTGGGGGTAGAAAGAACTCTACCCCCATAACTTCTGATGTGAAGAAAACCTGGTTTCTAATTTAGCAATTTTTTCTTCACAGCATTGAACTCCTCATTTTCAGAGGACCAAGCAACTTTTATTTTTCACTTCTGATCTTACTCATCCAAATAAATCGACCATGGCTATGATTAGGAACTCTTTCATAAGTTTTAAGCACTTATAATTTGTTTATATTGTTATACAATTCAATTGTCTAGTTATTTTGGAAATTACTGAAATAAGAGTATTTCTGCGACTATTTCCCAATAATGGTATGATCTCTATAACAGCTTTATATTGAAAACGATTTGAATGATTAGATGCCTCTTTTGAGCCCTAACTACAAATTTTTGTTTTTAAACCAGTGAGCCAAAACACTAAAGCTATGGCTGGTTGCTCTGTTCTGATTGTACTAAAAACATTGGCGCACTGCTTGCTTACTGGTTTATCAGGTACATCTTGACCTTTGTGTCAGAGCAAAGGCAAACACTTGTTGAGAATGCCCATTGTCCTTTTTTCCAATTCTTGTAGGAAGATATTAATTAATGCTAATAAGAATGAATAGATTTGATGGACGTAGTAAATCATCTGCACAAAGCTTGAAATAACGTCTTTTTTTTTTTTTCCAGCTTTCATTTCTGGGGATGTAGCAAAGGTAATAACTGTTTAAACTTGAAATCAAAGAAAGTAATTTGCTTTTGGCAGAAGTCCTTTCCAAAACCCTTATTGTAGCTTCCAGGCACATGATTGAAAAATATAGTAATAAATATGTATTATCTTATTGCTTCCAGTTTTTTTTTTAAACTGAAAAGCAACTCCAAAGGTACTAGTGTGTGCCTTCTTTCTTTCCTCTCCCTCCCCCCCCCTTTTTTTTTAAAAAAAAAACACCGTATCATTTATTATATTGGGCCAGCAGGAATCCGTTTAAAGGGGTTGAGAGCTGTTTTAGATTAATGACTTGGCAACTTGGAAATAGCCCACAGGAGTCACAGTCCTGCTTATCTTGGAGTAAGTTTTAAAAACTCAGCCATTAAGAATTGTTTCCATAAGCTGCCTAATTGAAAGTTGGAGTGAAGAAAAACCTTCCACTGATTCACATACTCTAGCATTCTTGTCAGTGTGCTCTATGGGGATCTTGTTGTTTGAAGGATGGCATAGTTCACAGGATAAAAATCTTTGTGGTGACAATCGATTAACATTGCAGCTCTGGGTTTACAGACTTTACATTGCTTTTCCTCAAAGTTCTAAATTTTTCAGTTTCATATTTTATAAGGTATTCTCTTTGGTTTAAGTGATAGCCATTTATTACATCCTAACTTTCTATATTGGAAAACACTCCCTTTTTCCCATTTGTAGGATTGCACAACCTTTCAGTTAAGCAAAATCAAAATTGTTCACTTGTTGAGTGAGTGTTCCACTCCCTTGAAATAAGCCACAAAGCTCCCTGTGGGTGTGGCTGGCCTCATGCCACTGTCTCAGTTACTCCTTATCCCTTGTCACTCTTGGCCCCTTTAAGATGTCTCTTCACCTGCTTTCTTACTCTTCCTTTGCTCTCTTCCCCCCAGTTTGTGTCCTGCTCTAGTTACCGGCCTTCTAAAAGGCTCAGGAGCGGTTCTCATGAGGTTTTTTCCCCTTTTTTTCTGAATATTCTGAGGAAGTTACTTATACACTGTCCGCAGTTATGTGTTTCACTGAGAAATTCCTACTCCAGGGTCAAACCTCTCCGTTTGAACATTTTGCGAGAGGTTTTTCTTTTTCTTTGTCAGAGCTTCGGTATTCTAGGTGTGAATTCACAAACGTCAAGTACAGATGGCTTTTGCATCCCAGTATCCTCGGTTAAACACAGGAATTACTTTCAAAAGAACCTGACAAAGAATCTTTAAAGAATTCACATAATAAAAACTCACTGTGTTACATCATCATAAAAATAAAGAAAGAAAGAATTCACATAATATAAACAATCCTACCTTAATTTCCCTGTTTTAGGTGTTTGTCACTTAGGTTGTCACAGAGTGTATGCCGTAAGTAACCTTCATACTGTCCTTCATAAAAATGGGAGGTGTTATTTATGTGTATGTACTTTCATGTGGAACCCTATCTTAAACGTTAACCTTATGCTGTTTTTACATCAAGAGTAACCTGATCAAAATGGATGAGCTGTTCTCAGCAATTTAATGTGGCATCCCTTTTACTTTTGTCAGATTAGCCCAGTCTTGCAGCCCACAAGAGTAACCATTCTCATGTGGCAACATCTTTCTGAGCCTTGAATTTGAAAATTTAGGCAATTTACAAGCGCAATGCTTGTGATTATTTGTGTTTTTCTTTTTTCTTCCCAGCTCTTCCCATTAAATCTACCGTCCTCATACTTGAAACCTTTAAGGATTTGAGTCCAGGGGCAGCTGGGTGGGTCAGTCGTTTAAGCATTGACTCTTGATTTCAACTCGGGTCTTGATCTCCCTACCTTGAGATAGAGCCCTGCTTCTGGCTCCACGCTGAATGGAGCGCTCGCTGGCTCCCAAAATAAATAAATAAACGTTTAAAAAAAAAAAAAAAAAAAAGGAAAGGATTTGAGCCCACAGGGTATGGGGTACCTGTGCCAGGTTAACCATGTCTTTGTTTACTGACCTTGGTATTAACCTAGAACATTCTTATTCCTCCTTCCATGATGATGTGGTAGCAGATCACAGTTTGACTGGCTTCAAGATAATTGGTCTTAATTATGTCTAAGTCATTGGTTAGTGCGGTGTAGGAACAAACATTGTTCCAAGAAAGGATATAAATGGCTTTTGAGCTTCTTTTCCTAGCGTGCAAGTCAGAAGACTAGGGTGAAAGAAAAAGCTCATGACACAAAACTGTATGGTTTGCTAGTAGATTGTAGGGTTCCTATAGCTTAAATTGTACAAACCACTGTGAGTTGTTAACTCGTGACAATTTTTATTTCCCTTTGGTATTAGGTGCAATTTGTGATACTTTTACATAAAGTAAAGCCATGCGTTAAAGTACAAAGTTATTAAGTACGTTGTCTTTTCATATCTTTTCTGCCAGAGTTGTACAGCACCTCCCCCGGCCCCCCTCCCCAGTCTTTTAAGACCAAGCTCAAGTAACTTCTCAGGAACCTTTCAAGCTGGCTCTTTTCTCTGAATCTGTAATTTGTCGATTGTAACCCAATAATGCCGTGGGCTAATATAATTGTTAAACAAGTTGTCTCTCCCTTCTTCCTCCCCCAGCCCACTAAGTTGCTAGTGTTTTAGGATCATGGATAATGGCTCATTGATTTCTTGCATTCTCCACCACATTGCCCCTTCAGTTGTAGCACATTATAGGTGTTGAAGGAATTGTTGTTAAAAGAATAAATGAATTTAACCAGAAAGTAGAGAGATTTATAAATGGGTTGACTTATCAACTTAGAATTTAAAAATAAGTTTTTAAAATCTAAAACCAGAGTAAATTAAAATCAGTGCAGCTATAGATTTGGCACGAAACAAGTTGATATTCTCCACCTTCAGTAATATTTGGGGACAGAAAGTATAATGCACTGAACTGAAGTGCCTCCATAATGCTAAGAAGAGATGTGTTTACAGGCTAGTTTTGTTTTTGTGTTTGGGTTTTTTTGTTGTTGTTGTTGTTTTTTATTTTGAGAGAGAGAGAGAGAGAGAGAGCATGCACGCGAGCAACGGAAGGGCAGAGAAAGAGGGAGAGAGAGAATCCCAAGCAGGCTCCGAGCTGTCAGCAAGAGTCAGACACTTAACCAGCTAAGCCACCCAGGCACCACTGTTCATTTTTGTTTCAGTTAAACCTCTTCTCATACTACTAGTTTGCCTAAGGGAATAGAAAGCTGGCCACCTAGTATCCAGATACTTTCACTGAGACTAGTGGAACTGGAGTGGTTGAGGAATGGGAATGAAAAAGGAGAGAACATTTCTAAACCTGTTTCTTGCATTGTCTTATGATAGTATTTGGGGATTTGGAACTTTTCATTCTAGACTACAGGATGTGGTTCTTGCAGTGAACAGGTAGCAAGTGTTCTAGAACTTGATGGGGGGAGAAGTAAGATGGTTGGCCCTTTAAGTCATATGAATTGTCAGCTTGGTCACCTACCTATCTTATTAGCAGTGTTGAAGCAAAGTACTTGAATTTTTTTAGATGAGAATACTTAAGTTTCCCAAGATTAAAAAAAAATAGTTTTTAATTAGATAAATTATTTGAAATGTGAGACATACTCTTCCAACTAGATTTTGTCTCATATTTAGAAAAACAATTAAAAAATGCCTACGTTAGTCCCATACTCTTGGATGGAGCAGATCAAAGCAACAGTAATATTTTTAACAAGAAATTGCATGTGTCATGAATGTTTCCTGTGTCATGTGGCCATATTACATTTGCTTGCTGTTCTGTATTTTGAACTTTTCCCCCAAAGCAGAAATTACTTGTGAATGCAGGTTTTTTAATAGCACATATATATTTACTCTTCACTTTTGAATTTTTTTTATGTAGTCTTTGTCTTCCTCTAAGAGATTGTTAATAAAATGCATTATTTTTGGAAGTATTATGCCATTGGAGAGTCAAAGCCACATGTTGTTTTTCTTACTTCCAAGTTTGACAACCTTCAGATATAATACAGGCTGACTAGTTTCGGCATGATCCCTATTTAAAACAAAAATTAACTATCTTCAAACGTAATGATTTTCTGAATTTCTGCTTCAACTTCAGTAAGCTTAACTCGCCAATCATTGTAGGTTATGTTGTTGACATTTTTTTAGCCAGCAAAAAAAAACCCAGTTTTGAACATTAACCCGTATTTCACTTATTCCCAACCTTGCCTTTTCTGTAACTGCTTCATCCTTAAATCCTGGATTACCCCTTTTAACCATCTATTAGATATTAAATAGATTTTAACCATCTATTAGATATTAAACAGGCAAAGGGTATTATTCATTTACCGTCCATAATATTTGAACTTGCCCTATGCTAGGTGCTGAGGGGCCCAGCCTGCCAGTTGCTTGCAGCACGTGTGAGAGCTATACCAGGAAACAGACAATTGTGAGGGCTTATATAGTGCTTACTGTAAAATTCTTTCAAATTTGCTATAAATTTGAAATTTTGAATAAAATCAGTATTATGTTTAAGATATTATTACAATAAATTGTTGGGGTGAGGAAATTGCTTTTAAAATGAGTTGACAGGGGCGCCTGGGTGGCTTGGTCGGTTGAGTGTCGGACTTCGGCTCAGGTCATGATCTCACAGTCCATGAGTTCGAGCCCCACGTCAGGCTCTGTGCTGACAGCTCAGAGCCTGGAGCCTGTTTCAGATTCTGTGTCTCCCTCTCTCTGTGACCCTCCCCCGTTCATGCTCTGTCTCTCTCTGTCTCAAAAATAAATAAAAACGTTTAAAAAAAATAAAATGAGTTGACAATTTCATATTAACAGCCCCTTCACTTGAAGAGTCTTTTTTAACACCACCTCCGGCTCTAGTTGGAGTGTCATGAATTTGACCTGATTTAAACAGCTTAGAGAAACCTTTTCTTTCCTTAGCCAGTCTTGTAGATGGGAAGGTTCCTTCTCTTAGACATTTCAAGTTAGTCTGAACGTTCCACAGAACTGAAGCTTGCCAAGCAAAGCTCATATCTGTGGCTCTTTGAGTCACTAATGGTTCTACCATATTTCTAGAATTAACGTCCCCATCAGCCAGAGATTAAACTTTTGTCTCTTCTCCCTCCCACCCCAGATATATCCTTGTTAAGGGAAAAGCACTTTTGTTTTGATTTTATGGTTTGTTTTCAGTCTACCACAAGTTTGAGATGCCTTATGTTTCTTTAAAAAAAATGACACTTCATGCTTTCCCAGCACTTGAGTTGGAGACAACTTCTCATTGTGCTGGTTTGAGTTCTGGCACTTGAGAGTATCTTCATTCTGAAGCCTGTGGAATGTCCCCCTCATATTTGAAACAGAGAGCTTATCTTCTGTTCATTGGTTAAGCCCTAGCCCTTGATGGTGCCCCAAATTAGTGTCTCATCCAAGTTTGAGAATGTTTGAGAATGTATGAGCATTATTAGGAGGGCATGAACTCTTTTACAGCAAAAGCAGAGGGGGGGAGTCCTTAGAACAATGAGTTCAGTCATGGGGATACCTAATTCCATATAAAAATCAATAAGATAGCTAAAATATGTTTTGACTTATTTTCTTCTAAAAATGTCATCTCTTTTCCTAACTTTCATAACAGTTGGTTACAAGTCATTTTACATATTAAAAATACACATTATTTTCCAATACTGTGTGTTTGAAAATATGTAACAAAATGGCATTTTTACAAGATTTACATGAAACAAATATTTGAAATAAAATTGGAGTTGGAGGGCAGTGGGAGGGGTATTAGGATATTTTGAGTCTCACAGGAGTTCATACTATGGTTGTTAAGCCTTTGGCACTCTGTAGAGAGTGTTTTTATTTAAAATCCACAAAACTGGTAGGGAGAGGGAAGGAGAAATTTGATTGCTTGAGAGTTACCCTAGAAGATTGGATCTGTAAATTTACATGAATCTCTGAACCAGGCAAGTGTATATGAGTGCCAAATAATGTCTGAACTAACCAAGAAAAACTTTTCTGTATGACTGTAGTGAAAGCGTTGGTTCCCAACAACTTTCACGTTTATAAGGATTTTTTTTAAGGGACTAACTACACGTTGGGCAAGCAGCTGTGTCGTCCAAAAAGTATTGGCTGAATTTAACGTACTGGGGGCATGTGGATTCCTAAGAATGTCACACCTTGTCTATGCCAATAAATCAGAGTGTCTATTCTTGATACTAAATCTGATGTCATTGGCAGATTTTCCTCCTTATTGGAAGGATAATATTCAGAAGGGAGAATATTTTTTCATGTATTTTGCTCTGTGATTGGGGTGTTTTTAGGATTTTTTTAAAAATTTTTTTAACTATGAAATAATACTGGTAAGTCCCATGATAACTAGATCTGGATTTCATTTTGTCTTTTCAACTCTGTGTGATCTTGTGCGCATTCCTGACATGTTACAAACAGCTTGTGTCTCTGAATGTGCAGTATTAATTTTCAGTGGTGAAAGCCCCAAAAGGAAACAGGCTGATTCTTCCATGCACAAACAGCTGGGCAGTTGTGGATGGAATTAATTGCTGATATACATTGGCTGTGTTTTTCTTCTCTTGTCATTTCCTTTGCAGCTGTGAAAGTGAAGTTTGACTTGAAAACAGACATTTCCAGCAGTGCAAATCCAAAAAATATCAAAATGGGATTCTTTAAATATAATATCTGCTACCTGGGAGTTCAGTTTGGGGGTGAGATGGAAAAGAGCAAAGGATGGCAGGCCGTTCATAAATACATATATGGTTGAAAAATAGCTCAGTCACATGGACTATGAGAAGTATTTTTGAATGGATTTATTTATTTTATGGCAAGAGCAACCTCATAATCCAACAAAAAGCTAGATCAGTCAGCAAGCACCCCCTTCCTAGGATCCTGAAAGAGAGTGTTCTAGGCCATCTCTGAAAACATCGGGGGGAAAAAAAAGAAAATATCAAAATGTTCAGTACTCCAGACTGGTTTATTGTTCCACTGTGAAAAAGTAGCAATTGGCAAGGGTAATGTGACAACATGTATCATTAAAAATAATATTTTCCTGGTCTTATCCAAAAGCCTTTTCATTGTTTTAAATTCAGTGTAAATGATTATATAGCTTATTTTTTTGCATATATGAAAATTTTACTGAAAAAGAAAAAACATTTTTTTATTCCATGAGTTACAAGGAGTTCAATTAAAAGTTACTGTTGGTTGTATGTCTGAAAGTACACATATAGGAGTAGTATTGATTAAAATCACTTTGAACTATAAGGAGATGTTTGGTAAAAGTTTCAATAACTGATAAATTATTTTCAACACTAAGTTTCTAGGCAGTATGTGTACATCTTACAGGATATCTTATTTGGCAATCAGAAAAAATCAAAACTCTTATGAAATTATTTGCAGAAGTAGGTGATGACAAAATATATATAAGTTTGGTATGCAAATTCGTGATTTTCACCAAAATAATTCTTCCTTTTATGTATTTTAATATTCTACCAAAGCAAGTTTATAAATCAAATCCCTTAGTTTTTAAGGCAACTCTTGCTAGTTAGTGGATAAGAAAATGCTTTTATTGTTTCTGCATTGCCAGGAGAACTAGACCCTTGACAGAGAAGGGTGGGTCATGCTTTTATGTTCACGATGGGGCCCCCTGTTTGGGCCAACTAGGCCAAAAGTAAAGTTCTAGAGTGAGCTATGTTGCCAACACCTTGAGATATGCAGAAGCTTCTATTGCTAAACTTAGAAGCTGGCATAGTTGGACTTCCTCTGTAGTAGTCAGTCCCCTTCCTCCTCGCATTCTGCTGGCTGAGCTGCGTGATCTACCTTGCATTTTATCTTCACTTTCTTCCCCAAGAAGAAATGAGCCCATATTTTATTTCATGGCAGGAAGGCTGATCTACAACATGAACTTTTCCCCCATTTCTTGGAGGATCATCAGCCAATTAGTTTTGATTCTGAGGCCCTGAGAAATGGGGTAGCAGTAGGAATGTGCAGCGTGCTGCCACTGAAGTCTGCTTGGGTGTGTTGTTTCCCCCAGAGTGGGCTCCACCCTTGCCCTAACCGCACCGAGTGTGGATATCTCACTGTTTAAAAAACAAGGTTCATTTTTAGGGCAGCATTGCTTCAGAATTGCCACACAAAAACCAGCTTAAGAAATGTACAGCAACTTCAAATTGTTTTGTAAGTAATGGGTTGTCTATTTGTAAAACTGATAGTGCATAGCTTAGGGGGAAGCACCGATAAGATAGATGGTTAGTTTTGTGTTAGCTGCTGGTAATATGCCGTGCTCTCCTTGGGAAGGAGCCTGCGGCTTTATCACTCAACTAAATTTTTTTCCTATTAGTTCACTTGTTTGCTTTTTTTTTTTTTTTCTTTTTTTCCTAAACAATTTACTGAACTGTTGTTGTTTTTGCTTAGGGGATCACAGTGATTGTTTAAATTAAGGAAAATACTGGTAGTTTCCCAAATGTGCTAATTATTTAACATAAAAATGCTTGAAGGTAGTGTTTTGCACTGAATTTATTGGACCCACTAACAGCATAATCTAGCGGTACTGTATTTCGAGACATCGTGACATGAACTTTGTGTGTAAGAGGGGTTCATTGAATTAAAAAAAGGCAGCATCTAAAGAGCCTTTATTTCTGTCATAATGATGCTTTGTCCTGCTGCTGTTGGGTATTTGTCAGAAGAGTTGGGGAAGGCTGCAGCCCAAAGTTCTGTTCCCTGCCTTGTCTGTGCCTCTGTTCTTTCTAGACTTTGTGACGTGAACAGTAAGTTGAACTATAGGAGAGAATTGCTGTTATTCAATGAGGTCCACATTTCAGCAATTTTTTCTTTGCAAATGGATCTGACTCCCCCCCCCTTAGATATTGGGGTTCCGTCTGTAGCTAGGTTTTCATGCCTGTGGAGTGTTTAATTATGCACTGACCAAAGTAGGCACATTGAGAGAGAGACTGCTTCGTGATCTCTTCTGCACTGACTGTTGTCTTCCTCTCATGCGTGTTCATCACGTACCCTTGTGGGATAGACACACCCATTCAGTACAAGCAAGACAAACAACTTGCTTCAGTTGAAATCAAAGCTGAATGTTGAAAATGTCAGATTTTCGTAAAGCTTGGGGGGTGACATTGTGTCATCCTTTTTGGACTTACACTTGTGAAGTGTACACTTTCCTTGCTTTAGCTTCCTCTTTGAAAATTAGTAGTAATTGTGTTTAGCTGTTTTCTAACATCACAAAGATGTAAGAATAAAGTAGAAGCTTGGTATCAGGAAAAAAACACTAGCCTGGTAATCAAAAGGCTATTTCTTTTGGACACTGGTTTCTTCACTTTTTAAAAAAAATTTTTTGGATGTTTATTCATTTTTTGAGAGAGTGCACGTGCGAATGGGGGAGGGACAGAGGAAAAAGGAGACACAGAATCTGAAGCAGTCCCCAGGCTCCGAGCTGTCAGCCCAGAGCCCAAAGCAGGGCTCAAACCCACAAACCATGAGATCATGACCTGAGCTGAAGTCGGAAGCTTAACTGACTGAGCCACCCAGGCGCCCCACTAGTTTCTTCAGGGAAACTTGGGAATTTGGGTTAGCTCTCTAAGATCTTTTCCAGCTGAGAATACCCACCACACTTCTCTTTGTAAAGACACGTGTATGCCTTTTCCAGCAATACTAAAGGGGATGTATTAGATTAGAATTGAGACCAAAAAAAATGTTTAGATGTTAACCCAGAATCATTCTTATAAATGACATGAAAACTAAAGCTTTACTTTATTAAAAAAAATTTTTTTTCAACGTTTATTTATTTATTTTTGGGACAGAGAGAGACAGAGCATGAACGGGGGAGGGGCAGAGAGAGAGGGAGACACAGAATCGGAAACAGGCTCCAGGCTCTGAGCCATCAGCCCAGAGCCTGACGCGGGGCTCAAACTCACGGACCGCGAGATCGTGACTTGGCTGAAGTCGGACGCTTAACCGACTGCGCCACCCAGGCGCCCCTAAAGCTTTACTTTAAATAAACTGTGTATATTAGAAATTTTGGAAGTTTACATTTTGATTCTATTTCTGAGCAGAATTGGCTAATTAATCATCACCTCAACAAGAAAAAAAATTTCAAATTGTGTTTTGCATCCTGAACCAATACACAAATCACATACACACCACTTAATTTCTGAAATAAGTTTCCCTTACGGCACAGAAAACACTGCTATTTTTTTGTTATGTTTCATTTTTAAAATGTTGGTTTCAGTCCACTGAACTAGATGATCTCTACTGTCCCCTTGAACTCTAGGAGAATACATTTACTCTTAGACTTTTTTATAGTTGCTCCAGAGCAAAGTTTGCCGACCAGTTGGTTGTTAAATATTGAAATAGGGAGATTTTCTAAATAGATTTTATTTGGAACTTATAAAATTTGGAATTTAGTAGTTAATATCTCCAGTAATACTTCATCTTATTTTTTTTCTTGTAATAATTGTGTAATTATTTTTATAATTATAAAAATTATCTATTTTCACATCCTCTCATGATTATTCCAGTATTCTATACAAATCTTATTCATACATACCACATTAGTGAAAACTAATACACATACCATAACATGAAAAGGGTTGAGAAGTCTTTTCTAGAGAATTGGATATAATGTGTCATGTGGAATAGATGTAGAGTATCAGGTTACTATTGATAGACCCTCATCTCTATCTCTCTCACCAGAGGTTTCCCAGGACTCTACAGAAGTTCCCTTCTCTGCTTTAACATACTTTTAAAAAGTGTTAATTTTATAACTTAAAAAATACATACAGTAAAAAGATGAAACCATATAAGAGCCATATGACAAAATGTCTCTTTGCAACCCTAATCCCTCAGCCCTACTCCTTAGGGGGGAAACTTCTTTCTTTTTCCAGATAATTTCTATGGATGAGTGCCCTTTAAAAAAAAAAAAAAAAAAACAAAAAAAACAAACAAATTATACAACACATACCATTATGTGTCTCATTCTTTTTAATGGCTGTATAGTACTTGAGTGTATGGATGTATGTACTATAATTTATTCAATTGTCCTTTGATAGATATCTGGATTGTTTCCAAGTTGTTCCCTTTCTCCCCTGTCAGATATACTTATGGTATCAGTCCTCTCTCCTATCTCCATTTCGGGGCAGAACCCAGGTGCTATAGGAAAGGGTTGATAGTGCTGTGCAAAAATAGAGAATCCCCTCATCAAATTCTCCTCTGGCTAGAGCACCAAGGGTACGCCCCTCTGTCCCCGCCATTTATGAGTGGGTAAATACTGTCCTGGGAGTAATTTTTCAGCAGATTAATGAAATAACATTGGGCTCAAAGTCTGGTAACTTGAGTGTAAGATTGTGGGCAGGTTACTTAATCTCCTTGAACCCTCAGTTTTGCCATCTATAAAATGAGAGATTGGAATAGATGAGTTTTAATGCCCTTTCCAACCATAGTATTTATGTACATTTTTGTTGGGGTATTGATTTAAGCTATATAACCCAATTTATATTAAGTTTCTGGTCTTTAAATTGAAAACATCTTTTGTGTATATTGTGTGATGTGTAATTTATTTGACCTACCATATGGACTAAGCTATTTTAAAGTTTAAGAATGTGAAAAAGAGAAGTTGAATATTATATTTTATATAAACTCTCCTTTTCTAAAAAGCCCATTTCAAAAGTATAAAACCCATTCCAGGAAAAAGCAGATCTTTTTATCAAACTTGAATACTTGAGGAGAAGATTCTGAGTGAGGTGATGTTTGTTTTTAAAATGGATCCTTGTAATTTTCAGTGAATCTAACCATTCAAGGCTAATCCTCAGGGCTTTGAAACTTGGCATTAGCCCCCTTGCTTAAATTGTTTTCATATTCCAGTCCTCTAATCCATGTCTTGTTTCAGTGAATGCTAAAACTAGTAGTGCTCAACACAGCTAAAGTTTTCTGATTTGGTGCTGAGGAAGCAGCCTAGAGGTGAGCTGCACGCTATCGTCCTGCCAGCAAAGTTACCAAGTTACACAGCAAAGTTAAAAAGTAACAGAAGCAGGAATTTTTGCTGCATCTCACATAAGATGTTTAGGATTGCCTGTTTCACCATTTTATTCTTGTAATTCTGTCAAGTGACAGCTGTCCTGAACGCAGAATGGCAAAGAACTTCATTGTTTGATTTGTTTACTAACAACAAGAAGATAAAAGGCATTTTCTCAGCCCAGAGGTGGGGGGAGTCTGTGTGTGTGTTTGTATGCTGGTTTAGCCTAGGTATAGCCTTCCTATACCTTGAATAAGTATCCTTCTCTAAAACCAGAGATGTTATTTATTATGTAAGCAGTGCTACATAAATCCTATTGGTATTCTGTGGTCATTTTCATAGCAGTTGTTTGACATATGGTTCAGTTCAGCAAAATGTATCGAGGGCCGCCTACGAATACGCACTGTGTTAAGTGGTGAAAGTACCGAAATGACAGAGACAGCCTCGCTGGAATCTATTAAAATGACAACCTTCTTATTTTTTCCATTGTTAGAATTTTCTAGTATCCACTGGTTAAGTATAACTGGGACAGAGGAAGTTCTTCAAAGTTGGACTGTGAAAATAGATGAAAACAAGGGGGGCTTTAATGTCTTGTTTGGACAGTGTCATCTACCGTGGAGGGCACACTCTTCTGTGTGTGGATCTGCTAGTGACGTCGGTTTCTCACTAATCAGACTCTAAACAAAAGACAACAACGGTGGTTGGACTAATTTAGCCTCAGTTTTTGCCTAGCTAAATGTATCTGATCTACAAAAACCTGTTGTAATTATTGTACCTCATATATTAAGATTTCATCTAGTGCTTGTATGACACTAACCTTGAAAATGGTCACACTGTGTCTTGATGACACATCCCGATGCCTTCTTTGTCAAGTTACCCCATCCATTGTGGCATTTACGACTAAGGAAATTCTCTATAGTTGGAAATATACAGGATACTGCTGTCTACAGGATGTTGAACAGCTTTGTCTAAAACATTCACAATCATTTTAGAAAAACAATCCTATGATAGCACAGTCAGTCAAATAGATTGTAGTTTGAGCTGAAGCAGAAAACCATTTTAAGTGTGTGTGTGTGTGTGTGTGTGTGTGTGTGTGTGTGTGTGTGTAAAAGAGAGAGGAGAAAAAAATCTAATCATTACTCTGGTCGTTATGCAATCCAAGAAGGGACTGCTGTTTCTTCTTCGGAGCCCAGCTTTTGGCTGGGGTCCTGTGACACACAGTGGGAATTCACTTCCTATCAGGAAACGCTGTTTTTCAATGTATTATCTTGTTGAGACAACCACAGTGAACAATAGGCTATTAATGTATTAGAACAACAAGTGTCATAACTAAGCCAATATTTGCTTTGTTTTGCATGTCACCCTAAAAAAAAAAAAACAAAAAACTTTTGGCCGGGCTTCAGAATGCATTTGACCATCAGTAACCGCTGGGTGTAAAAGCCGTGACAGTTAAAAAGAACAAAGAAGAGAAAAATGTGTTAATAACGGTGATGAGCTTCCTGCAGGTTTACTCAGTTCCTGCCCCCAAAAAACGAGAATAAATTAAATAGTTTCATATACATCTTTCAGGTATGAAAAATGTCCACTTAAAGGCCCATTTTGAGTTTTGGAAGCCACACCAAGAAGCTGGTATAAAGAAAAAGCCTCAAACTCATTTCTCTCATGAAATGTCAAACCCTCTTATGAGATATATCTCGTTCAATTTTGGATACTTGTATTTAAAATAATTTTATAACCACCTCACTTTATACGTGAAGAAAATCAGACCTTACCTTTCATTTCAATCTTCCTTTACTGTCTTAACCCAAAATTCTATTTAACAGCAATTCTTAACAACTCTTGGATATTTTATATTTTTCTTTTGACAGTTGTCATAAACTGGTTTCTACTCTCCGTTATCTTACCATGTAGTCATGTTTTAGTTCTTTCTATGATTAAGCTGAAAAGTCCTTAAAGGCAGGACCTAGACCTGTGCCTCATATTTCCTTGTAGACTTTGCCTAACAGCTGAGTTAGTGTTTGCTGATGAATTGGATCAGTAGTTTTTTTTTTTTTATTTTAAGATGACATTTTTGTACCATCACTTGTACCTAGTCTCAAAATCCAGGAGAAAATACAGATTTTTTTAAATTGTTCTTTTTATATCGTCGTTCTTTTTTGATTACTTTTCAGTCAGCTTTTAAGACATTTCATATTCAGGTCACAATATTCATTACCTCAACCATCTTGGGTAGCTGGCCATTCTGAACAAACCATGATTAGCCCAGTTTTCTAGGGTTGCTCTAAATTCTCTGCCCTAGTTTATTCTAAAAGAAGTAGAGAATGGGATATTATGATTCAATAGTCCTACTCATCTCACTCAGTTTAATAAACCTTTATTGTATAACTGTAAGCAGACAGTAAAGAAAGGAAAAAGATGTTGACCCGGTTACTGGGCTAGACAGACCTACTCAAATAAAGGCAACACAGACTCTGAAAAATTGTTTTGGGAGCAGTACTGGGGGGGGGGGGAGCTGAGGAAGGCTAATTCTTAATTCTGATGGAAGAGATTGGGAAAGCCATCATGGAAGGCGTTGACTTTTGAGTAAGACCTCAAAGTATGGATTAAGAGTTGAATGGATGGTGGCACTTGGTGACTCAGTCGGTTAAGTGTCCAATTTCAGCTCAGGTGTGATCTTGCGGTTCATGAGTTTGAACCCCGCATCGGGTTATCTGCTCTCAACATAGAACCCACTTTGGATCCTGTGTCCCCCTCTCTCTCTGCTTTTCTCTGTCTCTTTTTCAAAGATAAACATTAAAAAAAAAAAAAGTTGGATGGATGGAGACTAGAGGGGAAAACAGTCCTAGCATATAAGAAATAATGTGAGCAAGGCATCAGTCAGGGAAAAGGCTTCTGTTTGGGTAAGTCCTCATTTTCCTCTAAGTCTGTGAGGGATAAACTTGGAAATCTTTTCCATCCTCTTTTCAGAGCCCGAATTTTAGAACTGCCCCCACCCCCCAGGCTGATTCCTAAGTATTTTTTAAAGATAGGAATCCAAGGTGGGTTTTTTTTTCCTTGAAGAAGGGACTAAGAAACTTGTAGAGTTTTTTAAGTTAATTTTTTAATGTGTATTTATTTTTAAGAGAGAGCTAGCTAGCAGGGGAGTGGCTGAGGGAGACACAGAATCCAAAGCAGGCTCCAGGCTCCGAGCTGTTAGCACAGAGCTGGACACAAGGCTCGAACCCACAAACCGTGAGATCATGACCTGAACCAAAGTCAGATGCTTAACTGACTGAGCCACCCAGGCACCCCAGAAAATTGTGTTTTTGAAAAATTACAGTAGGTAGCTTTGTGTTTCTCAGTTGTAACCATGAACCCTAAGGGTTATAGTGTCCATACTACCTTTTAGATGTTTAAAATAGACTCTTAAAAACTGAGAACAAACTGAGGGTTGATGGGGCATGGGAGGGCAGGGTGGGTGGGTGATGGGCATTGAGGAGGGCACCTGTTGGGATGAGCACTGGGTGTTGTATGGAAACCAATTTGACAATAAATTTCATATTTAAAAAAAACAAAACAAACACTTTCTGGCACTTTACAACTCTACAGAACCCTTCCTTGACAATAGAGATCAAAAGTAGAAACAAAATATTTAACAAACTCTGGAGAGCTACTTAAGTTACTAAGCTCCATGAAGATTGCTTTTTATTTGACAATAAAGTACTTGATGTCGGCTTTAAGTCCAGCTAAATAGGCACTATAGAACTAGGCTGAGTCTAGTCTTTGTGAGCCTCAGAAAAACAAGAATCCTACTCCAAGCCTGAATTTAAAATATAACAAGCAACTTAAGTGGACCCTTCAGGCATGTGTGAGTACGCACAAAAAGCTGAGTCATAAAGTTTATTCTCTCTAGTGAATTACAAAGAAAACTTGAAAAAGCAGCATTCTCATTATTTTAAAAAATGGTATAAATGGTTCTAAATTCTTATGAAAATAACACCAAAAATCTGTTCTGTGTGTTGTTAACCCTGAATGCTTACCTACAAACTACTTAAAATCAAGAAATGGGAGCTTGAGGCATCAGGTGACTTTTCTTTTTCATAAAAGTTAACATTTAATGCATAGTAGCTTCTTTTTTAATGTTTGTTTATTATGACAGAACATGCACACGTGAGCAAGGGAGGGGCAGAGAGAGAGAGGGGGAGAGAGAATCCCAAGCAGGCTCCACACAGCGCAGAGCTGGACACGGGGCTCAATCTCAAGAGCCACGAGATCTTGACCTGAGCCGAAATCAACAGGACGCTTAACCGACTGAGCCACCCAGGTGCTCCAATGCATAGTAGCTTCTGAAATTAGTTTATTGCCAAACCTGTAAAGGGATGTTTTAATGCAGTTTGTATTTTAAATCTTTTCTTAGGTCATCTGATCTTTATATGTATACGTTTTATGTATCTGAGAACAGATAAGGTGGGTCTAGGTAATGTGAAAAGTCTCAGGTGAAATAAATTGAGGGACACATTGAGAAGTCACATTCTTTTGGGGACCTCTTTCATCATATGGAGAATTGAGGGGGTGGAATTAGATGTAATAATATTTTATGTCCTATTAAGCTCTAACACCTTTAAGTTTTAAAGATGCTATTTATTTTGTTTCTAATTAGGTAATATTAAGGAAGGGCAATATTTATTTCTTGGGACAGTTGTTATTTGGGTTTATAAATGTTTTGTTTCTCTGCTATCCTTACAAAGGTATTTTGCATCCTTTAAAAATCTGCATGTCTGTTCTCTTTGTTAAATTTTCCTCCATAAATTAAATGATGGATTCATTTAATGCTTTCCCTTTTTTCCTGAATTTGACATTAGACTTTTTAAGTCTTCTTTCAAATGTTCTTAGTTTTTATTAAGATGGAAGGTTTCAGCTGTGGGTTAGAGACTTAATCATTTTTCTCTTCCCATTGTCTCAATGTCAGAAAAGAATCTCCATCTCTTTTCTCATATATGAATTAGTTGTCATAAAATATCAAAAGGTATACATATATTTTCAAGGTTCTTATTCATATTAATTAAGCCTACCTTTCTAAAGTTTTATTTAAGTAGTCTCTACACCTGACATGGGGCTTGAGCTCACCACCCTGAGATCAAGAGCCACACACTCCTTCAACTGTGCCAGCTGGGTGCCCTTGACTTTTCAAGGCTAAATCTTACATTATACTTGGTCAGAACCTAGACCTCTTTAAATGATAATAAACGTCCAAACAGTTCTAGATGAAATGATGGGGCATATATAATCTAGGTATTAGGATCCAGAGGACTCACCCACAACTACCTTTTCTTCCTAAAGCTCACAATTATAGTTGTAGTTGATAATTACACTTGGTGGAAGATTAAACTTGGTGAATGACCAGGAATTTTGCTTATTTATTATTGACTTAATAATCTAATTCCTCGGTGTCAGGTCCTGTACCACCTGCTTTCATGTTCAGGTAAATTTTGTGGTAGGAAAAATCTATGAAAATATATATTTTGCCAAAGAATTCATATTAGAGGTAGGGACCTAGATATGGTGTTCATATAGGTGGTTCGCTTAGAGGTGGGGCCTGGGGTAAGAGAGGAGTTGGAAACATTTACCAAAGGATCTTAATGGGTATAAATTTGAAATGACTAAAAATTGTAAAACATCATTGGGGATTAAGGGGAGGGATGGAATCGTGAAAGGTAGAGACACAATACAGCACAGTAAGGGGTGCCTGGGTGGCTCAGTCAGTTAAGCATCCGACTTCAACTCAGGTTATGATCTCACAGTTTGTGGGTTCGAGTCCCACGTCCGGCTCTGTGCTGACAGCTCAGAGCCTGAAGCCTGCTCTTGATTTTGTGTCTCCCTCCCTCTCTCTGTCCCTCCCTTGCTAGCACTGTCTCTTTCTCAAAAATGAATAAAAACGTTAAAAATTTTTAAAAAACAAATAGCACAGTGGTTAAGAACAGAGGTTCTGGAGCCAGTCTCCTTGAATTCCTATCTCCATATCTCCACTCACACATACTCTTGTGTGACCTTGGATAAGTAACTTCTCTCTGCTCTTAGTCTGTGAAATGAATATGGGAATAGCACCTACCTTTCTAGGGTTATTATGGGGATTAAAAGAGTTAAAACATGCTACATTCTTTTCTTTTCTTTAATTTCTTTTAGTGTTTGTTTATTTTTGAGAGAGAGGGCGAGTGAGGGAGGGGCAGAGAGAGGAGACACAGAATCCGAAGCAGGCTCCAGGCTCCGAGTTGTCAGCACAGAGCCCGCTCTGGGGCTTGAACCTGTGAACGGTGAGATCATGACCGAAGCAAAGTTGGACACTTAACCGACTGAGCCACCCAGACGCCCCAAAACAAGCTACGTTCTTAAAGCAAATTAGACATTAGATGGTCAAGAAATGTTGACTACTAGCCCTTACCCCTCTCTTTGCATAAAAACATTTTCATCAAAAATGGCATTTTTGAAAATTCTGATGTAATTTGCTTAATGAAAATACACACAAGCTAAGTTACTAAAAAGGATAGTGTGAGGGATGGAGTTGGAGTGGCCGAACATGCCTGACAAGGATTTGGAATCTAGGCGGATCCTTGAGAACAGGGCAGAACCCTAGCAACAGACAGTGGGAAAGAACCCAGGTGTGTGGACTGTCAATTCAACAGTAGATGCCAAACCCTGGCACGTAGGCAGAGCATAGGGGCAGGGTGTTTTGATAATTGAGAGAAGGCTAGATGGGGAATCAATACCAGTGACCTCTGCATGGCATCAGAAATCCCCTGAGCCAAGATGCAAGCTATCAGGTGACCTCAGGGAACAAGAGAAAACAGAGGGTCTAAGACGGAGACCTGGGGTAGCAACTTTAGGTCCAATTTTGAAAATATTTGGAGTTACCTGACAGAACCGAGAAAGAGTTACAGGCTGCCTTTTATAGTGAGTAGAGGGCTGAGAGTTTGAAAAGTATTGCTCAAGTGAAAGTCAAACAACAGAGCGGAAGCAGCAGCAGCAAGATTATACTTGATGAGCTGCTTAACTAGTTCCTTACGGATTTTCGTAATCCTAGGGATCCAGAGCCTATGGCACGATGCCGAATCTGCAGGTTAGGGGTCAGTGGTCCCTCATGTGGGGAGATGGGCAGAAGTACAGCATGTATGTAGGCATGGCAGAAACCTGCTAATCCGAACAAGTGGCTTTTTAAGTCCGTCTTTGGTTAAATGAAAAAAAAAATTCCATCAAACTGTAATCTTTTATAGTTTGATAACTGTGTTAATACTGTTTCATATTACGCATTCATTGTGAATCTTTTTTTTTTTCTTTACAAAGAAATTTCAGCTTCTGAGGTGACAAAAACATTCATACGTTCTTGGCTTCAGATTTTCTTGGAAACATTGTTTCTCAGTCTGAAATTGCAGTTTGCAGAAGTCATGCCGCTGTAAGATAACTGTGTTGCCTCGCCCTTATATCGAATGCCATTCGTGTGGCTGTTTTGATTTCTGTTATTTCTAAGGAGATAACTTTGATTCTGCAAACGTGTCTGGCTATCTGTCCACATTGTTGCGATGGTCAATTGTCTCCTTAAAATCGGTATTATCATCAAGATGGAAATTCCATTGCAACAGCGTGTGTATTTGTTTTCTAGAACTACCATAACAAAGTACCACAAAGTGAGTGGCTGAAAACAACAAAAATGTATTCTCTTACAGTTCTTGAGTCCAGAAGTCCAAACTCCATGTGTCAGCAAGGTTGGTTTCTTCTGGGGGCTCTGAGGGAAAACCTGTCATGTGCTTCTCCTATCTTTTAGTGCTAGCAGGTGTCTCAAGCTTGTTCAGCATACTTTTAACCTCTGCCTCCATCATCTAGCTTTTTTCCCTGTGTCTCCTCTGTCTCCTCTATGTCTGTGTCCACATCTCTCTCACTTTTGTAAAGACGTTAGTCCTTGGGTTTAGGGCCTGCCCTAATCCAATATGACTTCATCTTAATTTGATTACAAATTAAGGCCCTATTTTCAAGTCAAGTCACATTCTGAAGTAATGATGTGAATTTGGGGGGCACCTTCAACCCAGTATAGTATGCAAAGTTGATCTTTAGATCTAAAGGATGGTTCATTTGAGAAAAGTTAGTTTTGGGGTACCTGGATGACTTGGTTGAGCGTCCAACTTTGGCTCATGTCATGATCTTGTGGTTCATGAGTCTGAGCCCCACATTGCGCTCACTGCTGTCAATACAGATCCCACTTGGAATCCTCTGTCCCCCTCTCTCTGCCTATCCCCTGCTTGTGTGCGCACACGCTCTCTCTCAGAGGGGAAAAAAAGCTTTAAAAAGAAGAAAAGAAAAATCTAGTTTCACAAAATAGATTTTTTTCTTTTTTTACAAAAGCAGTTTCTGACATTGATGAACATCTCTTTTCATGGACTGCCATCACAATTATCAGATTTCTAAAATGACAGGTTATGACCAAATATTTTTGAAAGTGATTTTCAAGTACTATTACCTATGCTTAATACATTTCATTTTCGTGGCTCACTATTAGACTTTCCGTAGAAGGAAAACAGATGGAGTTGTGATGATCTTGAAATCCTCCTTACTAGCCAAAATCTGAAGGTGGGAACTCCTTCAAATCAGACTTCCTTGCAGTGACAATGTATTGAGTTACCTACAGCTTTTGGATTGACTTTTGCAGCTGTATTTTATATGTTATAATCATAAAAGCCAAAATTCTTTAGTTGGGATGCCTGAAATAGTAGATCAGGATGAACTCTTGGGACTTAAGCATACCCTGTATTCTTTAACTTTTTATATATATTTTTTGCCTTCAGTTTTTAAAATAAAGAACTTTGCCTTTTGTGTGTGTGCCTTCCAGGCCCCCTCCTATTTCTCACTGGTCACTGTGGCTCCTTTAGGAATGGACCATTAGAAGTATTGTCCACAGTAACAAATTAGTTTTCTAGACTAGACTTTTGGGTGATTGTTTTGCAAACTCAACTCATTTTTTTCTTCATTTTTAAAAAATGTTTATTTACTTTTGAGAGAAAGAGAGGCGTGAGAAGGGAGACACAGAATCTGAAGCAGGCTTCAGGCTCTGAGCTGTCAGAACAGAAGCCGACACGGGGCTCGAACTCACAGACCGTGAGATCATGACCTGAGCCAAAGTCGGACACTTAACCGACTGAGCCACCCAGGCACCCCAAACTCAACTCATTTTTAATAATGAGTTTTGTAGGATTGTTTGCATTTCTTCAGAATGAAGAACTAGAATTTCTTGAGTTCAGAATCCTTGAGCAATAAGTAGATGTAAGATTGGAATTTGAGGGAGTTAAGTTTTCCATATTACTTGTATTCTGATATTCACTTTGGAAAGTTTCCTGAGGTTTCTAGATAGATGTACAGTATTAGGTAAGAGTAAATTTGACTTCAGACATTGTCTCAAGAAAATGTCAAAAGCAAGGGCTTTAAATTTTTCGAGCTCAGTGCTGCACAAATAAATACACTTCAGTTTATGAAGTATGTGAGAGTTGATGTTTCTTTAAAAAAAGAAAGAAAGAAAAGAAACTTTTTGCCCAGAAGGACTACCATATAGTAAGAGCCAAACATTTAAGGTATCTCCAGAAATTGAGAGCAATGAATCTTTTTTTAAAAAAAAATCACAATCTTCAGTGATTCCACTTTTTAAAACCTCTCATTTATCATGAGCTGTCAAGTTCTGGATAGTTTCCTAGTCTCAGTTTTAAAAATTTCACTGATACCAGGGGACTCAATAACAGAAACTTAAATGTCTGAGAGGTACATTCGAGTAATCAATCCACTAGTCTCTGTCAACTTTCTCTTAGGAAAAGAAAAAAACCCTTTTGTTTTTTTCCCCCAATCATTTCCAAAAGCTCTATGTTAAAGACAAACGATGACTGAGGGAATATATACAGAACATTCATCAAGTTTTGTAGAAAAGAGAGTAAAGGCACTAAGGCCATGTGTTTTTGGATTTTGCAAAATATTTGAGGGATCACCTCTCTGTGATTGATTGTTTTACTTACCATTTTATAAGGCTATATATTTATTTATTTAAAAATCAGTTTCGGGTGCCTGGGTGGCTCAGTCAGTTCAGCGACTGACTCTTCATTTCAGCTCAGGTCATGATCTCACGGTTGTGAGATCAAGCCCCACATCGGGGCTCCATGCTAGGCATGGAACCTGCTCAAGATGCTCTCGCTCTCCCCCCGCCTGCCTGCCTCCCTCCCTCCCTCTCTCTCTCTCTCTCTCTCTCTTTCTCTCAAAAATTTGTTTCAATAAAAATTTTAAAAAGTCAGTTTCATATTTGCTTTTCCAAATAATTGATGTTGGGTACAATCTGAACTAAATTTAGATAATGGTTGAGTTTAGACTTCAAGACAATACACTTCGTCTGAACTTTTTACATATATTTTCACATTTGTAACCCTGCCTCTTACATGGCCGTTATATTTGGTAAATTTGATCTATTTATAATGAAAGATTTTTTTTTTCTCACCCTGCCAATGTCTAAGCAAGTAACTGCCCCTCTTTTCCCCAATCCCAGCCTTTCAATATGGGAGCCTGGTTCACTGTTCCTTGCAACAGGTAATATTGATCAATAAAATATTCTTCATCAAGTATTGGTACTTTAGTGAGAAAGAGGTTAGATTCATCCTTTGCTTTGTCCAGTGGTTGAATACTTTTGGTCTTTGGCTCACCCTGCTGAATTTTGACCTAGCAACCTGCTTAGAATTTTCACATTTACTGCTCTTCACCTAGATGTTGTCAAAGTGTACATTTAAAACGTAACTACTGTGTTCCAGTTGTACCAGCACAGGATGTATTTTTCATGTTTGCTAAAATAATTTATCTTAATTAGTGTATTATTTTTCTTTATAAAACAAAGTTTGAAACCGTAACATTCTCAAAACCGTGCCCTCCAATTGATAGTTTTCTTTTATCTGTGTGTGGGGGGGGGGGGGGTTGTTTTTTGTCAATAAACACTGAGCCAGCTATCAAATTCTATTAAGGACACTTAGCAACATGATGGGTTGTTGTTAACCATTACCAGTTTATTTTGTTGTTTGTTGTTTTCATTGACTTTTTAAGTTTCGATTTTAACTAAGGCTTAGATTAATAGTATTTTTTACTAATCAGTTGTCGATTCATTGTTTTCTGACTTATATTAAAGTTTAGAATTTATAGTTGTATTTTAAAGTATACTCAACAGAAGTCATTTGAAAAGATTCTGGCAATAGGCCAGAGAGAGTTAAGTTTCTACATTTATACCAATTTGATAGTCATACGAGACTTTACTACTTTCAGAGCATTTATCATTTCTGTTTTGATGGTAAATATTGTGATCCTATAAAGTATTTTCAGGCACCACAGTAAGGAAAGGCTGTAATCAAGGTTGTAATAGCTGTATATACTTCTAGGAAATGACAGTATTTTGAGTCATTCCATCTTTTTTTTTTTTGTCAACTCTTTCATACCTACTAAGATCTGTAACCATAAATAATTACATACTTGGTAAAGAACAATTGGTAATCTGAGGCAAATTATTAAGCCTCAGAGTTCTTATCTGTAAAGTGGGTATATTGCCAGCATAATCTGTTTTTGAAAGTTAATTTATTTCATTATAAATAGTCAAAGGCCCTCAACTCTTTCAAAATTGATGCTAAATTAATTAACTGTAGGGGTAAAAGTGTAAACTTGAACAACTTTTATTGTTAGTTACCCAGGGCACAATCAGTGTCATTTTGATAACCTCCAAGTAAGACATAGTATTCATCTGTTAGGTTAACAGAAGTTCCAAAATATTGATCAATGCCCATGTGGCAGTGTCTTCATATGAATTTGAGCCAGTTTAAGGGCCTTTCCTCTGCATTTTCTTCCTTTTTGTTTGGAACTCAAAATTGTGTTGAATGTTCCATGATATTTTATGGTACCATTCATCTTTGCCTATCTCCTGAAGATACTTGATCAGCATAGCTTCTGATACTCCTTGTCTTTATGCATCTTATGTATCTGGCTTCCAAAATACTGATAGAGAGGACCAGGATACAGGGTGACAAATTATGAGGAAGCAATATTGTATCGTGGAAAGAGCTCTGGACTAGGAGAACGTAGATCACCCTGGTGATGCTTAGTGTATGCTCTTGGGCACATCTCTTTATGAAGACTTCTTTCATTAGTTATCTAATCTCGAAAACAAGAGATTTGGACCAGATATCCTTTTAATTTTGGCTTCAAAACCTTCAAAGAATTAAGTGAAAGGCACTTCTTTGACTTATTGGTGTAATATGTTGGTGGATACATCTTAATCTTTAAAAGTCTAGGGCGCCTCGGTGGCGCAGTCGGTTAAGCGTCCGACTTCAGCCAGGTCACGATCTCGCGGTCCGTGAGTTCGAGCCCCGCATCAGGCTCTGGACTGATGGCTCAGAGCCTGGAGCCTGTTTCCGATTCTGTGTCTCCCTCTCTCTCTGCCCCTCCCCCGTTCATGCTCTGTCTCTCTCTGTCCCAAAAATAAATAAAAACGTTGGAAAAAAAAATTAAAATAAAATAAAATAAAATAAAAGTCTAGTTACTTATAGAAAAGGTGTTCCTCGTGTATTCAGGTTAAGCAGATTACCACTAAACAACTGGACAGTTTGTACATCTGCTTTTCTGCGCATGCTAGATGGACATCATACAATTCAGTCTGTTCACAAGCACTAAAATTTTTAGCCCTTACTTATAGCCTGTTCCTCACAGTCAATGGTATTTATAAAATGCCTGCATAAAATGTATGTGATAGGCCTGTTTTTCTCCATACATTTCACTGAAAGAGTAGATTTTGACCATGAACAATCTGTGAATGGCTTGGTAGTGCTAATATATATCATTATTATGATTTTATAGTAATATCTAATACTTGAGCATTGTAGCTTTAGAAAAATCACTCAACACTTCTGAGTATAGTTTCCTTGCATCTGTAAAATGTGATCCTTGAATCTCATCTGAAATATTCCAAGAGAACTCTCATAGAGTCAATAGCCATTATAGCAATAAGACCCTAGTGCTTTGTGGGATAATTAAATCTTCCATTGGGGGCACTTAGAAAATGTCATCTGTATTACTTGGTGCTATTCAGTGCCCATTGTTGGTTTTTTTTTTTTTTTCTTTTTTTCTTGACTTTTATCTATGTGTAGTTTAGTTTTTCCAAGTCTGTTGATTTTCATGTCAGTTGTATGTAAAATCTTGGCTAGCAGTTGAAAGTAAGTAGTTCATGCCTTTTAGAATTTAAAATGAAGAAAACTTCACTGGTCGATCTGAGGATGTGGCTTGTTATAGTTTGTGCAGGGTCCAAGTTGTTTTCTAAAACTGTAAACACCTTCACAATTTTACAGTAAATTTCATTAAGAAAAACTCTAACTCCATAAACCAGTGAGTGTTATTGTTGCTGCTGTTGTTTTAACCAAATATGCTGCCTTGAAATCTTGGCATATGTTTGATTTTTGTTTTAAACATGGAACAATAGGCCTGGTACTTGAAAGTACAGCCATCTTTTTTGCTTATGTTCTAGAGAAAGCTGTTAAAACTGCCAAGAATTAAGTTTGGAAAGACTTTTTATAATAATTTTTCATAAGATTGTTTTGACCATTCCCAGCCTAGAACTAATACAAACCAGATTGCTTTGGGAGGAGTTGTGATACAGTAAAATAATTCAAGTCAGCCACCACTTATGGAGTCCCCTGCCATTGTGAGGACTACAAACGTAAGCAAAGAGATCTGGAAAATTGAACTAGAAGTAGCTAAGAGTCAAGAAAAAGTGAAAAACAAATGGACATTGAGTAATATAGATGGCATTTTCTAAGTGCCCAAATGGAGGACAATTTAATTATCACCCAAATTACTAGGATCTTACTGCCATTTTTTTTAATATCAAAGAATCATTTCCGACTCCCTCCCATCTCTAGCGTATATTCATTTCCTCCCTCCCCGTCTCAAGTACATACACGCACTTCTTTTTCTTGTGTTTCCCATTTGACCATAACTTTTAGAGTTTCTGGAGTAGTGTTTTTCAAACGGTGGGTAATAACCCATTAGTAGAACAAGAATCTATTTGACCAATTTTTTTAATGAAAAAGATTAAAATAGAAAATACCAGAATGTACTACATAGAGAAAGTATCACAAATTTATTTCAGCTAAATATCTAATGTATTTGTATGTGATTACAATATAAAGTGTATTTTTTATTGTGGATTGCCATTTTTAGAGTTTGAAATCCATCATTCTAGAGTATTTCATCTATTTGTGCCTTAAACCTAAATTTCTTTAAATATACATGTTGGGTGGTTACTGCATAAATATTTAGATAAGATTTTTTTAACTGGAATTTTTGTTTATGCCTGATATCTTGTTTCTAATCTGCACAGCCAGAGGAAAACCCATAGTGTTGACAATGTTTTATGATGTTACTTTTTAAAAAAATCTGTTTTTCTGCATCATTTTGAATTAAAAGAATCCTCTTAGAAGACCAATATTTTTCCCCTAATAGAGTTTGTACTGGTTTATATTGCTCCGAAGTACTAGAAAGCATGCCTGTGTATGTGCAACATTAAAAATAGGATTGATTTAGGGATGCCTAGGTGGGTCAGTTGGTTGAATGTCCAACTTTGGCTCAGGTCATGACCTCACGATTCATGGGTTTGGGCCCCACGTTGGGCTTGCTGTTGTCAGCATAGAGCCTGCTTCGGATCCTCTGTCCCTCCCCTCTCTCTCTCTCTCTGCCCCTCCTGCGTGGTCTCTCTCTCTCTCAAAAATAAATAAATATAAGTAAATAAAGGATTGGTTGATTAAAACCACAGTTAGATGTCACTTTACACCTGTCAGAATGACTAAAGTCAAACAAACCCACAAAAAATAACAAGTGTTAGTGAGGAAGGGGGGAAAATTGTGCATTGTTGTCTCGTGCATTGTGTCTCGTGCATTGTTGGTGGAATGCAAACTGATGCAGCCAGTGTGGAAAACAGTATGGAGGTTCCTCAAAAAATTAAAAATAGAATGTAGGGAGAGATTCTAGTTTTTCTTAATCCTGAACAACTAAACTAAGCATAAATATTTCTGCTTCTGGGGCATATGGGAAACAATTCAGTTCCAGGGCTCCTTCTCTTTAAAATTAACCAACCCCGGGCGCCTGGGTGGCACAGTCGGTTAAGCATCCGACTTCAGCCAGGTCACGATCTCGCGGTCCGGGAGTTCGAGCCCCACGTCAGGCTCTGAGCTGATGGCTCAGAGTCTGGAGCCTGTTTCCAATTCTGTGTCTCCCTCTCTCTCTGCCCCTCCCCGTTCATGCTCTGTCTCTCTCTGTCCCAAAAATAAATTAAACATTGAAAAAAAAATTTTTTTTAAATAAATAAATAAAATTAACCAACCCTATTTTTTTTTTAAATTCAAGTGTAGTTAACATACAATGTTATAGTAGTTTCAAGTGTACAATATGATTCAACAGTTCTATACATTTGTTCATCAAGATAACTGTACTCTTTGGGGTGCCTGCGTGGCTCAGTCCGTTAAGCGTCTGACTCTTGATTTCGGCTCAGGTGATGATCTCATGGTTTGTGAGTTCAGGCCCCGCGTTGGGCTCTGCTCTGACAGCATGGAGCCTGTTGGGATTCTCTCTCTCCCTCTCTCTGCCTCTCCCTTGTTCGTACTCTCTCTCCCTCTCTAAATAAATAAACATTAAAAAAAATTTTTTTTAAGAGAAGTAAATAATGTATGTAAAGTTCAGTGGCTAGCACATAGTAAGAGCTCAGTAACTGATAGTTGTGGTTTTTTTTTTAAATTTCTTGAGTGTAGTTGATACAATGTTACATTAGTTTCAGGTGTACCGTATAATAATTCAACTCTATATATGGCTTAGTATTCGTAACGGCTAGAGATTTTCTAACAATTACAAGTTGTTTCTTTAGTAATGGGTCATCATAGCATTTAAAAGAAGCTATCAGCTTCTCTCTAACGATTAACAATAGCTATTCTAAGGTCATACAACACTTGATGGAAATGCAAAGACTTGAAACCTGGTCTCTATCCTCAGTCCAGTACTCTGCACCATTCTGCTTTTTGCTTGAAAGAATTACATAGAAATTTTTAGAATGTAATTAAAAGTTTTTTAGTCTAATAACCAGCTAAAGTTCTAGAATATTTTAACCATATTCAAGTGAAAATACTTCATAGAGAGCAATCATATTTAAACCGATCTGACCACAACACAATTTTTTTAAAGTTCCATAACAAAGCCAACAGTTGAAATATTTCATTTGTTGTGTCTTCTGGCTTACAAAGACTAGTGCTGCTGAAATCTGAACACTATCCATTAACTACTTTTTTACAGTATTTTGTCTGTCGGGGCTTCATATTCTAACTGTTCTTTTTACTTGAGTAAACTGTTATGTAACTAGATTTTAAGTACTCCTTAAAATTCCTTTGTGTTAGCAATAAACTGTTTTAAGGAGCTCAGATGGACCTATTATAAATAGCTTCTAAGAGTACGAGGTTCCAAAGATTGGTTACACTTCTGGACTACTGATAAAAAACCCATTGGATATGAAAAAAGAAGTTTCTTAGAGTTGGTGCTCTGTTGCACCACATTTTTGGGTAATAGCAAGGTGATGAAAAATACTATGTTTGTAAGCCAAGCTAATAACAGTACCGCAAAACCTAATTTCTGAAGAATATCACATGACCAGAGTCATTCTATTAATAGTGGATGTTGTAACAGAACAAAACAAAAAAAAAACCTAGCCCCTTTATCCTGTGAAGGGTCCATTTATTTGATCATCACATATTCATTGTTCATTGCACGTTTTCTCTCAATTTTTAAATTAATGATTTAGGATCTGGAAGACTCACTTATATAAAAGCTCATTTTTACATTTTCTTTCCTGATTAGTTGCTTTCTAGTCACAAAATCAGATTTTCACTAAAGTGATATGACATAAAGTGACTTAATCCTATTTCATGAATTTTTTGTGTAGTACACGAAAGTAATTCAAACTTCTAGAATGTTGTAGAGTGATGTTGTCAAATAGAAGCTAACAAAGTTTTAACATGTTTTACAAAAATTATTTTTAACAAATTAGTTTACATTTTTTTAACTTTGTAATTTAACTTTATTTTTTTATTTTTTAAAATTTACATCCAAATTAGTATATAGTAGTTTACATTTCTAAGACCAGAATTAATACAAGATTTTTTTACTTTATTTATTTATTAAATTTTAATTCCAGTAGAGTTAACATATAGTCAACAGTTCTGTATTAGTACTCATCAAGACAAGTGTATCTCATCCTTTTCACCTATTTCACCCATCCCCCAACCAACCTCCCTTCTGGTAACCATCTGTTCTCTATATTTAAGAGTCTCTTTTTTGGTTTGTCTCTCTCTCTTTTTTTTTTTCCTTTGTTCATTTGTTTTCTTTCTTCAATTCCACATATGAGTGAAATCATGGTATTTGTCTTTCTCTCACCGGCTTATTTCATTTAGCATTATACTCTCTAGTTGCATTCATGTTGTTGCAGGTGTGTGTGTGTGTGTGTGTGTGTGTGTGTGTGTGTGTGTGTGTGTGACATCTTTACCCATTCATCTTTTGATGAACAACACTTAAGCTGCTTCTATAATTTGGCTATTGTAAATAATGCTGCAATAAACATAGGGGTACACATATTCCTTCAAGTTGATGTTTTCACATTCTTAGAGTAAATACCCAGTAGTAGTGTAATTACTGGATCAGTGGGTAGTTCTGTTTTCAATTTTTTTTCAACGTTTATTTATTTTTGGGACAGAGAGAGATAGAGCATGAACGGGGGAGGGGCAGAGAGAGAGGGAGACACAGAATCGGAAGCAGGCTCCAGGCTCTGAGCCATCAGCCCAGAGCCTGACGCGGGGCTCGAACTCACAGACCGCGAGATTGTGACCTGGCTGAAGTCGGACGCTTAACCAACTGCGCCACCCAGGCGCCCCTGTTTTCAATTTTTTGAGGAACCTCCATACTGTCTTCCACAGTGGCTGCACCAGTTTGCATTCCCACCAACACTGCACAAGGGTTCCTTCTTCTCCACATCCTTGCCAATGCTTGTCTTTTGAGTTTTTTATTTTAGCCATTCTGACAGGTGTGATGTGATATCTCATTGTAGTTTCTATTTGCATTTCCCTGATGATGAGTGATGTTGAGCATCTTTTCATGTGTCTGTTGGCCATCTGGATGTTTTCTTTGAAGAAATGTCTGTTCAGCATGTCTTCTGCCTATTTTTACTTGGGTTATTGGGGTTTTGGGATGTTGAGATCTGTAAGTTCTTCATATATTTTGGATACTAACACTTTATCAAATATGTCTTTTGCAAATATCTTCTCCCATTCAGTAGGTTGTCTTTTATTTTTTGTAGGTTCTTTTGCTGTGCAGAAACTTTTTATTTTGATGTAATTCCAATAGTTTATTTTTGCTTTTGTTTCTCTTGCCTCAGGAGACATATTTAGAAAGATGTTGTTACAGCTGATGTCAGAAAAATTACTGCCTATGCCCTCTTCTGGATTTTTATGGTTTTAGGTCTGACATTTAGGTCCTCTATGCATTTGAGTTTATTTTTGTGTATGGTGTAAGAAAATGGTCCAGTTTCATTCTTGTGCAAGTCGCTACACAGTTTTCCCAATACCATTTGTTGAAGAGACTCTAATTGCATATTATTGCCTCCTTTGTTAAAGATTAATTGACCTGACCATTAAATTGCAAGTTTATTTCTGGGCTTTCTGCTCTTTTCCATTGATCTATGTGTTTATTTTTGTGTCAGTACCATACTGTTTTTATTACTACAGCTTTATGTTATCACTTGAAGTCTGGGAATTGTGATGCCTTGTTTTGTTTAACTTGTCAGAATTGCTTTGACTATTTGGAGTCTTTTGTGGTTCCATACAAATTTTAAGATTGTTTGTTCTAGTTCTGTGGAAAATGCAGTTGGTGTTTTGATAGAGATTGCACTAAACCTATAGATTACCTTAGGTCATATGGGCATTTTAACAATATTTGTTCTTCCAATCTATGAGCATGGGATGTCTTTCCATTGCTTTGTGTCGTTTTCAATTTCTTTCATTAGTATTTTATAGTTTTCAGAGGTTTCTCACCTTTTTGGTTAAGTTTATTCCGAGACATCTTATTATTTTTCGTACAATTGTGAAGGTAGTTGTTTTCTTAATGTTCTGCTGCTTCATTATTAGTGTATAGAAATGCAACAGATTTCTGTACATTGACTTTGTATCCTGTGACCTTACTCAATTCTTTTTATCTGTTCTAGTAGTTTTTTTGGTGAAGTCTTTAGGGTTTTTTTTATATAGTGTCATGTCATCTGGTGCAAGAATTTTTAATGTCTTATAATTAGTTTGCTTGGTCTAAGTTGCACCAAGGTAACTTTAGAGATGAATTCTATCAGAGAAGACTATTATTAGAGACAAGTATAGTAATCTCCCTGGTTGTTACTGTGTTTTAAAGATGAGACCAGGTATCTCTGGTCTTTATCAGAGATATAGATCCCTAAGAGGAAAGTGGCCTTTACTTTCTCCCTCCTGGATCTATCTAGAAAAGTGTGATTATCCTGATAATTAAGTGAATCAGGTATTCTTACGGTTTCTGAATAACTTTTTGCTGTTTCTTACTTGGATTTGTAACACTATGTGCTGAAGTTATTTAGTCTGGCAACCTGAATAATTCTACATTTCCTCTAGGAAGTTGAATCATTTGAAAAACTTACAGCTGTGTTTCTCTCATGTTAATAAATTACATTCACTATAAAATGTAGTGGTCATTAAGTATGGCCAAAGTTTGGTCTAAAATAAAAAAAAAAATGTGTGCATAAGAGAAAAGAGAAGCTCTAGTGACAGTACTCACTAATTGTGGCAATTTTGCCATTATAGATGTGATTTTTTTTTTCTATCATTTCTCGGCCTTTTGGCTAAGATCAAATGTAGATATGATTTTTTTTTTTAAGCTTTATTTATTTTTGAGGGAGAGAGAGAAAACGAGCACGAGCTGGAGAGGGGCAGAGAGACAGAATCCAAAGCGGGCCCAGTTTCTGAACTGAACCTGCCCAACACAGGGCTCGAACCGTGAGATCGTGACCTGAGCGGAAGTCAGGCGCTTAACCCACTGAGCCACCCAGGCAATCCTAGATGTGATATCTTACTTTGGAGATTTTGATAGTTGCTCCCTCTAAAAATTCAGTTAGCAGTTGATGACATAATTGAATCACAAGTTTTCGTTACTTCTGAAAATATCAATTTCCAATTTAGCATTATAATCAAAGATATTTTTACTTTAATAAGAAATTGTTCTAATATTTTTTGAGAAGCTACTTTTTAAAGAAAGCTGCCACTGTTAGCCTCTGGGCAAAAAAAAAAAAGTTCTGTTTGACCTCCATGAAATCTGAATTTAATAATGAACTTATCATGAATGTCCTCCTTTGTGTTTATTAATGCAGGTAACAAAGGGAGTCCTTCGACTTGAAGCATGAGTTCAGATGCCAGCCAAGGTGTGGTCACTACTCCTCCTCCCCCCAGCATGCCTCACAAAGAGAGATATTTTGACCGCATCAATGAGAATGACCCAGAATACATTCGGGAGAGGAACATGTCTCCTGATCTACGGCAAGACTTCAACATGATGGAGCAGAGGAAACGAGTTACTCAGATCTTGCAAAGTCCTGTGAGTTGAAATAATCAGAAGGCTATACTTTTTCTTCTCTCTGGAGACCTTGATACAGGGAGGTAGGAGGTACCTTAAAGTACGCTCACAATAGAAGGGTGAAGGCAGAGTGACTCCTAGTTGCCCCCAGGCTTTCAGAGGTAAAATGAACACCTCATTTACAGATTTAATTTGCAAAGCTTTAATAACAAACTAGTGTTGTCTTGGTGGTGTAAGTTTTCTTTGTGTGATTTCTGAGTGTAACGCTTCATTAAAGGAGGACAAAAGATGGGGCCGAGCTAAGATCCCCAATTCAGAGTGAGTATCTGTGTAAAAAAGAAAGGCATGACTGAATTGTCAAGAGCCAAGAAACATATTTTCTTTCTTTGTGCACCCTGACACTCAGAGCAGCAGAGGAAGACTTCAAGCTTCTGCGGTGATGTGTGATCTGGCAGCCTAATGTGACATACACCTAATGCAGGCACATAGATGCACACGTACCAAACTAACTACACTAAAAGTGGATTATAAACTGAAGCTGAAAATTTTGTCTGCACAGTAATATTCAGACTTTGTAAATCACATTAAAGTGATTTGTTAGTTTTCTTACAAGCCCTTAGTGGAATTGCAACGGTCACATATCAGTGATGGAAAATGAGAGAGAATACCTTGATTTAACATGCAAAATGAATTAGTAACTTTATGCATAATGAAGATCACAGACCCCTTAAGGTAGAGTTCAACAAACATAGACACATGAGGCCCGTGTTAGGGTTAATTAGGCTTCCAACTTAGGTACTAAGATAAGCACTAAAGGCATAGAACTGCCTAAGGTGGCCCTGGTAAATCATTTTTGTTGTGCCCTTGTGAATTTAATCACAGAGGTTGAGCCCGAAGCCAAAGGGGAATTCTACTCTGAGTAACTCTGCTACACCAGTGGCCTAGATAAAAGCAAGTACAAGTTATAAAAGCAATGCAAACTTTGAGGAACTTAAGTATAGCTTAACTTTAAACCTATCCTTTAAATAAACTGATAAAGAAATCTTTTCCCAATGGAAAGGAGATTAACCAGAGGATTCATCATGAGGGAGTAAATGTTCAGTGCCTTCTTTAATGCAAATCTAAACTCTGTGTTTATAAATACTTGAAGGGCACATTAATTATTTGGATCAAAATAGATATATTTCCTCTTCTAAAGAAACTCACTCCACTTTTGAGGGCTAACTTATTAACCAAATGATTATAGTAACAGATAGTATAAAGTAACAGAGAATGAGATGAAGTTCAGGTTTTGTTCAAAGTTGTTAAATATTGAGATTTCTCTGGGAAGTGCTCCAAAGAGGACCAGTTTTAACTGTAAAGTTTAAAAGTAAAAAGTACTGAGCTGCATTTCTATGCCAGGGTTTTCGTTTTAATTTCCCCATTAAATAAAGACAGCATAACTTTGAGTAGATCTAATTTTTTTATACCTAAAAAAATTTCCATTTGTAAATTGGCTGGAATTACCAATTGTATTTCTGCCTTAGGGAACTTAATGAAATAATGGGAAAAGCAAGACATATAGATTGTCATTTCTGTATTCACATAGCAAGAATGGTAATTTTCATCCCAGAGAGGAACAAAGAAGATTTATTTATTTTTGGGACAGAGAGAGACAGAGCATGAACGGGGGAGGGGCAGAGAGAGAGGGAGACACAGAATCGGAAACAGGCTCCAGGCTCTGAGCCATCAGCCCAGAGCCCGACGCGGGGCTCGAACTCACAGACCGCGAGATCGTGACCTGGCTGAAGTCGGACGCTTAACTGACTGCGCCACCCAGGCGCCCCGGAACAAAGAAGATTTAAAAGAATTGTGGTTTGACCATTTTTTTCCCTAGATCTTTGCTAGTGAATTTAAAATCTCATTTGTGAAAGGCTTAGAAAAGACATAAATTTTGTCTTCCTACCATGTTTTGGGGCAGTGGTTTTCAAATTTCTTTTAATACAACAAACCTTTTAACAAAGAAATGATCCCTGGCGACCTGCATTAGTATCTATTGCTAAATAACAAACTACCCCAAAATTTAGCAACTTAAAACAGCAAGCTTTTATTACCTCATTGTTTCTATGGGTGAGGAATTCAGGAGCAGCTTAGTTAAGTGTTTCTGGCTCAAGGTCTCTCATAAAGTTGCAGTCAAGACATCATCCATGGCTACTGTCACCTGAAGACCTGACTGGCCTGGAGATTTCTGCCCTTGAGATGGGTCACCATCTTTTCCCAATGGAAAAGCCACATGGCTGTTGGCCAAGGACCACAGTTCCTTGCCATGTGGACCTTTATCTGAGACTGTTTGAATGTTCTCCTCCGGAGCAAGTATCTGGGAGAGAACCAAGAGGAGTCTGCAGTGCATTTTATGACCTAATCTCAGGCCTTAAACACCCATCACTTCCACCATATCTATAGTTAGAAGTGAGTCACTAAGTTCAGCTCATACAGGAGCTAAAGAAGGAGAGAGGAATTAAGATCCACCTTTTGAAGGGAGACTTGTCCCCTCTCTGACCACAATTTAGTTGAAAAGCATTGAAGTCTGCCACAATTTATTTACCTTGCTCCCACATGCAAAATGCACTCACTGTCTCCTAACACTCCTGCAAAAGCTTCAGCTCATTATAATATTTGCTTGAATCCAGAATCTCATCATCTAACTCTGGTCCAGCTACAGATGGTGCCCCTCAGGTGTGATTCCTTAAGTACAGGTCCTCTCACTCTGTACACCTGAGAACTAAAGAACTAAATCTGCCCCCCCCCCCCCCACACACACACACACAGCCAATGGTGGGGCAAGCAAAGATAACTGCTACTGAACATTCCTGTTCTAAAAGGGGGGAGTTAGGGGTACAGAGGAATAACTGGTTCATAGCAGGTGTGAAATCCATCTGGGCAAATGTTTAGAAGTTCCCTTAATGAAGACGTAGTCCTACTTTCCAGGGGTGACTCTCACTAGTGGCTCTGCCTTCTGGGCTTTTGGTTCCACCCTCTGAGTCTTCTTTCCTTTTCCTTGAAAGTTAGCCTGTGTTCTTTTCTCAGCCTTCTTCCTTCTTGTAGAGGTTTTGAGGTTCAAAGACCTCTTCTTTTGGAACTACCTTTGTTCCTTCAGGCCCAAGCTTGCAGTGTTTCTGCAAATATAATTCTCTTAAAACCTGTGTGGGTCTCCTGTGAATATTGGAGTTCACTCTTTTCGACAAAACCCATAACCACTAATGATCAAATCAAAGATATGACTAGTTTCTTGTTTGTAAGAAACAAGTTTGTAAGCCTTCTATTTAAAATGCTGAGTTTATTTGGGAAGAAAGGAAAATAGGGAAACTAATAAAAGCAAAGTATAATACTTGTTTTTATTAAGCCTCTTATTAGCACCTGTTATGGGCACTATTATGTATCAAATCCTATTTAATCCTCAGAACAACTCAAACAGAAAAGTATTAATATCCCTAGTTTACAGATGAATAAACTGAAAGTTAGAGGTGTTAAATAACTTGCTAAAGTTTTTACAAGTTTAGTTAAATTGTGGGCTCTGAATGTAAACTCCAAAACTCAGACTTAACCAGTAGGTTGTACCACTTAAAGCATTCAATAACAATGAAAAAATTCCACCCATCTATTGTTTTATTCATCTTCGAATTCTGTTGTTCAGGTTCATTTAACCCAACATAGGAAGAGTTTCCAATCACAAGACATTTTGGTGTCTGTAAATTTGTTTGACAAACACAGTACCTTATTGCCTTGAGCTGAGAAAATAAGAAAAAAGAATGTTTCATCTTGACTCCCAAGTATTACTTCTAGGAATTTCATGATCTTTCATAGTGTGTGTGTGTGTGTGTGTGTGTGTGTGTGTGTGTGTGTGTATACTACTATATATATATCTATATATCTATATCTACATAGATATAGATATCTATATATCTATATAGATATATATAGAGATATACACACACACATACACATATATATATATTTTTTTTTTAGTATATTGTAATGTGTATGTATATTTAAACCTAATAAAGTGTTTGTCTTAGAAATCAAGTGCTGGTGAGTAAACAAGGTTTAGCTAGAGATCTTGTTAATGCAGCAGGGAGAATCTACAAGTTTTCTTTAACCAGTACACCACTCATATATATGCCTATGGAAACCCTAGATTATCATTAACCCCCTTATCTCAGAATGAGGTGTCTAAGGCAAACTGTTGGAATTAAATGATGTTTCATCAATTAAAGATGCATATAAGTTGAAAAATTAACAGTACATTGTGCATAGTAGATATTTAGTAAAATTCTATGTACATCGATGGACGGATATATGAATAGCTGGGTGGGCTTTGAGTCATTAAACTCTTGAAGGTTGTCCATCAAGCTCCTGTTGAACTTAACAGCTTGATGTGGAAAACAGTTGGTGGGTTTCAGAAAAAGAATGAATGTTCTCAAACCTCACCACTATGGAAAGCTGTTTAATCTGGTTGACAGAAATGTGCAATGCTACTCTGAAAGATAGAACAAAAGGAACTTATAGGTAGTGATAGCTCAGGCATGTGACACACATTTCTTAATAACAGGGCAATATGTAATGCTACAAGCTACTTCAAATATAGGAGAAACTTCAAAGCCATATATATTTCAGAATATCACTATAAGGCCTAAAATGTTAACAGCGCACCTAGTTGGTCAGAATCACCGTCATTTATCTGGTCACGTTAGAAGCTTAAGATAAAGGTATTCTTTATTAATTTTGTTTGCATTTTTATTACATACTAGCTTCAAGAAAAGAGAGTATTCTAACCTTTAGCTTCATATTAATTAAGACTTAGGTAGAGGATAAAGACCATCCAGAAGAAAATTTGGTTTATTTCTTTTTTCTCCTTTCAACAGGACCAGTGGTAATCTATTTCCAAATGAATACATTTCTTAATGGAGAAATTCTAAGTAAGTTTGTTATGCTCCTAATCCCACTTTGGGAGAGATCTAATAACATAATTGTAGAGTGCCTTGGGAGCAGTAAGTCTGTAATCTTTTTTTTTTTCTTTTTTCTCCAATTTTTCTCTCTAGTAATTATTATGAGGTAGAACATCCAGGTGTGAATATTTAAAATCAATCTCTGGTATTTATCAGTATTCCATTACATAATGTCCATAAGTTAAACATTACTTATAAATCAACATATGTAATTTTCTTTTCTTTTTGTTTTTGTTTTTTTTTTCCCCTAGCCTTAACTGAAATAATTCAATCAGGTTATTTTCTTTTATCAAATTGGCCCTCTTTTCTGTGATTTACAATACCTTCCATCCAATATCACTTTCTCCTGAAAGCTCTGATTTTAGATACAGAAACTAGGATCTAATACTTCAAGGTAATTCTGCCTTTGGTTTTTAGTATACATGAATATGTGTGTACTTAAAGTATAATCTTACCTACATGAATCTCAGGTCTCCAATTCTTTCTTGTTTTTATAATCATGTTTATTTTTATCCATACTTTATGAATTCAGAGTTTATAGAATAGCTGTGTCAGTATTGACAGACAATGCATAAAATAAAAAGGTATGAGATTCAGATAAGGCTTTTAAGGCATGCTTTTTCTTTTCTTTTTTTTTTTTTTTTTTTCAACGTTTATTTATTTTTGGGACAGAGAGAGACAGAGCATGAACGGGGGAGGGGCAGAGAGAGAGGGAGACACAGAATCGGAAACAGTCTCCAGGCTCCGAACCATCAGCCCAGAGCCCGACGGGGCTCGAACTCACGGACCGCGAGATCGTTACCTGGCTGAAGTCGGACACTTAACCGACTGCGCCACCCAGGCGCCCCAAGGCATGCTTTTTCTAATTCAAACATTTTGATTTTCATCTAGTGATTTTTTACGTTTTTTTTTTTTTTTATCATACTCTTTTGGATATGTGTTAATGAGAGAGCTGTCCAAAATATAATACTCTGGGGACCAAACAAGTTTTCAAGTAGGATTTTGTTGGAGTTGAAGAATTAAATGACTTTCCAAAACTTTATAACGTTCAGTGAAGATTCATTTCTTATTTTTAAAAAATAGATGAATTTCTCCCATTCTATGATGGACAGACCTAATTACACAAGAGGAATTTCTCATTTAAATAATGGACTTTTTTTTTTTTTAATGTTTACTGACTTTGAGGAAGGGGGAGGGGCAGAGAGAGAGGTAGAGAGAGAATCCCAAGCAGGCTCTGGGGCTGTCAGCACAGAGCCCGATGCAGGGCTCTGTCCCACGAACTTTGAGATCATGATCTGAGCTGAAATCAAGAGTCAGATGCTTAACCAATTGAGTTACCTAGGCGCCCCTCAAGTAACAAACTTTCAAGACTTTTTTAGATCTTCAGATTCTAATGCTAAAAACCTGTGAAATGGATTTTACTATCATTAACTCAATTAAGATTAAGATCAGATTCTTTACTTTCTTTCCTTATATTCTAGGAAAGGAAAACACTCTCGCTATTTTATTAATTGAGCACTGAACTAGACACTCAGGGAGACTCCAGGAATGTGAAAGACAACAGCTTCAACCATCCAATATCATAGTGTGGTAGAGTGGGAAAAGTAAACCACAGTCCTATGATAGGTATCCTAAGAGTAGTAAAGGCAAATGTTAAAAGAATTAGAGTTGGGTGGGAAGAGAAGAAAGTGGAGATCGCACCTAATTGGGGTGATTAAAGGAAAGACTTCAGGAAGATCACATTTAAGACAAGTGTTAGATAAAGGGTAAGCACTGATTAGGTAGAGGAACAGCAGAAGCCAGCATTTCCCTTTGATGAAATAGAGTGCACAGGGATAGAAAAGTACGGTGTGATCATAGAGTGATGCGCAAACCTCATAGGCTAAATCAGAGCACAAGGTAGTAACGGTAGGTACACCCAAAAAGTTGCATGATGAGTTATAGAGATCCTGGAGAACTAGACTGCTTGACCTATAAGGAGTCAGCCTATTTTCTCATCCTTTCCAGTTCTAATCTGTTTATAACAAATGTTTTGATATGTACATATAAATGCACACAGTGCTTGCTTTGGATCTGGGTTCACCACCACCTATTGGCTGCGTGGCCTAGGAAACTCACTTAACTTGAGCTTCAGTTTCCTTGTTGGTAAAATGGACCTCATGGAGTTGTTGTGACAATTAAATGAAATAACATAAAAGCAAGTTGTGCAGAGCCTAGCCCATAGTAGGCAAGTATTTTTGTGAAAATTGTATACATGACTTATATACAGTATTGCTGATTTAAAGCACTTTATGGCAACACTTTGAAGATTATATAATTATAATTCCTTAGACCGTATTTTGGGTTTTAAAGGTCTCAGAGAATCTGTCCTCCTGATGGCAGTCAGGTTTATTATGTTCATGGATTCATGCATTCAAGGTGCAACAACTCCCACTACTTCCTCTTCTCTGCTCTTCTGTCTCTAAGATGGAAGACATGGTTTATGCTGTGGTTTGTGTATGTGTTGTTTGTCTTTTACCCTGACTCTTCTCCAGTGGACGCTCTAGGGAATTGTTGGTTTAATCTGACTTCAGAAGCCAAGCATGTGACCTTGCTGCCCTGTGTATAAGTTAGTTTTTCATTCTGCTTTGATGGAAAAATTTCCAGCTGTAAGAGGGCAAGTATTTTGGTACTTGAGGACCATCATAATCTGCTGCTATGTAATTTTTTTGCTATTTCAGTACAACCTAATGCCCTAATCTAGCCTAAGAGGTTTACTCTGTATTTCTATCACAACATGCCTGCTGCCTTATTAGTTGTATTTGGTTCCAGTGATACAACCCATCTCCCATAAAATTACAGAAAGATCCTGTGCCCAGCTGAGAGTTACAGATTTCAACCTTTACTCCATTTACTTGTTAGCTGTGCGGCCTTGAGCAAATCACTGCCTATCTCAGGACTTTGTTGTGAGATTCAAATCAATAACTATAAAGGGTTATTTTATTAACATTGGATTTCAGAATATGGTTAACTGTCATCATAAAGATAAATAAAATTTTTATTCTTTGAATACAGTATTTTAAAGCTTAACATGTTTATAGATAAATTTTTAAAACCAGCTGAAATTTTATCATTAATTTTTATACTGTCTTACGACTGAGGTAATTATCTGAATAATACTCCAATATATTTGAAACATTAAAAATGAGTTATAAATGTTCATGACCAAAAACATTAAATCTTTTGTAATAGAAGATTTCTTATCCGCTGAAGCACTTTCAACTATATAAAAACGTTAGGGCAATTTCACTTACTTTGAAAATTATTTTCCTGCACTTTGTGGAAACTAAATTCATATTTTTCTCTGAATTGATTTTAGAAGGGCTTACACATCCCCTTATGATACCATGGATCATCCCAAAGCTTTAGGATTGTGCCCACCGTATTGTGGGATGTATGGAAGTGGTAAAAGCATTTTCACTAGTGAAAATAACATTTGACCTGAGTTCTTGCCTTTAACATTTACTGCCTTGGACAAATTTTTCAACCTTTCTTATTTAGCTTTTTCATCCACTCAGCAGAAACGTCTCAGCAGCTCATAAATAGTTGTGATTCTCTTGAGCAACTGGTTGGTTTTTAATCTTAAAGCCATTATAAATCATACTGAGCAGATTATCTTAATTAATTCATGTTGGCTTATGCCAACTGTAGCAAATGCCTACAGTTTTATAACATGCACTTTGTATCTTAATCTCATTGCTGGCTCTAACTAACCTCCTTATACTAATTTCTTCTCTTTAGCTTAATTTATCTAACCTATATTTATTTTTTTAATAATTTTGATCTCTAGAATCTGCCTTAAATTCTTGCTGGAGCCACATGAGGAGGGGCATTCAATAAAATATTCCCATTTCTCAGTAAGTTATTGCAATGTAAATAATGAGTGATACACATAGTAGGTATCATCAGGTTTTTGTTTGTTTTTTGGCTTTTTTACTGAATGGATATTGGTTATAGCTGCTTTCAGCTGAAGAAAGTTTAAATAGAATTTGGTTTTGAAGGGAAGATAAAGTTTCAAAAGAGCAGATTGGCCCTTTGCCAGGTGTCCAGAAGTTTTCTATAGTTTATAAAAGATAAATGAGTGTATCTGAAAGATTCTTTCTCATCCAGCCTTAAATATGGTAAAATACTCATGTTACTCATCTGTATGAAAGTGTCCATCCATCTTATATATAGCTCACAGCCATTTTATGTTCACTAAGTCGTAGAAATGTATTAATGGAGTTTTCTGATCAATGTAATGTGTCTTTGTAGAGGATATTTTATAGGATAGTGTCTCTGGTTTAAGTCATATTTTTAAATGAGCGAGGTACAGTCAATGGATTTAGATGTTTAGAATTTTTTTAATGTTTGTTTATTTTTTGAGAGTGCACAAGCAGGGGAAGGGCAGAGAAGAGAGGGGGACAGATGATCTGAAGTGAGCTCTGCACTGACAGTGGCAAGTCCAACGTGGGACTTGAACTCAACCCTGAGGTCATGACCTGGGCCGAAGTTGGGCACTCAAACCAACTGAGCCACCCAGGCACCCCAGATGTTTAGAATTTTTATAATTGTGCTAACGATTTACATTTAACAGCCCTCAAATTTGTAAAAGAAAAGCCATGTTTAACTGGTATAAACTGCTCCATGAACTCAGAATTCAAATATGGTCACTACTAGTTTTTAAATTAGTCTCTTAAACATTCACCTGCTGTATTAGCAGAAAGTACAGTATCTTCCTCTTGGAATTTCTGTTCTCCTCTAAGTTGTCCCAAGAACCTCAGTGGCTTACACAATGCAAAAGGGTTCACCAGTGACTTCTATATCCAAGATGTGGCGTGTACGTATGTCTTCATGTGCACATGTGAGTCATGCTAAAGTCTCTTCAGTCCACCTCGGCCACTGTGCCTTCCTGCCCACATGGTAGTGGTGTTGAAAATGAGTCTTACCCTGTCCAACAGGAGATGCAGGTTCACTGTTGACACAGATGTCTGCACAGGCCACTCTGGGGCATCAGGGAAAGGTGACCTCCCTCCCCCTCTTCCTGTGCTAAGATCACTTAGGGTGTTCCATGGTGCCCCATGATTGAACTCCCAAGATTATAGTTTTTCGCGCTCAGCTCTTTCAATTCAGATCATGGATGCCTCTCAACTGTTTCTCTAAAAGCAACACAAGCATTGAGTCGGGACTGGCCCTAATACTTACTACCTCATAGCGTCAAACCACATTTCTCCTTCCATCATGGGCTCCTATGCCTTTTTTTTTTTTTTTTTTTTTTTTTTATAAGAAGTCCTTTCTGAAAATCTGAATCATTTGGTCATCCACGATGCAAGTCTACATCTAAGCAGGGACTCCAGGAGATCTTATTCTCAGCCTTATAAGGAAGGCTACTGTTGGTGACTGAATGGAAATTCACCCTTCTGAAAAAGATTTCTCCAGTGATCTCCAAGGTGTTTGTATGGACTCCTCTTGGAGGTTGTGATTCCGGAGCAGTTTTCTGCCTTTTCCCTCTTAGGTGAAGTGGTTAAAAATTGAACTTAATTTCTGGCAGGGATTCTGTTTCATATGTAACCAAAAGCAAGGTTTAGAGGACTTACATTGTAAGAGCTTTTGTATTTAAAATGAATGGGAAAAGGTTTGAGCAAGAAAACAAATGAATTTAATAAAATAAGTATTGGTTAGGTGTTATGGAAATAAAAAATGAGCTATTTCAAGTAATGTAAAGGATTGAGAGAGGTTTCAAATGATGAATCATATTCGCAACTTAAGGGTTATTCGAATAGAAAATTTCTCTTCACATTCAGAATTTTTACTGATATGAACACTGTTTCTGACACATACACATATGCCCCCAAGAAATATAGCGGAATTCCAGAACGGGAACATATAGTACCCAAAGTTGGGGGGAAATGTCCTTTCTTTAGCACAGTGTTGCAGAAGGGGAGTAAACAGTTCTCAGCTCTTATCAGTTTGCTTTCAGTCTTCATAGAGTTAAGGGAATTGCCACGGAATTCTTAAAATGGAAGCCGTGATGTACGTAGTATGTCTTAGTGAAGATTTCTGTGAGTCAGTCTGTAGTCAGAGTCTTGCCCCATCCAAATAGGGACTCTAGCCCAACCTAGGTAATGAGGCCACTGGGCGAGGAATGGCTCTCTTTTTGCATCAGTCTGCACTTGGTACTCTAGTTCCATATTGTTAACAGAGTTGCTTTATATCTGTCTATTGTAGATGATAGCTCGTTTTCTTTGAGAGTAAGACTTTCTAACGATTTTTTTCCTCCCCTGAAGGCAAGCTTCTTGCCTCCTTCTTCCACTGTTTTATTATTTTATGTTTTATATTTGTTTCAAAATTGTGTAGATGAAACCGTATTCAAAAGAGGGATGGGAAAAAGATTGATCATAGAGAAAGTTATGTTTGGTTTGTTCTGCTCCAAGTGAGATCTATGAGCTCAGTGGTCATTTTTGTGTGTTACAGGCCTTTCGGGAAGATCTGGAATGCCTTATCCAAGAACAGATGAAGAAAGGCCACAACCCAACTGGATTGCTGGCATTACAGCAGATCGCAGATTATATCACGACCAATTCTTTCTCGGGCTTTACTTCACCTCCTCTCAGTACGTCAGTTTTGAAAAGTTTAAAAAATTATAATTTTATCTCTACTTTGAACACGGCACATCTCTAGCAGCATATTCTACTCTGGTTCAGTCCTTAAGTTTATAACATCTAATACTTAGAGTAATATAGTGTTAAACTCTCTTACCTTTTGTTATCAACCGGGCATTTACTAGACTTTGTGAGATTGTAAAATAGTTACAAGACATGGGCCCTGTCCTACATAAATGCGTAATTTTAGTTGAGGAGACCTACCATGAATGCAAAACAAAATTAAAACTGAAAGATAACTGTAAAACATTACAAAGCAGTTCGTAAGAAATTGTCTAATGGCCTTTTATAAGTCATCATACTATGAACTGAGAGTTGAGATTGATTATTGGTTGAAGTGGACTGAGAAAACTCTGAAAAAAGAGAGGCCTGAGCTAACCAGGCTTTACAAGATGGAGTGGTTAGAATTTGGTGTAAAAGAGGGGTTAAGATATTTTTACATTTAACAACTCTTTCGTAAGAGCACCAGTTTGGTGAGCTGAACACTAAGCACTTTATACATCAGCAAGATATGTCCGGAACTCCCCGCAATACCAGGACAGGTGCAGAGTGCCAGAAGGTAATGTCAGGGACTGCTTCGGGTCCGAGTCAAGGGATGAGACGTCATATCAGCATCAAGGGATTTTCTTTTCCTCTTTTTTCTTTTCTTTTGTTTTCCTTCTCTTCCTTCATTTCTGCCTTTCTTTGGTTTTGGTTTGGTTTTGTTTGGTTATGGATTTATAAGTAAGAGTCAGTAAATGCAAGTACTTTCCAAATAGAGGAATGGCATAACAATTGAGACCTGATGCTGAAAACATGCTGGGTTAAGGTATGTTTGTAGAACTCAAAGTGGACCAGTGTGTCGGCACATATATACCGGTTAAAGAATCTTTGAAAGGGTCCCAATGTGAGGTATACGTGCTTGAACTAAAATAGTAGTGTGAGTACAAAAAGGAAGAGATATGAGAAAGGCATAACTAAGGAAGAGTAGAGATGACTTAGTAACAGTTTGATGTGAGGAGATGGTGTAGATAGTGGGGGAGAACTATGAGTTACAAAATCACTCCTCTATCTTGGAAGAAACATACTATTAGAAGAAACATAAATATTCAAAGGTTGAGCTTGTTTGTTTGTTTGTTTTGCTTTTTCTATAATATTGAGTATCTATTATGTACTAAGCACCCTGTTAGAGATAGGAGATACACTGATAAACCAGAGACAAGATTCCTGTCCTTGTGGAGATGGAAAATGGTCAGTTAATAAGTGCTATGCAGATAATTAATAGATGGTGATTTGATAGGAGGAGCTAGGTGACTAGATTAGGTGATCAGAGAGAATCTCTCTGAGGAGGGGACATTGAAACTGAAATCTGAATGACAAGAAGGAGCAAACCACACCAAGATTGAGAGAAAACAGTCCAAGTAGAAGGGACAAGTACAAGTGTCAGATGGAAATAAGAGGACAATGAATTTGGTGGTCTCTTCAAGGAACAAAAATTAAAGGTTATGGTCTGGAACATGGTTTTGGGGGAAACCAGTAGAACAAAGTGAGATCAGAAACAGGCAGAGAGGCTGAATTATGTAGGGCTTTGCAGCCAGGGTTGGAAGTTTGGATTCTATTCTAATTTTGAAAAGCCATTTAAGCAGAAGGGTGATGTCGAAAGACCTGTATAGTTTCTGTGTGAAGAATTAACTGAGAATTTCATGGTATTATTAGTAGACAGAAATAGGAATGTCCAGAGTTGGGGATCTCTTTGGCTTGGGAAATGGAAGAAGTTCAACTTCAGGCATGCCAGGGTTGCCCAGAGTTGCCAAGACCTTGTAGCAGTTGGAAAAACACTCCTAGAGCCTAAGAGAGTGACTTGGCAGATGGACATGGGGAAGTATTCATCAGGGCCGTGTGTGTAGATTAAATCATACAAGAGGGTATAGGCAAAGAAGAAAAGGGTCTAAAGAGAAAATTTCGAAAGTTAGAAGAGGAAGACTAGTCCAGGAAGACCAAAATAATAAGAGGAGCTATCCTGTGTGTGTCCTAGATACCCCAGCAGGAAGGGGGAGCCGCTGAGGTTGCTGGCTGCAATGTACAAAGGCATGGCAGCGGGAAAGCTGTGTCTCACAGCTCAGAGGTCAGGGAGTACAAATCAGCCAGTTTGGCTGGAAAATTTATGTTGTCGAAAGTGAAAGTTAAAGTTGGCAGGGAAAGCGGGAGATCGATTAAATGGCTGACTCTGAAATTTTGTTAGAAATTATGTTGCTTCATAATGGCTTACATGTTGAAACTATTTCTTTGAATTAGTTCACAACATTTCACAAGTAGAAGATCTCACATTACAGTATTGACTTGGGGCCCAAGTTTAAAGTTGAAACTTTCTGATAGCCCTGAACTCAGATTCTCACACGGTAGCAGCTGATTGTGGAGTTATAGCTGCCCCTTCATCCCAGGCCTGTGTTATCTCTAGCGGCCTACGGGCTGCACCAGGCCTGGTTTATGCACTTACATGAATATCTTGTAGGCCTTCAGGTCTGGGGCTTCTGCAAAACTTTGAGCAGGGGAGTAGTGAGGCTAACCGTGTTCCTTTACAAACTCAATCTGATGACTTGATGTGGAATGGATTTATAAAGAGAGGGGCCAAAGGCGAGGACAAGAATGAGAAGGCTTACATGTGAGATGAGGCCTGAACTCAAGGATGGAGAATGAGGGAACTCATAAAGAAGAGAGTGGTGGAAAGTGGTGATGAATTACGTCTGGTCGCCCAGGACAGGTCACGTTGATCCTGTGGGAATTGTAGTACCATCAGTATCAGAAGACTGAGGAGAAGTGAGAAGGTAGGAAAAAGCAGGGAGATAAAATCACTTTTCTACTCTTTTAACTTGTCTGTTACTGTGTCAAGCAGTTAGAAGCAGCAGGCTGAAGGGTGGGCAGGGGGGCCTGCTCACAGGTAAAGACCAGGGTGTCTGAGTCTGTAGCGTTTTCATGGGGAAAAGGAACATGAGAGAGGAGTGTAGGGGACGGTTGAGCTTCAGGAAGGAGCCACAGACGGGAGAAAGGGAAGAGAACTTGTCGAAGGAGAAAGAAGCAGCAGGTGAAAGGCGAACAAGAGATCCAGATGATACCACACAGGCCTGTAGAAGAATTCTAGGGAAGACGTGGTAAATGGTGTCAAGGAGAACAAAGACTAAGAAAAAGTGGAACTTGATCACATCTGAAGTTAGCAATTGGGTCATTAAAACCCAAGCAAAACTAGGTTTTGTTGCTTAGTCATGGCAGAAGGCACAGTGTGGTTTGAATGCATTCTTTTCCATTTTCAATGTTTATTTATTTTTGGGACAGAGAGAGACAGAGCAGGAACGGGGGAGGGGCAGAGAGAGAGGGAGACACAGAATCGGAAACAGGCTCCAGGCTCTGAGCCATCAGCCCAGAGCCTGACGCGGGGCTCGAACTCCCGGACCGCGAGATCGTGACCTGGCTGAAGTCAGACGCTTAACCGACTGCGCCACCCAGGCGCCCCAGCATTCTTTTCCATTTTAAATAATTTTTGTTTGACCAAAAGTCAAAAGGGCTATTAGAAAAGTAGCTTTCCGTTGGGATCTTTCCATCATAAAGTTAGCAGTAACCTCAGGATTAAGAACACTTTCACCTTTGGGATCACGTGACCATTTTCCTCCAGTGGTGTGAACCTGACTCCCTACCAAGTCCCTCCCCCACAAGTACAGTACTAGACGAAACAGCAGAGAAGATTGCTGATGCGCCTTTCTCCAAAGGAAGATAAGCTAATGAAACATTGTGCGGGCTGATAAGTTTCACATCCGAATTTACAAGGCTGGGACACTCCCAGACTCCGGCTGCTTCCAGGTGCAGCAGTACTTGACTTGACCGCAGTCTCTATCCACACCTCCTCCTTTTAGGTCTCGGCATGGTCACACCTATCAATGACCTCCCTGGGGCAGATACATCCTCCTACGTGAAGGGAGAGAAACTTACTCGCTGTAAGCTTGCCAGCCTGTATAGACTCGTGGACTTGTTTGGATGGGCACACCTGGCAAATACCTATATCTCCGTGAGTTCTTTGGCTTTCAATTCCTTTTTGAAAAAAATCCCAACTAGAAGGCACCTGTACTCTTCTCCCCTTGACTCCTAAGTCTGATCAGTCTTCATTTTCTGAACCTAGCATGCTGCGTTACAACCTAATCCTTATTTAAACCTCTCCAAAGGAGAGGCTGTGGTTAGCCTCACTTTCTCTTTCATTTACCGTCTGTGTTGTCCTTTTCGTTCAAACCAGTTGCAAAAACCATCTGAGAAGAAATCCTTCTGGCACAGTTTTCTCTGTGTTAATTCTGTCTGAGCATGAGGGTCACTGAAAAGCACTTGGGGCAGGCAAAGTAGAGGAGGCCTGGGACGTTTCCTCTCTGGTCTTTATTCTCCTTAAGTGTATTTTTTCCGTTCATTATCATCTGTGTTTTCATGTTGTCACACTTGGAAACCAGACAACATTTGGAAGCAAAAAAGTATGAAAAGACTGTAGTGGAAGTGGTGCCAGTGCTAGGTGCTGTCTTCCCAGAGTTCTTCCCCACCCCCACCCCCACCCCCTGCAGCCTCTCCTGTGTTTCCCCTTCCATCTCCACTTCCTTCCTGCCTTCCCAGGAAGACTTATCTTTCCTTTGCCCCTCTCCCCTTCATTTCCATGTTGTAAATCAAGATTATAGTCATTACCGCATTCAGTTAATATTTTCTCATGAATGTAGCTGACCCTAAGCAACCTTAGAGCTCCCGGGATAAAGCTTTAGGGAAGTAAATGAGAAACTAATGGCAGAAATTTTTAGCAAGTGCTTGAGTATTGAGGGAAGAAAACTTTTCAAGGAAAGTTTCCCATTGCATACCTTTAATTTCTACTTTGTTGCTTTCCCCACCCTCCCAGATCTCTTACAGTTAGTCACTACAAATATATTTCTAGTCGTGTTTAAACTGCAAAATATGAATGATCTCATAGTAATTGCCTATTTGTTTGTTTGTTTGTTTGTTTATTTTTCTTTCTCCCAGGTAAGAATAAGTAAGGAGCAAGACCACATAATAATAATTCCTAGAGGCCTGTCTTTTTCTGAAGCCACAGCCTCCAATTTGGTATAATTTTCATTCCTATGTTACTTTTTCTGTGCTTCTTTGTGCTTTTCTAACAGTTTTCAGCTTTTAGTACGGGACAGAACAAGAAAAGGTATGGATGGAAAAAACATTTGCTTAGTGAACAGGAAAGAGTTTGGAAAGTTATGTTGATTTTTTAAAAAAATAATTTTTTTAGCCTTTATTTGTTTTTGAAAGAGAGACAGAGCCTGAGCGGGGGAGGAGCAGAGAGAGAGGGAGACACAGAATCCGAAGCAGGCTCCAGGCTCTGAGCTGTCAGCACAGAGCCCAAAGTGGGGCTCGAATTTACGAACCGTGAGATCATGACTTGAGCTGAAGTCGGACGCTTAACTGAGCCAGCCACCCAGGCACCCCAACTTATGTTGATTTTTAAGAAAAGCTTTCAGGGTCAAGAAAAACAAGGTGGTTGAAGAGACTCATAAATAAGTTGGTCTTATCAGTGAGCTATCCATGTTTTGGAGGGAATCCTTTGACTTTTTTTCCACCCTGTACACTCTGGAACTTTTAAAAAACACAAAGTCTATGTGTATTTTATAAATAGATTTCAATAAAGTTCAGTTGGTGTGAGCAGAGGGGCTGGCTGACTGTGTGGCATTTTATTTTTCCATGATTGTACTCATAGGCACTGTCATTGGCCTCTGGGATGACAGGAACTCCATTGGTTCTGGGTGCTACGGTGTCAGCAAATGGAAATTTTCCAGCCAATTCAGTAAACACTGGACTTGTTCAGACCTTTAGTGAAGAGTTTAAGTTACTTGGTTTTTTGGAAACTGCTTCTTACTAAATTCGAAATTTTGTTTCAGACTGCCTGTTTTTATAAATAAAGTTTTATGGCAACAAAGCCACACCCATTCTTCTACAGTTCTGAGTGGCTCTACATAAAGTGGCAGAGTTGAGTAGTTGCATCAGAGGCCCACAAAGTCTAAAATTTTGACTATTTGGCCTTTGACAAAAAAAAGTTGGCCCCCTCCCCTGGTTTGGTTTGTGGATCACAGGCAAACTTTGATACATGTGTACCAATGAAATATGTCTCTCTGATTTTTCCAGGTGAAAGTCAATATCATAGGAGAAGTGGTTGATCAGGGAAGTACTAACTTGAAAATTGATCACACAGGCTTCAGTCCCCATGCTGCGATCTATTCAACACGTCCTGATGTTAAGTGTGTGATACACATCCATACCCTGGCAACAGCAGCTGTAAGTTGCTGAAGGCTAAAACCAGCAATGACCCTGGGAAGTGTAGTATACTGAAAATATTAATCCTCTGCATACCCAGAAAGCAAAATTTCCTTTGGACCAAATGCTGACATCGTAGGAAACAACTAGAGAGATAGCATTTGCATTTTTCACTAATCAGCTAATAATTGGGTGCTGAGCTCTTTGGAGTAAAGTTTCTTTCATAATACTTGGCACAACGTTTAAACTGAGTTCTATCCCCTAAGTCCTTTTTTTTTTTCTTCTTCTTTTTTCCTTCTGGAAGAAGTGAAGAGCTAAAGTGAGAGAGGGGTTGGAATGGTGGACTCAGTGAGTTAGGCCAGTGCTTCCTGAACTGACTAAAGAATCCGGTTCTTAGGAGAGTGTAACTAGTAACTAAATATGTTCTTTTAACATGGGCCCAATCAAATAGGTATCCTCCATGAAGTGTGGGATCCTTCCAATTTCTCAAGAGTCCCTCTTCCTGGGAGATGTCGCCTATTATGACTACCAAGGGTCACTTGATGAACAGGAGGAGAGAATTCAACTACAGAAAGTTCTGGGGCCAAGTTGTAAGGTATGCAGTAGAGTTCCTATCGAAGGAGCTATTTTTGTTGCTGTTGCTGTTGATGAAAAACAGTGTGAGCTATGCCAGTTATTTTAAAGTGATTGCTTTGTGATTCTATTTTAGGTGCTGGTACTCAGAAATCATGGTGTGGTAGCCCTTGGAGAAACGATTGAGGAGGCTTTTCATTATATATTTAATGTGCAGATAGCCTGTGAGATTCAGGTAGGAAAAATTATCTGCCCACACACTTGTTTTTTATTTTTTGCAATTTGCTTGTTGTATTGGGTTTTGTATTATTTATTTTCAAAGTCCTGTTGGTTGGTGGCTTTTTGTTTTGTCTTTTAAGAGATCTGCTTTACTTGAATAAAAAGGGTCAACTCAGTTATCTCTTGAATTGAAAAGAGGAAAAAATTAAAATTCACATACAGATGCACACACACAAATCTGAGAGCCTCATAAACATCGTTTTCCCCATAATCCTGCTTAATTGTAATTGTCTCTGTTTTTACCCTGTAGTGGTTGTGGTCACACTAATTAGAAACAGAGGCAACCGTCCGTCATCAAAGATCAGATGTAGCCACTTTTATAAAAAGCGCAAGGAGCAGGGCCAGAAGTTTTATGAACTCCTGCAGTTTCCAACAATTTCACAGCCTCAACCTTATTATAATAGGTTGGCTATTTATTAACTACTTTTTTCCTCAGAGAAGCTGAATGTATTTTTAACAGACCTAATTTCCCTCTTCAAGAAGATTCTCTTGAAACAAATGGTAATAATCTTAATTTATTAGAGGGCCACAATAAAGGAGAAAAATCTTTTCTGTCAGTTTTAATGTCTAACAACCAACTTTTTTTGTTGTTGTTGCTCTAGCAGCCCCTTCTTAAACGAAGCTGTGAAAAGCTTGATGAAATTAAGATAATGAGCTGCTTCTGCCTAAATATCCTTAACTTCACAGTGTAGTGTCTATATTCCTTTAAAATTATAACTTTTCAGCAAAAAAAAAAAAAAAAAAAAAAAAAAAAAAAAAAAAAAAGGATAGCCAAGGGAAAACTGCAAGATAACTTTAAACTTTGGCAAGAGAATTCAGTTTCTTGAAATATGTTAAAAGGAATGGCTCTAAATGTGTTTTCCATCAGGGAGGATCAGAATCCTGGAAGGTATCTTTTTCAGATCAATGGAAAAGGTACTTCAGCTGCCCATTTTTACAAGTGTATTGCCTTATTCCTGTTGTTAGGAGCCTGGACAAGTTATAGGTATTTGCTGAAGTGAAATCCTGCCTTTTTAAAGGTAAAATATTCATTATAATCTTTTACAGTCTTGTGCCTCTATATTTTGCCATCGATTACAGGTGCAGGCATTAGCAGGGGCAGGTGGAGTAGACAATCTGCTTGTGCTGGATCTTCAGAAGTATAAATCTTTCACTCATGCTATAGCAACAACTGGAGGAGGAGGAGTGAATATGGGCTCCCATCAAAAATGGAAGGTTGGCGAGATTGAGTTTGAAGGGCTGATGAGGACTCTGGATAATTTGGTAGGTGAAAAATTGAACGTAAACTTGGATTTCATGTCTGCAGATTCAAGAGCAAACGCTTCCATCTCCCTTTGGTCTGGGAACATGCTTATGCCTCTGGGAGCTGAGTTTGACTCTAGGGAGGCATTCCAGTGTAATTTTACCACATTTTTAAGAATCAGACAGTGAAACATGCAAGTGTCATCTTCATTTATTTTATTTTTTACATTTATTTGTTTTTGATAGAGCGAGACAGGGCACAAGTGGGGGAGGGGCAGAGAGAGAGGGAGACACAGAATCCGAAGCAGGCTCCGGGCTCCGAGCTGTCAGCACAGAGCCTGATGCGGGGCTCGAACTCACGAGCTGTGAGATCATGACCTGAGCCGAAGTCGGACGCTCAACCGACTGAGCCACCCAGGCACCCCTTCTCATTTTTTGTTTGATTGGGTTGTTTTTCAAACGTTTATTTATTTTTGAGACAGAGAGAGAGACAGAGTTTGAACTGGGGAGGGTCAGAGAGGGAGGGAGACACAGAATCTGAAACAGGCTCCAGGCTCCGAGCCATCAGCCCAGAGCCTGACGTGGCGCTCGAACTCACGGACCGCGAGATCATGACCTGAGCTGAAGTCGGACGCTTAACCGACTGAGCCTCCCAGGCGCCCCTTTTTTTTTCTTTCTTTTTTTTTGGGGGGGGGGTTTATATTTATTTATTTAAGTGTCATCTTACTTTAGATTTTACCCTCTTCCACTAAGGGTCAGAAGAAGATTGCCTTGAGACTGAGGAACAAAGATTTAAATGAGCACTGAGATTTGGCTTCCAGAAAGCTGGAAAATAGCTAGGAAAATTTTCTGGTCAGCAGTTTTGAAATTACCTTTGTCAGGAACAGTTGTGTGAGTGGAAATCACATTGTCAGCTGGAATCTGTTTTCACCAGATCTTGAAATTTGCTTAATTTCAACCCTAGTGTTATAAATGGAGGTTACATGAGGTTTGACAGATATTTTCGTCTTTGTTTTTCAACAAAGGAGTCTTTCTGATCACTTGTTTAAAGAATTAAGAGTCCAAATGCTGTGTTTGGTGCATGTTTGATCATTTCAAATGTGTTTTTTTTGCTCCCTTAGGGGTATAGAACAGGCTATGCTTATAGGCATCCTCTCATTCGAGAGAAGCCTAGGCACAAGAGTGACGTGGAAATCCCAGCAACTGTGACTGCTTTTTCCTTTGAGGATGACACAGTGCCACTCTCTCCTCTCAAGTACATGGCACAGAGACAGCAGCGTGAAAAAACAAGATGGCTGAACTCACCAAATACTTACATGAAAGTGAATGTGCCTGAGGAGTCTCGGAATGGGGAAACCAGTCCCAGGACCAAAATCACAGTATGTTGCTATTTTATGTGGTTTGCCTCTACTAAATATTTTGCCTAGTTACTTATATGAATTGAATGTTCTATGTTAAAAATGTTGGGAAAGTTGAATATAATACTACTAACCTGTCATTTATCAGGTATAAACTTTGTACAAGATACTTTGTTTTCTGTGACTTAAATGAATTATCTCATTTAATACTCTTAACATGGAGAGGATGTGTTTTTTCTCCCGTTTCATAGATGTGAAAACTGAGGCACAGAGGGATTAACTAATCATTTATGAATAGTAAAGGCAAGATTTGAATGCATACAGTGACTCTGGAGCCCAGTTCTTAATCCACTACTTGGTACTGCTTTGCAGTTTATATTGTACCAGTGAATCAGAACCATAAAAGTTATTGACACGTGATGGTTCCAGAGTTTCATGAATTACTGCACAGTTATGCTTAGGCAAAATCTTGAAGAGTGAGAAATGGATTGTCTTATATTTTTCAACATTTGGCTTCAGATTTGGTTTAGTTTTAGAGTACTGATCACCAAATATTCTGTAGATACTCAAAATTGGTTCATCCTCTCATATAAATCAGTAACATTCACTGTGGAAGTGCCTAGACATCAAAGTGTTTTTCCCTAGCTTGTAAGATTTCTTATCTCCTAGTAAAAGAACATAATTAAACTCCTAAGTTTCCCAGAATTGATTTTATTGGTGGAGACTGATGGCCAGCCATTATTGCTCTTGATGAATATTCGTCTTCTTTAAAGGATATAATAAGGGATAAAGGAGAAAAATTATATAAGGCTTTTCCATCCCTGTAGTTCTGTTATGGATTACTACCAGATTACCCTCTGTGTAAAATGCTGGTCAGGGGATTGGCCTTTCCTGGCAGCCAAAAATAGAAAAATGAAGTCTGGAAAACTAAATCTGAAGAGATTCCTTGAGTCCTTTTTGGTGACTTAGCCATCATCAGCTGATGAAACTTCAGTGCAGGCAACAGTTCTAAACGTGAGTTAATAAGAGATCAGACTCTGATTAAGAGATTAAGAAAACTTAAATAGCCATCTAGGTGAGTATTCGTGCAAATAGTAATCACATCTTTTGAGTGCTGATCATGAGCCTTTTTCTAACTAGTATGAGACATACAGTAATTGACCACTAAATACTGCTTAGTGAAATTCTTTAAAATATTGGCAGTGTGTGCTCCCTCTCCTTGAGTCAATAAACAATAAACAGTTACCAAAAACCTACCATATTTCCTTAACACAAAGCCTCATTCAAGAAAATTTTTTATTTTTTAGTGGTTGAGAGCAGAGGACTCTTCTAAAGTTAGTAGTGGAACACCTATCAAAATTGAAGATCCAAATCAATTTGTTCCTTTAAACACAAACCCGAATGAGGTACTAGAAAAGAGAAATAAGGTAAGATGTAGTCATCTGTGGCCAAGGGAGTCATTTTTATACTGTTTTATGTGATTAAATCTGATTAATACCAAGCTTAGGGGGTATGAATACAGAAGAATTTGAAATGCAGTATAATTTTTTATGAGTGCATTTATTTTGAGAGAGAGAGGGAAAACGTGCACGTGCAAGTGAGGGGAGAGGCAAAGAGGGGGGAGATAGAGAATCCCAAGCAGGCGCCACACTGTCAGCACAGAGCTCAACGTGGGGCTCAGTCTCACAAACCGCAAGATCGTGACCTGAGCTGAAATTAAGAGTCAGACGCTCAACCAGCTGAGCCACCAGACGCCCTGAAACTCAGTATAATGTTACCCTGTATTGAACACCTCCAGCTCTGTGCTAGTCACTGGCAAGTGGGCTCCATGGGGAAGAGGTAGTACACATACTGCTGCTTTATCAGTGAAAGTGAGCCCTAGTGTTAGTGGAAAAGGTAATTCTCCAACCACGTAAGACAATAGGAAATCATACATTAGGAAGAGTGGAGGAGATGAATGTGAGTTGTTGGGATGGTAGGAGAGGGCTTTGTGGAGGCAGGAAGAAAGAGGCTCTGGGTGGTCAAAGAGCAAGCCTGTGGGAAAAGAGAGTAAAAGAGTAAAAATCATCTGTCTGCATAGTTGCCCCCAAGAACTCGTTACTGTGTTTTGATTCAGATTCGAGAACAAAACCGGTATGACTTGAAAACAGCTGGACCACAGTCACAGTTGCTTGCTGGAATTGTTGTGGACAAGCCCCCTTCTGTAAGTCCATGAAGCCACATGCTCTTGGGTTTTCATCTACCACACTAATTTCTTTGCTTTTTAAATATGAGTATTTATTTTTACTAATGTTAATATAAGCACAAGTTCAAGAGTCAAGTAATTGCAACGCTTAAAATGTCACGTCAGCTCCCAATTTCCAGGGGCAAGGACTTTCTTCTAGCATTTACCTTCATGTTTCTAAAGAGCTTCTTTGTTCTGCTTTTTCTTCGCCTATCAATTTTAGACCTCAACTGACTTTGAGTCTATGTCATCAACTGCAAGAAGTACCATTATTTTGTAGATCCCTAAAAGAGAAAAAACCCTGACAATTATAATTGTAGGAAGCCATCAATTATTGGATGAGTTCAGATTTCAGAGATGAGAAAATGTTGGGGAAAGATTGTATTACAATTTCTTTGTTAAATCAGCTTTCGGTGTTTATATTATTAAATGTTTACTGCTCAGCCAGGTAGTATCCCATGATTACATTTCCTTTCTTATACCACTTTTCTCCCCCTAGAGTTAATAATTGCCTCCGTTTTTCATTGGCTTAGTGTTTTGGGTACATTGGCTTAAAAGTTTGGGAAGAACTATAAAGTCCTTCTTAATATTACTTTACAAAGGTTCAAGGGTAACAGCTAATCTCTCATTGCTCTGTCATTCCAGCCCAGATCTGGACTGGTGGCTTTCAGGCCAGCTGCACAGGCTCATCCTGGGGATTCTTCTGCCTCTTGCCTCTGTACTATCTCCTGTTTCCTGCCTTGAGTCTTCCAGTTTCTTGATTTCCCCCTCTATCATTGAGCATATCCTCTAATAGCTTTCTGAGAAAGGACACATAGGAGGTAACAGCCTGAAATCCTGTATTCTACCTTGAAATGTTTAAATAATAGACGTAGAATTCTAGTTTAGAAATCATTTACCTCACAAATATGGAAAACATCACTCTGTTGTCCCCTGTTACTGATGAGAAGGAAGAGAGCACTGTGATTCATGTAACTTTCTTTAGGGCTCTTTTTTATTCTTTTACACCTTTTCTGCATTCCTGCTGTTCTGAAATTTTATAATGCTGTGCTTTGTAGTAGGTTTCTTTTTTTTTAATTTTTTAAATTTTTATTTATTTTTTGAGAGAGACAGAGTGTAAGCAGGAGAGGGGCAGAGATAGAGGGAGACACAAAATCTGAAGCAGCCTCCAGGCTCTGAGCTGTCAGCACAGGGCTCGAACTCACGAACCGTGAGATCGTGACTTGGGCTGAAGTCAGGCACTTAACCGACTGAGCCACCCAGGAGCCCCTGTAGTAGGTTTCTTTTAGTCTTTCTTTGTATTTCTCTGCATTTAGTAACCCTTTTCGATCTGCCAAGTCCTATTCTTCAGTTCTGGGCATTTTTTTTTTAATTTTTATTTATTTATTTATTCATTCGTTCACTCATTCATTCATTTATTTTAGAGAGACAGAGGGAGCAGGGGAGGGGCAGAGAGAGAATCCCAAGCCAGCTTCTCACTGTCAGCCCCGACTGGGGCTTGAACTCACAGACCATGAGATCATGACCTGAGCTGAAACCAAGAGTCGGACGCTTAACCGACTGAGCCACCCACATGCCCCTCTGGGCATTTTTTAAATGTATTTCTTCAATAATTTTTTCCCTCCCAATTTCTTTTTCTGTCAGGGTATGCTGTTTCTCACTTTCCATTTCTTTGTCTTTTTATCCTACTTTCTGGGAGATTTGTTCGACTTTATTTTCTAATGCTTCTATTTAATTTTCTATTTTGATATATTTTTAAAAATTGTTTAAGACTCCTTATTCCCTGAATGTTTGTTTTTTAAATAACATCCTAGTCTTTCATGGATACAGTATTTTCTCTTATTGCTCTGAGGGAATCGATTTTAAATTTTCTTCAGCTGCTTTTATTGTCTTGTTTCTTCTGAGTTCTCTCTTGTTCTGGTCTCTCACTTCCATGGTGGAAGCTTTCCTCAGGTAATACCCGGTAATACCTGGTAGTCTGTTTATATTTAAGAATGGACACTGAAAAGCCAGTCCGATGCTCCGGGTGTGGGCAGAGCTTGGCAATCGGTGAGCTTCACTGTAGGCTGATGGGTCGTCTCTCTGGGGAGTCCCCAAATGTCAATATCTGTAGTTCTTTTATCTGAGGCCGTTTAATTTATCTGGAGAATTCTTCAGTCTCCAGCCTGTCTCCCACTATCATCCTGGGAGCCCTCAGCTCTGTTTTGTGCCCTCTTAACCAGTTCTGAAGAATAAGCTTCCGATCTGTCGATGTTTTTCTTTGCAAGACCATGCAATTTGAAGATGACGATCAGGCCCCACCAGCTCCTCCCAACCCCTTCAGTCATCTCACAGAAGGCGAGCTTGAAGAGTATAAGAAGACAATCGAGCGTAAACAGCAAGGCCTGGAAGGTTCGTTCATTTTTAGATTAAGCGTGATAACCATGCTACCAACAGCAGAACACCTTGAGTTGGATGATAGAAGGCAGTCAGTGTTGTTGTTTTTTTAAAATGTTCCTTTGACAATCGATTGTTCCCTGTCATCTCTCCCAGACCTTACTGAGTGTAGGTGGAGCTAAAATGCAAAGAGCCACTGTAGTTCACGTATGTCAACATGTAGAGAAAAGTTTTTCTCAGAAAGCAATCTGATCACTAGCAAAAAGTCTTCCATAGTAAAATGAAATCCACAGATAAGTAAAGTATTACTTTACTAAAATAAATACAGATACAGTAATAGATTTAAACATGACAGAGTATGTGTATTATGTGGCTTTTATACTTTTTGGGTGCCACAAGGTGCCAGTATATAATCTTGAAATCAAAATATAAAGAAAACTGCCAGAATTTTGATGTGACTTTCTTTAATTAAGTACATGGGCACTCTAGTGAGGTTGAGTTTTTCTGACTTCAGAACCCTAAGTAAGGATTCTGTTTAAAAATTGTTAATGAAACCCCAGCTAATTAAATACTAACTCCCTTTTTCTCAAGAATAAGAAATTCTTTATAGCAGGGGTTCTTGATTTTGCATCTTTGGATAAGCTCCAAACAGTTCATGAACCATCTGAAAAATGAGTGCTTAATTTTGTATGATATACATTTGGGGAAAGAGGGCATTCAGGGTAAGGGACAAGAAATCTGTGACCCCACAAGAGGGTAAGAGCCTCTGCTTTAGAGCATCTACAACATACAGTGGAAATTTTTTCCCAAAGCAGAACAGAACCAATGGTTGAAAATGTTTGTCCACATTAGCTATCATGTGGAAAGAATTGACATCTGGATCATCCCGGGAACAGTTTTTATCAGTGTGTTAGTGCCTTTGTCACAAAAGGGAGTCATCCTGACGACATTAAATATTCTAAGTGACATTATTGGATTTGTTTATTCTAACCTAAGGTTAGAGACTTTCTCTATTTTTCTATTTTGTAAAATGTCCCTCTTTAATCTCTTATTTTTTGAAAGCCTAAAGATGCCAGGTAACAAATATTGCACTCTAGAACCATCAGCTTCTATTTTTTTTTTTTTTATAAATAGTTTCTTCCACATTCATTATGGCTTTCTGAATTAGCTCACTAATACTGCTCTGACAGAAATCACTAATTGGATATTGTTTGAAAATTTGGAGGCATTCTGCCTCATGAACGCAGCATCATTGGTGAGGCGTCCTAATTCTTTTCACCCGGCTGCTCAATATATTTTGGTTTTCTAACACTCTAGCAAAAGCTAAATGCTTACGTATTATTTGCCTGGGCTGCCCGTAGCCATGCTTCCTTACTAAGCACGTATGTAAAGTTACTGTTAGCAGAGTCAGAAGTGTTCGCACATTCACCTCCTCTTAATGCGCAGTTATCGATCCGTGGGGTAGCCGTTAGTATACTTAGCTCACTGCTGAAGAGTTTATCATGTGTCTGCAGGCGTTTGACGTATGCACTAACCTTCCCGAAACCTTATGCTTCTTTGTTTTGCATGGCTTTTAACTAAACTCTCGTCCAACAGATGCTGAGCAGGAATTACTCTCAGATGACGCTTCATCTGTTTCACAAATTCAGTCTCAAACTCAGTCACCGCAAAATATCCCTGAAAAATTAGAAGGTATTCACTGTAACTTCCCATAGCGTTCACTGAGTTAGTCTTAAGAGTTTGTCCTCTGTCGTTTGTCTTCACGTAAGGAAATTGAACACCCGATTGCAATGAGTTTGCCATGGATTTTACCTAAAGCTCCCAATAATTTTATATATTTTTTCACCAAGTGGTGTGCTGGTGTTGTTCAGTGTTTATGTTGACTTACCTTAATCTGGATTTTGGCAACTGGTAGTTCTTAAGAATTTGTGAAATTAAAAGTGGTTTGTCCTACATCTTCCAATCAGGAGCATGAAATCTTTCCAGTTTTGATTGCCAAATTCAAGAAAAACACATGTTGTCTTCCTTATTTATACTGACTTGATTTACAATGCAACTGTCAGATCATCAAACCAGACTTATCTAGCCTCCATGCTTGGTCTAACAACTTTGACCCCTTCCCCTTTATACTATTTAAGAAAATCTAGCTTCATGCCAACAGATCCATAGTATGTTAAGGTAATGATTTGTCTTTACTGAAACTTAAGTAATGCCTTAGTACGTTGCTACATAAATCAGTTCAGTTTTGTAAAATAAAGCCAAGATGTTAACTATGTAAAATAACCAAAAAAAACAACAACAACCCAACCCTCCCCTTTTGTAGAAAACCATGAGCTATTTTCCAAGAGCTTCATCTCCATGGAGGTGCCCGTCATGGTGGTGAATGGCAAGGATGATATGCATGATGTTGAAGATGAGCTTGCGAAGCGAGTGAGTAGATTAACCACAAGCACGACCATAGAGAACATCGAGATTACCATTAAGTCTCCAGAAAAAATTGAAGAAGTCCTGTCACCTGAAGGCTCCCCTTCAAAATCGCCATCCAAGAAAAAGAAGAAATTCCGTACTCCTTCTTTTCTGAAAAAGAACAAAAAAAAGGAGAAAGTTGAAGCCTAACTTAACTCTTTTTATAATTATTATTATTACAATGTGACATTGCACATTTAAATACCACACTTAAGTTGATAATTAATATGCAGTGGTAGAGAAGACTGGGGGTATGTAGCAAACTGGACTTTAAGAACTGGAAAGGGATTTTACTAAAAGAAAAACATATTATGAAAAGAACTTCAAATTCATCTCTCATTTTGTATGTCCAAAAAAGGTTTTGAATTTTTGAATAATTGCTGGTTTTAGTTAGCTCTGCCCTCATGAAGTATTACTATAATTCACCACAAACAGATATCTGTCTGAATTACTTCAGGCCTTCTCCACAGTATCTGTTGGAAACGAAATACCAGTGCACAAGTGAGAGAATTTTTATTTCTCAACACCTGCTTCACTGGGTAATCAGATTATAATTTTTTACCACGATTATTGACTGTACCTTTTGCGTTCCCATTGTTTCAGTGGGCATTAACAGAACGCTTTAAAAGCTTCTAAGAATCTATAGCATTAGTATACACTGGCACAGAATTTTTTTAAAAAAAAATTTAAGAAAAGATTCATCTGGAATTTTATTCATAGTATAAAACTTCCTCACCTGAAGTAACTTTCTTTGCCAAAAAAAAAGAAATCATTTTAGTAAACTATAATTTTTGAAAACTTCCTTTTTTATTAGTTGAGAAAGCCCCTTATTTTTCAACAAAGGGGATTTTGTACACGTACATGGGTTATTTAGTTTAACTCTGGCAAAAACGATTTTTGTATGTTGAGATGTTTGTATACCATTCAATATAAAAGCATCATAAGCATATTAGCCAATCATATAACAGTAGAGCATATTTGAAGCTGCTTCGTACTAAGTATGCTTAAATCTAATTCAAGAATCCAGGCACTTGGTATCTAAAGGAGATTAAAGCATTTCAAGGTATAACTAGATTCACATTTGAACCTTATAATGTATTTTTCTCTTAGTATTGCTAATGAATGAAGATGGTCTCATGAGGGAAACAAATGAAAAGGAAGAGAGAAAGTGAAAAATGAAGGGAACAAAAGCGGTGTCATGCCAAGAATTCTAGTTTGATGAAGACCCACAGTCACGATAGGATTTGAAGCATAGGTTTATTTGGAACATGTCCCAGATTTCTAAAATTCTGCTTCTCTGCCAAAATCATCGTGTTTCTTGGTTTCCTTTTAACTTCTGTATCTTTAGAAGCAGCATTAGAAGAAATCAGTGGGTCTGATCCCCCAACGAGAAAACCTACCACTTCTTGATTTTTACAAAATTTTCTCACCTTATTTCAGTTAACCTTCTTTCTAATGTAAATACAAATTTAAACCTAGACTTAATATAGTTTTCTCCCCTTCACCGAAGTGATGTCACAAATCAATGTAAAATCGATGATCCGAAATGGTCAGTGGGTGAAAATAATCCAAAGTGTTTCTGGAGGATGAGTTGGCGTGTCAAAATCACATGACACATGACAGTGCGTTCTGGAGCAGCTGGCTCTGTTTGGCCGTATGTGTACGATGATGCAAAGCTGAAACGGAGCCTGGAAATTTCATTCTGGATCTCACTAACTACTGGAATCAGTGTTTTAATCTCTTAGCAGAAACTTTCAGTTGCTTACTTCTGTATTTGAGGATTTTTTTTTATGTTCTACATCATTTATGTTGTATTACAACGTATGTAGAAACAGTAACCTGTGAACTATGCTTTTCCATAACTTTTTAAATATATATATATCTTAAATGAATGCAATGTGCATAAATATTTTTTAAACGCAACAGTGAACTATTTGCACCTTTTGCTAATGCCTCTATTTACTTGCTTTGGCATAAAGAATGAGCCAATGAACCTCTGTGTCCTGTGGAAAATGTATAAATGTTATCTGATATTGCTCTTAGATGTAATGCTAATTAATGTTAAATCACAAATAAACAGTATTTTAAATAGATGGATTTGGCATCATGACCTTTCAATTCAGGGGTGGTTGCTTAGCCTGAATTCCTTTGTGGAATGTGGAATTTTTTTTTTTACTATGGTGAGATTTTGAGTAGGACTGTTGCTTCTGAATAAGTGATGTCCTGGTAAATTTATTTTCAAATTAGTTTAAAATTCGCTATCTAAAACTGTTTCTTATGTCAGCTCTCATGGTAGAAGAAATGTTCCCCAAGTGACCTATATTTTGTCTCAATAGTGTAAGGTGACCTTAACTGTGTCTCTGGGATCTAAAGACCTTTGAAGGACTTAGGTCTGATTCTGTCTCAGTTCTCCTGTTCAGATTTGTGGACAATAGAAAATGTTGCAGAACATATGCTGAGTTTATACATTACCCTTCTCTTAGCCTTTTATTTATGCAACAATGTGACAGTAAAACAAAAAACAAAAAACAGAAAATAGGTTATAATTCCAGCACATTAACATTCAAAATAAAATAAAGCTATTCCCTTCCAGCTCTTGATGATCTATAAATAGATGGGTCTCCTATATATTGGTTATCACGGTGTGAATGTGGGTTTTTTCCTACTTAGTATAATTCATCCTAGAAGATTTCCAAACCCAGTCCTTCACATGAACGACTTCTTGTGATTTTTTTTCCACTTTGTCCTAAAAATAGAGTGCAAGAAGGGAAATCATGTTAATTGAGGGTTCTGGTTAATTGAAGTTTTTACTATAATTACCCATTATAAAAATGAAGGGTTTGGGCAGAGAAGAATAGATTCATAGTCTTGGGCATATTTAATTATTACCTTGGCTTGTAAATAACCCTGTGGTGAAAAATTGCTGCTTTAGAAAGATGCACATTTCAAAATTCCCTTCCATAAAGCAACAAAGACGATTAACTCTAGTTACATTTGAGAATTGATTTAGGATGAGAGGTGTGCTGCCTGTGCCTTGTCCTCTAGTGCTTAGTATTTTCATTCAGCATGGAGTAAATACAAGGGTAAAAAGCGCATAAAGGCAAGCTGGTTATTTTTTAAACTCAAGGGTGACACATAGGCATCCAGTTGCTGTCTTGACCAAACCAAGATTTTTAAAAGAACAATCTTCTTTTTGGCCACTAGAGGGTGTAATAGACCTAACAATCCACTATGTTTCTAGTCCTTTGAGTTTTAACTTCCCTCGCTTTAGTCTGTAGGCACCATGTTTGTTGTGAAATACCCAGAACTTAGAAGAGGAGACGTTTCCTTTGTTGCTTATCATTCTCCTCACTAGACTATTCTCAACGTTTTGTCATAGCAAGTCCCATTTCACCAATAAAAACACCACCAGCAAGGACTCTAATGCCTGTGGTGAACACGATGAAACAATTTTTGAAGTGATGTCTCAGAAACCATGGTAGAAAATTACTCTTTGTGCCCGTGAGTGGAGATAAAATGCTTCCTTCAATAATTGGTATGTTTTGACTGGGGAGGTAATTGATAACATCTCTCTTTTTTAATGCCTTCTGTTATCAAAAATTATGCTAAGTGCTTTTTGTGTACTATCTAATTTGGCTTTCCCAACATCCAACCGAGGAGATGTTATTTTCATGTTGTAGATAATGAGACTAAAGCTTACAGAAAATGAAAAGGAGGTGCTAGCATTTATTTCACCCATAAAAATTCAGATTTCTAAAATTAGTGACAGATGTGTGCCAGACCCAATGTGGCTCCAGGGTACATTTTTCGTGAGGTTTTTTTAGTTGGGATTGTAAGTCCATCCGTTGTGAATTCATGTTTTGATAGAAGACGGGGTATAGATTTGGGATAAAATGTTAACTTTCGATTTGGGAGACTTTTCTTTTTTTTTCAACAAATCACCCCAAGAATGAAGAAATTGATGAATACCAGCAAAGCAGGAATGGCCTATGGTGATATTATCCTTTAGGTTAAGAACCAGCCCTTAAACCTTCACCATGACTCCTGGAAGACAAGGTATCTCTATATCTTTGATTAAGATACAAGAGGCTTTATTTATTTTCCTTTTTGATTTTCAGTGTTGGGGACAAGGAGAGACATTCCAAGGAAAATGTCATTTTAAAAACTTTCAGACTGCTTAATCTAGTTACGGAAGTAGTTTTATTTAAAAAAAAAAAAGTTAACATTTTATTTTTTTAAATTTTTTTTTTTACATTTTATTTATTTTTTTTTAATTTTTTTAAACGTTTATTTATTTTTGAGACAGAGACAGAGCATGAACGGGGGAGGGTCAAAGAGAGAGGGAGACACAGAATCCGAAACAGGCTCCAGGCTCCGAGCTGTCAGCACAGAGCCCGATGCGGGACTTGAACTCACGGACCGTGAGATCGTGACCTGAGCTGAAGTTGGACACTTAACCAACTGAGCCACCCAGGCACCCCAACATTTATTCATTTTTGAGAGACAGAGCACAAGCAGGTGAGAGGCAGAGAGAAAGACACACACAGAATCTGAAGCAAGCTCCAGGCTCTGAGCTGTCAGCACAGAGCCTGACACGGGGCTCAAACTCACAAACCATGAGATATTGACCTGAGCCGAAGTCGAACACACAACCGACTGAGCCACCCAGGCACCCCTAATTTATTTTTTAAGTAAGCTCTAGGCCCAGTGTGGGGCTTGAACTCTCAACCCTGAGATCAAGAGTCACGTGCTCCGTCAACTGAGCCAGCCAGGCACCCCTAGTTCTAGAAGTAGCTTCGAAGTCTACATTAATTTACATACAGCTTTATTTAAATGAATATATTTGAAGACGATCTTTTGTGGAGAAAACTCTAGTGTACGTGCTGGCGATCAGAACAAGGATAAGCCTTTTGGGGAAGTTCTGATAGAAAAAACTTGCAAGTTCATTGGTTTTCAAAGGGATTTCATTTCTAAGAGATGACCATCAGAGGGCAATCCTGGGTCTAAATTTAGTTTTAATTCATTGCGGGAACTTTTCTTCAAAATATCTTTGAACCTCCATTGGGGACTTGATTCTGATTATGGATTGCTGGGTGCCGTTTAAGGCTGAGGAAGATTTATAGGTACCAGATTACTCCATTCATTCCTTCAGCCTGGTTTTCTTGCTCTGTCTTAAGAAGAATCCGTCCTCAGAGAAGCTGTCCTCGCCTAACATAAAGCTCAGAGGCTGCTAAGCCAGGATTTAAGCAAAGGGCTTCAAGTCTGTATCTCCCGCTCTTCTGCTGTACCATAGTTTCCCCTAGAAGCTCATCAGATCATAACCTGGGAACACATACACATTCTAGAGTGCCCTGCAAATTAATGCTTAAAATGTTACTATGGAAATCATTGAGAGAAATATATTGCAGGACTGAGCCTGTATATTATGTAATCAAATAATTGTTTTCCTTAAAGTTTCAAGTCTGTAAGATGTCTATGAGAGTTTTGTGCATTTTCTCAAGTTAATCAAAATGCTGATTTTACTGCTGCAACCTGAAATATTATAAATGTCATTTATACCTTACGTGACAAACTCTGGTACCTTTTGATATTACTTCACAGCAAAAAAGTTATGTATTTTATCCAGCAAGAAGATAAATGGATACATAGCCAACCCATAGTTATTTTTAAGACCTGTATCATTTCTGTTGGGTAAGTCTTGATACTGAAGCAATGGTGAACGTTCTTGATTAAGCTACCTTTTGTTTTATTCCTTCACAAACAGCTTTAGGATCTGTCATCCTCCAGGGCCAGCTTTGACCTTGTTTACAATAGTAAAAACAAGCACACACACCAAAAAACCCTCATTTTCAGTCCCAGGTAACCCCCATCACTCGCCAGAATACTAGTTCTTTGCTAAACTCCATACCTTAGAATCAATAGCATTGATTGTATTAATCTAATTTGGTAAAAGGCAAAAGAGGAAGCAGAGTGGTAGTATTAATCTAGCATGGAGGTGCACTGATAAATACGAAGTTTCTACAGAATGATTCCAAAGCTTTTTAGCTCTGCTTTCAAAATGACAACCAGTATGCGGTACAAAATCTTGTCTAAAATCTTGTAGACAGGATTGTGTCCTCACCGTTTGTCTACTTGTAGAACAGACTGCCCCTCAAAAAGCCAGGAAATTTAAGAGCCCTGTGGAAAGACCAATTTGGAGTATCATTTAGTTGGACTTCTCAGACCAGTGTCCATTCAGGTTGATATTTAGCCTGGAGGTTTTTCAAGAAAAGTTTGGATCTCCCACAGCAGTCATATTCTCACGGATGGGTTGGAAACGAGAAAGTGGTATGGTTATAAAATTCAGGAGTGAGAGGTAGACAGTTTTGTGGAGTTCCCCCTGGTACACTTGGCCTCAAGTACCTTTCCTGGGTTTAAAAAAGGTTGGCAGTGACTGTCCCAGCCCACGCCTGGGGCTGCAGTGCTGCTAGACCCTCTTCAAGGATTTGCCAGTCTGGTGTCTGTCCTTGATGTAAGAGCATTTTCTCTCACAGGCAGGATCTAAACTAATTGGTTTTCCCAAAAGCAATAGGTTCTGAGCGGGAGCTGTGGAGGAAGTCGTTGTTGCGTTCTATAACTCACCCTTTCCTGTTGAGTAATGCTCCAGGGGCTGGATTTCAGTGGTGGCCGGCTTCATAGACTTTGACTTCGGAATAGGTGACCGCTCGGTTTGAGAAGTGAGCCGGCAGATACGGCCAGCTTAACGGCGGGCACAGGCCAACTCTTCCGGGGGTGTTTACTAGGCTCACTGGTTAAGGTTAACGATTACCTCCTACCCAATTTCTAGTTTAGAAGTGTTGGCTGCAATCATTTCAACTTAAATGAAGGTAATCTGGGGCTATTAAGACCACCAAAAACGTTTTCCAAAATGTTAGCTGCTGGCCCACGGGGGCGAGGGGAGGCTTCCACGGCCCTCGATGTTTGGCTCTGTTTGGCCTTTTAAAATACTTTGTTGTGTGGTAATTGAGAGTCTTCGTTTTTAAAATATCTTTTATAGGAAATGATTTTGTATCGGTATGGTCTCATGTCTCCGCTTTGACCTTTAGGTTAATGTTGGGCAAGACTACATGCTCGTGCGCTCGCTAAAGTCAGGCTGAGCGTGGCTCAATTAACTGCACAGGAACAGGCAGGCTGGGTGGGGCGAGCTCTGGAATCCTACCCCACTCACCGAGCAAAGTCAGGCTTGGGGAGAACGGCTCGGGCCGAGGCCCAGGAAGTCCAGGCCAGCAGGTGAAACACGGACCCAGGGCGACATGGCAGTCGACCAAAAGCACGGTCCGGTAAAGTGGTCTTCGTCGGGGAAGTGTAGGTCCCAGTCAGGAATCCGGAGCAGGAAAGCGGGACTGCAAGTCTCCTAGCATGCTGCCGGAGCCCCGGCCACAGGCTGCAAGAGCAGCCCTTCCTCTGCTTCCTGTGGGGCAATGGCAGGATCTCCAGCTTAAGGGGCCCGGGGATAGTTCCTCAGGACAGGAACTCAGATGGAAGGAGAATGACAGATGGAGAGCCTGTTGTCAGACCCGAGGCACACGATACCACTCAGAATTCCAGGAGCAAGGCTGTGCTGGAGCCTAGACACAAGGTCATGACTGGCCCAGAGACAGGCGTGGCTTAATGCTGAGTGAGTCCCCAGAGCCCGGGAGCTAGAGCCGCCTTAGTTCCTCCTGCCTCATCGGGACTGGTCCTGGAGGCCACAGCCAGGGGAGGGGGGCCAGGGGCTCCAGCCGCGGAGGGAGAGCTGTGCTGCAGAGACCGGAAGGGGCCTGGCCCGACTGTCCCAGCGGAGGCAGCCCTCTGTGACAGCAGACAGCCATGTAAGAGCGCTGCAGGGCAGGGGGAGCGTCTTGTTACTATTTCACACCAGAACCTACCTGGGAGGGCTAGCAACGGCCAACGAGCTACCAAAACGCTAGCTGTGAATCCGGCCCGATGTTCCTCGTGAACTCACTTGCCTCATCTGAAGGTACGGTGTCACCACAAAAATGAGCTCTGGCGACGACTCTGGCCCCCTACCGGGAGTCACCACAAGATGCTCCCCACGAGTACCGACTGGGTTGAAGAGAATGAGTGGTGTCTCCCTCCTCCTGGAATACGTGGGGCTGTGAGTTTAGCCAAACAGCTTTGATTCCACCAGGTACATCCTCCATGAGGCTGGCGGTGGTCATCGCCTTTTGCCGTGACTCGGAAGGCCTCTCTGATTCCTCTTGCCGCCCTTGCCCAAATAATGACCTCTCCGTTCACTCCTCCAGCCTGCTGCTAGAGAGAGAATGGCTTCCTTGGGCCCTCGCCCGTAGGAGCTCAGACCTGTCATCAGTGTCTGCTTGAATCACTCAGCCTCTAAGCCAGCAGTGGTCCACAGAACCCCCGCTCCTCCTCCCCGGCAAGCAGACCCTCTCTCCACCCCTCTTCCTAACCCACACACCTGGCAGAGGGCTGGCACCCTCTCAGGCCCCTTCCTGGCTCTCCTGGCATCCTCTGCCACCTGACGGAGGATGTTTCTTTCATCAGAACGACTTTCTTCCTTTACGAACTCCAGTAGTACTTTGGGATCACACTTCTCCCAGCCTGTCTTAAATTAACATTATCGATTATGTATCTGTCTCCTCTAGCAGCTCGGGCGCTCTGGGAGCACAGAGACTGTACCTTGCCCATCCTTTTGTCCTCCGCCGTGCCTGGCCAAAAATAGAATCTGCGTTTCTGTGGCTCACAAGAGACAGTACGGTTCACGTTGATGACACGGTGAATGATACGTGTTTAGCAAAAAGATGCTCTCATATGTACGAAATCGTGAAAGTCGGGAAGTGGCTTAGGATAAAAGTCCTGGTTGACGTGATTAGTCTGACCTGTAAGGCAAATCATTGCCACGGTTTATCAAGTGCCTACCCTGTGTAGGCATTGTATTACGTGTTTGAATTACATTATCTCCTTTCATCCACCGATCTGCACCGTAGGGTTAATGCCACTGAAGGGAACCCAAGGTTTAGACAGCAGCGGAGTAACTTCTCTTACATGGGCACCCAGGAAGTGGCAGATCTGGGATTCAGACTCCAAGTCTGTTTCTTACTGTCATGCCAGGTTATTCACCAAATGCAGCCTTCTTCTCAGCTAGTAGGAAAATCAAGTGTTAGAGCTTGTAGCAATGTCAGAGAAGCCTTCCCCAACCTGTGTCTCTCAGGGTAAAGTGGCCTCCGGGTGAGGCAGAGTTTGCCCCCCTGGCAAATTGCCTGAGCAGCCCGGCAGGCGTTCACTAATCCAGGGTGGGGAGGGGCTTCCTGTGCAAGTGTACAATGAGGTTTTGGTTAGGAACCCAAGGACAACTTGGGGGATCCACAAAGAGTGTTGATTGGTCTTTGTATTAGCAAACTACTACAGATATGTTTTTAAATGGACAGTGATATCACACCACATCCTGAACCCCAGTGTGGTTTTCCAAGTGGTGTATTGCCGATAATTATTTATTTAACTGAAGGCTGCTGTCATTGATAGATATCATTGACACATTCTAAGTCTGTGGGTTAAATGTAATAGCTAGAATTTACTAAACACCAAGTGCTTAAGATGGATGCATTAATTTATTTTTTTAACATTTTTATTTTTGAGAGAGACAGAGCGTGAGCGGGGGAGAGGCGGAGAGAGAGGGAGACACAGAATCTGAAGCAGGCTACAGGCTCTGAGCTATCAGCACAGAGCCTGACACGGGGCCCAAACCCACGAACCATGAGACCATGACCCACGCCGAAGTCGGATGTTTAACCTCCTGAGCCACCCAGTCACCCCGGATGCATTAATTTAATATAACAAACCTCTGAGGTAGATGCTATTATCCTATTTTACCAATAAGAAAACTAAAATTTAAAGTAGCTGCCTGACGTCACACAATTAGTGGCAAACCTTGGGTTCCTAATCGACATAACCAAACTTGAGAGCTTATACTTCTATGGTCTTTAATTCCAAAAGATAACTGCTGTCCTGTCATCTTAATTTACGTGAATCTCTGGGGACAGCAGACATCAATTAAATAAACTGACATTGCCCTAGGCTCACGTTTTCTTTCCCTCTCAAGTCATTTTGGTGCTAGAATATGGCATATGACCTGTCACATTGTCTTATTAAACAATTAATACCAATAATACCCTGCAACTTCCACATCCGACATTGTTGTAGCATTCTTTTTCTTTGTCCAACAACAAAGCATGATAGTTTCAAAACTAAGAGTTTATGCCCTGGAGTCCTAGAGATCTGACTTTCATTCCTAGCTCTTCACTTTTCTATCAAACGGGCGGTTTGGGGCAGTTTTAAAAATTCTTCTTTGGGCGGTTATAAAAATTAAGCAAGATTATAATATACACAAAACTTACCCCAGTATCAGTAAGCCCTGAATTAGTGTTAGCTTTATTGGTGTTACCGCTTTCCCCGCCCCCTCATCTCCTTTATCTGCTGGAAGAAAATGCATATTAGGAAAAAGATTAAACTCTAGCTAGCTTATCCCTTTCACTGTTATCCATTTGAAATGTTGTCATTCTTACACTGTCCAGAATTCTTTGTACAACTGTGACCAGACTTCCAATCTTTGAAAAAGGACCGAAGATGACGAGGAATGAGTAGATAGCCCTGTGTAACTTGCCCTTTTCCAGTAAGAAATGGCATTGGGAGGTGTGGTTTGTGCCCTGGAAGGTGATGGATGAGACAATTGTCATGATCGTTCCTCCCAGGCAAGGAAGCTCCAGAGGGGCAACTTCCTTCGAGATCAAGGGGAGCGCCTGGACCTAGGGCAGCTTTCTGGAGAATCCCACAGGACTGGACAGATCACTGTGATACCAAGTCGTGTTCAGGGGAGCAACGGACTTTGGGGCCCTTGTTAACAAGGCCGACCTTTCCTAGCTCTCTCTGCCCCTTGACAGCTGAGTGCCATCACACAGGGTGTGGGCCATCTGTGAGCTTTGTGGCCCTAACTGTCTCATCTTGGCAATCTAGAAAGGTCCTTTATGAAGGGCGCCTGGGTGGCTCAGTGGGTTAAGCATCCAACTTTGGCTCAGGTCATGATCTCACAGTTCGTGAGTTCGAGCCCCACATCGGGCTCTGTGCTGACAGCTCAGAGCCTGGAGCCTGCTTCGGATTCTGTGTCTCCTTCTCTCTCTGCCCCACCCTGCTAGCGCTCTCTCTCTCTCTCTCTCTCTCTCTCTCTCTCTCTCTCTCTCTCAATAATAAACCTTAAAAATTAAAAAAGAAAGAAAAACCTGAATATACTCACAATATAATGGTTAGTAGTAACGGAGAGGGAATGGGAGTATGTACAAGTAAATGGGAGGAAAACTCCAGCAGGTGAAATTCTTTCCATGGTTTGAAAAATTAAAAATACTACATATTTCATCTTCGTAGGGGAAAGACCAGAAAGAACACACCCAAACAGCCACAGTGGTGGCTTCTCGATGCTGGGATTAAAAGTGCTTTTTATCCTCTTGACTCTTTTTTATATTTCCAAAGTTGGAATCATAAACTACTAAAAACTCAGAAAGTCAAACACTATGGTAAATTAAGGGAAATGTGATCTTTAAATCCTATATCAGTATTGAATAATAAAAGGCACAGTACTGAACCACACCTGTAGTGTGCTACTGTTTGTGTAATAAAGGGAGCAAACAGTATATATTATTTCTGGTAAAATATCTCTGGAAAAATAAACCAGAAACCAATCACAGGGGGCTGACCATGGGAAAAGGAACTAGCCTGTGGGGGACAGGGATGGGACGGAGACTTTTCCTATAAACCTTTTTATACTTTAGTACCTATATAAAAAGCTTGCAAAATACAGTGTACATTTTTTCCAGTCTTTGTGATGCCAAGAGTTTCTGAAAACGGTCAGAAAGCGTCTCAGTGTAAGTGAACTGTGTGTTCCCCTTTTGAAACCTGCTCAGTATGATCTACAGTAGGTAGAGCATCTGTAAGGTACCAAGTATCACCATCCATCATACTGTGGTGCTATTTCGCTAAAGGCCCACATGTCAAATGCATATCCTTATCCTGAGCCAAAAGAAAAGAAAAACCAGTTTTTAATAGCCCGTTAGGTTTCCCTCTTCACCTTGGCTTGTAAGAAGACTTAACGCTTTATTTTGTCTTTAACCAGATCTTCTAAGCGAAGGAAATAGACTCTTCCCTATACCCACCCCATTTATTCACTCCCATCTTTCAAATCTTGTTCTGATCGTTTTCCACGTGCTTAGAGTTGGCCTCTACCTCTCTGCAGTTTCAGAACCTCTTTGGAAGTGAATGGATATGTATTAATCCGTTGCTGTGTAACAAGTCCTTCCAAAATGCAGAGGCTTGAAACAGCAGTTTGCCTTTATTGTATCTCTTGGTTCCTTTGGGTCAGAAATGCAGGAGCATCCTGGCTTGGGGACCTTTCCAGAGGTTGCAGTTAAGATGCCAGCCAGAGCTGCGGTCATCTGAGGGCTTGACTGGGGCTGGAGGGTCTACTGCCAGGATATTGGCAAGCTGGCGTTTGCTGTTGGCGGGACACCTTCTGTCCTCCCTCCGTGCGCTGCTTGCTTGTCCTCGTGACAGGGTGGCCCAAAGAGAGACAACCCAAAAGAGGACAAGGCGGAAACTGCAATGCCTTTTATGACCTGGCCTCGGAAGTCACACACCTTCACTTCGGCTTTGCCCTCTTCGTCAAAAGCAAGTCACTGGGTCCAGCCAGTCTTTGAGGGGAGGGATGTTAGTTGCCACCTTCTGAAGGAGGGAGCGTCAAAGAATTTGCAGTCATATTTAAAAACAAACACGGTGCGGCGCCTGGGTGGCTCAGTCGTTGAGCACGTGACTCTTGATTTCGGCTCAGGCGGTGGGATCCAGCCCCACAGCGGGTTCTGCGCTGACAGTGCGGAGCCTGCTTGGGATTCTCTCTCTCCCTCTCTCTCTCTCTCTCTCTCTCTCTCTCTCTGCCCCTCCCCTGCTTGCACTCCCTCTCTTAAAATAAATGCACAGATTTGAAAAACAAACACATGGAATAATAATCAGAATTAGGGCACCTGGGTGGCTCAGCCAGTTGAGCATGTGACTCTTGATTTTGGCTCAGGGCTTGAACTCACCATGAACTCATGGTCATGATCTCACGGTTGGTGAGTTCAAGCCCCATGTCAGGGGAATCCCGCTTGAGATTCTCTGTCTCCCTGTCTCTGTCTCTGTCAAAAAATAAATAAACATTAAAAAAAGAATCAACTAATATCAAATTAGTCAAATGAGAAGGTAAAGACCATGAGAAATAAAAGAAAGGAGGTTTTTGGACGGAGGGAACACCCACGGAGCACACCTACTGTCCTACGCTCTGTACTCCGGACTTAGCATACATTATTGTGTTTAATTTCAACACTTTTGCTAATGTTAATTTTTGAGAGAGAGTGCACAAGCAGGGGAGAGGTGAGGAGAGGCGGGGAGAGGCAGAGAGAGGGAGAGGGACAGAGGATCTGAAGCGGGCTCCGTGCAGACAGCAGAGAGCCGGATGTGGGGCCCAGACTCACTAACCGTGAGATCATGACCTGAGCCAAAGCCGGACGCTCACCCAACTGAGCCACCCAGGCGCCCTTTGTGTTTCATTTCATAAAAACATATTCTCAGTTTTACAGGTGAGGAAAGTGAGAACTCTAAGGCCTCTAACTTGTCCAAGGTCACATAGTGTCAGAGGAGCACGTGAAGCACCTGTCAGCCTGAGATCACACCTGTGCCATCACTCTACCTCAGTGGGAAAAGGAACGCTTTCTTGATTATTTGCCCTCTTGACTTACCTAAACCGTGACCATTTTGCCACCGGGGAGAAATATGAGCAATACTCCAGGTTGAATGAATTCTGACAGAGATGTTTAACTCATTTCTAAAGCCTCTGGAATCAAACAGGTGTCAACTCTCCTTCGGAAGCCCCTCCCCTGCCTTTTGCCATTGCCAGTGTTTGCCCAGTGCAGGTAGCGCCATGCCTCTGCTCACCCCTGACTTTGAAAGCCATCCAACTTCTCTTCCCATTATAGCTGGCTGTGACACGGACGCCAGTGAGGTCAATGGAGTAGGGTGACACCGAGCACAGGGTGTGTGAGGACGAGGCCCTCCCTCTCATGGGACTGAGCCAAGTCCAATAGGGTGGAGATTGGACAGCCCATCTGCCCTGGTGCCATGCTGGACTGCACGGGCTTGATAAGGCCAGGGAACCACCCGCCCAACTTAGCGCCCTCTTCCAAATATAGATTTCTCCCAGCACTGCCCTCCCAGCCGTTGACCGTCACATGGGTACCTTCCTCCGAAGGTAGCTGCTGGTCTCTGCCACTGTGAGATGGGACCCGATCCAGGGCAGGACCAGCTCTTTGGGGTGCCAGGTTTTCAGGCCATGGCTGTGGAGAAAGCACTGTGACTTCTTACCTCCCCTGCCCACACTTCCCTTCTCAGCAATGGCCTCTCCATTCCTCTTAGGAAACAAACTTCTCTGATGGATTCTCTGGTCAACACTGTCCTCTCTTCTGAGAACTTATGCCTGGAGAATCACTGGAGCTCTGTGCCATTGCTACTCTCAGCTCCCAAGGCACATTTCCTTGTGCAGAGAATTTTCCTTGAGTTGGAAGTTTGAGGAACCAGCACTGTTTGTCACAACCAGAGCGTTATTGTCTTACTCCAGAGCTGGAGTAAGAAGTAGGCCAACTGGGCATTAACCAGGACTCTGGTCTCTAGAGGCACTAAAAACCATCCTGATAAGATAAAACATCGACTCCCTGGAATTTCTCTTAGCAGGTATGTTTCAACCATCTGAGATTGAAAAAACACCTGATGAGGTATTTTGGGGTGAGGGAAGTCATCGAGAACTCTTGTATCAATGTGTCTCCAGAGGGGAAGATCTGGTTAACATCAGGGCTTCTTTTTCTGGGTGTGATCTGTGCATTCAAAGACCATTGCTACTCCCACCTCGCCCTGCTTGGTCCTCCACCCTTCTGTCTGTGCTCAGCCTCCTCTTTAAGAAAAGGAGTAAAAATATTGAGAGTTTATCACCTGGAACACCACCAAGGGCTTAGCTGGCACAGGCCCCGGGGCTTGTGTGCCCTGGTGGGAGCAGGGTGTGTATGGGGCAAGCTGTCCCCTGAGCTGGCCTCCGGGCGGACCAGATTTGCCACTCACTGGGACAGCAGAGGGAGACCTTGGGAGGGACTGGACCCATAGGCCACCTTCCCCTCAGATCTCCTTCTGGCTTAATGGTCTGTAATTGAGTTTTCCCTTTCCTCCTAGCCGGAGCTGATCCCTCACTCGAAAGCCCCTGACAACTGACATTGAACAAAGCAGGGGGAGCTCACAGTCCTGCCAGATGGGCAGCCGTGAGCCAGGACCAGTCGTGTTATGTGCAGGTGAGTGAAGGTCTTGTGGAGTGGCCTTGTGCCCTGACTGTCAGCCGTGTTTCCCTGAGACCCCCAGAGTGTGCAGTGTGGGCCCTGGGAGAGGTCAGCCTTGAGGTAGAAGGTTCAGGAATGATAAATTCCGCTATTAGGCACGGTGCCTCTGCCGCGTCGATGGCAGTGAGCCGAGTGCTTTACCTGGAAGATGGACTTTTGGACAACACCCCCCCACCACCACCACCCAGCGGCTGGGGGGACAGGCTCCAATACTATTTACCCTGTCTTAGGAGCGAGGAACCTCAGTCCCGTAGAGGCGAAACAACTTGCCCAAGATGATCAGTGACTGAGGATCAGGAATCAAAGGCTGGTGTCTCTGAGCCACTGTGTCTCTCCCGAGAGAGAAGGAGCTTCTTTCGTGCTTGGGACTCCCAATTCTTGCCTCTCCTGTGCCTCTGCCTGTTCTCCCCTCCTCCAAGGATGGAGGCTTCATCCTGGGAAGCTGGTGGGCAGCTCGAGTGATCCTTGCTGTGAGACAGGCTTTTCCAGAACAGATCTCAGACCTGAGACGTAGGGGCATGTGTCCCTCCAGAAGGCAGAGCCCCGTTTGGTGAGAGGACACAGAGCTGGGCTTGGGGCCCACGGACTCTACTCCAGGACGAGAGAATGAGGCGAGGCAGACGCTGAGCGGCCGAGGAGAAGAAAGCAAACACGTGAACTTTGCAGCCAGAAGCTCTGTCACAGAGCAGCTGAGAGACCTTGGGCACATTTCTCCTCTGAGCTCAGTTTTCTCAGCTGTTAAGTGGAGGTGAGCCTACTTGCCTCGTAGAGGTGATGTTGGGGATGGAACAAGTGTGAGTCGGGTGCCTGGCACCAGAGCTGGTCCACCCCAGGCGTCCAGACGCTGTCACTGAAGGCACGTGAGGCCCCTCCTGGGACTTCCCCCAGCCCTACCCCTGCTGCCCCTCACTGTTCCTGTCTCTTTCTGCTTCTCCCACCTTCTTTCTCTCCCATTTCCTCCTCAGTGGCTGGAGGCCTCCCGGAGGGGTCACTGGACATACCCTTTGGTGGCCTAGGACGCTTCCGATGGGAAAGGTGGGTAGCCAGGCCCGAGTCGGTCCTGTGACAACCACACCCCATGCCCCTGACCTACCCGCCCACCTCACTCACAGCCACCTTCCCTCCTCACCCCTGCCTCCCACCCCAGGAGCTCCGACTCCGCTCTGGGAGAGACAACTGACTGCAAAGAGACCGTGGCCACAGTCACTCTTAATTGGAGGGGAGACTGCAGACTGCCTTTCTTCCTCCCCGCCCCCGCCTCCTCCAAGCCAGAGGAAAGGAGAAGCACGGGGAGGGAGCCCAGGGATCGCCACGCTTGGCTGCCTGGCTTTCTGCACGCAGGGGATTGAGGCCGCCTAACTGACAGATAGTAAACACGGGTAAAGACTCCAGGGCAGAGAAGAAGGGGTAGTTGGGCTGAGGCGGCCACGGCACTGGGGACGGGGAGGTTCGAGGGTCTTGGGAGAAGGCCAGATGGCTCCCTGCCACGTCCCCATCTGGGCCTCTGCCAACTTGAAGCCCAGTGAGCAGGGCCTTTCGCACAAAGGCCGATGTGCACAGGAAGGGGGCCGTGGGAGTATGGCATGGGGGGACGTGGAAACGAGGGGTTCCCCTTCCGTGTGAGGCCTGGCAGCTTGGGACTCCCCTCTTGGCGCCCCCTTCCCCACGCTCCTACTCAGGGGATCTCGCGCCATCTCCACACTGCCCCCTCGGCTCACCTGCTCCTGGGAGGCAGGCCTGGGACAGGCCCCCACGCTGCGAGTGTGGATTTTTCCAACAAGGGGTTGGCGTCTCTCGGCCCTGCTGAAGGGAGTGCTCAGGGAAAGGCCCGAGGCTGCTTGGGAGATCCAGTCTCAGCCACCAGCCCCTGACACCCCCCTTCCCCAGGTTGGCCCCAAATCCGGAGGATCTAGGCTTCTGGCCAAGGATGGGGTTCTGAATGAGGCAAGAGCTGCCTGCTCTCCGCCCGGGGCCCGTGTGCCACCCTCACTCCAAACAGGGCCGGCTGGCTGGGTTATGGTCTCCATTCAACACACTTCTGTTTCCAAGGCTTCACGTTGTGCCCAACCCCCTGAGGAAGAGAGGGGATCAGAGACATCCCAGCTCCTGTGGGGCGAATTCTCCTGTTTCGCCGTCTGCCTTGCTCCTCAGAGAGGCCTTGCAGCCCTCGGCCTGACCCACCTGAGCTCTGGGCTGCCCGCCAAGCCCAGTGAGCCCCTCCCTGAGGACTCGCGCCCCCCTGCTCGCCCTCCCTCCTCCTCCTTCCCGGGCTTGACAACGCAGCCACATCCTTCCCAGAGTGGCCAAAACACAGAGAGCAGGCAGAGCTGGGTTCAAATTGTATCCCTCTGTTATGACTTTGGGCAAATCTCTTAACTCCCTTTGAGCCTAGGTGCCAAGTCCAGACCTGGAAAGCAGGTCTGTCCTGCAGAGTTGTGAGAATTTACAAAGGTGAGATCTCTAGGGCAGCCTGCCGGCAGAGAGACCACAGGGCGGTCACATCCCATTGACGCCCCCTCCTAAATCTCTCTCCCTTTGGGTCCCTCTTGCTGTTCCCAGTGTCCAGGTGCTAGTCTAGACTCCTCATTTTTCGCCTGGGTTCATTTCAACAGCCCCCTTGCTCAGCCCTCCTGTCGGAGCCCCTCAGTGCAGCTCACCTGCTGAAAAGGGAGACCTTTATTTTTTTTTTTTAATTTTTTTTTCAACGTTTATTTATTTTTGGGACAGAGAGAGACAGAGCATGAACGGGGGAGGGGCAGAGAGAGAGGGAGACACAGAATCGGAAACAGGCTCCAGGCTCCGAGCCATCAGCCCAGAGCCTGACGCGGGGCTCGAACTCACGGACTGCGAGATCGTGACCTGGCTGAAGTCGGACGCTTAACCGACTGTGCCACCCAGGCGCCCCAAAAAAGGGAGACCTTTAACACGCAAACTGTGGTCCTGTCTCCTCCCCGCTTAGAGTCTGTGCCGTGGAGGAAAGGTGAAACTCCCTTTGCACACGGGAGCCTCTTGGGGACCTGGCCCCGTTGACTCTTGGCTTTATTTCCACGCTGCGCCTTCTGACCTCACCGCAGCCGCGTGCTGTCATGCCTGTGTCCTTGCATATCCCTTCCTTGGGGGGCATGTCCTTCCCCAGCTCATCCCGGAGCCAACATTTCGTCTCCCTGAGGAGAAGGGGAAAAGGACCCACTGTGTGTCTGGAAACTGTGGCGAGTAGTTTACTTGCGTTATTTCGTGAGGTGGGTTACTGTCCTCAGTCTTTGCTTCGTGGGTGATTGCAACAAAGTCTCAAGGGGTTGGTGGTACCCCCAAAGCCACTCTCTGCCTTTACAACTGTCTCCCAGCCCAAACGCTTCCCGCCCCCCCCCCCAACAAAGCCTTCCCCCACTCCAAGTACAAAGGCTGGATCTGCCTTGGTGTTTGGGGAATGAATTGTGTAAATGAGTTTCAGAGAAGCAAAAAGTTTCTGTTTGGGGCAAGTGCATGATCAATCCAGCAAATGTGGATTCAGCCCGTCCTGTATTCAAGGGACAGGTCTTGTGTTAAAAACCACTTGGTGGACAAAAATAAGTGATGGCCAGGAGGTGGACAAATTGGAGTATCCATTCTTTGCTAATGGAAATGTAAAATGGTCCAACCACTTTGGAAAACGGTTTGGCAAATCTTCAAAGAAGTTAAACTTGATGTTACCCCTACCATCCACCGATTCCACTCCTAGGTATATGCCCCCCAAGTGTAAAACATACGTTCACATAAAACCTTACAAATGTTCACACCAGCATTATTCATAATAGCCGAAAAGTGGAAACAACTCAAGTGTCCATCAACTGACGGATGTATAAACAAACTGTGGTATTAGCCATACGGTGCAATGTCATTCAGCAGCAGATAAGAAGTGGTGATATGTGACATTATAAGTGAATAAAGCCACATATTGTACAATTCCATTTATATGAAATCTCATGGATAGTAAAATCCATACAGAGCATAGATTAGGTTTCTGGGAGCTGGGAATATGGTGACTGCTGACGGCCGTGAGCTTTCTTTTTGGGGGAGATGAGAATTTTCTAAAATTAGACAGTGATAATGATTGCAGAACTCTGTAAACATACTAAAAATCCCTGAATCATTCACCTTCACATGATGAATGTATGGTATGTAAATTATATCTTAATAAATCTATTTATAATGTTTATTTATTTCTTTTGAGAGAGAGAGAGAGAGAGAGAGAGAGTGGGGGAGGGACAGAAAGAGAGAGAGGGACAGAGAATCCCAAGAAGGCTCCACACTGTCAGTGCAAAGCCCGATGTAGGACTCAAACTCATGACTTGTGAGATAATGACCTGAGCTGAAACCAAGAGTCTGACACTCAACCGAATGAACCACCGAGGAGCCCCCAAGCTGTTTTCTAAAAAAGAAATACACTCAACCTAAAGGCCCAACAAAAGGAGACTGGTAGGAAAAAAAAAAAAAAAAAAACGTGATACAACTGTCCGATAGGACACTCTGCGGTGATTTCCAATGAAATAAAATGTTGATATGAAAATATCTTAAGATTATTAAACAGGCATAAAAGGAGTTAGAGAATCCAAAATAGAACAGATTCTACTCTAAGTGAATGTGGTGTGTGTGAGTGTGTGTGTCTGCATAGGAGAATGGAAAGATCACCAAAATGCTACAAGTCCCAGCTGGGGCATCATGGATAAATTTTATCCTTTTTTTTTTTTTTTTTGCGGGGGAGGGCTCTCGGAATTTTCTATTTCCAAACAGCAAACATATGTTAGTTGTACAATTTCTAAAAAAGAGTGATAAAGGACTCCTGGGTGGCTCAGTCAGTTAAGCGTCTGACTCTGGATTTCGGCTCAGGTCATGATCTCATGGTTCCTGAGATCAAGCCCTACGTCGGGCTCTGTGCTGACAGCGTGGAGTCTGCTTGAGATTCTCTCTCTCCTCTCTCTGCCCCTCCTCTGCTCATGCTGTTTCCCTCTCAAAATAAATAAACTTAAAAAAAAAAAAACTTTAAAGAGTGATTCAGTGGTCATCCATACCCCTCCAAGAGCTCACAATCTAGCAAAGAAGATGTACAATAATATAGCAAAGGGAGGCTAAGAGATTGGATGAGGGTAGAGTTAAGTTTCACTGCAGGGCTCCAGGGAGATCTCTTGGAGGGGTTGGAGTTCCAAATATGGCTGGAAGAAGGATTTGGGGGGTAAACGAGAAAAATGGGCCAATGACATTTGGTTTTCCATGGGACAGAGGCAGAGAGGGAAAGGGCATTTATCATTAACTGTCCCCAAGGATCCTATGTCCTGTGATCCAGTCCTCTACTGGTTGCGTAGGTCCAGAGAGCAATGATGCCTTCCATATCCCTACAACCATTGGTGAGTCTGTAGGTGCAGTTGTCAAAACCAATAGCCAAGATTCGTCCAGGATTATCCCTGGCAGTGTTTGATAGCGTCTGGACCAGAGTTCCCTGGGACTGCCACACTGGAGGGCGGGAAGAGAGTCCCCCACCTTTCCAGCAAAATGGATGAAGAGAGGCGGGACATTGACCCTTAGTACCCTGCTCTTTCCCACCTTCCATCTTCTCTTGGTCCTTTTTCAATGCTGTTTCCTCTCAAGCTGGCGGGTGGGGGGGGGGGGGTGCCCGTGGGCTGTCAACAGAAGTCAGAGGCTGTGAAATAAAGCCACCTTTAAGATCAACAGGAAGCAGGGAGATAAACCACGAGAAGAATGACTTGGGGAGGGCACGTATTGGGTTTGGTCTTATTGTTAGTGGTCTCAGTGGTGATGGTGGCGGGGAATTGAGGCCAGAAGCAGGAAGCCGGGTTTCCCAGCCTCAGCTTTTGATGGTTTCCGGGTCTGCTTGGCCCTGCAACGAAGGGACCGGCTCTGTGATGAACCAGCTCTTTTAAGTTGCCTTTGTCTTCCAGGGGGTGTTAATAGGTTCTTGTGAAACAGCTGCTCCTGTGAGGGGTCCCTCACAGTTCAAGAAATGCAGAGCAAGTTAACCAAGGTCTGGGCATCACCCTAAATCATAGGATTGGGAATGAACCCCAGTGCACACACACAGAAAGTTCATGCACAGCCGGGGGAAAATTCCCAAAGGGACCCACAGTCTGCCTCAAGTTAAGAATCACTACTATGAGGGGCACCTGAGTATCTCAGTTGGTTGAGTATCTGACTCTTGATTTCGGGTCGGGTCATGATCTCACAATTGGTGAAATTGAGCCCCACATCTTGCTCTGTGCTGACAGCATGGAGCCTGCCTGAATTCTCTCTCTCTCTCTCTCTCTCTCTCTCTCTCTCTCTCTCAACACCTCCCCCACTTGCTCTCTTTCTTTCTAAATATAAAAAAAAGAATCACTACTATAGAAAAAAGAGCACTGGACTAGGAGTCAAAAACAAAGTTTGAGTCTCAGCCTTGCAACTTACATGCTTTGTGATTTTAGGCAAGTTATTTAATGTCTCTGGGCCTTAGTTTTCTCATCTGGAAATGATATGTAAATGAGCTATAGCACCTGAAAGCATCTACTCCTGATTCTTAGGCGGCCAGAAATATTTGCTGTATGTGAGCATCTCTGGAGAGGGTGGGAGGGCATTCGGGTCAAACAAGGAACACGTGCAATGCAGCAGGAAGTAATTGGGGCTTATAAACTGTGCAAAGACACTGCCACAAAGAACCACTTTCTTTTTCCTCTATTTGTCCCTCTCCTGCCTCTGCCTTCCCCCCACCGGTATTTCACCCAGAACCACTCCATACACCCCACCAAGTGTCTTGCTCCTTTCTTATTGGTCTTCCTAGCTACCACGTGTCCTGACTCCTCCAGAATTCTGTGAGCTCCCCCAGGGTAGAGAAATGGCAGCATGGGGTCAAACAGACCTCGCCTGTTTCTACTGAGACTGTTTCTACTGAGTAGAGAGATCTTGGATGACTCCATCCCTCTGAGCCTCGATGTTGTCATTGATAAGGAAGGGATAATTCAGAGTACCTTAGTTATTTCTGCTGACGGTGCTGCTCCAGATGCTGGAGTACAGAGGTGACGGAGACCCACTAAATCCCAGTCCACGTGGAGATCCTATTTTTGTGGAAGGAGATAATAGAGGCGAGCCACATGGCTCAGTTGGCCTCTCCCAAAGAACAAGGCCAAAGAGCAGGTGCTAAATGAGAAGTGTCTCCAGAATGGAGGGAAGACGAGGGAGTAAGAAGAGGTTAGTGCCGCCCTTCGCCACCACTGGAAAACTCACCGGGAACATATATCAGATTCATAAAGAGTAAGAAGCGAGTGGGTCCCCACAGCTTGTACTCCAACACCCTGATTTTACAAAGGCAGGGACACATCCGGGTTAGATATGTATCTTACCTAGGGTCACAGAGCTGATTTAAGACAGGGCAGAACCACACCCCATGTTTCCTGAGTCCAGTGTCGATGCATGAAGCTGGCTGGACAAACCTTCTGATGGGAAAGGGAAACCCCACATGTCTCCCTGGGATCCCCCCACCAGAGTAGAGCCACTAGATAGCCCCTAACACCACCTACAGCCGTGTCTGTGCCTTGACTATGCCAGCAGCTCCTCATCTAGGATTCTAGCCTACACGCGCGTGCTCAGGCGTGCACGATTAGCCCCCGAAGCATCATTTAAAAAAAAATGCAGGTCAAGCCCTGCATTGGGCTCTGTGCTGACACCATGGTGCCTGCTTGGGATTCTCCCTCTCTCCCTCTCTCTCTCTCTCTCTTTCTCTCTCTCAAAAAAAATAAAATTATTTTAATTATTTTAATTATTATTTTAATAATAAAATAAAAAATAATAAAGAAGAAATTTCTTCATTTTTTAGGAGAAAAAATGTTATTATATATCTCTGCGTTTCTTTTGCATCTAGAGAAACAAATGACATTTTCCAAGATAAGTAACAAAAGAAACCAGCAGAGCTGTTTCACAAATCTGAACACGGGGTCCTCAGCCAAGGTTGATCTGAACTGTAACAAGGGCTGGAAGTTCGGGGAGTAGGTGGCTGTTCTGTCGCACAATGACTGGCGAGGTGCTTAACCCCTGTTCAGGAGTGGAGGGAAGGAGGTGACAAGGCCCCCATCTCCTTCCTGCCTTCAGGGAGATTAAAGAGCTAAAGGGACTTCAGGCTAAGCTTTGAACTCCTGGGACACTCAGCACCCTTCCGCTGTCCCTGCATACATGTCAGGACAGAGGGATTTTCTCTGCCCTTCCAGAAAGTAGCCCTTCAGGAGCATAGGACTGTCTGAGGGCTCCCCCATCTGACTGAGAGTAAGAAGGCCTGGGTCTGGCCCTGCTCTGGCCCCCCTTCCATGTGGGGAAGCAGACAAGTAGGTGAACTGTCTTTTCCATCAGCATTCCCCTAACACCTGCCTCTCTGGCCTCACAGGGATAGGGTAAGGCTCACAAAGGAAAATATGAAGCAGCCAGGCCCTGACTGGCTTCTGGGGAGCACCAGTGTTCCCATAAGGGAATCAGTGGCTCTGTGGCCAAAATAGTCTGGAAAAGGCTGGATAAATAGAGTTAGACTGGTTCCTTCACAGCAGACCTTCTCAGAGCCTTGAACATCTAGGTGCATTGTGACGTGTCAGGTGTGGCTATGGTATTTATCATTTCCCAAACTTGTCTGACCGTAGGACCACTTTGGAGAAAAACTCTACTAAAAATCTGGAATAAAGGTGATCCATGGAACAACGGTTTGAGAAACACGCCAACTGGATGAATGTGGGGTAAACACAAAACATCATTCAAAGGCACAATGGTAGAGGTAGTGATTGCAGCGTAAATTCTGTCATTAACACCTCCTGCTCGGTTTCCCTGGCCCTTCTCACCACGCTGGAGGTTTTTTAAACTGCGAATCATAAACCATTAGCAGTTAGTGAAATCAATTCAGCTGGTCACGACCAGCTTTAAAACAAATTTGGCTAGAATGGAAAACAAGAGTGCACTGCATTCAGTACAGGTAGGTATTGTTTTCTGAAACACGTATACACGCAAGTCTGTGCTGGGTCGTGACAGAAAATGTATTTCTTACCGCGGGTTGTAGTCAGAAAGTTTGGAAAACGCTGCTGTGAGCCCTCCTTCCAGAAAGAAGGGCCACTACCAAGGGAAGGTTACCCTCGTCTTCCGACTGAGCCTGTGTGAGGGCTTGGGGGACAGGGGCCTCTCCCTGGCCGGGTGGTTGCGGGATAGATTTTAGGATTAGCAGTGTCACCTTGCCGGACCCAGAGAATGACAGAGGCCCCCTTTGTTATTCACCGTGTTCCAGAAATGCAACTGATCTTTCATTCTTTTTTTCAAATGCTACTTTTCCTCTCCAACCAGAAAGCACCTTTCCACCTGGGAAAACAGGCTTGCGGAGGCTCTAGCTTCTTGGTTCACCTTAGACATTCAGGATGCAACTTAAAACACTAAGATTCATTTTGACCCCCTCTGCTGGATTTGTCTTTTTTTTTTTTTTTTTTTAACGTTGTGCCTTGACTTAAGTCATTTCCTCATTTCTGGTTCTACATTCTGTGACAGGTGAGCATTGTTTAAAACGTTGGGGTGTTTCACATCAATCAGTTAGAGAAAATATTCCGTGGGTCTTTATTTATTCCTCAGTTAAGGGGCAGATGATATGCTCCCTCTGTGCCTCTGTCTTCTCATCCGTCCAATGGGAGCAATGAAATCTGCCTCGGAGGGAAGTTACGGGGAATAAATAAGACCGTCTCTCTTAGACACTTGACCACAGTCCTGTCGCACAGGAAGAGCTCAATTAAGAAGGAATTTGGTTGCCATTCCTCCTACGGTGTCATAGAGTGTAATTCATCTGTTTACTTGAAACTTGAGGTGATCTGGTCCAGCCCTCTGTCTTTCAATGGACCTTTCAAGGTTTGTGAAAGAGGCCGGAGTATTCAGAAGTGGGTCCCAAACCTCCAGACTCCCCAGCTATCTTTCACCTCCTGTCTGCTGGAGAGAGAGTCTGGTGTCTTGAAGGATTCTTCTGTGCCTCGGGGAAGCTCTCAGGTCCTTCCGAAGATGACCTCAACCTGCCCTCCCTGTAGGGTCTGCCCAGGACTTTCACTGAAAGTGAAACCCCCCTCATCCCTGGCAAACGTGGGTTAGTCACCCTACCTGGCAGGTTCCCCGCCACTGTGGCCTCTCACTCGGAACCACCTCCCTCCCCCACACCCTCTTTCCTGCCCCCTGGGCTGTGCTCTGTGCTCCCACAGTCCCCTGGTTTCAATGTCCCAGGTTCATTGACATTTCTTGCTTGGCTTGTCCACCTTCTCAACTAGACTCTGGGTCCCTTGAGGCCAGGAACTATGTCTTGTCCTATCAGATTCAGTCTTGCATCCCCCAGCAGCTCGCAAAGCTCAGAGCAGAGACTCAGGAGAGGTTGGGTGAAGGCCGGTAAGTGGAGGCAGGGGAGAGGGGAAGGACAGGCCACTGCTCAGAATCAGGGAGGAGCAGGTGTAAAGAAGTCCCAGGAACTCCCTCTCCTTTCGTCCTGCTCAGGATCCAAGCCCAGGAGCCCCTGCCCTGTCCCTCTGGGATTCCACACCTGTGCCACTGCCCCAGGCACGCATAGAATTCACCGAGAGTCCTTCTCTTGATTACAACTGCGGGCTGGGCGGATAATGTGGACTCTGACCTTGGTCAGCCTTTGTCAATGGGCCTTTATTAAACTCCTGAGGCCTAAAAAGAATGAAATCTTGCCACTTGCAACAACGTGGATGGAACTAGAGGGTATTACGCTAAGTGAAATAAGTCAGTCCGAGAAAGACAAGTATCATATGATTTCACTCATATGTGGAATTTAAGAAACAAAACAGATGAACATAAGGAAAGGAAAAGAAAAATGAGATAAAAACAGAGAGGCTGGCAAACCATAAGAGACTCTTAAATACAGAGAACAAACTGAGGGTTGCTGGAGGGGTGTTGGGTGGCTAGGCTAAACGGGGGAGGGGTATTAAGGAGAATACTTACTGTGATGAGCACTGGGTGTCCTATATAAGTGAAGGATCACTAAATTCTCCTGAAACACTTATTACACTATGTTAACTAATTTGAATTTAAATAAAATTTTAAAAAGAAGAAAATTTAAAAAACCCACCTCAGACACATTTAATCAGAATCCTTGGAGGTGGGTCCCAGCGATCGGCTCTTGAACAGGTGATTGTGATGTAAACAAAAATTGCAGACACCTGTGATCTAGTTGCAGTATTTCCTCCACCTGCTGCACTCCCAGATACCCCCCCACCCCCACCCCACCCCGGACCGGACCCCTGGATCACATCTTAACCAGAAAGGCAAATACAAGCCCAGTAACTTCAGGGCAAGGGACCAGGGAGGAGACGGAGCTGCCCAATGGCATGGTCATTCAGAAAGCGAAGCATAGCAGGACGTGACCTCTCCCCAGCCTTGAGGGAGACCCCAGAATCTAGAATCGGCAAAGGGACAAAGGCAAGCTTCAGAGCAGCCTGGCCAAAGGCCCTAGGCCTTCACTCCCGTCTTCCAGTACATGGTCTTCCTGGAAGCATAAAGCCAAATCGTTGAGTTTTGATTTTTTTTAAGTGTTTTGTTTTTTTTGAGAGACAGAGCATGAGGGAGGGAGGGGCAGAGAGAGAGAGAGGGAGACACAGAATCCAAAGCAGGCTCCAGGCTCTGAGCTGTCAGCACAGAGCCCTACATGGGGCTCGAAACCACGAACAGTGAGATCATGACCTGAGCCAAAGTCAGACGCTTAACCGACGGAGCCACCCAGGCGCCCAAGTGTTGATTTTTTTTTAAATTGATCCTTGGGTATTGTTAACCGAGAGCCAGACCCCAAAAGAGGATTTCAGGAGAGCCCCAAATTCCCTGTGTAGAGGGTTGGGGGCGGGCAAAGTCCGTACTTCTCTGGAATAAGGCAGTGTAGAATAATGGTTAATAGTGTAAACTTCAGAGTCAAACACTGAGGTTGAAACTTGGTTATACCAGTTTACAGCCTTTGGCACAAGTTACTCAACCTTTTCAAGGCTCTGTTTTCTCATCTGCTAAATGGGGATAATGATAATACCCTGTAGGGTTGTTGCCTGGACTAAATGGATCAGTACATGTAAAGCACGCAGAGCAGGATTAGGTAAATAATGAATATCATTGATCATTAGCTGTTAGGACAAAATAATAGCTTTGGGCACATTGTCAACAAAAGTCAATAATACAAAATGAAGTTAAGAATCACTAGGGGTGCCTGGGTGGCTCAGTCGGTTGAGTGTCTGACTCTTGATTTTGGCTCAGGTCATGATCCCAGGGTCGTGGGATCGAGCCCCATATGGGGCTCCGTGTCGGGCTCTGCACAGAGCATAGAGCCTGCTTGAGATTCATTCTCTCTCTCTCTCTCTCTTTCCACCCCCCCCCCGCCCCCTCTGCTCTTCTCCCCCTCTCTCTCCCTCTCAAAAGAAAAAAATAAATAAATAAACACTGAAGTCCTTTGGGAGCTGGAGTGTGGCCTCACCACTGAGGAGATCTGAAGGCTCTGCTAGTCAATGTGGGGCTGGAGACAAGTAACCTCACTCCCTAATTGACTCCCTTATTAACTCTTCTGGCAAATGGCAGCAGTGGCCGTGCTCCTGGGACTTTCGTGAGGATGGCTTGAGAGGCCGCATGCAGGGACTCAGCACAGTGCCCGACACGGAAGAAGCGTGGGCACTCCTGAAAGCTCCACAACCACTCCCACCATTTGGGACCAGTGGGGGTTCCCTACAGCACCTCCTCTACCCTTTCCCCAAAAGCCACCTTCCATCCCCCCAAAGCAGTGGGGGAAATGGCCCATGGAAACCTCTTTCTGTCCGTCCATACTCTCTGATAAGGGATAACTTTTCTGCAAGGAAGGGCGGTAACAAAGACCAGCCTCCCAGCTGTTGGCCTCCAGGTGGAGAGGATCAGCCATTGCCCCTCAGAAATGAAAGGCTTTCTTGCGCCTCATTTAGTCCCCTCCCATTCAGCGAATGTGGCTTCCCTCTACTGCCTCCTGCCCCCCCCCCTCCCCCGGGCTCTTCCCAGCCCTGCTCCACACACATATCTCTGGAGCATCAGGGCAGCTCTGAAGACAGCTCAGGTGCCCTGGAGCCATCAGAAGGTGCCAGAAAGTCTGACACATCGATTCAGGAAAGACCTGCCCTAAAAATAGAATCACAGAATCTCAGGCCACACAGAAGTTGGGAACCCTGAGAGGACATCTGGTCCAGCCTCCTTTCAGGGAAGGACTCCCATAAAGCCAGCTTCCACGTTCCCAAACACAGGCTCTGGGGCCCTCCCCAGAGATTCGGCTGTGGTTCTGGGGTGAGGCCTGGGCCACTGGAGCATCTCGGGTGACTCCTGTGATCAGGCAAGTGACAGCATCCCTTGCATACCTCTGGGAATGGGGAGCTCACCAATCCTTCTCAAGGGTGGGGGAGAGGATGCACTTAATGGTTAAGAGTGTGGACTTCGCAGCCAGATGTGGGCAGGAACCTCAGCTCTCCCACATGCTAACTCAGCCACATTCAACCAGTTACTTAACTCTGCTGAGCCTAATTTCTCATCTGTGGTGTCGGGACACTAACTGCAGGCATCTACTCCCCAGGTGGTCAGGAGGTTTACTTTAGCCCATGGACAGGAGAGCGCGTGGCATCATGCTTGACCCCATCCTCGGGAAATCCCTGTGAGAAAATTAATAACAGCAACAACAAGAAAACAGTCTTCCGTGCTTTCCTAGCTTAGGCGGACGTGCGCCTGCCCGGGGAGTGTATCCAGGCCCTCTCCCTGCCGTCCCCAGTCCCACTCTCTAATCTCTTGTTTGGGATAGCTCTTCAGGCAGATGCCACTGTTTTTCCTTCCGGCTTTATTGAGATACGACTGACAAATGTGAACTGTAGATATCGCAGGGGTACAGCTCGATGTTTTGATACACATGTGCACTGTGAAATGACAACCACAATCAAGCCAATTAACGTATCCATCACCTCACACACTTCTCTCTGTGTGGGGGTGTGGTGAGACCTCCTGAGCTCTGCTCTCTTAGCACATTTCAAATACAGGATTCGGTATTATCAACTCTAATCGCCACGCTGTACGTTAGGTCTCCAGAACATATGCACTTTATAGCTGAAAGTCTGTACCTTTTGGGGTTTTTTTGTTTTTTTTGTTTTAATTTTTTTAACGTTTATTTATTTTTGGGACAGAGAAAGAGCACGAACGGGGGAGGGGCAGAGAGAGAGGGAGACACAGAATCGGAAGCAGGCTCCAGGCTCTGAGCCATCAGCCCAGAGCCCGACTCGGGGCTCGAACTCACAGACCGCGAGATCGTGACCTGAGCCGAAGTCGGAGGCTTAACCGACTGAGCCACCAGGAGCCCCGAAAGTCTGTACATTTTGACTAACCTCCCCTGTCTCCTGTGCCTGCTCCAGCCCTGGTAACCACCAGCCTATTCTCTGTTACTAGGGGTTTGGCTTTTTTTAAGATTCCAATGTCAGTGAGACCATGGACTTTTTGTCTTTGTCTGTCTTATTTCAGTTTAGCATAATGTCCTCCAGATTCATCCATGTTGTCTCAAAAAGCAGGATTTCCTTCTTTTTGAAGGCTGAATAATATTCCATTCTATATGTGTGTGTGCTTATATACAAATAATATATATAATAACTATGTATATATAATATACATATGTATATATACATATATGCATTATATCTGTATAGATACATATATACATTGTATACATTATATATACACATATATATACATTGTATACATTGTATATATGTACCTATACATATATATACATTGTATACATTGTATATATGTATATACACATACATTGTATACCTTATATATGTATAGATATATATATATACATTGTAGACATTATATATATGTATCTATACATACATACATTATATATGTGTATATATACACATTATATATATATAAACTATATATATACACATATGTATATATATACATTATATATATAAACTATATATATGTGTATATATGCACATATATAATGTATATATGTGTGTGTATATATATATATATATATAATACATGCACACACAAAATACAACACATTTTCTTTATCTACTCTGTCTACGACTCTTGGGTTGTTTCCATATCTTGGCCACACCCCACAAGGTTTTTTTCTGCCCCTTGAATATGAGGATCCCCAGGCTGGGTGGCAACCTGCAGGGTTCAGTCTGAGATCTTCCCTCAGACCTCCTGTGGTGCCACAAATCCCCAACACTTCACATCTTTACTTCTAAAAGGCCCCGTGAAAATGTTTGTGACTGAAAGGAGGAAACAGGGGACTTAGGGGCAGCCAACAGCCCATTAGAACACTTAGCTCAGAATAAGTTGCAGGAGGAGAGCAAGTTGCCAAGGGAAAGGCCCGGGACCTACGCTCTGAGTGGGATCAGCATCCAGGGGTCTACAGAGGCTGCCAAGCCAAGGTGGCTGGATCCCAAGTGGCCTCCTGGTGCTAAACATGTGTTCTCCCCTCCCCCACCCAGTCCAGCTCTCCCCGCCCCCCCCCCCATTAACATGTGCCCCGTGATTTCTGGAGTAACTGCTTCCTCTTTTCCCAAGAGGGAGAGGACCCCTGAACACTTCGCACTGGCTGGTCATCGTTGGATGGAAGGCGTGATGGATTTTTTCTAACTCTGAGAGGAGCCCAGGATCTGCCCCTCGGTGGGTGGTCCAGAGCCCAGGCTCAGGAGCCAAATGGCCTTGGTGCTGATCGTGCTTCACCACTTACTATGCTAAGCCTCAGCTTGTTCATCTGTAAAAAAGGAATAATAACGGGTATCCACCACACCGGGTTACTTTAAGAAATAAATAAGACAACTCACATAAAAGTGTCTAGCAAGCCTTTGCTCCTGTTACTAATAGAAGCCAAAGCTCTCCTGACCTGTAGGGAGAATCGGACGAATGTGCTTTGCTTTGCGTCTCGTGGTTTGAGAATAGGCAGAGCTGGTCTGCCTATTTCCACAGGTGGGAAATATTTGGTCTAAAACACTTGGTCATTCTGGGTGTCAAAGCATCACACAGTGTCCCCTAGAGCTGGCAGGCTGGCTAGGAAGACTGGACAAATAACTATGGACCAAAGGCTAGGGCTCGGCCACCAGTGTTCCCCCCCCCCCGCCGAGCTCATGTGCAGCACCCAAGCGGTAACACCTCTATTACTAGAGGTTACCTGTTACTGGGGCTGTTGCTGGAGTGGCCCCCTGGAGCCCTTTGTGACCCTGGGCTCTGTCCATGGCTGCCGCCCCAGGAAGGGGATGATCAGTCTCCATGTCCTTTGCTCTGTGCTTGTGGTAGGACACTTTGGGGGCCCATGAGCAGCCCTGTTCCTGGGGTGGGATTTGGGCACGGCTTTGCGGCAGGAGAGGATTTCTGGTGACCTGTTAGCTTCCAGGGACATGACGGGGTTTCTTTTCTCTTCCCAACAGCCTTGAGCCAGGGATTTGACACCACCCAGGGATGATTTTCCTTGTGTTTGCATTTACGCTATGGGAGGTTAAGCCTGATGTGTGGTCCTCCCGGGGCTTCCCCGAGAGGACCCCCGCCTTGCTGTCTTCCTCCCGGCCCATTCATTTTGTGACCACCCTGGGCTGCTGGGGCCACCAGTGGCCAAAAAGAAGATCTTTTAACTGCTAATAAAGAAGACATCCTCTATCCCACACTGCACTGAGGAGCAGTAAATTTTCTAACAGAGATGGGAGATCAGGAGTCAAAGCATGAAATCAGAAAGAGAAATACCCTGTTTCCCTGGGACTCGCTGAAGTATTCCCAACTTTGGAATGGCCATGCTCGCCTCCTGTTGAGGTCTGAGAGTCGTAGCTCAAAAGCCTGGCAGGGCATAGGGGGTGTCCTGTCTCGTGATGACAGGTCCTGGGAAGGCAAAGGGCCCTCTCAGAATGCAGGATCCTCCTTTCTTTCAGGAAGGCGATTCTGCACATGAGATCTTTGTTGGCCCCTCCCTGCTCTGGGCTGGGGAGGAGATCTGTACCACACAGGGGGCCCAACCCTGCTTTCACGGGTGAGGAACCTGAGGGGAAGTGACTCACCCAAGATTACAGCCAAATGAATCCTAGGGGGAAATCACACCTCGTATTTCAGAGTTGGATAGAGCTGCGTCCAAGTTGTGCTGTCCGATCCTGGATATACAACCGATCTTCCTGAGATCCACATTCATCCGTATAAAAAGAATACCTCCTTTTGCAACACTGTTGTGAAGATGAAATTACTGTTTACCATGCTGGTCTGTGGTAGGTCATCAACTAATCATCCTGCGAGCCCTCCCCTCCCCCTCCCCCCACACAGAGTTATTAGTCATTCATTCCCTTCTCTGCCTGGTTCCCACAATACTCGTATTACTCCTTTTGGGGCACTTTCCATTATTTTATTATAATAATTTGTAATATTAGATGAAGATGTCTCTTCATCTCTGTGAGCACCTTTAGGGTTAGATCAAAGAGGATCAAACCCCCATTCCATTTCTTTTCTCATCCCAGCCCGAGTCCCTAAACTCACACACAAGTGCCCATGCACACACACCCCCAATCCATTCTTAATAAGATGGCCGACATTGTACATCATTGGCCAATGGTGGCAGAGGTGGCATCAGTAAAGTTGGGTACAAAGCCCTTGGCCTTCTGGTGTTGACTTCTCCACTGGGGGAGGGGGACCTGCCCCTTCTTCCTCAGCATCCTGTGTTCTTCTGTTCTCTCTCCTCCCTCTCATTTCCCCACTAAAATAGGAAAATGGCCCATAAGCCTTCAAGGAGCCAAACAGGGTGGTAAGGGCTGGGTTCGGTTTTAAACTTTTAAATAAATTGAAGTGTTCGAGCTAAGTGCTTCTCAAAGTATGGTCCTAGGACCACACTCATTAACATCACATAACAGGCTTGCTGACACACAGTTTGTGGTCTGAGTCAGAGTCAGGTAGTGGGAACCTGGAATCTGCATATTTATGAATCCAAAGTACATCTCAGACTGAAGTTTGAGAACAGATGGATTGAGTCTCAGGCTCTACATTTTGGAGGACTAACCACAGGCTACAGAAAGAATGAAGAGGGAATAGACGCACTGGCTTCCCTTTAATCCTCAGAAATGCCCCACAATGAACACACTGATAATAACTTTGCTTCTTTGAAGCAAATGGGATGTCCAGCTCACCTTTGTTCTTCTTCATCGTTGTGTCGTGTTTGCTGTTTATATTTAAACACAAAACAAAACAAAAAACTTGAATGTAGCTTGTGGACCAGCCTTCTACATGATGCAGGTAAGTCACCGACGTGAACTCAAGGGCACCAAAGAGACCTCCCTGCCCTCCCAAACTCTCCCCCAACGTGCTGGCCCCGCGTCTGAAATTCCATCGTAGGTACTGCTGATGTTCCTTGAGTATGGCTTCGTGTTTTGGGGTCCCCAGAAATGTTCCTAGGAGTGCCGGCTCAGCTGTGATCCATTGTTAAGCTACGCACAATGACGCCCACCGCTTTCCCTAACTCCCCCACTGCTGTGTACTCTTGGTGTTCTGCATAGTGTTCTGAAAGCCAGATGACGTGCCTGTCCCTCTCATGCTACTTTCTAGATTCTTCATTGTATAGTAAGCTAACATGACCAGAAAATTACAATCATGCCCACCTACCTTAAAACAACCATTTTTTTTTAAATTTTTTTTTTCAACGTTTATTTATTTTTGGGACAGAGAGAGACAGAGCATGAACAGGGGAGGGGCAGAGAGAGAAGGAGACACAGAATCGGAAACAGGCTCCAGGCTCTGAGCCATCAGCCCAGAGCCTGACGCAGGGCTCGAACTCACGGACCGCGAGATCGTGACCTGGCTGAAGTCGGACGCTTAACCAACTGCGCCACCCAGGTGCCCCTAACCATTTTTATTCTGTAATGCTTTTCTACAGTCACTGTCACTGTGCACCTAAGACTTTACACACATGTCACCAAGGCCTGCAAGCTGTTTCTAGGTTCTTCCTTTACCTGATACTATTCCCTCTGCACATCTCTCCATGCATCCACTTAGACTTCACTATTATCCCTGTTGATGGTGAAGTAATGTCTCATTAGTTTGACAAAGCAAACTTTGCTTAACTGACCCTGTTTGGTTGGGCATGTGGGCAATTTCCAGATTTTCATCATTCTGAATCACACAGCTATAAATATCTTTATACAAATGGCTTTTTAACTTTTGACCAATTTCCTGGAGACAGCTTCCCCAGAAGGGCATTTCCCAGGACCCTATTGGATTTTGAGCTCCTGGAAATCAAGAACTGCACTTACTGCTTCCCTGACATTTTGTATCTCCTATGCCTACTTTTCAACCCCCTATCTCACCCAGGACAGAAATGTGTCCATCTGCATCTGCTGAGGAGGTTTCTGCATCTGCTGTCTGAAATTGCGGGGAAGAAAGAGAGTAGCCCTATCTTTCCTACTGTCCTAGAAAGGAACTGATCATCTTTATTCAAGAAATACATGAATCCTTGAAGGACTCAATGGCTGGGACGTTGTCCGATGGTGGTTGGGAGGCCACTTCCAGCAACTGCTGAAGGAAGGACCCTCAGTGCACTAGGCTGGCTGCCCACGTGTCAACCTCAGAGTTTAACTTGGTTAGTTTTCCTTGAGAACCGTTGTGGGTCCTTTTATTTCCTAGAAGTAAGTGATGAGGACAAGGAGAGGTTTTTCACCCCAGAAAAAAAAGGCTCCTAGACTGAAAGAGCCCAAGACCCCAGCGTTGAGCAAAGGTGAGGTCTGAGTTATTTCTAGGAGATCAGGAACATTTCATTTTAAGCTATACACATTCAATAAACAGATTATCAGGAATTAATTTCCCATTAGTGGGGCTCCTCATGGGTCATAAGTGCTGTAACAGCTTGCATATTGGGGACAACATGGGCCCTTGGAGTCCCAGCCTTGCCACTCACCCACTGTGTATCAAAAGATAAATCACTGACCTCAACAATTTCCTTGGAAGCTGTGCAGTGGGAACAGTGCTGGTCCTCAGGGGTTCTACAGAGTCACTGTGAGGTTCAACCATATATGCATGAAAGTGCTTCATAAACACTAAGCAAATGGCATGGATTTCTGTTGTTTATTAGTATTTGTATTACTATCTTTGGCTAATTGGAGAATACTTCTCTTGTGCTTTTGAATGGGTCTATGACCTGTGTCTTTGCTTAGAGCATCAGGTAATTGAGTTTAACAGCTCAACCTAGTCAAGAAAAGTATTATTTCAATCATCATGTATTGAATGTTACTTTATGCATAAGACACTGAACTTCCTCAGGAAAGAGGAGAGTCTGGGTACCAGACTCTTCCCCATCCATTACTTTATCCATATTACATCCTGTATGATAGAAAGTATTATTCCCAAGTAATGGAACAGAAATGACTTGCAAAATGTCCTATCTCTATACATGCCAGGGCTGAGATTTGAACTTTGTTTGTCTCTCTCCAGGGCCTATCCCCTTGCCCCAATATCTTGCTCTCTACCTGTCCATGGGGTCTTTAGTCTAGATAATAATGGATCAAGGCATATAGATAGTAAGTATGGGAGGAAGGAGAAAGTACAATAATAGTTTGCTACATGCATCGGTTAGTTGTTGCTGCATAACAAACGACCCCAAAATTTAGTGGCTTAAAATAATAAGCATGTATTTAGCTCTTAAGTCTGTGGGTTGGCTAAGTGGTTCTTCTGGTCTATGATGGCCTCACTCATGCTCCTGCGGTTAGTTGTGGGTTGCCTGTGGGTTGACTCATTGATCATGGTTGGGCTTTCTCATATGTCTGGGGCCTCAGCTAGAACAATAGGGCTAACTCAGCTCTGCTTCATTTAGTGTCTTATCCAGTAGGCAAGACTGGGCTTGTTCTAATGGCAGAGGCAGGATTCCAACAGGACAGAAGTAAGACTACTTGGGGCGTAGGCTCAAAAGTGGCCCACTGTCATTTCTGCTGGCCAAACAAAGAAAGAAGCTGGCTCTGTTTCAAGGAGTGGGAGAGTAGATTCTTATTCCTGATGGGAGCCCCTACAAAGCCACATTGCAAAGGGCCTGATGCAGAGAGGATGTTAACTGAGGCCGTCAATGCAATAAGTCTACAGTCCAATAGTTCTGTTCTACATATCTTATCTACATTTAGGTATGTAATCCTCATAACACCTGTATGAAATGGGAACTTCTTGTAGCCTTACTTTACAGGTGGGGACATTGAGATACAAACGAATTCAGCAAATATACCCAGAGTGGTACAGCTGCTAAGCGACAGAGGCAAGATGAGAACCCAGAACGCACTCTCTTAGCCATTCATGTCTCATAGTCAGGTGTGTTCACGGCACAGTCCTTCCCTGGGGAGGGACAGAAACCAAAGCCATCAAGGGAGACTGGACAGGCTACACATCCCTCAATGCCTGATTGTGCAGCTCTAGCAGGTGGTCAGGTTGGCCAACTTATGTAACCAGGCTCTCCTGAGGAGGCGCTGAGGGAAGAGAGGTAAGCAGTCCTGGAGGGATAGCACAGCTCAGCCTGGAGCATCGACCCCCAGATCACTGAAAGTGCTTGTTTTGTTGCATTTAACTTTTTAGAAAGGTCCCCTGCCTGGGACTTCCCGTGTCTGGCTCCGTCTGCGAGCTGTTTGTCTGGGAAGAGCTGGGAAGCCCTTGGACCTCAGAGGCCCGGACTGCCACGTCAGCTCAGTATTGTCACAAAAATAGCCCTTCTCAGGGAAGGCAGGTACTTCCTCTGGCTGTGTTTCCACCCCACCCCCACCCCCCCACCCCGCCCCCTGCAGCCCCGCCTGGCCCTCAGAAGAAAAGAGACAAGAAGCACAAGCAATGGGGCCGGGGGTGAGGGGGCTTTATGGGGACTCAGCAGTAACAAAGGGAGGAAATGAATATGCAGTATTAGTAATTACACTGTACACATCCCAATTTGTATTTCAATATGTCATTTCCATAATAAAACTGCCAAAGCAGTAGCTAATGACACGGACTCATGTCAGGGAGTTGGCAGAGGAAGGGAGGACAGGGGCTTTCTTTTCCCTAATAACAAAATTGCCTTCAGTGAGAAACTCTTTCATGGCAGACGGCTGTTTCCAAGGTAGATGTATTCCAGGAGAAGAGGCTGCAACCCAAGCCTTCTATGGAAAAGGAGCCACGGTTGGCTGGCCAGCTGTTGGGAGCTCCTGGAGTGCCATAACCGTATGGAGCTGTATTCCAGGGAACAGAAGCAGTCTGCGGGACCCTCAGGAGGCCAGAGAAGAACAAACTGAGATGGGCTTTGGGCTTTGGAAAGCCCATAAGATAAAAGTATGAGCTCGCAAGAGCCTTGAGAATCTGACCATGTGATCCAACCCTCCCCAACCCACCCTATGGCTGAAAACCTCTGCACCATTGCACCTGCTATTTCTTCCACGTGAAGTGCCCTTTCCCCTTTGCCTACCTGCTTGTTTGTTTGAATTCAGTGTATGGTCACCTCCCTAAAAGCCAGCCCCGACCACCAGTCCTCAGCGTCAGATTCTTGTTCTGGAGGGATCTGCTCTCCCTCTCCCAGATTCAGACATCTGCAGCACTTGCCCAATCCATGCAATTGTCACTTCTCTTTCCCCCGTCCCCCTGGACTGTAAGCCCCTGGAGGGCAGAGAGCCCCAGGGGGGTTGAAGCAGGAGTTGCAGGGCCCTTCTGAGAAAGGAGTTGGGGAGCAATTGCCACAGCTTTCTTTCTCCACCTCCCCTGATGGCCAGGTGAGACTTACCTGGCTTTGCCCCAAACTCATTTCCTCACTTAGAGATGGGATAGAGTGTGATATTCAGGAAAAATAACAGAATAAGTGTCTGGGCATGAAAAAATTAATAGTGCCCATAATTGTATGGTGCTTTCCCAATTACAGAGCTCTTTGTGGACGATTTCAACTGATTCTCTCATAACAACACTGTGAGGTAAGCAGGCATGTATTATAATTATTCTTGTTTCACAGAGAGGAAGCCAAGGCTACAAGAATAAGTGATCTATCCAAGGTCACAAAGGTGTGTGTGTGGAGCTAGGACCTGAGCCTGGGTCTTCAATTCCAATTCCCGAGCTCTTCCCACCAGTATGAAATGTGTCTGAGGTGGTTTCATAAAGTAAACTGGTCATCCAGCTCTGATGTCATCATAGCATTGGAACCAGAGGGCTCCAGTTACTGTTAGCTCATATTTTTTGAAGAAACCGATACAAAAAGATTTGAAATAATATCTATAAGAAGAACTTGCTTTTTCTCAACTCGACAGTAGGTGAATGCTCTTTAGAAATACCCTCTCCTGAATTTGTTATCTTAGAGCCAGAAGTTTTGGCCAGAATAAAAGAAAACAAAGGAGGTTCTCTAGCTGAGAGTCTCCTCAAACACTAGCTTTTTAAGTGAAAGAATTACATAATCTTCGTTCAATCTTTAATCCCTCAAGATCTCCCTTTTCATCCATCGTCTTGTCCCCTCCAAGCAAAATCACACCGAAGCCCTTTATTTTATTATAAAAGATAAAGCAAAATCAACCAATAAGCAAATAAGAAACATGTTCCTTCCACTCCATTTTCCTTTTCTGTTCTGCCCTAGACTTCTAGAAAGGTCTTTCTCCACATCTTTCTCAAGTCTACTTGTCTGCTCCATCTGCAAAACCACCTGCTTCATTTGAACCTCTTCTTCTCCATCCTGGACTATCAGCCTCTGGAGGGGTTTCCCATCTTTAGGCTCTCTCTGATGCTCACAAGATAAGACACCCCCAGCCCCCATGTTACAAACAGTCCCTACCCATGACTCAGCCAGGTCCAAGTTTCTAACATGGTTTAATTAACAGGCCTGCAGTGGGCAGAAAAAGGGCTACATCCTAAAATGTCTGTCCCCTAATCCTTGGGACCTGTGAATAAATTACCTCTACATCTACTTTGCAGATGTGATTAAGCTAGGGATCCTGAGCTAGGGGGATTACCCTGGATTATCTAAGTGGGCCCAATATAACCTCAAGGGTCCTTATAAGTGAAAAGGGGAGGCAAGAGAGAGAAAGATAGGTTTGAAGACAGTACATTGCTGGCTTTGAAGATGGAGAAAAGGGACTACAGATAGACCAAGAAATGCAGGCAGCCTCTAGAAGCTGGAAGAGGCAAGAAAAAGGATTTTTCCCTAAAGTCTCTAGAAGGAACATAGCCCTTTGGGTACCTTGGTTTTAGCCTGGTAAGGTCATTTCTGACCTCCATAAATAGAAGATGATAATTTTCATTGTTTTAAGCACTAAGTTTGTAGTAATTTGTTACAACTGCAATAGGAAACTAATACAAGGCCTTTCATCATTTTTCCCTGACTTACCCTTGCCAACCTCGTCTCCTGCCAACCTCGTCAGCCTCTCAGCCCTTCAGTCACTCAGACTGCCCTTAAGTACACCATTCTCTTTCACACCTTTGTGCCTTTGCAAAGGCTGTTCTCTCTGACTCAATGCTCTTCCCCTTTTGGCTGCCTCTGAATTCCTCTTGGTTCTTCAAGACTGATCTCAAGGGTCATTTCTATGGGAAGCTGTTTCTGCCCCTTTAGCTGATCTAGCTGTCTCAGCCACTATGTGTCTCTCTTTATTTGAGCCCCTGAGATAGACTCTATGCATTTTTTTGTCCATTTTTTTTTATTGATGAATCCTTTATGCCTATTGTAGACACTCAACAAATATATGTTGAATGGCTGTGTCTTTCTTTCCTAATCGAATAGAGGATCCTGGCACCTAAACTTTTCCTACTTTGTGTATTAAGCATCTAGCCCAATGCCTGGCCCCTGGTAACTCCTCAAATATATTCTTGATTGATTGATAGCAGTAAACCATGGCTTGAAAATAGATTGCTCTGAAGTCTCATCGGGTTTCAGAAAAGTAAAACTTAGATTTCTGCCCTACTTCCTGGGAAAACTGGCATCCCCCAGGCCGGGGCAGTACTCAGAGCAGCTTGCTCAACACCCCATCACCTGTTCCAACTGATGGTGCACTTACCACGTGTCTGTTGCTTCCACACACGTTGCCCCATAGTTTCTGCAGAATGACCCTGAGTGGTGCACGTGATTACCACCACCCACCTGCCCTTTGCCTATAAGGCAACTAGGAAGTCAGCCTTAGAGGCGGGAATCCAATCCACGTATCCTTATGCCAAAGCCAGGATTCTTTCCACCCAGTCTCACTGCTTTGGGGCTGATCGGCACTCGCGGGGACAGTTATCTCTCTCCCTCAAAGCTTTGCCCCCTGACAATTTACATGGGTATAGGAGAGGGAGGGAAGAAGATGGTGAGGGGCTGTATTGAAGTCACAGACCGTATTGAAAGATATGCTTGTTGTGCCCAGAATATATCCAGAAGGATACACAGGAAACCAGGGTGGTGGTTGTCCAGGAGTGGGAAAGAGATACCCTTTGTTTATTGGGTCACTATGTGTCAGGCACTGTTTAAGGCACTGGGGATACACCAGTGGATGAAACAGGCACAATATATACCCCTTTGTACTGTTTGGCACTTTCAGTGTATATATTCTCCTTAAAAAAAAAAAATTCTAAGGGGGCGCCTGGGTGGCTCAGTCGGTTGAGCATCGGACTTTGGCTCAGGTCATGATCTTGGGGCCCGTGAGTTCGAGCCCCGCGTCGGGCTCTGTGCATACTGCTCGGAACCTGGAGCCTGTTTCGGATTGTATGTCTCCCTCTCTCTCTGACCCTCCCCCGTTCATGCTCTGTCTCTCCCTGTCTCAAAAATGAATAAAACGTTAAAAAAATTTTTTTTTAAATTAAAAAAAAAAAATTCTAATAAATAGACGGGGGTGGGGGGAAATCACATTCATACTATGAATACTATTTCCTTATTCAAAAGAATACCCCGGTATATTGCTGCGTGGAAAAGAGTCACAATTTATACCATATTATTTTTTGTGCATAAACAGGTATACATCTACAAAATTCCATATGTTTATGTTTGCAAAGACGAATGCAAATATATGAGGAAAAACCTGGTAGGATTGTGGTGAGTGATCTGAGGAGGTGTGGCAAGATGAACGGGAACTGTACTTTTTACACCACTTATTTCTGTATCGTTTCAAATGTGTTTGTGTGTAAACACATATAACTTTCAGGTTAAAAAAAGACTCCGAGACCCTGAGGCCATAGCTGGTCTAGAACACGAATCCTGGTGAAAGAGCTCCATCCACCCTTGAAGGCTGCTTCACCTCCAGGTTTGGACTGGCCATCGCAAATCAAGTCAGGGCTGAAAAGCTCTCCCCCCTCTTTTCTGGAAATAAAGAAAGCCGGCTGGCTTTGAAAACTGATAATGCTGTACCTGAAGATAAGGCCAGAGCCCTCAGGAAGCCTGGAGGGGGTGGGAGGGCCCTGGGCGCTGCAAGAACCACATTGTTGATGGTGTCACCCAGGCCCCTGCTCCAGGAAACAACAATGAAAAGATATTGGCAACTTTGACATAGAGGAAATTGCTTTCTTCGGTAGAAAAGAAGAGTTCTGTTTTGAGGACAAAAAGCCACTTGCCCTGACAAAATGCTTAATTAGGAGATAAGCCAGGGAGCAGTGGGAGGGGTGTTGTTTGCCAGGGGTCCTGGGGAGTGAGAACACAGATGCTGTCCTGGCGCCCCACTGTCACCGCTGATCAGGGCTTTGCTGGCCGCTGGAGAAGCGGTGTGTGAGCAATTATGGTCAAGGTTCTCCTGGCCCTGGGACAAGCCATCAAATCTGTTTCAGGACCTCAGTTTACTCATCTGTAAACTAGTGACTGTGATCAGCGAGACTGCCTTCCAGTGAAGACACTGAGTTTATCTGCTCAGTGGCTTGTGGCTCAGGCCACTGGGATTATTGCACAGGCAGTTCCACTCAGTGCCTAGAGCTTGGGCTCTGGAGCCCTGAGGCTCTGGGGGCAGACCACCTATGTCAGACTCCTGTGTCTTACCAGCTGTTCCCTCACTTACCAGCTGTGGGCACTTGGGTGATCTCTCGACCTCTACGTGCCTCAGTTTACTTACCAGTAAGTTGAGGGTAAGGCTGGGACTTAAACCTCATAGAATTGTTGCTAAGACTCAATGAGCTAATACCTGTTCAGCAATCTGTGCCTGGCCCGTGGTGGGCAGCGTGTGGTGCATATTAGGGGCCATTAACGGTGCAACGGTAATAAACACAAGGTAAGTGTATCCTGAGGGCTCAAAGTCCCTTTCTCACCATTCTCTGGTTGTCCAATCCTGTGAGCTTGGAAGACATATGGAACAGGACACCTCTTCTTCCTGCCGCCCAGTGAGATGAAACAGAGCGGGGGCGGGGGGGCGCTTGGCCTCCACATCCCCGGCTGCCCTGCTGGAGAGGGAGACCCAAGACCTCTGTTTCCCTGGTTTCAGGATCAACGTTTTCTCTAGATGTGGCTCTAAGGTGGCCCAGCCAAGGAGGCAGTGATGTGGAATGTGTGCCCACTTGCTGTGCTGCCTTGAAAAGTCCTCAAGAGAGTGAAGATGGCAAGTGTGGGGCCTCCTGCGTGGGACTGAAAACCGGAGATGACCTAGAATCGGGTGCCATGGCCGACTGAAGTTGGCGAAACTGGACGTCTGAGAAGGGATATGTGTCCGTCCTGGTGGGTGGGGGCCTTGAGGGACTTGGGCTTGGCTGTTTTTCATGGAATCACTCCTTCCCAAAAGGGGTAGGGAGAGGGGTGTTCCTGGCAAGCCACCCTCCAGTGTGGTGAGCAGTAGTTGGGGACACCCCAAAATACCTCCTCTGATCTCTGATTGCCAGCTGCAGATGTTACAAAGGTGTGGCCCATTATAGAGGGCACACTACCCACACCACCCTCCTCAGACACCACGTTTAGAGTATAAATTGCCACAGGAAGGGTCCAAAATGTGTCATCAGCCTAAACTCCTTTTGCATCACTTAAGAGCTAATGACGAATTAGGTGGCAGCTTCTTGAAAATTAGAATGGCACCCAAGTGATGGGGACACTGCGTGTGTTGGAGAGAGGGGGCAGGACGTCTTTAGACACAGCTAGCTAGTGGGAGCAAACTAAGTGCAGGACAATTTGACAAAACCTTTTTATAACCTTAAAAATGTGCAAACGTATACCCAGCTATTCCCTTCCAGGAATGTATCCTAAGGAAATAATTAAGGACTTGGAGCAAAGATTTTGCTACCGGATGTTTATTGTAACATTGTTTACAGCAGCAAAAAATATTTGGAAACAATTTAAATGTCTACCATTGGGAGGCTGGTTAAATAAATGATGGTACAGTCATACAATAGAATACTGTGCAGTCATTAAAATATTGTAAGAGCATATTTATTGACCTGGAAAGATGTTCATGATTCATTATTGAGTGAAAAAAAAAAAAAAAGAGGTTACAAAACAGCCTGTACAGAATGACCTCATTTTTTGGTTAAAAAATACATATAAATATAAATATATAAAAATATATTCATATATATAATATAGCTAGGGAGAACTTTTTTTTCTTTCTTTTTTTTAGGGAAGACTGCTAAAGGCACATGTAATACAGGGCCTTATACAGAATGTTTCTGGATTATGGTAATAAAGCTCTTCACTTAACATTTTTGACTTTACCCTGGAAGGGAAGGTGGTACAAATTAGGGGCCTGAAGTGGGAAAAGTAGGTGTGTTTGTGTGTATATATCCACCAAAATGTTATCAGTAGCAGCTGGGACTTGGGTAAATTTTTATTATCCTATTTTTTCTTCTCTGTATTTCTGTGATGATTATTTACTTATTTTTTAAAAAATTAAGCTATTAAAAAAAAAAAAGACTAAAGGAAATCCAAGCTAGATGGCTGGAGGACCAGGAGAGCTGGGGGGGGGAGGGGAGGGGGCTGAGAGAACAAAAAGGCAATCTCCATTTGCTTCAGCCTCTCATCCAGTCTTTCAGGGACAACGTCCATGACCTTACCTGGGACACGTGTCACCACACCAGGCCCTGTTTTCTGCAGCCATGTCTCCTCAGACACAATCCTGCGGACTCATGCTAGATTACACATCCGGGCAGACTCTGGGTCTCCTTGGCCTGACTCTGCCATGTGGCTACCTCAGGCTTGGAAAGGAGAAAAAATGAAACCAAAACTGCTGGGTGCAGGCGAGCTCTCCCAGGACACATGAAACAGAGAATTCCAGCCCAAGGACCAGGATAACATTCAGAAAAGAGAGCTCCCTGCCTGGTAATATCTTGCAAGCACACATGTGTTTATATATGCATACAGTGAGTCTTTTGTCCCAGCTTTTCTGAGATATAATTGATCTGTAACATTGTACAGATTTAAGGTATACAGTGTGATGATTTGATATACATATATATTGTGAAGTCGTCATCAGAAGAAAGTTAACACACCATCACGTCACAGTTGCCTTTGTGTGTGTGTTGTGAGTACTTCTAAGATCTATTCTTTTGGCAACTTTCAAGTACACGACACAGTATTGTTAACTGTAGTCACCCTCCTCTACGTGAGATTCCCAGAACTTCGTACCTGGAGATTTGTACTCTTTGACCACCTTCACCCATCTCTCCCACCACCCAACCCCCACCCCGGCAACCGCCGATCTACTCTTTGTTTCTATGGGTTCACTTTTCCATTGTTGTTGTTATTGTTGTCTGGATCCCCCATATAAGTGAGATAATAGAATATTTGTCTTTCTCTGTCTCACTGATTTCACTTAACATAATACCCTCGAGTTAAGTTTCATCCATGTTGGTAGTTTCAGCCACAGATGGCAGGATTTCTTTCCTTTTAATGGCTAAATACTATTCTATTATCTACATGGATATATACCATGCTTTCTTGATCCACTCATCTGTGGATGGACACTTAGGCTGTTTCTGTGTTTTGGCTATTGTAAATAATGCTGCAGCGAGCATGGAGGTGCAGGCATCCTTGAGCTAGTGCTGTCATTTCCTTCTGACATGTACCCAGAAGTGAGACTGCTGGATCATGTGTATGATAGTTCAAATTTTAATTTCTTGGGGAAACTTCATACTATTTTTTATAGTGGCTGCATCCATTTCCTGTCTCACCAACTGTGCACAAAGCTTCCCTTTTCTGCATGTCCTCATTGGCACTTGTCATCTTTCTGATAAACCATATTAACAGGTGTGAGGTGATATCTCATCATGGTTTTTGACTTGCATTTCTCCTATGATTGGTGATGTTGAGCATCTTTACGTGTAACCTGTTGGCCGTCTGCATATCTTCTTTGGAAAAATGTCTATTTACGTTCTTTCTCCATTTTTAATTGGATTATTTGAGGGGGGTTGCTATTAATTTGTCTGAGTTCCTCATATTTAAAAAAAAAATTTAATGTTTTTATTTATTTTTGAGAGAGAGAGAGAGAGAGAGAGAGAGAGAGAAACAAAGCATGAATGGGGGAGGAGCAGAGAGAGAGGGAGACACAGAATCCTAAGCAGGCTCCAGGCTCTGAGCTGTCAGCACAGAGCCTGACACAGGGCTTGAACTCATGAACCGTGAGATCATGACCTGAGCCAAAGTCAGACGCTCAACTGACTGAGCCACCCAGGTGCCCCCTCATATATTTTAGATATTAGCCCCTTATCATACATATGACCTGCAAATATCTTCTCCCATTCCACGGATTGCTTTCTCATTTTGTTGATTTTTTTTTCCTTTGCTGAGTAGAAGCTTTTTAATTTGGCAAGTTCTACTTGTTTATTGTTGCTTTTGTTGCCTGTGCTATCAGTGTCATGTGCAAAAGACCATTGCCAAGACAAGAGTCAGTGAGCTTTCTCCTTACGTTTTTTCTAAGAGTTTTACAGTTTCAGCTCTTACACTTAAGTCTTTAATCTATTTCAAGTTAATTTTTGTGAGTGGTGTGAGATTGGGTTTATACAAAGTCTTGAAATCAAGCAGATTGAGTCCTTTCACTTTATTCTTCTTTTCCAAAATTGTTTTAGCTATTTTAATTCATTTTCTTTTCCACATAAACTTTAGAACAATCTTGTTTATATCTGCCTTTTCCCCTGCTTTCAAGATTTCTTTGTCTTTAATTTTTAGACATTGTATTACAATGTGTCTTGTCATAGATTTGTTTGGATTTATCTTGTCTGGTATTCCCTCGCCTTCTTAAAACTATAGTTTACAGGTGCCCGGGTGGCTCAGTCAGTTGAGCATCTGGCTCTTGATTTTGGCTCAGGTCATGACCCCAGGGTCATGGGATCAAGCTCCGTGTCGGGCTTTGCACTGACTGCACAGAGCCTGCTTGGGATCCCTGCACTCATTCTCTCTCTCTCTTTCTCCCTCTCTCTCTGTCAAAAACAAAAACAAAAACCAAAACAAAACAGGGTTTTTTTGTAGTTAGGTCTCAGCAAATTTCAGAAGTTCTCAATCATTATTTTTTCAAGTATTTTTTCAGTCTTTTTTCCCTCTCCTTCTGGGACTCCGGTGAGATGAACATTAGATTTATTGCTATAGTCCTATGTGTTCTTGAGGAGCTGTTTTTGGCTTTTCAGTCTCTTTTCTCTCAGTTGTTCAGACTGGGTAATTTCTATTGTTCTGCCTTCAGTCCATGTATTATTTCTTCTGTCCCCTCCATTCTGCTGTAAAGCCCATCCACTAAGTTTTTTATTTTGATTATTGTACTTTTCAGTTCTAAATCTCCCATTTGGTTTTTCTTTAGATCTTTCATTTCTTTGCTGAGACTTTCTGTTTTTTCATTTGTTTCAGACATGTTTGTAATTGTTGACGGAAACATATTTCCATCATATCTAGGTGTTGGCATTCATTGCCTTATTTCATTTGATTTGAGATCTTCCTGTTTCTCGAAATGATTTTCTACTGAAACCTGGACACTTTCATATTACATTATAAGACTCTGCACCTTATTTAAACCATCTGTTTCATGTGGCTTCCAGTGACTATGGCAGGAGAAGAGAGGTGCTGCCTTGCTACTGGTAGGTAGAGATAGAGTCCAGGTATCCCTCTTAGCCTCCACTGGCGCCTGAGGAGAAGGGCACATTGTTAAGCTGTGCAAGGGTGAGGGTTCCCTATGTGGTCTGCACTAAGACTGCAGGGCCTTCATTAACGCCCGTAGGGATGACGTCCCTAGCTCCATACTCCGTCTTCTCTGACATCACTCTGGAAGTGGGTATCGGGGAGCCTTGTTACAACATGGCTGGAGTAAAAGTTTATTCTCCCCATTTGGCCTTTACTTGTGTGGGTGTGGGTGGGTTACAGTTTTACTGTGGTATTTGGCTGAAGCAGAGTGGTTATTACCTAAAAGTTTTTTGTCTTGCCAGGATGCCCTTTTCCTGGTCTTTTGGTTCCAGAGAACAGACTTTTGTTTGGCCTTTTTCTGTGTGCACCCTGTGTTCCAGGTTGCTGCCTTCTTTAGCTCCAAGACTAAGGTAAATAAAGTAAAACTAAAGCCCAGAGAGCTCACCACGGTGTTGTTCCTTGAATCCTGAGATGCCTAGCCATTGTGCCTTTCTCTCTCCTCCTCTAAGAGTTGTCTTATGTTTGTTTTATATATAATGTTCAAGGTTCTTTGTTGTGCTTAGTAGAAAGAATAAAGTATGTCTACCCCATCTTCCTAGAAGTGGAAGTTCTTTCCCCCACCCCAAGTTTTTACTTGTACCTCCTAACCAAAGCAAAAACCCATTGAAATGTCAGTATCATGCTAACTTTTGGCTTAACTCACCAGCATTTTTAGGTGATCAGAGTGCTTTGCTAATGGAATACCTCCATGACATATTTTGGGCCCATCTTTCCAGAGAGATAATTGTGCCTAAACCATGTAAGGATCCTCTCTAGGTAAATCTGTCATCACAGTAATATTAACCCCATCAAAGGGTGTTAAATCTTGATAGTTCAAAGAGGGGGGAAGTGGAGATAGTTTTACATCCAAGATGGATGTCCTAAAACCCCCAACATGACTAGCTGTTGGGTCTTGCTTTACCATGCAAAAACTCTGGTGGCTGACAATGTGCCCCCCTCCAAATTAATTACCTGCAACCTCCTTCCCCCAACATTTTGGGTTTGATTTCTGAGAGATATTGACCAAATTTCCATTTTCTTTCTTTCTGCACAGCAAGTTACCAAAACCAAATTAGGAACAAATCTCTGAATATTATTAATAAAGGAGGAGTTTCCTTTGAACTAGAGTCTTTTTAACTGTGTTTCCCAGAGATTTCCTGTGCAGCTTCAAAAGGAGTTCATGACCACTTTGATTAGGACTTTATTTCAAGCCCTAATGGAAAGGGGCACATTCTCAGAATATCCATCAGTATGAGTGTTACCCAGTTATGTCCCCTTGTAAAAAAAAACAGCACAGCCCCTTCTTGGGATCCACACTAATAAAATGATTTTCTTCATTGGAGGTGACAGTCAGCTCTTTCTCCGGCGCTGAGCCCTAAGTGTGGCGGGAAAACTTCTGAAAACCAAAGAAGATTTTTCTATTGCTACTTGGTTTGCTCTTAGGTCCACCCTCATATTGAACACACATGGACAAAATGCTGTCTGTTGCAACTAGATTCTTTTATTGCACTGTTATTTCAGTCATTTAGGGGTTTGGAGGAAGATGGGGGGCACAATATGGCTAATGGAGACAGATGGTCAATGCAATTATCACTTGAAAAACAGGTTTGTCCTTCAAAAATGGCAACAGCGGTGGACTCTCAATGGCAGGTGAAATTTGGAAAAGGATTAAGAAAGGATTACCTTAGAGAAAAAGAGCAGGTGTATCCAGGGTGTTCCAGTTTGGGGGTGGGAACCTTCAGCTTTTGAATGACACCCTCAAAATGGCCCCTTCACATTTCAATTGCATTTGCACCCAGGGATTATGGCAATGGTCAGTGTTGGTTACCTTAAATAAGGAAGAAAGATAAAGTGAAAGCAAAAGTTTCCTTCCATTCTCTGAAGGGAAAACATAACTTAAAGGGGAGGGTATGTTGCACTTTTTAGCAAAACAGAAGAGTATGCTTACCTGAAGGGAAGATAGGAAACCCAAAAGTCTCAAAGCTCTCCACCCTGCATGAACACTGATGTTCCACTTTATAGCCCTGGGAATAGGTGAAAAAAGAATCAATTCTCTGGGGAGAGCGTCTGTGGCGTCAAGGCCAGAATTTCTACAAGTGAGCTGATCACAGAGTATTATGAATAGAAGTGACCGTCTGCCCTATATCCATTTTATAGGTAAAGAAATTTAGTCCAGAGAAGTGCAATGACCTGCCTAAGATCATGACCGGTTAGTGACAGAGTCACAACTGGAATTTAGTCCATTTCCTTTGTCCTGAGTCATCCTACTTTACAAGACTTGGTCAAGGGCTCAAAGACAGAAAGGTGAGAACAAGGAGGTCTGAGCCCACGTTTTGTCCAACGGAGGGACTCTTTGGGGGGGGGGGCGGGCTCCAGGTTGTACTGCTGCCCCACCCATCTTGTCTATTTCACTGCCAAGCCTTGGGAGAGGAAGATCTGCAAGGGGGATCTGGGAAAGGTAGCAGCGATGAAATAATAATAACAGCTACTTATTGAATGTGTCGTCCATGCTAGGCACCGTGCTAGGCTCTTTACAGGCATTAATCCACTGGATCCTTGTAATAACCTTGTGAAGTGAGTATTCCAGAGATTCTAATTTAATCGCACTTCATCTCCCAAACTAAAGTTGCCAGGTAAATACAGGATGATCATTTAAATTTGAATATCAGATGGACAACAAAAAATTTTTAGCCTAAGTACGTCCCAAATATTACAAGGGTCATACTTATACTAAAACATTATTCCTTGTTTACCTGAAATTCAGATTTAACTGGGCGTCTTGCATTTCCATTTGATAAATCTGGCGATCCCATCCCTAAGGGCACAGGCTGAGACCCTCTGTCGTATGTGACCAACAGTCTTTCCAAATGCACTACATGTTGTTCCCAGCTTCGCAACCTTTGGCCAAGGCAGCAGATACATGTGGTTTCTCAGCACCTTCTGTGTGTCCTCTACCTCAGCCGTGGAGTTAATTGTGTAAAAGGAAGGACAGACCATGAGAGGCACTTGGTGTCAACGGTAGATTGGTGATGTCTGATAAATGACCCGGAAGGTACTTTTCTATTTTCTGAGTTGGTCCCGCGTGCTGAGCTCCAGTTTTCAAACAATGTCTACTGAACAGGTTTTCTGGGCATGGCATTTGTTAGGCCCTGCTGGAGACACCACGGAGGCTCTGGAAGAACTCACAGCCTGGGAAGGGAGGACCCAAGTTTCCTCTATTGGAGAAATTTTCAGTCTATAATCGAATAAGGAATTGGAACAAGCACCCTTGTAATGCACGTAAACCCAATTAGCAAGACCGCATAAACTCATACCCTCCAAACGTGCGGCTGGACCGAACTGAATGAAGGTAAGCGGGTTATGAACAGGAGGAAGGGATGTTCCGCTGTGCCAGGCTGGAGGCCTTGGAGTGCCCAGCTCTGCCACTTGCTAGCTGCGCCATCTGGGGCAAGGCACTTATTTTTCCCCAGTCTCCATGTCTTCACCTGTCACATGGGGGTGAGAATAATAGCTCGTGGAATGACTGCGAAGCTGAAATAAAATTGTGGTTGGAGAATGGGGCCTGGAATGTTACAAGCATTCTATGAATACTAGCTCTTGTGCCTACCGTGTCTCTAAGATACTCTGGGACTACATCACACGTTTTATAATAAACTCAAAAGCCCTCATGCCCAAAGGATGTAAAATTAAAACTAATGGGATGAGAAAACATTTCCCTTAACATCAATTCAGCCTAAGAATTGATAGAGCCCAGTTCTTCCAAGGCTTTAAAAAGTACACAGGAAATGCCTGGGTGGCTCGGTCAGTGAAACGTCCGACTTCACCTCAGGTCATGATCTCCCGTGTCGTGGGTTTGAGCCCCTCGTCAGGCTCTGTGCTGACGGCTGGAAGCCCTTCTTCAGATTTTGTGTCTCCCTCTCTCTCTGCCCCTCCCCCACTCACGTTCTGTCTCTCTCTCCCTCTCTCAAAAATAAAATAAATATTAAAAAAAATTTCTTAAGGACACAGGAAATGCAGACCAATTTCCCAATTCCAGTGTTTCTGCTGGGGATATTCTACTCAATTCAACTTTAACAATGATGCAATTAAGTATCAAAAGTCTAAGACAGATTCTGGCAACTGTATACCAACATGTCATTCTCCTGTGCTGGCCTGTCTGGGATGGGTGTTTTTAGGGTGTAGTTATATGGAAATAGCCTCTGATTACATTTCTGACTTTTCCAGGTAGGTTATAATTTTAGACAGCTGTTTTGACGTGACTCTTTGGCAGGCCACACATATCTGCGAGAGCTTCAGAACTCTGAAATAGGATGACATAAAATTAAAAAAAAAATTTAACTCTTCTGAGACATAATGCAGTATTCTTACTATGTGGAAACATGCAAAGGTTCATTTGTACGCAAACAAAAATGAATGTCCAACGTAAGCAAGAAGCTAGAGGAAGGGAGATATGAAGGTAAACCCGTCCTCACTCTTGTTTACGACTGTTTCTTTGATGTGAAAGAGGATGTAATAGTCTCTCGGTATGAATCCCATATTCTGGCTCCACCTTAAGGTTTACATTTCATTTTCTGAAAGACACAGGAGTAAAGAGGCCTGTCTCTGCGTGCATGTATGTGACTATATGTATATCTGTATACGTACGACTGGTCCTATGTCTTCTATATTTATACCTGGGGTAAGAGATGAGTCCCGTGTGGGTAGAGGTTTTGGCCCTTTCCTCACTGCTGAGTCCCTATAACCAGAACAAGCCTGACATATGGAAGACTATGTCTTCTGATAGAATGAATTAATCTGCATGTTAAGTATGTGCTCATATATCCATTATCCCTGATAAATGTCCCCACTCCTTTGCTCATCAACCTTTTCACCCACGAGAACTGAGTTCTGGAGCAGGAAAGAGAGAGGACAACTTGCAAGCCTCAGATAGGAGAGATGCAAAAGGGAGCAAGAGAAAATAGGGTTCAGAAGGAAAGAAGGGGTGAGTAGTGGGCAGGTATCCGGGCAGAAGTTCAGAAACTAAAAGCAGCACCATTCTGGGCTGCTTCCTTCTGTAGATCTTGTATCTTCTTCAGTGTGGGGGTGGGGGGGGTGCTGCCTCCCTGGTTACTGAGTGCAGTGTTTTCACAGACCGGGGTCCTGGGCCTTCAGACCTCATTGAAGACAGAAAGGGGCTCCTCTGACTTTTTGTTGATTTGTTTTCAAAACAAAAAACAAAGCAAACAAAAAAACAAGAAACAAAAAACAGTGGGAAGCAGGCTTTTCTCAGAGATAAGGCGGATTGGGATATCCAAGGTTCCAGTTTCTTTGCTTTGGGCTAGAATTTTACGAGCTTAGTGTGGTCATACTTGTTCTCCCCTGCTGACCCAAACAGGCAGTAGCATCCCAGTAGATCCCAGTAGGATCCCAGTAGCATCCCAGCATTAATGAACCTGGGGGAGATGAATTAATGATGCTTTTTGGAATGGGGAAGAGCGGAAGACAGTGCCACAGAACTCACCCTTCAGAGGAGAGGACACAGATGCTGCAAATGATGGGATTTTTATCCAAAATTACCTGGTCATGCAGCGGAAGAGCTGGCCCCAAACCCTGGGCTTGTATCTCTTTCTCCCATCTTTTTGTCACTGGTTTTGTTTTCCCTGAAAATCTTCCAGGACCCTTGAGACTAATACTATGCTGACATGTGCACAGCACCTAACAGTTCCCAAAGTCCCTTTATATATATCCCATCAGCAAGGTAAACATTGTTCTTCCCATTGAGCACGTGAAAATACTGAGGTTCAAAAGGTTAAGCAAATGACACAAGTTCAACCAGCTAATAATCAGAAGGAAGATCCTTTTTGGTACCTTAATGTACGTGAATTTCGAATCTTTGCTGAATGCATTTTTTATTTTTTATTTTTTAATTTTTTTTAACGTTTATTTATTTTTGGGACAGAGAGAGACAGAGCATGAACGGGGGAGGGGCAGAGAGAGAGGGAGACACAGAATGGGAAGCAGGCTCCAGGCTCCGAGCCATCAGCCCAGAGCCCGACGCAGGGCTTGAACTCACGGACCGCGAGATCGTGACCTGAGCTGAAGTCGGACGCTTAACCGACTGCGCCACCCAGGTGCCCCTGAATGCATTTTTTAAAATATGGGGATGTTAAAGAAAATAGGGGCCGGAAGGACTGCTCTCAGCTAGTAGAAACCCTACAATGAGAATACAATGAAAAAAAAAAAGCTCCATATGACTCCCACTTTGGTCTCAGGCCATTGCTTTCATCATCTGGTAATGCTTCCATCAGAAGCATCTTATTACAGAGGAGACCCATCTTGTCACAAGAGATATAGAGCAGTAAGGACAGGGGAAAGGGTGATTGAACCTCTGCACTTCTGGGGAAGGGAACCTCAACCATCTGGCTCAATGGATTTCCGGCTTTTTGACAGACAGTATTTTGGTATTTGAACTTTAATACGAGTGACTCAGGAATAGTTTTGCAGACAGTGTCAAATGCCTCTTCTTGCCATGCTGGAGCAAGGAAGCCATGAAGGGCCAGCACCAAGGTTCCAGCTGGGCAGCAAGGAGCATTCATGACTTTGACCCTCATGCCTTAAGTCCCTGTCATGTGCTGTGTATGTGCTGTGCTAGGTGCCACGGGCTGGGGATGCCAGGGGGAGCAAGGCATGCTCCGTGCCCTTAATGAGCTCATAATCTAATGAACCCTGTAAGTACTGGGCGTTGCATAGGAGAAGCCCAGGAGTTGGTTGAGACAGGAAGAGCCTGGCAGCTTGGAGGTCCAGGAGAAGGGAGGGCAGAGTCCAGAAGAGCAGAGATAATGCCCCAGGAGCAGGTGACACCCGGGTGAGCTCCAATGTAGGGTGGAGGCTATTTATCCTCTGTCCTTGTCTACACCCACTGGTGAATGTGTGGGTGGGGGTGGGGGTATGGGGAGTGGTTGATGGAGGCCTGGTCAGCACTTTTAAGGCTGTTCCAGGAGCCAGTGGGAGAGGTAGTCACACAGTTCTCCTTGTTCCTGTCATTCTGCTTGCATCTAACCTGTCCGTAAACCTCTACTCCTGGGCTTTCCTTGAAGCCAGTTCTCCCTCCTAGTAGATGAAGGCTCCTCCCTTCATCTCCCTTCATCACCTCCTAGTAGGTGAGGGCTCCCAAGGAAAGAAGAAGTCAACTCCTCAGGTCTTTGCTGGACAATCCCTTTCCAAAGGGAAAGGTGCTCAGGAAAAACTTGGCTAGGAAAGCTCTGGGGAATTAGGACTCGAGTGACAATACTGGGGACAGGAGATCTCTTGATGGTGTTTATCAAGCCTAAGTACAAAGACCACAGGTCAAAGAACAGGGAAGAACCTGATCTGGCCATGCTGGCAAGGTCCAAGGAAAAGCTAGATGGTGGAGTAGTGGACTTAGGCAGAAAGGTCTAGGGAGGGAAGGATGGATAAAGAGGAAGAGTAGGGCTAAGGAACCTAGGAGAACCAAAATGGCCCAGGACAGGAAAGGGCATCCCATCCACATGTAGAATGGGGAGCTCGGGGGGGGGGGGGGGCACTCTCCTTGGGTCTTAGCAATTAACCGGCCTCTGTGTACCTGAAGACATAATTAACAAGCAAAACAAACTCCTTTGATGTGAGAATGTAGAATGTTTGGGGGGGGGGGGAAGGGGGCATATACATGAGAGAGTGATCTGGCTTCAAAATGCAAACAAGGTTGACAGAAAAATATTACCAACAGGCAAATAGGCCAAACAAAGAAACAGAAATTTGGGGAAACAAGACCCTGACTGAATAGGCATCCAAGGTATCTTGGGCCTTTGGGAACATCTTGGCTGGCCTCACTGGGCACTGCAAAAAGTCACTACTTTTCTTTCAAAGGGTTCACATGTTTTTATCAGGCCAGCTGCCTTCTCATCCACTACCTGTTCTCTGTAAAAATTGCCAGCAAGTTTCCAAAGAAGCCGTTTATTTATGGAGTCAAAGCCCCGGAGAAAGTGAGGTGCAAAGGGCTTGAATAGCTCCTCCTGGGAAGCAAAGCTAATCGGGAATGGAGCTGAGCTTGTAACCCAGCATCCTGGATGCCTGTCCTGTGATATAACCCCTGAAACACCACTCTTTCTGTGGGGGCCAATGTTATTAGAGGAGTCTGTGAATTGGGGGATAGTGTGGGAGGAGGGAGAGAGCAGTATGATGCTCTCAATTTAACACTTGATGGGCTCAGGGGGGAAAAATAAGGAAGGGGCTTGGAGCTTTAGGTTGGCACATTCATCATTCCACACACATGTTACCAAAATGCATACATGCGACTGTACTATATGTGGGCTAGAGTCTGGGGCACAATAGCACAGACTTTGTGAAACAAAAAGGCATTTCTCCTGCCTCCACTGTGTCTCTTGTGGTGCCATTGTCTGATGCTAAGAACTCACATAATAACAAAAAACAATGCCCCTATGAAGGGGGGGAGACTTGATTTGGCACCAGCAGTGGTGTTTTCCATGGGAATGATGGTGGGGGCTGTGGCGGACTGTGGGAATAGTGCAAATCAGCACTTTTTTGTAGATTTTCTTCAAGCCATTGTTTATTTTGGCTTTGGTCAGATCCGTGGCCCAGCTTGAAGATTCCCACTGGGCTTTCTGAAGCTCGCAGACCTATGAGAGATGAAACAGGGATAAATAAATAATTACAAAACACCCTACCCCCGCCCAGGCACTCATGTGTGGGGTGTGCCTACCTCGGTGGGTGTGGGTAGACAGACATGTAGGTCACAGCACTGCATATGTACGCATTTGGCACCCACTGGGGAATTAGAGACTAAGGTTTTCTTGGGGCTTAGCTGGTTCATTGTCTCACTATCATCTTTCAACTGGGGCAAGGGAGATCGGGGCTGTCTTACACACGTGCCAGGTTTTGCAAAATGGCATTAGATAAAAGCTGTTTGAAAATATACCTTCCTAAAGTCCTCAGACACTTAGGGACTTTTAAACATGAGCGACTCAGGTTGTGGTCCCAGCAGGAACAAAAAGTCAGTAGTCAGTCTGATCATGGAAGGTGAACTTTTATTTCACAGCTCCTAGGAGCTTCTACTCTCCCCTAGCTAAAGGATGCAAAGACCAATCATGCAAAATTTGTCACAGGATGAAAAATGAACGGACAGTATGTGTAGTATGATTGTATCCAAATGTGAATTGGAAATGTGAATACATTTGCTTTAAAATGCCAATTACCGGGGCGCCTGGGTGGCTCGGTCAGTTAAACGTCCCACTTCAGCTCAAGTCATAATCTGCGGTTTGTGGGTTCGAGCGCCCGTCAGGGTCTGTGCTGACAGCTCAGAGCCTGGAGCCTGCTTCAGATCCTGTGTCTCCCTCTCTCTCCATGCCCCTCCCCCGCTCACGCTCTGTCTCTCTCAAAAATGAATCAACGTTAGAAAAAATTAAAATGCCACTGATTGGTGCCGTCATCTCAGCAGCAGGTTATTATATTCTAAAAGTACACAAGACTTTAGCGAATGTTTTACAAAGAAATGTACTTTCTCTCCTTTTTTAAAAAAAAGTTTCCATTTCCAGTAAGAGTCTTCTGGACAAATGTGTGTGAGGCCACTCTGAGTTTTAGGGTGGCTGGGTTGCTCAACTGCAGGGGGCAGTATTCCATGTGTCTTCTGCCTAAGTGGTTCCCTGGCAGCTGGTGGGGGGGCTGGAGGGGGGGGATTTCCAGTTGGCTTAGCAAGGTGACAATATTTGACGGGTTTGTTGCAGAGATGTTTTCCAACAAAGTGCAGAACAGTCTTATTTCCTGTAGCTTGTTCCCTCCACCCCTTAGATACAAGTAGGGGACCCAGGTTCTCATCTGGGTCTGGATTGAAAGAAAAAGATCTTACTAGGGGCCAGGTAGTGTGCTAAGTGCAGATATGATTTAATCAGCACAAGAATCTTACTGGAGTTTCATGGATGGGGAACAGGCCAAGAGAGGTTGGGGGACTTGCCCAAACTCACACAGTCTACGTGCTTCAGAGCTGGACTTGAACTCTTCTCTGTGACACTCCCCAATGGCCTTCAACTATCCCTCTGACTCCCACTGTACCTCCCAGGCCTGGAAAGCATCCATGGTTCCGGCAGACCCTGAGTGGGTGGGTGACAGCAGCAGCAGCAGCAAAGACAACATCTTCGACTTCGACTTCAGTCTTCAGAGCCAAAAGGTGGAGTTCAGCCGGGGTGGGGTGGGGGTCGGTCCTGGGCTGCCATTTTTCTGCGGCTCTGTCAAATAAAAGGGTGCCAGGTGTGGAGGCACCCTAGTGTGAGCTTTGCACAGCTGGACCAAGGCCGGGAAGAGGAGTGTGGAGAGAGATGCTTACATCTCCTCCCCTTCCTGGAAAATAGCTTTGCATTTGAAGGGAGAAAGAACGAGTTGAGTAAATTTGTAACTGGGATTTGGTGGCTTGGGGATTTCATTTCACCCGGTGAAGGCACATGCCTATGCCTGTCTGTGTGTAGGGGTGTGTGAACTGGGGGGAGGAAACTCCAGGCTACATATGATGGGTTTTTTGGATTGGGCTTTTATTTTTTAAAAAAGTCATACCAGCTGCCATTTATTGGGGATCCACTCACTATGTGCGAGGCATTGTCCTGGACCCTTTACCAGGTATTATTTTTATGTGAAGAAAAAAAATATCTCACTAGTTTGTTTTCCTGCAGGTGCACTCGGAGACATCGAGTATTTTTTCCATTTGTGTTAAAATACAGTGCTCTGCTCTGAGGTAAGATTTGGGGAGAGGCGGGGAAGGGTGCAGGGACGGGCAGAGGGCGTCCCTGTCTCGCTTTTCTCCACCTTTTATTTTGACCGGTCCGATGGTGACAGGCTCGCACTAGGACCCAGGCGCCAGAGCGCCTCCGTCTGTCCTGTAGGTTCATTCAATCTCCCATACACACAGACCCACTGCGAGACAGACACACACTCACACACACTCACACACACAACTGCACACAGCGAGGCTCGGGAAGTCAGGTCGCCTCCTCGCCTCGGCGCCTCCTCCGCTCCGGCCAGCCGGGTCTTCTCCAGGGACCGGAGCTCGGCGGGGCCGCGCAGCCCCAAAAGAGGACGAGCTCGGCGGACCCCGGTTCCTCCATGGGCAAACGCGGGCGGCCGCGCAAGGAAGCGCGCTGTGAGGGCGCGGGGCTGGCCCCCGCCGCGCCCCCGGCGGTGGCCGCGCCCCAGCCCCCGGCCCAGCCCGAGGAGCCCGCGGGGGCCAAGCTCAGGTGCCCCTTCTCGGACATTTTCAACACCAGCGAGAACTCGATGGAGAAGCACATCAACACTTTTCTGCAGAACGTGCAGATTCTGCTCGAGGCCGCCAGCTACCTGGAGCAGATCGAGAAAGAAAACAAAAGTAAGTTTAGGGGCCCCTGCTCCTCCTCGGCGCCCGGCTCTTTCTTCCTCAACCACTTGGGCGACCCCTGTCGCCTGCTCGGCCCGCGCCCCCCTTCCCCCAACACACATCCAGCCCTCGGCAGTAAAGCCGATGACACCGGAGAAAGGACACGCACGCACAAAGCTGCTAAAGATGTAACAAAGACGAGCGGGGGCGGGGGGTGGATGGCGAGGGGGGCCTGTCGGTGCGTCCGTCTGTCCGTCTCCGGGAGGCTGGGAGGACCGCCGGATGGACAAGCGGGGGAGTGTTGTTTGCTGACAACTGAGCCGAGAGCTCATCTCTTCGAGGTCGCCTTTCTTCCTTTTTCTCCCCCCCCCCCCCCACCCCGGAGCCTTCTCGGGCAGACAAGTGTTGTTTTTCTGTCGCTCGTTCCTGGGTGGGGTGGGGATTAGAAGCCGAAAGTTGGAAATCCTAGGCAGAGCTCAGCGGCTGGAGAAAAAAACACACGCAGACACACACGACAACAATAACAACAACAACCAAACAGCCCTCCACGGCATGGGCTTGGTCTGGCTGGCTCGGCTCTGCTTCTCCCTTCTGTCTACTGTGCTTCTTCCTCCCCTCTCGTAGCAGGGCTCAGGCCATCGCGTCCACGGATACAGTCCCCCAGCACCTCTGTTGCCCTGGGGTGCCACCCCCCCCTCCCTCCACCAAACAGGCCGGCTGGGCCGGGCAGCGCCAGCAGCTTGCCCCGGACCCGCCGTCCTGCGCCCGGGAAACTTGGCGAGGGGGACACAGCTAAAAGGAAACTTTGGGATCTCGCAGGAAACAATAGTTGGGGAAGAAGGTGTGGGCTGTTGTGTGAGGTTTCTTTATTTTCCGGGAGACGACTTACGAGTGAGCGCGCCTGGCTGGGAAGGCAAACGCCTGCCTTGTCGATTTCTACTGTCGTCCTCCTCTCCCCCCCCCCCCCCCCCCGGCCGATTCAGGTGGAGAGCAGTGCTGGGGAGAGGGGTGCTGGGAGCCCCACCCCGGCCTGGCCTCCTTTTTGTATTTGTTTGTTTCATTTTTGCCTCTGCCTGCTGGGTCCCCCAGTCCTCCCAGGCAGTCGACTCAGCGTCCTAACGGGGGCACGCGTGTGCGGTGTCTCCAGCACAGTCCTCACAAATAATAGCTGCGAGAAGGGGGAAAGGGCCAAGGCAGAAAAACCGATAGACTAGGGAAAACCAGGCTGTTTAATCTGTCCGAACAAGTAGGAAGATCAATGAGACGAGAGAGTGAGGGGGAAAAAAAAATGGTCCGATTGCAACGTGTCAGACCTTGCAACCTCCTCCCCCCAAAACACAACAACAACAGTCCTCAAACACAAAAACACCTTAGCTGACCAACACCCCAGGCCTCCGTGGTGAAAGTAACCGTGTGTTGCCAGCGCAATTGTGCAGTGGCTGAAGGCAAAAACAAGGATTTGTGTTGGGAGGACGGTTGTGTGCGTTCTTTTCTTTCTCTTCTCTCCTGTTTTCTCGGAGTGCCTGGGTTGCGAGAAAGGCGCATCGCTGGCTGTGTAGCCGAAGCAGTTTGCGATTATTCATCCGGGCGGGGGGGGGGGGGCGAGGTGCATTTGTCAGGAGGGTAGTTTCTGAAAAGCTAGAGCTGGTAGGGAGCTGGGTGAAGACGTGGTTTTGTTTGGTGTGTTTGCTTTTGTTGGAGGGGGGAGGGGCGCGATTTCTTTAGCTACCCCCCACCCCTGTCCGGGGTTCTCTGGAGTCTGTCCCGTGGTACCGACTCTGGTGGGGGTGCACTAAAAGAGGGCACCTTGGCAGTGTGTGGCAAACCTGGGACCCCCCACCCCCAGCACGGTGTACGAAGGCGGCGTTTGGAGCTTCCACCGCGTCCCGCCCCCCCCCCCACCCGCAGACAATCGGAGACCTCCGCCCCCCCTTGCCGCCTCCCCCACCCTCCCCCGCCGCCCTGGCCGCCGCCACCTCCTAGTTTACCCCGTGCCGGGGCTCCGGCGTGGCCACCAGTCACGTAAGCAGAGGGCCGGGCGCGCCGGGCCGGGCTACCCCTCACGGGGCGGGCCAGCGGCAGCCGACTGGGGCTCCTGTGGCGGAGGAAGCCAGGGGGCTTCCTCCCGGTCCCTCTCCCGAGCGTCCGCGCTGCAAGCCCAGCAGCCCCCGAAGAGGGGTTCAGGAACCTCAGCGCCCCAGTCAAAGTCAACTTCGTGTGCGTAATCAGCCCCTCGGCCCCACTGCCCCCCCTCCGGCCGGCTCCCCGCGGGAGTATTTTTAGCTCTGTTGCCTCTATTTGCTGCCGCTGTTTGGCTCTGCATGACGTGATGCCAACGGCCCCCAGATTTCCCCGAGAGCGTGGGGGCGCTGCGCCTTGCCCAGCTTGGCTGCGGGGACCCTGCTCCAGGCCCTCGTCCCCTCCCCAACGGCTCACGCAGGCGAGGGTGACCTCCAGCAAACTAAGGGCTACCATCGCCAGGCCCTTTATTATGCCCCCTGCAAACAGGAGCGGCCCACGGGGGTTGCTTTATCCTCCCCACTTTCGACTCCCCCTCCAACCTCCCTCCGGGGCTGGGTTTCCCAGTACGGAAAACGGCGGGCCCTACATCTGCCTCAATTTATTGGGGGCGCTTCTTCGCGCTGGCGGCGCTCGCCGTTGTTTTCTGTTCGCTGCACACAATGCCCGCGCGTCACGGCGGTCCGCGTGTGCACAGCAATAACGCGAGTTGGGGGGCGGGTCGTGCGTGCGCCGGGCTCGGGCACTGCGGGTCGCTCCGCGCGCGCGGGGCTTGTTTTGCTTCAGAGCCCCGCTTTCCGAAACGCTTACATCATTCAGTCGTTGGGGGAGGGAGGAGGATCTGGGCGTTCCGATAGGACTCCAGCATTTCTCAGGTCCCTGGTTTTTGGAAGGAAGCAGGGATCCTAGCTGTTTATGATGTTCATTATGATAGGATGGGGGCTCAAGTTTTGTTTGTTGGGCAAGTTTTGGTTTTTTTTTTTTTTTTCTCTTTTTAGGTCACTACTGCAAAGGGCACTGCTGGCCGGCTCAGGTGCACAACCTCCCCGCCTTCATTTCAGCCAGTTCCCCTGTAATCACTTGATCTCAGTTTCTCCGCCTCCTCCTCCTCCCCCTCCCAGCTAGAGACACATGGTTTCCACATGGAGACAAACTTCTTTCCTCTGACTGGACTTGACCTAGCTGCGTTGTTCAGCCTATCGGCAGCTTCAGCTTTCTCTGACATCACGCGTTGCTGAGGCCTGAAACTGGTGGGTGGAGCCAGGAGGCAAGCCAGGAAATCTCTGGGAGCTGTAGTGTGGCCAGCTGCTACAATCCCTTCTTAAAGGGACGCTCTTCTCCCCTGAGACGGGTGTCAGCTTTGATTCTTCATTTCGGGTTCGGTGAGACCTTCCCGAAATGCTCCAGTAGACCCTGGTCACGAGTTCACACGTTTCGTTTTTACTGTTGTTTGCAAAGTACTTACTTGGCAGCCGCTTGCCTTATTTTCCATTGTTGCCAGAACTGCTTTTCATTGCCTCTTTGAGGTTTCCGTAGTAGGAGGAGTGCTCACCAAGTTGTGGCCACAATGTTGAATTATTCCCAGTAGGTATGGTGAGCCTCCTCAGGAGGAAGGGGTTCAAATTAAGTCACCCAGTATTGACTGTTCTGTGCAAGGCAAGGATTCCCAAGGATATGTGGGTACATTCTCCTGAAGTTCCAACTGATGCGAATCCTTAAGGATCTCAAATTAAAGGTCTCCAGAAATATTAATCATGGAGACTGTGACCCGTTATCACAAAATCAGAAGTTATATATAAATCATCTCTGGCATCACCTCTATCCATGTGGGGTACAGTGAAGGGGTGGCAATTTAGGACCGACTGATAATTAGAAAAATATTTACTTCCTGTTTTGGAAAAGGTTAAACTGAAAGGGAGGAAGAATGAGATTCACAAAGCAGTGTTATGTGCAGAAAAGCTGTTCCGTGGTCAAGTAAAAGCTACTGTAGTGTAACGTCTAGAGGGTTAGAAATGGGCTTCCCAGTGTCTGGGGAGGGTCACTTGGGGGGCAGTGCTTAAGATAGAGAAGAATGATTACATGGAAGTAGAAGCCATAGATCGCCCTCTGGAGTGGATTATCTGGGTTTAGAGTGAGGTGCTTTCCTGGACCAGGCATGGGCAGGCCAAGGGGGAGCCTCTTCTTCCTGATGGAGAAGAGCTGCTGCTGTGTGCTTTCATGGGGCCCCACCCTGCCTTCCCCATGTAATCGCCTCTGCTCCCGTCCAGCAGGTCCACCAGCAAGCAGGCTTCGCAGTCATGCCTCTGTGCTTGACTCAGACTCTTCCTTCTGTCTAGAATGGCCTCATTCTCTTACTCCACTGGGGTTATCTGTTTCTTACTCACCCTTCAAGACCTAGGTAAGTTCCTGCCTCCTCTAGGAAGCCCACTCTGGCTATTTAATTCAGGGTAGTTGAGAGAATGAACACTTTACAGTTACCCAGAGTAGGGCCCAAATTCCTCCGTCGCTGCTTACTGGCTCTGTGACTGTATGTGCAAGTTACCTAACCTCTGAGGTTCCATTTCTTTTTTGTAAAATGAGGATAACAATAACACCAGCCTCACATCATTGCTGAACAACTCAATGAGGTACTCCATTTAAACATTTAAAGTACCTGGAATATAGTAGGTGCTCAATAAATAGTCTCTGAGCCTTGATAATCAGTACTATGCAATTTTCCACTTGCTTCCTGTGTATTAGCTTTATCCTCACAGGGAGATGATTAGCACCCTAAGGGAAAAGATCACCAATAATATTTCAGTATATGTCACCATTGCATATAGCATACCACTGGGCATATAGAAGACATTTAATGTACATTCTTTGATTGGTTGGATTTGTCATTTACTGGCTATGGCACAGTGATCAGGTTTGAAGGCCAGGGGACACAGAATAGACTTTCTGGAGACTTGGAGAAGAATTGGAAATACTGATCTCTTCCAAGGAGAGGGGAAGTTTCATGTAATCAACATAGAGTGCCCTTGGGCTACAAAGACCAGGGGCTGCAAAGAAATGGTAGTTCAGGCCTGGAGAGCTGAAAGTGCCCACTGTCATCAACTGTGACCCTGAAAATGAATGTTACTAGCTTAGAGAGCAGGAGACTAGGGCAAGTTATGCTAAAATTAAGGGGTTTGAGGCAACTAATGTTCAAGCAGGTCACATTTCTGCATAGCGGGCATCTTACAATTCATTCATTCACTCCACAAATATGTATTGAACATGTACGATGTGCACTTGCTTTTTTCCTGAAAATTCTGTGGGTTCATTTATGGTGGGAGTGGAATGGGACATTTGGTTTTTGGGGAGTTGTGTAAAGAACACTTTTTTAATGTTTATTTATTGTTGGGGGGGCAGAGAGAGAGAGAGAGAGAGAGAGAATCCTGAGCAGGCTTCGTGCTGTCAGCGCAGAGCCCAACATGGGCTCTCGAACTCACAAACTGTGAGATCCTGACCTGAGCTGAAATGAAGAGTCGGACACTTAACCAACTGAGCCACCCAGGCGCCCTGTGTAAAGAACATTCGTAACTCGAGTTTTTGTTTTTGCTGTATCCTAAATTATGTTTCTCAGATTCAGCTTTTTTCTTCCAGTTTTAAATATGATCTCTGCCCACTGGTAAATGCCAGAAGTCGACTTTGAGGATAGTTGTGGCTTTCAGAGTCCCAGAGCTCCCAGGGACTAGGCACCCTACAGAGGATGCCCAGGGAAAGGGAACAGAACCTTCGAATTTCGGAGAAGTTGAATTGAACCATTCCTGGTTTGTGGGGGGAAAGGAAGTTCCTTCCGTCAGCTCCAAGGCAAGACAGCATGTTCACTGACCTTCCCTTGCTGATGAAAATGCTGTACCATTGACATACCCAGAAATGGGAATTTTCATCTGAGGATGGCTGGGCAAAAGTTTGGAGGCAAAACTGAGGGAAATGAAGAAGATTCTAGCATGTTGCAGCAGCAACTAATTGCATTACATACTGTGAATACTGGTTACCATTTTTTGAGCACTGACTCTATACCAAGTATGGGGCTAAACATGCATTATCTCCTCCAGTCTTCACAACAACGCCATGATGTGTGCAATTTTATTGCCCCATTTTATAGAGGGGGTAACCAAGGTGCAGGGATGTTGAGTAACTTGCCCAAAGGTCATATGGTTTAGTAAGTGGCAAAGCTAATTTTTGGAACCTAGGCCTCTGATTCCTGAATGAGCCTGCAGTCTTAACCATATATGCATGTACACGTTTTCCAGTCAAGGAATGAAGTCCAGAGAGGTAAAATGACTTGCCCAAGGTCACCCAGCAACCTAAAGCAGAGCTGGTATTTGAAACACTCTGTTGATTGTTCAAGGTCTTCCTGTACACACCCTGCTTAGAAAAGGCTTAGAAGTAAGGCCGAGGACAGAATAGCCAACCAGAGAGGGTTTTTTGTTTTGTTTTGTTTTTGTTTTTCAGACTTGTTCAACTCTCCTGGCCCTAACTCAAGTTTAGGCTCCTAGGAAACACCACCCCCTCCTGCTGCCTTTCCCAAGTCCGTCCTCTGGGCATATCAGAGGACTTGGGCTGTTGCTATGGTACTGGGGCCAACAGCAGGTTCATCAAAAGCTGGGTCTTTTGCCTTTAAAAAAAGCCTGGCCCTGCAGAAACGAATTGGCCACAAAGATTTGCATCAGTCATTGTGGCTTGTTCTGTTTTAGATCCCCCCTGCCTCCCTACCCCACCCCCTCCTCCCTACCACCACCACTTTCTATAAATACAGTTGGATAAATATTGATTTAAACCGGGTTTCTGGAGGAGAAGCACATGGCTGCCCTGGCCTGGTCTTCACTTAGATACCACCAGCATGCCAGGCCTGACACACCTAACCCCCGACAGCTCTGGCTTCCAAATGACCCGTTTTGGGGAGGTAAGTTGTGGTTTTGTGGCTTTGATTAAAAGAGAGAGAGAGAGAGAGAGAGAGAGAGAGAGAGAGAGAGACAGGAGAGAGAGAGAGAGAGAGAGAGAGAGAGAGAGAGAGAGAGAGAGGAGTGAAAAAGCAACAACCCAACAAGAAATGGGAATCTTCTTGCAGAATGAAGAAAGCAATTCTCAGCAGGCAGAAATGGGGAGCGGGAGGCCGTATTGCAGACTGGCCTTCTGAACCATTCTCTTGCCTTTCCCATTCTTCCTTCCACTCCATTTTGGGTTTTGTTTTTAAAGGAGACAGGTGGTGAGACAGAGTGTCAGGGCCAGAAGGAGCCCCAGAGGTCACAGAGCATCCATCATCCTATTACAGATGGGGAAGCTGAAGCCCAGAGAGGGACAGTGGCTTGCCCAAGATGACACAGCAGAAGCAGAACCAGATTCTTCTGGGCCTCTTGCCTGGTGTGAGAATGGGTTATAAGCAGAGGCCCAAACTGGGCTTTTGTTTTACAGGTCAGGTGCTTATAAAGTCAGCAATTCTCAAACCTGGTTTACTGATCCTAGGGTGTGGCCGGTTGGTTATTGCAAAGGCCATTGCAACATTCACAATAGTCTTTCAAAATGAAGCTAATTTGAATTTGCCATTTAGAAAAAAAAAAAAAATTCTTTTACACTGGGGCTGGGGGAAGTAGGAGGAGTCCAAAGGCAGTGACAGTGACAGGATGGCTACCCAAGCCTTATCTGAGGAGGAGAAATACAAGTCTTCCCAGAGGGGCCTCCTCTGGGGGTGGTGGGTGGAGCTCTGGACTCACACTGAAGAGTGGCTTCAATTCCACAGGGACAGACACCTGCTCTCTGGCTCTTCTGCTACTAAAGGGAAGTAATTGTCTCTGATATCATTGTCCCTGAGTGGCCTGGCTGGAGGTGTTAAAGCTGTCAACAGCTGACTTGATCTCTCTGGCCAAAAATAATGGGAATTTGCCACCATCCCCTCCAGAACTTGAGCCTCCTTCTCTGCTTCCTCATCTTTGCAGAGTTGCGCTAGGCCCCTTGCTTGTGAAACATTTTGAAAGTTCAGGTGACCCTTGTTTTGAGCAATAAATCTCCAGGAAATATATGTAAATAAGATCTCTTTTTTTAAAACAAATTTAAATTAGAGAAACTCTCTTTAAAAGGCCGTTGTGGCAAATACTTTTATTTGGAATTATGTTTCTTGCCAGGGGTTCTCCCTAAATTTGTTCCCTGAATGTCTTCCTTCCTTCCTTCCTTCCCTCAGACTGATGTTTAAGAAGCACATACTGTTTTATGTCAGGCACTGTGCTAGGTCCTGGAGATAACAGTCCCTGCCCTCATGGAGTGTATACTCTCTTCCAGTGCCAGTTTTTAGAAATTCGTTTGCCTTAAACCCCAACAATGTAGAATTACACCTGACTTGGATTTTGTGTCTTCAGTTCTAGACATCATTACAGACAGAACAAAATTTGTCCTCCTCTCCCTGCACCCCCTACCCCCACCTCCATGTTTAAAGTCTTTTGTGTTTGTCCTTGTAATTTTTCCAGATCTGACGTTATTGTTGTTGTTGTTGTTGTTGTTGTTGTTGTTTTACTACCTGAGCTTAGGAACTAAGTACCCCGTGAGCAGCCTTGTAAATAAACACATTCCACTCTCAGTTCTTTCCAGAACGGGGCATTCTGTACTTGGAGGACTGTCCATACCAGTGTTCCTACCAAGCGCACCCTCCTATATAACATGCCCTTGGCCACATATCTCTAGTACCCAACTCCAGCATCTGCTGAGGAAATTTAAACACAGCAAAATTAGAAAGATAAACATAGTGTCCTGAGGGAGATTAGGAAATTCAAACTAAAGCCAATAAAAAGGGATTTGGATTACCTCCTATTTGAGTTATTTTACTCTTGTGTGTTTAGGGCCATTAGCAAGAATACTTGGATAAAGATGATTTGGGACAGTTTTAATACTGTTGTATTAAAATGGAGGGCATGCCCAGGGCTGCTTTGTTCGTGGCCATGGGTGGCGAAGTGTGAGCTGGGATGGCCTTTGTTTTTCTTTCTACGGTGGCCCAGACTGCCTTATGGCATCCCTGTGTTATCTCCCTCTTACCTCCACCACACCTGACCTCCCATACCATATTTCTTGACTCTTTTAAGGCCCTGAGTGCCTTGCATATGACCCTCTTTCATTCTTTTCACCAGCTGTAAAATGTAGCTCAATTCAACAGATAATTTCTAAGACCTGCCAGGAGCCAAGCACTGTGCTTGGTCCTTTCAAAGTGCAGGAGGTGTGGAACTGGAGAGTTCCAGCTCAGATTCCAGTGCAAATGATAGACAAATAAAGACCAATAAAGAATTCTTGTCTGTCTCCTAGGAGTCTGATAACCTGTCCCCAAGGGGACTGCTGACAGGTGCAATGTTTTCTCTATTTTCCAGAGGAATAGTGATCATGACTCCCTTTACTGAGCAGTTACTATGTACAAGCACAATGCTAAGTGCTTTGTGTTAAATCCTCACAACCATTGAATAGGAGGGTGCTAGGATTATCCTCATTATAAGTGAGGAAAGCCTTAGCCTTAGCAGGGCTAGCTAACTTTCCTAAAGTCACATGTTAACATAGAGCGGAGCTGAGACTCAAACCTAGGTTTTTCTTTCTTCCTAGGAGAACTTAGGCCTCAGGGGGCAAGAGGCAAGAGATGGAATCTGGACTGTTTGAATTCCGAGCTGAGGGTCCCCTTGGGGATGCCTCCCTGGAGTGACTTCCTTTACTTCCCACTCATCCTGGGACAGAGAGAGGGCAGCCAAAACTTTCCTGGGCTCTTTGGGTATTGACAGTAAAGTCTGACTAGGGCCCTTTTCCTGAAGGGCAATGGTCTAGGGTGTTGCTACTTGCATGTGCAGCACCACCTTGCCCAGCACCCCCTGGGGAACTCACCCAACCAGTAGAGCTCCTGTGGTTCTGCACACTAGGGTGGCAAGGGTGTGAATCCATACACTATGAGGCTATGCTAGGTTTCCTGAAGGCGTTTGAGCTTGTAGGGGAACTGGTCTGGCCATGCTTGGAGCCAAGGGCTTCTGCCACAGAAGCCAGAGGGGCGAGAGGCACGTGTGAGCTGCGGAGATGAGCTATAGACCCTGACTGCCACCGTGACAGTGTGGGCAGGCTGGTTCTGGTCAGTCGGCATAGGTCCAACCTCTTCTCCTCAGTGAAGATTGAGGAAGCAAGAGTGATCTTAACTATAACTGGGTTCATGTCACTTGTTTAAGCCTTTCAATAGTTTATTTTGCCCTGACTATGTAGAGTGAGTGTGGTCCAAGGATGGACAGCCTTGGCATCTGTTGCGACTTTGTCAGAAATGGGACTCCCAGGCTCCACCCCAGACCTGCTGGATCTGAATCTGTATTTTGCCACAATTTCCAGGTGATTGTTTTGCTCATTTAAGTTTGAGAAGCCAGCCTAGACAGCTCTTGTGATTGCCCTGATGCTTCTACCCACCTAAAGCAACCCCCGATTTATCACTTATCCTTTATCCTATTTATCACAATTTGCAATGATTTTACTTGTTTATCATCAGTCTCTCCGGCTAGAATACAAGCACCTGGAGCACAGGGACCATTAAGTAGTTTCGTTAATTATTCTATCTTCAGCATCTAGCTTAGTGCCCAACACATAATAGATGCTTAAGGAATATCTGTTGAATGAATGATGAGTTCTCTGTCTTTAATATTCTGACCTAGTGCTTCTCAACAAGGGAGCTACTGGTGAGGTAGTTCTTCTTGTGAAGATTAGTGTAGAATAATGCAGGTTGTAACATCCGTGGTTCCCACTCAGTAAATGCCAACAGGACCCTCTAGTCATTGTGACACTCAAGAAAGCCACTCCTACTTATTTCCAAAGCCTCCTGGGGGTTGGTATTACCCCTGGCTGAGACCATTGCCCTAACCAATTTTGTCTGTTTTGTCTGATTGAACATCCCTTGATGAATGCTGTGGGGTCCCAGAATTAGAAAATCTAAGTTTGAATCCAGTCACTACCTAGGTGACATTGAGCAAATCCCTTAAGCTTTCTGGGCCTCATCTGTGAAACAGGGACTCTCAGAGGTGTGCTGAGAATTACATGAACTGACTGTATGAGCAGCACAGTCATGTACACAGTTGGTTCTCATTTCATGCAAGCTGGTATGCAAATGGAGGCATAGTGTTCTAGGGTCTCTGGGGAATCCCAGAATCCCAGAATCAGAATGCTGGGGCTGGGAGAGAGGGTGAGATCACTGATGTCCTTGGGCAGGCAAGGGCCTGGTGTTTTTATTCTAAATGGTGCACCTGAGGCTGAGAACTCAGCCCCAAGAAAGCAGGCTAGGTGTGTGATTTAATTAATAGTGTCCAGGGCCTAGCTGAGCCTAAGAGTGACCTCTACAAGTTTCTGCTGCCTGGAAGGGAGTGGTGATGCCAATGGGTGGGGGCAGGGCAGCTCTAGCCAGACTCCTGGCAGAGGAGGGAGGGTTACCCAGGACTGTGGCAAGAATGTGGGGCATCCTCTTAGCAGCAAGGAAGGCCTCCGGCGATCTTTTTCTTTTAAGGCTTTAAAATCAAGTTGCATCTATGTTTGAAAGAACTGCTCATTGCATCCAAGACCTGATGCATGCAACAAAAAAATAGTATATTCTTGCTTTTGAATACAGATACAAACATTCTAAAGAAAATATTAACTCATGGAATGAGTGCTGTTTCAAAAGAATAACATACTGTGGCTGACCAGGCTATATGCCAGGGATGGCTGAAACTCACAACATCTACCAGTATAGATGATTACAACCACAAATGAAATGTCATTTGAAAAAAGTATTTGGGAGGCATTCCTGATGAAGAAAACTACTTCCATACAATAAAGATTATTTACCTGTGGTGGTCTTTTAATTATAGCGGTGTAATGAGGTTAGGCCCAGGGCTCTGTGGTCATCACCAGCAAAGGAGTTGATTCTGAGGCCACCCCTCTCCTTAGAGAACAATGAACCTTAAACAGAAAACAAAAGCAGGCTGTGGATCCCTTTGGAATGTAACTTGATATTTAAAGGTTTGGGGCTTCACAAATTTAAAAGATCACAATACTTACATATTTATTTATTGTTAAGAACACGAATCAACCAAAAAAAAAAAAAAAAGAATATAAAGATGAGTTGAGAGCACAGGATGAGAGCCTGTAGGTCTGAATCCTAATCCTTGCTCCATTGGATTTGATAGATAGCTCTGTGGCCTTGGGTAAGTTACCCTACCTCTCTGACCCCTCAGTTTTCTCATCTGAAAAATGGAAAATGGAGACTGGATTGAGGAATAAGCTTACTGATATAAACTTCTATGAAATAAACCATGAAATGATATTTGGGGGGGACATTAATGTGGCATGTCCCTGGCAAGATCCTATTCCAAAATCCAGAATACTTGATCAGTTACACCCCAAGTGGGATGCTCCAGGGTCAGCAAGTGGCTTAGATGTGCATATTAACTGAGTCCTGCAATGCAGATTTCTTCTTGGATCCAAGTTAATGCAAAAAAGAAGAAAAAGCACATTCAAGAAATTAACGCATCCATTATAATCACCGAAATAGGCTGCTGTAATAAGGGCCATTTAATAAAATTGTAAAAAGCCCTTTTCTAAGGGGGAAGAGATAGGCCAGGATGGAAGTCAAGTGCAGCTGTTTGAGCCTCTGCCAGTGGCCTGATCTCACCAGAAAACTGAAGTTAAAAAACAACAAACTTCCAGATTCAGCGATCTCAGATGAGCACTGCCTCCCCCTACCGTTTCCTCCCACCCCCATGTCCTTTCTTTCCCTGTCTCCCCAGTTCAGGCACCTGGGTGGCTTGGTGCTTTTCCGTGTGGTTGGGATGTCAGCCGGCAGCCCTGGCGACTGGAGCCCTGGGAGGCGGCAGCTACCTCTCGGGTTTAGCATTACGTCATCCCTTCTAGACCCAAATTTATCTCGGCTGCACACAGACCCGCAGTTCTGAGCTGCCGCTGACTTGAGGAGAGCTTACGCATGAAGTTAGGCAAGGCTGACTCACTGGGCAGAAGGAAAGGTTTTCTGCTGCTCTTCACGTTTTTGGGCCCTGAGGGGAGAGGTAGGAAGGAGGCTGCGGTTGCCATTTCGGGGTGGAGGATGGAAAGATGTATAGCTATTACGGTTTTCATTTAAGAGCTCAGGACTCACCCTTCCTCCATCTTCAACCTTCATTATTTGAAAACCCCCCATCCTTAAAGATAATTGCAGAAAACAGTGCCCTTCACAGTAAGCATGTTGCACTTTCAGGGAAGTACTCTTACTAAGTGCCAGGCGTCACCAACACAGTGACTTTGGACTTGTAGCTTAACCTCATGGTCCCTTCCCTTCTTTCTATCTCTCCTGTCTGCAGCAAAGATATAATACAGACCAGCCTTCCCCATTGTTCATGAATCTGCAATAAGTCATTTGGAAATTTGCATTGAGTAAACTGTGACGGAAAGGACCCCAAAGAATGGAGAGCTTTGCCTGTTTACTCTGAAGGGCAGATTTTCCCCATCTGGGCTGTGTTTGTTACAGGTCTGGGGGATTCAGGGGGACTTTTTCCATCTTCAAATGAGGCTTCCCTTAGAGAGATATTTTAGGGACAGGACAGAACCAGAGACTGTGGGTAAGATTCCAGGTTCTTTTGTCAGAAGGCAAAAGCCTTCTGGAAACCTTGCTTTTCCTCAGTTTCCACATTTGCATTTGTAGTGCAAACTGGATTCATCTGAGCAAAAGAAAGGCCATGGCTGCCTTTGGGTTCCTCCAGGCTGGGACTGGTGCTGAGGGATGGTTTGTGGGGAACATTACTCTCCTGAGGCTAGAGCCCCAAGCTTTGTGCTGTGGGAGGCCCTTGTGGCCAATGTCAAAGCAAGACCTCAGGGAGCCCGAGCAGGGAGAAGGAAATGGCACCTTCAATTGCTATTAGAAAAGACTGAATATTCCTGCACATAAATCCATCCTTAACACTGCCCCACTGCTCACCATCACCATCACCTCTACTATTCTTTAACATATGCAGGTGGCCTTTTTGGTGACTCTTGCCCTACTTTCCATTTCCTCATCTCCCTCTTGGCCATGGCTCTAAAAGAAGGGCTGGTTAGTTCATCTGGAGGTCAACTGTGAAAGGTCAGGCACGTGCACCAAGTATCTTGCTTTCCCTTAATAACCTGCTAGGGCTTATGATCTATGGATTTAATCCCAAGTGCATTTTCAGTTGGTACTTTTTTTTTCTTGACTGCATGTCACATGGTTTACCTCCCATTGGGGAGACTTTTATTGGTCATAAATTTACCTCTTTTAAATCCTGGAGTAGCCCTTAGCAATTTGGGATCTAAAGATTAAGAGTCTACAAGTGGTAGAAACTACTTTCAACCAATAATTTTTGCCCTCAACCAACAGGTCTTCTTGTTGAATAGCTATTTTCTTTTAAATAATTCCATTCTTCCCCTTACCCAATGTATCCCTTGTTGAGAGTTATTGATACCCAGTGGGAAAGCCCGTATCTGAAGTGACCTAACCAACAGCAGAAGAAGCAAAGTCCCTGTTTCAAAGTCTTTGCAAAATTAACTCTCCTGTGACTTGTGAACACCTTCACTTTTGGGTCTCCCTGCATTTGATGGAACACCTATTTGGTTCTTAAATGTGGTGCCAAATGTAATATTTAAAAGGGCCGACATAATTTTGCAGCTTTTGACCTCATTGGGAATCTTGTTCACTTTGAAAAAAAAAAGAGTGGAAGAGAGAGGGCATTAAAATGCAGCATGAATCTCATAACATTTTTGAGAGTAAGATTTTCATTCTGAGATATTTTCTGCAGTAGCCACTGGAATGACCACAGGGAAGGGGAAATTCTCCCCTCACCAAGAGCTTCCTGTTATTTTGGATGTCCACAAGCAGGTTAAAATAATCAGGGTGGGAAAAAGTTATGGATGTTTACACAATTCCCAGCTTGCTCCTAGAGCATTCAACAGTTTTGACCCTCTTGCCCTTCCTCTCCCTAGACCAATGGTTCTCAACTGGAAGTGATTTTGGGCCCCGGCAGACATTTGGCAATGTCTGGAGACCTTTTTGGTTGGTAGTGTGCTACTGGCATCTAGTGGGTAGAGGCCAGGAATGCTGCTGAACATCCTACAAAGCACAAGTCCACCCCCGCCCCAACCCTCCTGAATTATTTGTCCAAAATGTGAATAATGCAGAGGTTGAGAAACTCTGGTCTAGACTTCGAGGGCTTGTTAGACTGAGGACTTGGAAAGAGAATGACAGTGAGGGTAGCCATTGGCAGTCCTTTATTATGGTACCTGCTCTCCTTAGCCACTGCTTTCAGTTCCCTCTCTATGGAGGAGAACAAGAGTGGAAACAGTCATCACAGCTTCCATTAATTGAGTATTATGTACTAAGTGCTGTAATTTTTTCACTGAATCTTCACAATAAGCCCTACTGGTTATAGACTCCTTGAGAGTGGGATCCATGTCTGTTTCTCTCCTTACACATTATGTCTAGTACAGTGCCTGGCACATGACAGGCCCTCAATGTTTGGATAAATGGAGTAACCGTATCCATTTTATACATGAGTAAATGAGGCCTTAAGGGTCCAGGCAGCTAGTGTAAGTAGCAGAGTCAGGATCTGAACTGAGCCCTGTGTGACTTCAGCACCAAATCACTTACCCACTGAATTATATCCTTCACTTGCAGCACCAGAGAGGCTTTCGAGCCTCTAAAGTCACTAGTGAGGGGCTTGAGGAGAAAGAAGTTTTTAAAAATAAGATTTAAAAAACCCATGAAAAACAAAACTACTGTGTGGAAACTAAGGGGGGAAGAAGGGCCTTATGGAAGCCCTCTCTGGCTCTGATGGGATCAGATCCCTTGTTTCTTAACAGTGATCTTGGTTTTTCAAATGCTTCTGTATGTGCTGGCCAAACAGCACATTTTGCGATGGGTAAACTGAGGCATGGAAGTTACTGGAAAAAGTAGTACTAGACAGAGGGCTGGAACATGGCACTTCAGATAAAGAATGCTTTAGCTTCTGGGCACCCGCTGGGAGTCGCTAAGAAAGAAGCTTCCTGGGACCTCGCTCAAATTCTTACTTCCCAGAAGTAAAGCCCCGATAACTTCTTAGTCCTTACACCCTGAAGACAGAGACTAAGCGGGACTACATCTCCCAGCGGCCATTGCGGAATTCGGCAGGGCGCAGGCGCACTGAAGTGGTCGGCAAACTACCACTCCCGGCGTGCAGTATGAGGGGTGGGACTACATTTCCCAGGAGGCAGAGGAAGGGGCGGGACGGGGCGGGCCTCGATGCTGCGCCCGCCCCTCCCCCGTGCTCGCGCGGAGAGGTAAACAAACCGCGCGCGGGCTGCCGGCGGCGGCGGGCGAGGCGGGCGAGGCGGGCGCGGCGGGGGCGGCAAGGGCGGCGGAGAGCGCGCCGAGCCGCGGCCGGGCTGGCCCGCCCGCCCGCCGCACATGTCCCGGGGCGGCACCGGCCTGTAGCCGCCCGCGGCGCCTCCTGTCGGCCGGGGAAGGGAACGCGGAGAGGCCCCGGTCGCCACCAGCGGTGCCCATGGAGCGGGTGCGGATGATCAACGTGCAGCGCCTGCTTGAGGCGGCCGAGTTTTTGGAGCGCCGGGACCGAGGTAACGGCTGGGCGCCGCCGCCGCCGCCGCCTCCGCTACCACCTGAGCCCGCGCTCTCCTCCGAGTGCGGTGCGGCGTGTGAGGGGAGGGAGGGTGCGTGTGTGAGGACCGGAGTCCGTGCGTGAGGAGTGGAGTGAGTGTGAGGGGAGAGGTGCGTGTGTGAGCAGGGATGTGTGAGGGGAGGAAGGGGTGCGTGTGTAAGGACGGGTGTGTGAGGAGGGGTGCGCGTGTGAGGGGAGGCGGGGGTGGGTGCGTGAGGGGTGCGTGTGAGGGGAGGCAGGGATGCGTGCGTGAGGGGAGACGGGTTAGAGTGAGGAGGGGTGCGTGCGTGAGGGGTGCGTGCGAGGGGAGGCAGGGGTGTGTGTGAGGAGGGGAGGGCGCGTGAGGGGAGGGAGAGGTGCGTGTGAGGGGAAGCAGGGGTGCGCGTGAGGAGGGGAGTGCCTGTGAGAGGAGGCAGGAGTGCATGTGAGGGGAGACGGGGTTGCGTGTGAGGGGAGGCGAGGCAGGGGTGCAATGTGAGCAGGGGTGCGAGGGGCGGGTGCGGTGATGGTAGGCACCTGGAGCCCGTGAGGGGGCGGTGCGGGAGCGGCCGCGCGTGCGTGTGTGTGAGGGTGGCACGTGTGCGCGGGGAGGGTGAGGCGAGGCGGGTGAGGGGGGTCTGGGGGCGGGGGGGGCGGGAGCAGCGGGAGGGTGTGTGCTGAGAGTGGGCGTGAACCCGAGGACTTGGGGAGGAGAGAGGGCAGGACGCACCGCAGGGAGGGGGCGGCAGCAGCGCGGGCAGGGGTAGGGGAGCCCCGGCCCGGGGCGTCGCAAGGGAGGCCAACTGGAGAGCGAGTGGGGAGGAGGCTGGCCACCCGTGGGGGAGGGGCCCCTGAGAAGCTGGGGTTTGAGGAGATGGGACCCCATCAGGGACAGGTGTCAGGACCCGGGGGAGCGAAGAGCAGGACCTCTGAAACTGGTGGCAGGAGAGAAAACGTCCTCTGAGACAAGGCGATCGAATCGTTTGAAGTACGTGAAAATGTGGCGCTTGGGGAGGAGACACCTAGAATGGGGAGAGTTAAAGGGGGATTTTGAGGCCAGCGAGATAACTGAAGTGAATGGTAACTAGTCTCCCAAAGCAGCGTGTTTGAGTCAAGAATTCCTGGCGAAGAGGATTTTGGAGAGGATGGAGAATTTACTTGGTTGAGGAGGTGGTATCTGTACACCTTTTCGGGTGACGGGCTGGGTCTGTAGATAATGCCACAGGTTTGGGGTCCTGGCAAGGACTGAGAATTTTATCGTCCAAAAAGTGGAAAAATTTTTACCTCTTTTCCTGCAGCTGCTTTCAGCAGTGTGTGACTGCAGGGACTTCCGATCTGTGGGTCCATGGATTTGGGGTATGTTCCTGTTACATCTTTTTTTCTTGCTGTCTCTTTAGAGTGTGAACATGGCTATGCCTCCACGTTCCCCTCCATGCCGAGCCCGCGGCTGCAGCATTCAAAGCCCCCAAGGAGATTGACCCGGGCACAGAAACACAGCAACGGGAGCAGCAACACCAGCACTGCCAACAGGTAGCAAGCTGTGGGAGGAGGTTTGGAAAGGGTTGCTGGTGGGAGGGAGCACACGCTGGGGCAGAAATGCAGGCCCTGGTGACCTCAGTTCTCTCATACCAAGTCTAGAGCAGCCCTGAATAATAGCCAAATGAGTTCCTTTGCGAGGGTCCTTGGAGATTTGGCCCTTTTAAAATAATAAACTCTGGATATCCTAACCTGACTTTGTGTGGAAGGGAAGAAGTGGAATCCGAAAGACCACTAAAGAGTTCTTGCTGGGATTAAGCCAGGAGGTCTGTGACGGACGGAGGGAGAGGGACAGTAAGTTGAGGGACTTCGCAGCATGTGTCCGTGAGTGCTAAAAGTAATCTTGGGCCAGCCTTAAACTTGGATGATCCAAGAATTTCTAAAACCCAGAAATAGCTCAGGCAGGATATAAAGCAGAATCAAGGGTTTTGTTAAAGGAATAAAAATATTTAGAGTAGGAAGTTAGTGGGCATGGTCTCTTTGTTGTTTATGGATGAAAGGGAAGACCATGCTATGAAAGTGTTGTCTCTTATTGGGTAAGATTGAATTGGTAAGGGAGATTTTAAATTAAAAACAACAAATGACACAAAGAATATGCTTATTTTTCAGTCCAAAGAGGTCCCTAGAAAATGCTTGTCTGGGTGTATTCAGACACAGTTGACTTCCATTTTTTGAAAACTTTTGGTAGTGTCTGGCTGTCTCTTCAGTGTTTTGTCCCAGAGGGCCAGCAAATTCTAAGGATTCATCTCATAGGAAGTTTTCAAAAGGCCATCTGAAAATCAACAGATGTTGTCTTTTCCATCAGTAAGAGGAATTAAATGAGACCTTTTTTTCCTGATTCCCAAAGAGAATACAAGCATTTTTTTTTGGAGAGGTACAGAGCAATCTCTCAGTAACTAAGTTTGCTTGAAGAGTTTGGAGAACTCCGGACAAGTAGTTGGGTAGTCGCTTGAAGAAGCAGGTTGGGAAGAGAGCAGGAGTAGGGGCTCTTACTAATTGATGCAGGAAACCTGAGGCTCCTATAGATAATAATTAAGCTTAAAAGGTTGGATCTTCCCACTCTGTATTTTTGACACTGCTGAGGCAAAACTAGGATTCACTCTTCTCCCTTTGATCGTTAAAGCTGTGTTTTCTTTTTTGGCTTCGTCATTAAGACTATTTTGTATCTTTTAAACTTAATTTTTAAAATTGTAAAACTAATTACCCATGAACTTGATAAGTTATATTTTTATGTGTGGGCCTAGAGGGTTTGCTATAGTATGATGGGTTTGGGATGAAAATATGTTACATGATATACAGTATTAAAACAATAAATACAGATTTTCTTGTTCACAGTTTCTCTGGTTAATGTCTCAGCAATTAGGATCTATATTCAAGAATTCATGGGTTTTTCAACCCACGTGTAGGTTAAAAAAAATTTTTTTTTTTTAATTTAGAGATGTGCAGAGAGTACCAGATAGGAAACCAGGCCTGGGTTTTGTTATGCTACAAGTATTTATTGAGTTTTTCCTATTTTATAGAAATCAGGTAAATGATATCATTACATTTTCTCTTCATCTCTGTTCTCATCTGTAAAATGAAGGGATGGTCTACATACTCACCAAGGTCCCTACCTCCCCTGAAGTTCTATGACACTGATTTATTGATACTTTTAGAGATCAGTTACTATATTAGTTATTCAATATACCACTTCCATCATTGCAGATGTGACATTTTTACTAACAATTCAAGGATTATAGAGGCATTAATTAGACATTCATTTCTAGATTTTACCAGTTATGTTGCAGGTCATGAATAAGTCTTTGTCATCTGTTGACTTACACTTTGCTCAGCTTGGAGTTTTGACTCAGTGCTGTTTCTCTTTTGTGGTAGTGTTCCTTTTAGGATTCTGTGATTGTGTGTAGGACCACAGTGCTAATTACCATATGTTTTAACATAGCATATCAGAAAAATTTTAAAACTACAGGCATGCCATGTTGTTCTTACAGTACCCATGGGAAAATAATTGTGTATATACTGGACCACCCAAGGTTAAGGAAGATAATTTTTCATGGAAATGTAAGTAATAAGAAGGAAAGAGAAAGAAATAGAGTTCAGAATGTATTAAGGTCCACCCATGGGTAGGGTTTAGGCCGGGGCCTATAGATGAGAACTAGTATGTTAAGTGGAACATTAGAAATTATTTTTCCTTACATTCATTTAAAATTTCTGCTTCATGGACTAGAGGAGCCAAGGATCAATTTCCAGTGCCAGGGTATGTGGAAATGGGGTTGTTAGTCCATTTGAAGGAGACCTTATAGACTTCTGTTAATCTTAAGCCTATTACTGGACTTAAAAGAAATTTTATTATATTGGTTACATAAAGCATATATACATATATGTATATATACATATATACATAGAGAAAGAATACTTGTAAAAATTTCCACTTGTAGTCATCTTAAACAAGGAAAGGAATAGAGTTATGAGTATATTTGTTTTATTTTTGGGAACAAAAAGCAATTGTGTCGAGGTTGTTACTGTTATGCATCTTGGATGTTGGGTATGTTGTATGTCATACAATGACATTCATTTCTCTGACATTGTAGGATCTTTTAGATATAATGTTGGTTGATTTCCCCCCCCCAATATTGTCAGGTATAATATGGTCTTCCTGATATAAAATGTTATTTTATAAATTTATGGGTGAATGTTAACTCCTAATATTATAAGTCTTGAAATCTTATTTTCACACAAGTACAAAGGAGAGAAAATAAGTGATGTAATGTGATATTACAAGCATGCACCTTGAAAATCTCAGTAATTTCATCTTTTGGTATCCTTCTAACTGACAATTCAGAAGTGGGATCTATAATGTGTAATTATTTTTTAAATACCTGGTTGACTTTACTGTAGTCTTGGTCATGGCCTTCTGGCACATTTCCTGAAATTACCCTTCCTGAGATGTTACTGGTATTAGAAAACCTGGCTGCAATTGCTATCTGGCTCATTGAGGAGCATCAGATAAGCTTAAATTCCCAGCGTTTTAACTCTTTGGTCTCACAACTGAAAAATTTCAAGATCTGTCAGCTTTAGAACTCTACTAACACTAGTCTGCCTGGCTTCACTGTAATGCTGATTTTCTCCTAAATACTTCATGAATTTATCTTCTTTTATCTTCATTACGACCCTCCTGATGAGATACCATCCATCTCTCAACCTGGAGAACCATCATAACCTCCTAACTTGTATCTGTGCAACCACTCCTGCCCCATACACAATTCTGATTAATTATATTGGCTAGCTGCCTTTCACTTCCTTCAGTACACCATGTTTCCTCCTGCTTCACCGTCTTTGCACATATTCTGTTCTTTCCCCTTTTGCCAAATTGTGTCTGTCTAATAACACTCATTTCCACTCAGTCATAACTTCTGGGAAGCTTTTCTTCATCTGCCAAAGTAGATAAGGTAGTCACGTACCTGATGGCACGTTTGTGAATATACAGTTTGTAGATACATACGGTTCTCTGACTGAAGAATTCATGTCTCATTCATTGGACTAGAAGCTATATGAAAGCAGAAATTGAATCTCTACTGCTTAAGGATTTATCCCCAGTAACTATTACAGTGCTTTGTACATCGTAGGTGTTTCTTAAAGAATGGAAGGTTTTCAAACTCCAGGTAGCCTGCCTTCTTTAGGAATTGAGTTTCTCTTTTGTGCTGAGTATCATATTCAACTCTGGAAGGAAAAATTATGCAATTCCTGCTTTGGCAAACTCTGAATACTTTTTTTTTTTTAAGTTATTTATTTATTTATTTTGAGAGAGAGAGACAGCACAAGTAGGGGAGGGGGGAGAAAGAGAGAGAGAGGGAGGGAGGGAGGGAGGGAGGGAGAAACCGAATCCCAAGCAGGCTCCATGCTGCCAGCACAGAGCCCAATGCAGGGCTTGAACTCCCAAAGCCACAAAATCATGACCTGTTCTGAAACCAAGAGTCAGATGCTTAACTGACTGAGCCACCCAGGCACCCCTGATTACTTTGTATCCTAAAGAACGTTAACAATAATACATCTGGAAGGGAAAATAATATGTAGTATTTGAAGAGTAAAAAACTCAAACTACTATAATATACTAAGTGTATATTATAGTATACTATAATATAGTCTGTAAGTATATTATAGTAGACTGTAGAATGTTGCGCTTAATTTTGAAGAACATTCATTGTCATCTTGTCACGAAAAATATTAAAACTTGTATATGTAAGAACCATAAGTCTATCAAATATTGGCAGTAAATGTTGGTATGAGCTTATGACGCATAGCAATTGCATTGTTTTAAGATGATGTAGGAAGTGGTAGTAAGTACCAATTTATGCTTGAATTTTAAGTTGAGAAAAATTTATTCTATTTGGTATTTTTTGGGTATTAAGGAATCTCACAATAACAGCTATATTTCAGTTCTACCTGCTTAGGATTGAGGACATCGAAAAACAAAACAACTTTCCTTTTGCTTGTAAGGCGTTAGTTTAACTTTTCTTAAAACTACAGAATAATTAAATGTGTTAGTCTTAGAGGGAATGATTGTAGTGTTATGTTTTCAGGTTTGTAGCCTTTTGAGCTGCCTTTGTGCATTATTAGTTTTTGGGGGGAATAGTAGTGAATTCTTTTTTTAGGATAGTTGTAGAGGATTTTTTCCAGTAGAAGTAATTTGAAATTTGTTATATCTTCTGTTTTTATTTTTAAACATGTATCTATTTGTTCACTAAATAGTTGAATGAAACCATATAGTTATTGTGAAATTTCTTTTTACTATTCTGTGCTTTTCAAATTTTCTGTATCAAGAAATAGTTTCTGAGTCTCTGTCGAGTAGAAAATTCCCAAAGTTTCAGGACAAAAGTAGAGATTAGTAGCAGTTAAATTCTTTGTGATATTAGTATTGTTCTTCAGTATTTTCCAAACGTTGAGTGATTAACACAGCCTATGTAATGTTTTCTGTGATATTCTGTCTTTGACTAAAACCAAGTTTAAATGAAAAATTCTCAAGAGTTATTTATATGCCTCACTCTAAACAAACTCAGACTTTCCATTAAATGCTTCATTGAAACAGAAGTTTACTGTTGCAGAGTTTCTAAAGGACATACTCCCTGTGGAAGTATTGTTTCAAGGAGACATGATGATCATGACTTATAAGTCAGTAGGACAGCTGCTTATGTTCCTATTTGATGAGCAGCCTTTTGCCAGAATATTGAATACATGATGTAGAAGATCACAAATTTTAGAAAGGGAATTCAGGATTTCATTTGGTATAGTTCTCTGCTTTATGAAGGTAAGATATTAACACTCATTTTGTGATTAAAACTCATGTGGCCTAGAGATGGTAAGAGATACCTATTTAACTATAAGTGGTGGTTGGTTTAAGATCAGTCTGGATTTTAAGCAGAATGTGCATCATTCTAACCAGATGAGACTGTTGGCCTGAAGAAAGCTTTTTCCTTCTAGATTTCTCCTTACAAATGAAACAGCGTTACCTCCTTTTGGGTATAGTATGATATCTTAAGTGAAGCTGTTTTCCAAACAGAAATCTAATCAAAGAGGTTTGATGATATGGTTTGACCAAGTATATTTCTGGGTCCCAATTTTGATCAGTAATGCCAGTGTAATTTAAGTGTGCATATTTTTTGTTAGATTATTTTTATTTTTCATTTTGGCTTCCTACATTTTAAAGTACTGGCAGCCTTCCCCCATCCCCGCGCTCCCCCCCCCCCCCCCCCCCCCCCCCGCTCCCGGCTGTGTATGTGTGTGTACACACCATCTTCGTTACCATTTAACGAAGGAAACACATGTTGTCAAGTAAATATATAAATATATTATTTCAAACTGTGATGAGTTTAATATGAGGGAAATATAGGATTCCGTGGGGGGCATAACAGAGGACCTGATTAAGTTTGATAGATGAAGGCAGGCATCTCAAGAATTGAACCTTTTGGGGCGCCTGGGTGGCGCAGTCGGTTAAGCGTCCGACTTCAGCCAGGTCACGATCTCGCGGTCCGTGAGTTCGAGCCCCGCGTCAGGCTCTGGGCTGATGGCTCGGGGCCTGGAGCCTGCTTCTGATTTCTGTGTCTCCCTCTCTCTCTGCCCCTCCCCCGTTCATGCTCTGTCTCTCTCTGTCCCAAAAATAAATAAACGTTGAAAAAAAAAATTAAAAAAAGAATTGAACCTTTTGCAGTCTTGCTTTCTCTTATCTTGAATGTTTTTTCATGTTCATACACATCTGTTAAATCATTTTTAATTATAGTATGATACTCTGATTCATGTGTATACCATAATTCGTTAACCCAGTCATCCATTGATGACATTTAAGTTATTTTTAGATTATTTTTTTCATTTGAAACAGGGCACTATGAACAGACAACTTTGTGCAGATACCTCTGTGCATTTGTCCACCTAGATCCTTCGGATAAACATGAAGAATTAGAATTGTTGGCTCAAAGAGTAGAGTCCATCTTCAATAATAATGAATGGTAACCCCTTACATTTAATATACTACTTATGCATAAATACCTGTAATGTACATTATTACCTCATTTGAATTTCATAACAGTTCTGTGAGGTAAAATGAAAATATTTCCCCTATTTTTTTGATGAGGAAACTGGACTGGCATGCAATGCAAGGTAACTTGCACAGGTAGAACTAGGAGATGAGACAGATCCCTGGATTTGTTTCTCTAGGATCAGCAAATAATCCTCAGTAATAATTTACTTAAAGGGGTGCCTAAGTGGCTCAGTCTGTTAAGTGTCCGACTTCAGCTCAGGTCATGATCCCACAGTTTGTGAGTTCAAGCCCCGCATCGGTCTCTGTGCTGACAGCTGACAGCCTGGAGCCTGCTTCAGATTCTGTGTCTCCCTCTCTCTCTGCCCCTCACCTGCTTGCTCGCTCGCTCTTTCTCTCTCTCTCTCAAAAATAAATAAAACATTTAAAAAAAAAAACTAAGACTCAGTGACTGTACCCTGAAATTTTTGTGTTAGCGCTCTCCTCTTCCGCTCTGCCAAATGCTTGAAACATGTGGTCAGCATCTGCTACTTTAATGCCTTCCCACCAATATTTTTCAACTTTTGTAATTTGCTTCCTTTTTCACTATAGCTACTGAGACTGCTTTCTTAAAGGTAATTAGTAACCAAATGTATTGAACTGACACTATATATATAACTGTTGCTATACATGCTTCCCTACAATAGAGTTTATGGTATGTTTGGAAATATATGTATATAATAAAATGGTAAATAATACAAGTCAGTAAGATGTCATAAACATGGCTGTTTTTATTTATCAGATGACAGTATACAGATTAAATTATTTAGATTTATAGAAAAGATTACAATAGGTTCTTGTAGAAATGCTGTAGGCTCCTAGTATATACTTATTCATTGATTAACTTTAACATACATTCAGGGAGATATAGGGATTCCATAACTTAATGTAAGTGAAATTCCTTGCATTTTATCTAAGTAACTAATTTCTTAGAAAATATTTGGTTTGATAGATAATTTTGTTATTAACGTTGCTTCATACATTTCAGGGAAAAGTATTGTGGATTTTCTTTTTATTTAGTTTTATGACATTGGATAAAAGGGTTTCTGTGCGGTATTTATTTCCTTATGTTTGTTTATCATGGGAAATATTTTTGATAGTCTTTTGAGAACACTGTAAACACCATTTGTGGAGGCCACATGATGAGAGCTTTGAAGCCATTTGAAATGGGCATTTTTAAATTATAGAAGAATATAATTTTAAATACAGAAGAACATAATTTTTAATATAGAACATAATTTTAATTATAGAAGAATATAATTTTAAATATAGAAGAACATAAATTTGTCACATATTTTGACAAAACAACTGATTTTCCTTTATTCTTATTTTGATTAATTAGACGTGGACAATTTAGGATTCTCTTTGAGGAACTGTAAAGAACCTTTCTTTTTATGTAATGAGAGACTAGCGGGTAAAAGGTAAGTTTGTTTTGGTATTAGAGGAAATGTAAATTTTGAGGTTTTAAGTTTTGATTACCATAGACTTTTGTGATAGTATATGTCTTCTATATGAATACCAGGAAAAAAGTGATTTTCAGACTCCACAAAACTCTGGGCGATATATTGTTTTTAATACGGAACGTGTTAGGATTGGTTTCTGTAGTCTTTGTTGGTAACAGTCCGCAGAAGTTACAATTTAAAATTTAAAACTAGTCTGGTTCTAAAACCATTTGATGTTCTTAACATTATCATTTTAACATGTTATCCAGTCCATTGTCCTTTGGAAGGCAGGTTACATTCCTGGAAATAGTACAGTATGCCAAAAAGAAGTATTTGAATCTCATTTTTCTATAGAATCATGGTTTTTTAGGGAGGTTACCAAAAACCCAAAGTCTAATATTTTTATGGAATTTATCACAAACACCACATTTCATCCATTTAAAGAAACAAAACAATTTATCTACATAAAAGTTAAACATCTTTAAGTATATATAAATTAAATAGAATTACACGGTGGTTACTTAACTATTGTAAGGATATAATGCCAAAGTCATAGTGTATGTTATATAGTTGTAATTTTTTTAATGAGTTATGCCTTATTTATTTATTTGCAAAAAGTGGATGATGGAACGTGAGTTATACAAGGGCAGAGACTTTGTAATTTTACAGTATTTATATTCCTAGTGTAGGTGCTACTCATTAAATACTAAATGAATAGCTGAATACTTTGAGCATGATCATGTAGATCTGAAGGTATTTTTGAATGAAATGTTCACATATTTTTGACAAGACTTTTAGAGAGACTTAGGCACAATTGATTGCTTTGTATGAAATATAGGGGTGTTTAATGTCATTATTCTCATTGTAATTTTGTGACAGGTATCCTTATTGCAGACAAAGTTATGTTTGTGTTTTTAACATTGAAGTTGAAGCCCATATTATCAGAATTGCTGAGTAACGTTTCTTTTATTCTTTAAACAAACATTTAAGTATTAGTAGGAATTTAATATTAACTTACTAAGTACCAGGAAGTGTTTCATACTGTTGGCCTTTTTCATAGATGTGGTAAATAACTTGGATGTTAATGATAGAGTGTAACAAGTGTGAAACACTGTCCTATGAGATGAAGGTCTCCTATTCTACATGTCCACAGGAATACTTGAGTGTGAATGGTCATAGCATAATCACCAAAAACTGGAAACAAAATATCCATAAGCTGGTGAATGAATGGACAAACAAAATGCAGTATATTCATACAATGGAAATACTTTGAGCAATAAAAATAAACTACTCATATGTATAACAAAGTGGATGAACCTCAAAAACATTAAATGAAGTCAGATACTTAATAGTACATATTTCACATGATTCCATCATGTGAAATTTATAAAAAAGGGAAAACTATAGAAATTAGAAAGCAGATCAGTGGTGGTCTAGGAAATGGGAGGGGAAATTGGCTGCGAATGGGCATGAGGAAACTTTTGGGGGTGATAGAAGTGTCCTAAAACTAGGTTGTGATAAAGGTTATGCAACTGTATAAATTTACTGAATCTCACTGAACTGTATACTTAAAATGGGTGAATTTTATAGTATGCATACTATACCTCAGTAGAAGTGTAAAAGAAAAAGAAAATTGCCCATTCCTGTTTATTGCACTAAGATGAGTCTTGAACATGTGACAGATGCTAAAAAGAACTAAAGGTGTAGTGAATGAATGAATGAATGCATAAATATTAAGCAATGAAGCCTTCAAAACTTGAAATAAACCAATAAGAGGTTAGAAGTAGGGAGTGTAGCCAGTTGGAAAAAGGTACCTCCATTCTCCTACAGCTACCAAAGCAAGGAGATTCAGCTGTCCTGCCAGCCTCTCTTCTACTACTCTCTTTGAGAATCACTTTTCTGTGTGATGTACTTCTCTTAGTAAGATTCTTTGAAATAGATGCATAACATCTAGTACTATAGAGAAGAATGTAATATATTAACAATAAAACTTAGGATCAATTTCAAAAAAAATGGGCTTTATATTATAAGTAATGCTGTTAATTATGGTTCCATTCATTTCTTTTCCCACCAAAGTAACTACTGAATGTCTATTTCATGCCCAACTCTATCCTAAAATATCAAATTACAATTTTGAAGTCAAGGGATTTAGGAAATCACCTATATTTTCTCCATTTTTTTTTTAAATTTTTTTTTTTTTTTTACATTTATTTTTGAGAAACAGAGTGAGACAAAGCGTGAACGGAGGAGGGGCAGAGAGAGTAGGAGACACAGAATCGGAAGCAGGCTTCAGGCTCCGAGCAAGCGGTTAGCACAGAGCCTGATGCGGGGCTCGAACCCACAAACTGTGAGATCATGACCTGAGCCGAAGTCGGACGCTCAACCGACTGAGCCACCCAGGTGCCCCTATTCTCTCCGTTTTTTAAATGTTTGTTTATTTTTGAGAAAGACAGAGCACAAGCAGGGGAGGGGCAGAGAGAGAGGGAGACACAGAATCCGAAGCAGACTCCAGGCTCTGAGCTGTCAGCACGGAGCCTGATGTGGGGCTTGAACTCCAGGACCATGAGATCATGACACAAGCCAAAGTCAGATGCTTAACCAACAGAGCTACCCAAGCCCCCTGATATTTTCTCCATTTTTAAACATTTTTAAAATGTTGTTCTGTAATAGAATGTGTTATCACACATTAAATATCCTGTTTTAACTTTTGGAAGTATGCTTAAGAGCAATAATTTTAATTTCAAAATTCCCTGTTTCTTTTAAAAATTAAAAAAAATTTATTTTATTTTATTTTTGAGAGAAACAGATAAGAGTGTGAGCGGAGGAGGGGCAGAGAGAGAGACACACACAAAATCTGAAGCAGGATCCAGGCTCTGAGCATCAGCACGGAGCCTGAAGCAGGGTTTGAACCCATGAACTGTGAGATCATGATCTGAGCCCAAGTTGGACGCTTAGCCCACTAAGCCATCCAGGTGCTTCTATCTGTAGTTTTTAATATTGCTCTCTCACCTAAGAAGTGATTATTTCATAAATAATGTGTAACTTTAGTATGTATTAGATACTTCTTAATTTCTGGCACTGCTAAGAATAGAAAGTGAGGTAGTTATCTTTTATTTTAAATTCATAACATGTTTAAAAAGTAATAGTTGTATATAGTAGCAAGAGTCCATTAATACCAAGTGGCTTATAAAGAAGAATAACATTTCCCTGCCTTATCTTTCCCCTTCCATTTTCTACTTCCTAGATGCTACCACTTCCAACGATATAACAATTTCTTCGGCTGTTTGCTTTCTTATTTATTTATTTTTTTTAAGCTTTCATTTATTAAGTAATTTCTACTCCCAGTGTGGGGCTTGAACTAATAATCCCATGATCAAGAGTTGCATGCTCTTCCAACCAAGCCAGCTGGGTGCCCCTGCTTTTTTATTTCTAAATAAGAAGCAGGGAGCCTAGGTGGCTTAGTCAATTAAGTATCTGACTCTTGACTTCGGGCTTAGGTCATGATCTCAGGGTTCATGAGATCAAACCCCCTTTTGGTTTCTGGGCTCTATGCTGACAGGGGCAGAGCTGGCTTGGGATTCTCTCTCTCCCTCTGTCTGCCACTCCCCTGTGCTATCTTTCAAAAATAAATAAATATTTAAATAAATAAACTAGAAGCTTGTCCTGCTTATTATCTATTGATTTCCTGTTACAGAAGATGAAGACTTGACTGTCTATACTCTTAACTAACAGCAGATTAATTGTATGCCAGAAATGAAAATTTTTTTAAGTGGACATAAATATAGATATTTCCCAAAGGAATGATGTTTTTAAATTATGTACTTTCTAGTAATTTATATTATTAGTCTCCCACAATAAGGAATTAATATTTTACTCTCATTTTTTAGTACTTTGTGGTACATTAGATTATTGCCTCAATTTCTGGATGAGGCGTACTACTTTTTTAAAAAATAAGTTTTGTTTGGGGCGCCTGGGTGGCGCAGTCGGTTAAGCGTCCGACTTCAGCCAGGTCACAATCTCGCGGTCCGGGAGTTCGAGCCCCGCGTCAGGCTCTGGGCTGATGGCTCAGAGCCTGGAGCCTGTTTCCGATTCTGTGTCTCCCTCTCTCTCTGCCCCTCCCCCGTTCATGCTCTGTCTCTCTCTGTCCCAAAAATAAATAAGCGTTGAAAAAAAAAATAAGTTTTGTTTGGATATAATTTCTATACAATAAAAACCCCCAGTTTTTAGTATATAATTCAGTGGCTTGACATATGTATACAATCATACAATCTCCAGCAAAATTATGATATAGAACATTTTCATCACCTCAAAATATTACCTCATGCTTCTTGACAGTTTCCTATCTGTACCTCTTGTTCCTGGCAGCTTCTGAACTGTTCTGTCACTGCAGTTTTGCCATTTTTACAGTTTTATATAAATAAAATCATATACATACTCTTTTGTGTCAGATTTCTTTCACTTAGCATAGGGTTTTGGGTTTTTTTTTTAATGTTTATTTTTGAGAGAGAGGAAGAGCACAAGTAGGGAAGAGGCAGAGAGAGAGACACAGAATTCAAAGCAGGCTCCAGGCTCTGAGTTGTCAGCGCAGAGTTCAAAGTGTGGGGCTCGAACCCATAAACCATGAGGTCATGACCTGAGCTGAAGTCGGACACTTAACTGACTGAGCCACTCAGGCGCGCTTAGCATAGTGTTCTTTGAGATTCATTCATGGTGTTCTGTATTTCAACAGTTCAGTTCTCTATATTGCTGAGTAATAGTCCATTGTATGAATCTACCACAATTTGTTTATCCATTCACCAGTTGATAGACATTTAGGTTGCATATAGTTTTTGGCTATTATACATAAAGATGCCATGTACTTTCACGAACAGCTCTTTGTGTATATATGTACCTAGGAGTGACATTACTGAGTCATGGAGTAAGTGTATATTTAACTTTATAAAGAAATTGCCAAACCATTCTCCAAAGTGTCTGTACCCATTTTACATTCTGACTAGCAGCGTAAGAGACTTTCAGTAGCTCCACAACCTGGATGGCCCTTGGTACTGCCAGTCTTTGTAAATTTTAGCCATTCTAGCAGGTGGGTCATGATAGCTTCTGGTTTACTTTGCGTTTTCCTTATAACTGATAATCATGGGCATCTTTATATATGCTTGTTTGGTATTGATATATCTTCTTTGGTGAAGTGTCTGATTATATTTTCTGCATTTCTTCTCTTGAGTTGTTTGTTTTCTTGTTGAGCTGTAAAGTATTCTTTGCAAATTCTGGATATAAGTTCTTTACTGTGTATGGGTTTTGCAAATGTTTTCTCCTACTCAGTGGTTTACCTTTATCATTTTTTTTAAATGCTTATTTATTTTTGAGAGAGAGACAGGGTGCCAGCAGGGAAGGGGCAGAGAGATGGAGACACAGAATCTGAAGCAGGCTCCAGGCTCTGAGCTGTCAGCACAGAGCCCAGTTCAGGGCACGAACTCATAGTGAGATCATGACCTGAGTCAAAGTTGGACACTTAACCGACTAAGCCACCCAGGCGCCCCAGCCTTTATCATTTTCTTAACAGTGTCTTTTGAAGAACCAAAGTTGCATATTTTGATGAAGTCCAGTTGATATTTGTCATTTATTGTTCATGCTCCTTATGTCCTAAGAAATCTTTTCATAATCCAAGATCATGAGTATTTTCTCTTGTTTTCTTCTAGCGGTCTTACAGTTTTAGGTTTTACATTTAGATCTAAGCTTTATTTAGAGTTAATTTTTGTAGAAGGTGTGAGGCAAGGGCTAAATACCATTTTTTGGCAAATAGACATCTGGTTGTTCTAGTACTATTTTTTGAAAAGACTATATTTTCTACATTGAATTACCTTAGCATCTTTGTAAATAATCATTTGACCATATATGTGCAAATCTATGATTGGTCCATCGATCAAAATATTTATTTTATTTCAAAACCATAGTGTCTTCATTACTATAGTTTTTTTTTTTTTAATAAGTCATGGAATCAGGTAGTGTAAGTCTTCCAATGTGCTCCTTTTTTCAAAAGTTCCTTTGACTATTTTAGGTCTTTTGCAATTTAAGATACATTATAAAATCTGCTTGTCAGTGTCTATAATAAAGCCTACTAGAATTTTGATGGGGATTGCATTGACTCTATAGATTAATTTGGGGAGACCTGACACATGTGAACGATATTGTATCTTTCTATTAATGAATATGGTATGTCTCTTCATTTTGTCAATTATTTAGATGTTTTTTATGTTTTATTTTTTAAATGTTTATTTATTTTTGAGAGAGAGAGCACAAGTGAGAGAGGGGCAGAGAGACAGGGGGAGACACAGAATCCAAAGCAGGCTCCAAGCTCTGAGCTGTCAGCACAGAGCCTGATGCAAGGCTCAAACTCACGAACCATAGATCGTGACCTGAGCCGAAGTCAGGTGCCCCTAGATGTTTTTAAAGTTCAGCAATATTTTGTAGTTTTTCAGAATGTGAGTAATGTATGTATTTGTTAAATTTATCCTTAAGTATTTATTATTCTTTGATGCTATTATTGTAAATGGCAATTGAATTTGGTATATTTTAATAATTTGTATATTCCTTAGGGTTTTCTAAATAGATGATAAATGATGTTGTTTACAGTAAAGATATTTTTACTTCTTCCTTTCCATTCTATATATTTCTTTTTCCTGCCTTATTTTACTGGTGAGGACCTCTAATACAGTGCTACATAGAAGTAGTGAGAGTGAACATCCTTACCTTGTTCCTCATCTTGAGAAAACATGCATCCTTTCACCATGGAGTATGATAATTTTTTGTAGATGCCTTTTCACAGGTTCAGGAAATTCTTAATTTATGAGGTGTGTGTGTGTGTGTGTGTGTGTGTGTGTGTGTATGTTTTAAATCTTTAATAGATGCTGAATTTTGTCAAATGCTTTTTCTTCACTTATTGAGATTATACTATACTGTATTTTTTTATTCTGTTAATGTGGTCAGTTACAGTGATTGATATTTTTGTTGAATCTTAAATCAGTCTTGCATTCCTGGAGTAAACTCTACTTGGTCATGGTGTAGTTTGCAATACTGATGCCAACACCCTGCAGTTAACACAGCGTCCACAAGTCTAAGGTGCAGTCCTCAACATGACTGCCCTCACTACAGATGCCAGCTGTAAATTCAGGAGTCTCTAGGCCACCTACCCTTCTGACTATCTGGCTACCAATTTGGGGGTTCTCACAATCCCCTCAAGTTTGTTAATTCACTAGAACTACTCACAGAACTCAGGAGAGCACTATACTTATTACAGATTTTATTATAAATGATACAAATCAAGACTAGCCAAATGAAGAGATATATAGGGCAAAGTTTGGGAGAGTTGGGAACATGGAGCTTTTGTGTTTTTTCTCTGTAGAATCAAGATGCATTGCCTTCCTGGCACATGGACGTATTTACCAACCAGGAAGCTCACCTGAGCCTCAGATTTCAGAGTTTTTATTTCATTATGTAGTCATAATTGATTGAATCATTGGCCACATGATTGAACTCAATCTCTAGTGACCATTCTCTCCCTGGAGGTTAGGAGGTCAGGTGATATCAGTGTCTTACAGCCTCAACCCTCTAATCACACAGTTCATCTTTCTGGCAAGACCAGCCCCCGATTTGAGTCATCTCTTCAGCATAAATTCAAGTGTGGTCCAAGGCTCCACCATGAATAATGTAGACACTCCTATAACTTGAAAATTCCAAGGTTTCAGGAAGTCAGAACAAAGGCCAGACAAATTTTTTTTATTGTAAAACTCATACTTTCTATTTGCTGTTGGATTCAGTTCGCTAAGAATTTTTGTGTCTATGTTCATAAAGGATAGTAATCTGGTTTTTAGGTTTTTTCCCCCCAGTGTAATTTCTTTGTCAGAGTTTGCTATCAGGATAATACTGGCCTCAAAATGAGTTGGGAAGTGTTTCTTCTTCCTTTATTTTTTGAAAGATTTTATGCTTAGTAACATTTGCCAATGAAAACTTCTGGGCCTAGACTTTCCTTTGTGGGAAGGGTTTTGATTATGGATTCAGTTTCTTTAATAGATGCAAGAATATTCAGGGTTTCTAATTATTCTTGAGTCAGTTTTGATAATTTTTATCTTTCAAGAAATTTATCCATTTTATCTAAGTTGTTTGAATATATTGGCATAAAGTTGTTCATCATATTCTCTTACCATTCTTGTAATGTGTGTCATCCATAGTGATGTGTGCTCTTTCATCCTGGTGGCTTTTTTTTTTTTTTTTTTATTGGTAGTTTCTGTCTCTTTCATCAGTCTTAGAAGTTTATCAGTTTTGCTGACCTTTTTAAAGTCAGCTTTTAGTTTTGTTTTGTTCCCCCCCCCCCCAAGTTTATTTATGTTGAGAGAGAGAGAGCAAGAATCCCAAGCGGGCTCTGCACTGTTAGTGCAGAGTCTAATGTGAGATTTGAACTCACCAGTCATGAGATAATGAAATCAAGAGTTTGGGCCACCCAGGTGCCCCAGTCAGCTTTTGGTTTTATGGCTATTCTCCGTTGTTTCCTGTTTCTTATTTTGGTCATTCTTGTTCTTGTCTTTATTTTTCTCCTGTACTTCATAGTTTATCAGCCTCAGCACTTGACAATTTGGGCCAGATAATTCTGTTTTGAGCATCATAAGATGTTTAGCAGCATCCCTGACCTCTCCTTACAAAATGCCAGTGGATCTCCCTAGTTGTAATAACAGAATGTCTCCAGACATTGCCAAATATCTTCTGGTGAGCAAAATAGCCCACACTTGACAACCATTGCCCAACTTCTTTCAGTTTAGTGTGCTTCTTTTTCTAGCTTCTAAATGTGGAATCTCAGATCATTGATTTTGGACTCCACCTCCAACAAAAATATTTAAAGCTAAACATTTGTCTCAAAGCACTGCTTTAGCTGTATTGAGCAAATTTTGATTATGTTGCATTTTCTTTATTATCCAGTTGAAGGTGTGTGTGTGTGTGTGTATATGTATATGTATATATACACACACACATATATATACACACACACCTTCAAGTGGATACACACACACACACACACACACACACACATATATATATTTTAAAGATTTTATTTTATTTTATTTTATTTATTTATTTTTTTAATTTTCTTTTTCAACGTTTATTTTTGGGACAGAGAGAGACAGAGCATGAACGGGGGAGGGGCAGAGAGAGAGGGAGACACAGAATTGGAAACAGGCTCCAGGCTCTGAGCCGTCAGCCCAGAGCCTGACGCGGCTCGAACCCACGGACCGCGAGATCGTGACCTGGCTGAAGTCGGACGCTTAACCAACTGTGCCACCCAGGCGCCCCAAAGATTTTATTTTTTTAAGTAACGTGGGACTCAAACTTACAGCCCTGAGATCAAGTGTTGCATGCTCTACCAACTGAGCCAGCTGGGCACCCTTATTTTCTAATTTGTGATTTGTTCTTTAACCTGTAACTTCTTATTTCCTTCCTCTATTTCTTTGAGTTTAATTTGCTCTTCTTTTCTTTTTTTTAAATTTTTTTTTCAACATTTATTTATTTTTGGGACAGAGAGAGACAGAGCATGAACGGGGGAGGGGCAGAGAGAGAGGGAGACACAGAATCGGAAACAGGCTCCAGGCTCTGAGCCATCAGTCCAGAGCCCGACACGGGGCTCGAACTCAACAGACCGCGAGATTGTGACCTGGCTGAAGTCGGACGCTTAACCGACTGCGCCACCCAGGCGCCCCCTTAATTTGCTCTTCTTTTCATAGCTTCTTAAGGTAAAAGAATTTACTCTGTATAATTTTAGTAGTGAAAATTATACTTTACAAAGTGTATAACTTAGGGATATTTATGTAGTGAGCCAGAAGATTTATCGGAGGCTTAAATTAGGGTGTTTGCTATATTTGAAATAAGAATTGCTTTTTACTGAATTCATTTCATATGCAATTAAAATTTTTCCCTGTTTATTGAAAGTGAACATGCAGAAAAACAAATCCTAAGTGTACAGTTTGATGAATTTTCGCAAAGGTAAAGAAATAAAATATTACAGACTCTCTTCGAAGCCCTTCCCTTTGACTCTTTCCAGTGAGTGTCACCCTCTCCCTGAGGCAACCACTATTCTAACTTTTGATACTTTAAATTAATTTGGCCAGGTTTGAGCTTGTATGGGTGGAGTTATACAGTATATGTTTTTGTGTCTGCCTTTTTTCAGTCAACATTATGTTGAAATTAGAAGATTCATCCATGTTATTGAATAAAAGGTGTTCATTTTCAATGCTCTGTAGTATTACATTGTATGAGTATTTCACAATTTGTTTATTCTACTATTGATGGACATTTGTTTCTAATTTTTGGCTAGTATGAAAAGAATAAGCATTGCTTTGTATGTTCTTTGATGAACATATATATTATTTTGGTATATGCCTATGTGTGGAGATGCTGAGTCCATGTAAGGATTGCATATATTCAGCTTTCATATGTAAGTTTTAAGGGAAATTTAATTGATTGTAGTTATTGTTACACATCCTTTTTAGACACTTGCTTTTTTTGTGACCTTAGTTATTACGGTAGTTATGCTTTTGTCATTGTTAAGGAAGAAGCAATATGTTTCTTACAAGGCATTTTTCCTAAAAGCCTGCAATATTCAAGTTTTAGTGTTTTTATGGTTTTTAAAATGTAACTTTGATAGGAACAAATATACAAAATTACCTTCTTGAAAGAATTACTTTAATAAATAAGTCCTGGAGGTAAAAAGTATGACATAGGGAATATAGTCCATAAAATTGTAATAACATTGTTTGGTGACAGATGGTGACTACACTTACTAAGTGAGCACTGAGTAATGTATGGAATTGTTGAATCATTATGTTGTGTACCTGAAACTAGTTTAATACTGTATGTTAATTATACTTCAATAAAATTTAATTTAAAAAAGGAATAATTACTTTATTGCCAGTTAGCATGGTTTTCTTCTTTTACAGTGTTTTTCAAACTATCTCAGCACTAATGTGGCTGAAGTTTTCTGTTTTTCTTCTCCTTTAAATATATGTATATGAAATTACAAACTTTAAGATACAATTAGTAGATATTTGTTTAGCTTCAGAGAATGTGTTCTTTTCATTGTGTGGAGGGTAACATCCATAAGACATTTTAGGATTACAAAGCAAATAAAACAAAAATGTTAACAAATTTGGGGTTGGCTCATCAGTTCAACAAAGGTGGCGAGATCTTTCCTTTTGCTAAAAGAGAATATTAATTCTGGGAATGGCTGCTTTTATTTTTTTCCACGGTGGCATTACTCGAGCCAAACTGTTTTGTTCAGTTTCAGTCCTGTGCTTCACTTCATTGACTGCCACCAAACTACAATCTAAAGAATTAAAAGTTTATGTATTAGAGCTCTGTTGTAGTCAATGAAAAGTCACAGATCTGGTTGAGATAATGATTCCCATTCAGACAGGGAATTCATTAGCATGTCTCTCTTAAAGGGATATTATTTGTGAAAAAGATTACCTGTGATTCAATGATAGAATGATAGAAATGTCTTTTCTCTGTCCTTGAAAGTTAAGCATTCAGAGTAAGGGTATCCGAAAGGCATACAATTCATTAGTGTTTGCTTTCAGAGGTGCATTTTATTTGGAGAAGAGAAGTGGGCTAACCCGATGGATTATTAGAACATCTCAGTTTTACAGAGAATTTATCATAATTGAGTATTTCAGTGGCACATTATTGGTAGGGTTTGTTTGGACACATAGGCTCAGAGAAGCAAAAAGAGGTTGTTCCTAGTATGTGATACTCATTTCTTGCCAACAGTATTTAGATCATTATTTTTTCTGTGTACACATAATTAGTCATCTTTCTCTCTGTCATAACCTAAACCTTGTACTATCTTCACAGCTGACTAAATGACCAAAATACTTATATTTTCTTTCAGTTTCTTTTTTCATCATTATGGTTGTTTATTTCCAGGCTCATTCTGAGTATATTGAGAACTTATTGATTTATTGCCCCATGTAGTATACTCAGTTGTTTTAGGTAGTATATTCTTAGTTTTGTTAAAAATAATAAGAGTAGTTGCAATGGCTGACATTAACTGAATATTTATTATGGTTACATGCTTTTACATATTTTTCTCTAATTCTCACAGTAACCCAGCCAAGCCACGTGTTATTAGTCCAGTTTTACAAATGAGGAAACTTAATCAGAGAGGTTAAATAATTTGTTTAAAGTTACACAGCTAGTGTGAGTGATCGAGTTAATAGACTCAGGACTTTTGTCCTGTAACACCACAGGTCTTTATGACCTATTAGTTGCTGTTCCCTGGTTTTGCTTTGGACATTACAGCTCTGCTTATTTTATTATTTTATTTTAATTTTAATTTTAATTTTTGTTTTTATTTTTATTTTTTCTTCCAAGTTCTTATTTAAATTCCAGTTAACATACAGTGTAATACTAGTTTCTGGTGTAGGATTTAGTGATTTATCACTTACATATAACACCCAGTACTCATCACAAGTGCCCTCTTTAATGCCCATCACCCATTTAACCCTCCCCCTGCCATCTTCCCTCCAGCAACCCTCAGTTCTCTATGGTTACGAATCTGTTTTATGGTTTGTGTGTCTGTCTTCACACCGCCCCATACTCATTGTTTTGTTTTTTCCAGTTCCACATATGAGCGAAATCATACAGTATTTGTCTTTCTCTGGCTTATTTCACTTAGCGTAATACTCTCTAGCTTCATCCATGTCACTGCAAATGGCAAGATTTCATTCTTTTTTATTGCTGAGTAATGGTCCATTATATTACATACGACAACTTCTTTATCCATTCATCAGTGGATGAACATTTGGACTCTTTTCATACTTTGGCTGTTGTTGGTGAGGCTGCTATAAACATCGGGGTGCATGTATCTCTTCAAATTAGTATTTTTGTATCCTTTGGGTAAGTACCTAGTAGTATAAATTGCTGGATCATAGAATAGTTCTATTTTTAACTTTTTGAGAAACCTCCATACTGTTTTCCAGAGTGGCTGCACCAGTTTGCATTCCTATCAGCAGTATAAGAGGGTTCCTCTTTCTTTCTCCACATCCTTGCCAACATCTATTGTTTCCTGTGTTGTTAATTTTAGCCATTCTGACAGGTATGAGGTGATACCTCATTGTAGTTTTGATTTGTATTTCCCTGATGATGAGTGATGTTGAGCATCTTTTCATGTATGTGTTAGCCATCTGTATGTCTTTTTTGGAAAAAATGTTTATTCATTGCTTCTTGGCCTTTTGGCTAAGATCAAGTGTGGGAAAATGTTTATTTATGTCTTCTGCCCATTTTTAACTGGATTATTTGGGTTTTTTTTGGGTGTTGAGTTTTAGAAGTTCCTTATATATTTTAAGTTACTAACGCTTTATCAGATATGTCATTTACAAATATCTTCTCCCATTCTGAAGGTTGCCTTTTAGTTTTATTGATTGTTGCCTTGCTCTGCAGAAGCTTTTTATCTTGATGAAGTCCCAATAGTTTATTTTTGCTTTTGTTTACCTTGCCTCAGAAGACATAAGAAGTTGCTACGGCCAATGCCAGAGAGGTTTTCCTCTAGGATTATGATGGTTTCCTATCTCACATTTATTTTGAATTTTGAATCCATTTTGAATTTATTTTTGTGTGTGGTATAAAACAGTGGTCTAGTTTCATTCTTTTGCATGTTGCTGTCCAGTTTTCCCAACACCATTTCTTGAAGAAACTCTTTCCTTGGATATTCTTTCCTGCTTTGTTGAAGATTAGTTGGCCATATAGTTGTGGGACAGCTCTGCTTGTTTACTTATGCTCCTTTCCACTTGGTATGTCCTCTCCCTATCAGGTCCAGCCTCTACTAGTAGCAAATAGTCCATCATTTAAGATCCATACCAAATGCCACCTTTTTCTGAAGTTTACCCTGATAGCCATATTTGGGAAGTAAATTCTGCCTTGTTTGTTTGTGTTTGTTTATTTTGGTGGGGGAGTGTCAGAAGGAGAGGGAGAATCTCAAGCAGACTCCATGCCCAGCACAGCCTGACACAGGACTCCATCTCACAATCATGAGATCATAACCTGAGCCAAAAATCAAGAATCAGATGTTTAACCGACAGAGCCACCCAGGCGCCTCAAATCTTCCTACTTTAAACTCCTATAACACTTTGTACCTTTCTTTATGTATTTATTTCGCCTTGAGTTATAATTATTAGTATACATGTCTTAAATTTACCAGAGACGGTCTTTGATTCCCTGTAGTCTAAGACAGTCTTAAAGATACACATTATTTGTTTACTTGATATTACAGGCAAAAAAGCCGTGAAAACAGAAGTAATACTGATAGATTTTTTTAAAAAGTGTAAGAACATGACAATATGGTAAAGATTAGTACACACACAATCATTTTTGTTTCTTGATATTTGGAAATATTGTTAAATGCTACTAGGGGTATAACTAGTATGATGTGCATTTCTTGGTTTGATGAAAAAGTTCATATTCTTAGCTGTCATTTTATATTTTTTTTAGAAACAAGACAAATAAAAGTCTGAGAGAGGTGGGAAGAACCTGCTGTTTTAATTTTGTTCACAGCAGTGGGTCAGATTATGTTCTTTTGGTGCTAGCTTTGATAATAGGTTCAATACAATATTGGAATTCAACAATTGGTTATCTTTGGGTATATATTATTTTGCATTTATGGCCATATGTGGGATCTCTAGACTGTTTAGATTAAGTTTATGGTAAGTAATCTACTTCTGTCTAAATAGGTTGTTTCCATTTATTATTTACTTTACTATTTCATTGTTTTTATTTTACTTGTTCAGGTTTTCTTCTCAGATAAAGGCAGTTAAACCAAAACTTACCACAAGGGGGTGGGGAATTTCATTATTGATTACCCATTCAAATTTTGAACAAATTTTTTGTTTTAAATCTCTCTAAAATATGTCTTATTCCTCTTTTGACTTACTGATTCACTTTGACAAAAAAGAACTTAAAACTTTTTGTAAATACTTATTATAGTGATAGAGATTTGGCTGTAATTTACTTGTTGGGTTTTGAACTCTTAAGTCTGTTAAATGAAAGGTTCTATGTTTTTATAATTTCTTCCATCTGAATTGTACGTATCCTTGCTGTTAATTTGACTGAACTCTTGAAGCATCTTAAGATTTTTTTTTAACCTCTTTTGAAGGAGAAGTCCTTTTATTAAGATAATCTTTTGAAAATGAACATTAGTCTTTTTTATCCTGTGTCACTTGGACCTTGTGATACTGCTAAGAAAGCAGAGGGTGGACAGGAGACAGTAACTCAAAAAAGCCTTTGGCTCTTGAACTAAGACAGTGGGTAAAATTTCTACAAATTGAGATTGACGACAACACTCCTATTGTTTATTTGTTTTATTATTTAGTTAAAAATTTTTTTAACATTTATTCATTTTTGAGAGACAGCATGAGCAGGGGAGGAACAGAGGGAGAGGAAGACAGAGAATCCCAAGCAGGCTCCGTGCTATCCTGTCAGCGCAGAGCCTGATGTGGAGCTTGAACCCATGAACCATGAGATCACGACCCAAGCTGAAATCAAGAGTTGGATGCTTAACCGACTGAGCTAGCCAGATGCCCCTAAAGTTTAGAAATGTAATTGTTAAATATCCATTGGAATGACAAATCAGATTAAGGTAATCAGTAATATTCTGAAAACAGTTGACATTAACCAGAATATATTAAATGATTAAAGTATTAGTTTCTGTGACAGGAACTTGAACTCTACTTTATAAAATTCTTGTTATTGCTAATGTTAAATTATTGTAAAAGTAATATATATTCATTCAAGGGAACTAGTATAACATAATTCTAATAATAGCTAACTTTAGAGTTTGTTATATTTTGCTATTCAGTGTAAACTGTTTATTCCTCCTAACAATCACATGAGGCAAGTACTGTTACGTTTCCTATTTCATAGATGAGGAAACTGAGCACAGAGAAATGAAGACTTTAACTAGACCAAACAGCACTTGAACCCAGGAGATCTGGCCTAGAGTCTGGCCCTTAACCTCTCTTTCCAGGTAGTTAAGAACTTGAGTTTTGGGATAAGAAAGACTTGGGCTTAAATCCTGGTTACTGCTTACACTCTTGGGACAAGAGCGTGTCTCTTGACCTGAGGTTCAGTATTCTTGTTTATAAAACAAGGGTATTTGGGGGAGAAAATGAAATAATATATGGACTGCTTAGCACACTGTTTAGCAGACACTGTACTTGTTCAGTACATGGTAAGTATTATAACAAATATTGGTAAGCAAAATGAAAAAAAAGGCCCAAAAAGAAAACAACCATTGTTAGCATTTTGGGGTATATCCTCCCAGTCTTTTAAAAGTGTGTTTCTTGGGGCACCTAGTGGCTCAGCTGGTTAAGCATCTTACTTTGGCTCAGGTCATGATCTCAGGGTTTGTGAGTTCAAGCCCCTCATCATACTCACTGCTGTCTGCTCAGAGCCTGCTTCACATCCTCTGTCCCCCTCTCTCTGCCCCTCCCCACTCCCTCAAAAATGAATAAACTCTTGAAAAAATAAAATCACTTAGCAGTAAGGCAAACCTTATTCAGCTTCTGTGCTAGCCAAAACATTTTTTCTCTCTGTGTTTAGGAGTGACTAAGTGGAGATGGAAGAGGACATAGAAATACATTTTTCTTTTTAAACAAAAATGGATTATATGTGAATTAAAAATCTACAGATCAGGGCTCCTAGGTGGCTTAGTTAAGTGTCTGTCTCTTGATTTTGGCTCAGGTCATCATCTCAGGGTTCGAGGACCCTGTGTCAGCTGTGCTGTCAGCCTTGAGTCTGCTTGGGATTCTCTCTTTACCCTCCTCTTTCTGCCCCTCCCCCTGACTCATGCACATGCACATTCTCTCTGTCTCAAATAAATAAACTTAAAAAAAATTTTTTTAAATCTACAAATCAACAAAATGTAGGATAGGGGTAGGCAAGAAAACGTGTGCTAGCATTAATTTTATTAAGATAACAGTGAGGGGTGCCTGGGTAGCTCAGTCAGTTAAGCATTTGATTTAGGCTGAGGTCATAATCTCACGTTCTAGAATTTGAGCCCCACATGGGGCTCACTGCTGTCAGTGCATAGCCCACTTTGGAGTCTCTGTATCCCTCTCTCTCTGCTCCTTCCCTGCTCACACTCTCTCTCCTCTCTCAAAAATAAATGAACATTAAAAAAAAGTAACAATGAAACACCAGTTTCAGAATATTTAGTTGTTAACTGAAGACACTATATCTGAATGAATAATTCTAACGAACGTAGGCTATTTCTTCTTGATGAGTGTGATTGTAGAAGTCTGACTATATATTGCATTGTTAAAGAAATTCTCTGGGTGTGGTACAGCAGTAACTAATCCCCCTTTCCATAACCTTAGCAACAAATGGCTAATGGTCTTTTTTGTTTTCCTTTTAGGTCTACACACAATGAGCTGGAAAAGAACCGGTGAGTCAGTGATGAGCGCAGCTTTCATTTTGTTAAAAAGCAAACTCAGTGTTTTATCTGTGAAAATAATGTAATAGTACATATGTAGTTATAATTTTAAAATGTATAGCATATCATGAATCTGATATGTATGTATTCTTTCCAAAAAAAATGACCTTAAGTAGTAAATTTATACCATCTAAACTGGAGGACCTCAGTAAATTTTTAAGCTCATTTGAATTTTGAGTTTATGGTATAGCCTTCTTTCTTTCTGTTTCTAAAAACAGGTTAATTGTAATAGGCTATGGCTTAAATATGGTCATGCTATAGGATTAGTTTCTGTAGTGTAGCTAACAAATATTATGACAAATTGTAGGCCACTGAATTTCTCTTTTTTTGCAGTTTGTTTATTTGTTCATTTTTTCATGCATTCAGTAATATTTATCAAGCATGAACTATATGTCAGTGCCAGGCAGGCATAATGCTTTAGATAGAAAATATAAGAATGTGTGAGATAGCTTTTGTCTTTAAAGAACTTACAGCTTTCTGAGGGAAACAGGTAATTAAAATACTGTATAGTGTGGTAAGTATAGTAATGGAGTAGAGCATACTGAAAAATCATTTTGGAAAGTCATCTGATTTTCTTTTGAGGGAGTCTTAGAAGGCTCTAGAGACGATGGTGAGTGAGTACTTTGTGTTGAAGAAACTATAAGAGATTCAGTATGAGTACTGTATAAAAGATTATAGCAAGAGGCAAGCCAGGCTAGTTATTGACACCTATGCTAAATAGTTTGGGTGTCTTCTGAGAGCAGTAGGGAGCAGTTGGATGATTTTAAGGTGAGTTGTCATGTGATCAGATTTGCGTTTTGGAAAATCACTTTGGCCATAGTGTGAAGAACTGGTTGATTGGAAGAAGGGATCTCAGACAAGAAAACTCTTTTGGAAGCTGTTGGAAGCTTCCAATGTAGGAGATAGAAGTAGCCAGAGTAAAGAGACTATATGGAGTAGAATCAGTAGAAATTGGTGGTTTCTTGACTATGGAAGTATTACTATTTACCAAGAAAAAGAAAGCAGGACGAGGAATTGTTTGGGAGAGAAGATGAGATTGTATGAGCAAAATATTGTTTTTGATACAGAGACTAGATTAATAACAACAAACTGGAATAATCTGCATCAGCCATTTCTGACAAATAAGATTTCCATGACCTTCAACTTTTTGTCCTTTTTTTTGTAAATTTTTAAAAATGTTTTTATTTATATTTGAGAGAGAGAGAGAGAGACAGAGCATGAGTGGGGGTGGGGAGCAGAGAGAGGGAGACAGAATCCGAAGCAGGCTCCAGGCTCTGAGCTGTCAGCACAGAGCTCGATGCAGGACTAGAACTCATGAACCATGAGATCATGACCGGAGCTGAAGTCTGATGCTATACCAACTGAGCCACCCAGGCACCCCTTGGTCCTTTTTTTTAAATAGAAGGGGCTTTATAGATTGACTAACCTAACTGCCTCATTGTAGATGAATTTAAATGTCAAATCCTCTTGAACAGGCTTAGCATAGTCCTCCAGGCTGACTTAGTGGCTTTTACCACTTTGCACAATGCTCTGTTCGTATCTCCTATTGTAAAACTTAATCAGGTAGTATTGTAATTACCTGTTCATGTCTCTTTCTGCCAAATGACTACAACTGCCTCAAAGGCAGGGATTCTGTTTTGTTCAATTTTGTAACCTCAGCACTTAGTATTTGATGCATTTATAGTAAGTGATGGCTTTAATATTGATGGATAAAACTGGAGCAAAGTTCGGTGGTCTAGTCCAAAACTGCTTTGTGGGAAAGATCCATGGCTAGATTAAACATGACAAAAACACCAAGAAATGACAGCTCTGAGGATTCTAAAATTAAAAACTTACATTGTACTTTAGAGCATCAAGACTGTATTTTGGATCACATTTTAAAATACTGGTAAACACCTAGGGACATCTCGGTGGCTCAGTCGGTTAAGTGTCCAACTCTTGATCTCGGCTCAGGTCATGATCTCAGGGTTTGTGAGTTCGAGCCCCGCATTGGGCTCTGCACTGCTCAGAGCCTGCTTGCGATTCTCTTTCTTTCTCTCTCTCTCTCTTTTTCCCCCACTTGTACTCTCTCTCAAAATAAATAAACTTAACAAAATTAAAAAATAGAATAGTGGTAAGCATCCAAATGTAGTCCTTGGGAGACCTTCATTGGAAACCTGGTAAAAGCCTTTAACACAGAAGTGAAGAGACTCTTTAGTAAACTATTTGAAATGGAGCTTTTTAAACCTTTGAGTAAATTTTGTTTAATGCATTTCATGTACCAATTCTGACTTATTGATAACTTTATCACCCATATTATTACTTTGATTTGTCCTAAAGTTGTTTAATCTAGTATCTGTCTGTGGCACTGGTGTAACATGTGTAGCTTTTGATTACCTGGTCCTTATGTGATCTCCAGTATCTCCAGTGAAGGTTTTTGTTTTCATTTTATTTACTTAGGCCTAAGACTCTCTAGCTGATTTCCTACCCTACCTCACTTAAGACATGATCCCCTCATCTTCTATTGTCTTCTTCTTTCTCCCTTCTCTCCTTTTCTTTCTCCTTTCCTCTCTTCCCTGAGGCTTAATTGAAAGGTGATATAAACTTAACCTTTCCAAGATGTATTTGTTCTTTTTTTTAAATTTTTTAAATTTTATTTATTTTTGAGAGAGAGACGAGCATGAGCAGGGGAGGGGCAGAGAGAGAGAGAGAGAGAGAGAGAGAGAGAGAGAGAGAGAGAGACAGAATCTGAAGCAGGCTCCAGGCTCTGAGCTGTCAGCACAGAGCCTGACGTGGGGCTCGAACCCACAAACTGTGAGATCATGACCTGAGCCAAAGTCAGATGCTTAACTGACTGAGCCACCCAGGCGCCCCTGTATTTGGTTTTTTAAAAAATATTTATTTTTGAGAGAGAAAGAGAGCTGGTAAGCAAAGGAGGGGCAGAGAGAGAGGGAGACAGAGGATCTGAAACAGGCTCTGTGCTGTCAGTGCAGAGCCCAACACAGGGCTTGAACCCATGAAGCATGAGATCATGACCTGAGCTGAAGTCAGATGCCCAACTGACTGAGCAACCCAGGCACCCCAAGATGTATTTGTTTTTAGAAGGAGTAGTTATCAATATAAATAAATCTCAAATTTAATGGAATGTGTCAGAGGGTGAGTAACAAAGAAGAATCCGTTTTAATAATCAATCCATTTTAATAATCTATACTCCATTTACGAAAAGTTAGAGGCTTGTGATCTAGTGAAAACCAAAAATATTGGTAAGCACAGGATAATTTAAAGGGAGAGAGGTATTTTAGCCAAATAGCAACAAGGCAACACAAGAATATTTTTAAAATCTAAGCCTGTTTTGTTACTAAGTTTTTAAGCCCTTGCTCATTTTATTTAACAGCTCTTTCTTTTCCCCAAGGCACCATTTTTATTTGATACATTAAAGAAAAAAAGTTAACCTAGCTTTGGCTTCCTTTAAAATAAATAGGGGCGCCTGGGGTGGCTCGGTCGGTTAGGTGTCCGACTTCGGCTCAGGTCATGATCTCGCGGTCCGTGAGTTCGAGCCCCACATCGGGCTCTGTGCTGACAGCTCAGAGCCTGGAGCCTGTTTCAGATTCTGTGTCTCCCTCTCTCTCTGCCCCTCCCCTGTTCATGCTCTGTCTCTCTCTGTCTCAAAAATAAATAAACGTTAAAAAAAAAATTAAAAAAAAATAATAATAAAATAAAATAAATAGAATTTTGACTTTGCCTTTCATTTGCTTTTGAGTGTGATTTTACATGAGGAAAGTAATTCACTATCAAAAGGGTAATTTGATTTTGTCTTCATTCTGAGAAGATGTTCCTAAAGTAATTCATATTCTTGAAATTTTTCCACTTTACATGTGATATATTTATGTCTTTATTTATGCTTTACATGTGATATATTTATGTCAGGAATGGTTTTTTTTTTTTTTAACGTGGTTTAAAATCTTGCATATAAAGCTGCTCTGAGTTAGTCTTTTTTTTTTTTTTTTTTTTTTTTTTTTAACTGGGGCAAAGCAGTGAGAATTAATGTAGATGATTTTGAAGTGTTAGCGAATAACAGAGGAATTCCAGATGGCTATCTTGAAGCCCTAAGATTGTTGAAGCTCTGGATCTGGCCTTGAGGAGACAGTAGCCAGCAAATGTTAAGTTTCATACTCCCATATCTCAGAGGAAAGCCTAATGGTTGACATTTGGAGTCTGGCAGGCCCTGTGTAGTTTGCTCTGACCTGCAGTTACCCCAATATACGGAGCTTGAAGTAGTTTCAAGACTGATAAAGGGATTCAGGTTTTCTGGATAGGTCCTGGGGGCTTATTTCTGCCTAAAACCTGATGGTTACACTGAGCCTACTCTAGACGGTTCAGAGCATTTATTACTTGTATCCTTACCTTGTCCCCCTAGACCTATACATTTATTATTTGTATCCTTACCTTATCCCCCTAGACCTATAATAACTTGTAACTGGCTCCAGAGGTGGAAGTAAAAGGGAAGCAAAGTACCTTTAGATGTAGATGTTCTACATTCTTCAGGAATCTATGTGAATCCTCTCATGGTAAAATTAATGAATCTTTGAGATTTAAGAATTAAGAAGTTCACGTCGTCCATTGGCTTATCTTATGAGTTGTAGCCTTGGCAGAGAAAAAAAACCCCATCCCGTGCAGATGTTAGATCACTTCATTGCTTTTTCATTTTCTTAATTCAGATTATTGATGATGTTTTTGAAAGCATCATGGGGCGCTTGGGTGGCTCAGTCGATTGAGCATCTGGCTTTGGCTCAGGTCATGATCTTGCAGTTTGTGGGTTCGAGCCCCGCATCGGGCTCTGTGCTGACAGCTCAGAGCCTGGAGCCTGTTTCTGATTCCATGTCTCCTCCTCTCTCTACCCGCCACCCACCCCTCCCCCCTCCCCCCCCCCCATGCTCATGCTCTGTCTCTGTCTCTCAATAATAAATAAATGTTAAAAAAAAAATTAAAAAAAAAGTGTCAACAACTTTAACAGGACTTTAATGGTCAAGAACCTTAGAAGAGGCCATTCAACCCTGATAGCTGTTATTCCTTTGAAACAAAAGGCTTATCTTTATTGCAATTTTGGCAAAGCCTAGTAGGGCCAAATGAGGATACTGGCAGAGCAGAAGTGCCTGAGTATTTGGGATAAAAGAGAAGCAGGTCCAATGAATGGTAATAGGTGTCTTCCATATAGAGACTTCCTCATATTTCTGAGGGAAAGATAAAAATGACATTTATGGAGTACTTACTGTATTCCCCCACTATGCAAGACTGTTATGTAATCTTGTATGGTAGGAAGGCAGAAAGTGTAGGTCAAATTGTTATTGAAAACTAGCCATTTTGACCATCATAACTACAATTTGAAACAAGATGATGGAAACACAAAAACAGTCCTAACCATGATTCTATCTGATCATAAATATGTTAGCTGTATTTAATATCAATCTTCAGTAATGATTAATAAATATTCTTTGTGGCATTGTGGTGGATAAAATGAAGTATAAGATCGTGACTCTATCCTATCTTTAAGATTTAGGTCATTATAGTTTGGTAATTATGGGTTTCATCTTTCAGTACCAGGATCTAGTTTAGTTATCAGTGAATGTCTAGAAAGGTGCATTAAAGGTGTTTTTGAAGTTGAAGGTTGAAACCCCCTAGTAGTCTTATGCAATCATTTAGTGAGTCATTTTGAAAAAGAAATAGAAAAGACTAGAAAATACCAAAGTGCGTTGCTTGAAGTAAAGTTAAATGTAGAATTATGAGACTTGTGTATACTGGGTTATGATATAAAATATTGTGGTCATAGTCAAAAAGCCACTGCTCTGGATAGTGAAGGAGAATGTATGCTGAGACATGAAGAAAGACATAGAATTTGAATCTATGGAAAAAAAATAGGGAAAGAGGTCAGTGTAAGTAGAGCCATGGAAGCCATGGAAGGTGACGACATCATAAAGGAAAGACTGAGTAGACCATATTGAATGGAAGAGCAGAGTCTATCGAAATGGGAAATGAAGCTAGAAAGGTGTTTTAGTATTCAGTTGTAGAATGTTATTGAATGTTACGGAATTTGGATTTTATTTTGTTGGTAGTAGTGAGTTTTTGAGGCTTTTGAAGCAAAATGATAGGTATGATCAAAGTGTTTATAAAAAAAAAAAAGTACAGACTAGTTTGGATGCTTTTGAAGGACCTCATCTAGTAGTAGGATATAGGAACCAGCACTCAGGTAATGGAATTGGGAACAGAAAGGAAGACAGAGGACTAAGCAACACCATAAAGAAAGAATATTATTTTCTGTTAACTGCTACCATTCATTTTTCCTTATATTTCATTATTTGCATAGCAACAGTGATGTTCCTAAAGGGCATATCAAATCATGTCATTTCTGCTTGAGTCCTCCACAGCTTCCTTTTGCAATTAGGTAAAATCTATGACCTACAAAGTCCTACTACCCTATCTCTTGTCTCCTATGGTCCAGCTGACACTGCTTTCTTTCTTTTCCACATGATAATTTTCATCTTACGGCTTTTGCACTTCTTTCCTCTGCTTGGAAAACCCTTGCTCTACTAGCTCTTGTTATTATTTAGTTGTCAGGTCATCTCCTTAGAGAACAGTAATTGCTCCCCAGTCACTCTCTATCCTATTGCCTTTTCTGTCATCTTAACATTCAATCTGTCTGAATTATTTATGTTTGAGTTATGGGACTTCTTTTATAGAATGTAAGTTTCAGAAAGGCAGGGACTTTGCTTTATTTACCCTTACCACATAGCAGTCATTCAGTAAATATTCATTGAATGAAAAAATGATTATATGTGTTATTGAGTATACCCATCACAAACAATATATGCACTTGAATTATAATGGCTTCAGTGAAAAATGACAATTACAAAATACTCGAGTTCAACAGACATATTATCCTAATAAAATAATTTAATAGGATATATATGGAAAACTTAACGAATTCTTAAAACATAAATAAATTATATGAAAAAGCTTCATAATTGGGAACATCTTAAAAGGTTTTTACCATGAAGGACATTATCTTGCTTATAAGAAGAGAATCAGTAACTAATTGATTCTTTCAGTTCATTAGGATATCATATAGTGCACTAAGACAAAGGTAATTTTGTAGAGAAATAGTTTATCTGATGGAATCATGCTCCACTTGTGAGATCTTCATTTCTTTTTCATTCTATGAGTTGAAAATGGCAAGCATTTTTACAAGGTAAAGATTTATATATACTTGGAGACTAGAATATCATAAATAGTTTCAACTTTTTTGTTAGAATTTTTGATGTATTAGTTATCTTTATCCCAATGATTTTTACATGATGAAGAATACAATATTTTTTTCTAGACTATCAACATAACCAGTCTCCATTTGACATGGACATTTTGACAGAGTGATTATTTTGGTCTACTTTATCTTAGAACAAAACAGAAGACTAAATCTTTGTGACCATGGGTTAAGGCAGTGGTATCTTAGTATATTACCTGACTATTTAGGATTCCTTGGAAGGAGGAGCATATCTTGACTGGTTTTAGCTGCCTGTTTTGGGTGCTTGTATAACATTTGTTTAAAAAGAATATGCACTTTTTAAAAAATATTTTATTTTTTAAGTAATATGTACACCCAAAATGGGGCTTGAACTCACAACTCTGAGGTCAAGGGTTGCATGCTCCACTGACTGAGCCAGCCAGGCTCTCCAAGAACATGCATTTTTTTTTAATGTTTCAGGTTTATTTATTTACTTTGAGAGAGACAGAGACAGCACAAGTGGGGAAGGAGCGGAGAGAGAGAATCCCAAGCAGGCTCCCTGCTGCCAGCACAGAGCCCGATGTGCAGCTCAAACTCACAAAACCATGAGATCATGACCTGAGCTGAACCAAGAGTCGGAGGCTTAACAAACTGAGCCACCCAGGCACCCCAAGAATGTACATTTTTATATGTAGTGTGCACATTTTAGAAAAAATGTATATTTGTTAGGAGGAAAAAATAAATTACAAGATTGGTTTGGCAGAACTTTCACTGAAACTTTTACCTCAACTAATAGCACTCAAAAGATACTTGCTTGCATTAAAGACAAGTTATGGGATTAGTGAAACTAAACTTTTATTGTAGGTTTGAAATATATGACTGTAGCTGGATCAGAAGTCCACAGTTTGGGATTGGTTCAATAATTTTGGGAAGTTTAATCAAAAGCTCTTCCTAGCCTTGGTTCATTACTAAGATGTAAATCTCAGTATGAAAATACCTTATAGTAACTTCCTCAGCCTGATAAAGGGCATTTCTGAAAAATCCACAATTAACATCATACTTAATGGTGAAAGACTAAATGATTTCCCCTAAAATCAAGAATAAAACAAGGATGTCTGTTCTTATGGCTTCTATTCAACATTGTTCTAGAGGCTCTAGCCAGGGAAATTAGGTGAGAGAAAAATAAAAGGCATCAAGATTGGAAGGCAAGAGGAACCATTTTTACTTGCAGATATTATAGTCTTATGTATAGAAAATCCTTACGAATCCACGTATACAAAAAAAAAACCTATTAGAGCTTGTAAACAAATTTAGCAAAGTTGCAGAGTTCAAGATTGACACACAAAAACTAGTTGTATTTCTGTACACTAGTCTGAAAATGAATTTAGACAATAATTCCACTTCTATTGGCATCCAAAAGAATAAAATACCAGGAATAAATTTAACCAAGGAGGCAAAATATTTGAATACTGGAAAGTACTACTTAACATTGTTCAAGTGATAGTACTCTCTATATTGATGTACAGATTCAACGCAAGGCCTGTTAAAATCCCAGCTTCTTTTTTAACAGGAATTGACAACTGATTTTAAAGTTCGTATGGAAATGCAAGGTACCCAGATAAGCAAAACAATCTTGAAAAAAAAAATTGAAAGACTCTTACTTCCTAATTTCAAAACTTACTACCAAGCTACATAATCAAGGTAATGTGGTATTGGCCAAAGAATAGACTTACAGATTAATAGAATGAAGTCCAGAGATAATCACTCACATTTGTGTTGTGCCAAAGACATTTTTTCAACAAAGATATCAAGACAGTTCAGTGTCTTTTCAACAAGTGGTAGCTGATACAACTGGATATCTACAATGAAAAATAATGAAGTTAGATTGTTACCTCACACCACATATAATAATTATCTTAAATGGATCATAGACCTGAATTTAAAAGGAAAACTATAAAATTCTTAGAACATTAGAGTAAATCTTTATGAATTTGTGCTAGGCAATCATTTCTTACCATATGACACCAAAAGTACAAGCAACAAAATAAAAAATTAGATACATTGAACTTTATCAAAATTGAAAACATTTGTGCTTCACAGGATACCATTAAGAAAATGAAGACAAATTACAGAATGGGAGAAAATACTTGTAACATGTATCCACTAATAGCCCTGTATTCAGAATATAGAAAGAACTCTTAGAACTAAACAATAAAAAGACAACCCAATATAAAAACAGGCAAAAGATTTGAATATCTATTTCTCCAAAGAAAATATACAAATAGCACATGAAAAGATGTTCAACATCTGTGGTCATTAGGGAAATGCAAATCAAAACTATATGATACTACTTCACACTCACTAATGGCTAACTTAAAAAAACTCACCAACTTTCGTGGTCATCCATTCATTGTATCAGTCACTATTGATTGGTAGAAAGGTCCTAAAAAGTTGACTGACTCATAGTTTGGCACTTAAAAAGTAGTGATGTCATCATCATCTGATGGCACTACTCAAATGACTCAACACTTTATAGTTACTTAAGACCTGTAATTAAACACAGATAAGTTTCCAATATAATATATAGTGCTACTACCTAATATGGCTTGAGTACTTGATAATGAGTAAAGTTTGAGCTCCGTCGCATATAAGAAGGGTATATTTAAGGGTCTTTAATAACCTCTAATTAACAGTGAAATCTAACAGAATTAAGACCATAATGCATAATACATTGAAAGGTTGTACTAATTGTGCAAGTTTCTCTTAAGGTGTAATAAAATACAGCCTGATTGTATTTGTTAGGCCTTGAACAACAAAGTTTAAAAGTGTAGTTGTGGAGGGAAGGAGAAATATCATTGTCCACAGACCAGGAAAGAACCACCAATCTAATTTTCTGGCTCGGCAAATAAAATGAAGCTACTTCCCTTTTTTAGTCTGAAGATGGAGAACTGACACCTTTATTTTTAATTCATGTAAAAGTCCTGAATAAGATAATTTTATTCTTTGTACTTCTTTAGATAATAGGAGTCCAGTTACACTACTGAGTTACTGAGAGTAACTATAGACAACAAAAAAGTATTTATGCATTGGAAAGTAGAGGATACTTATTTAACAGAGTTTTTCTATTTATAAAGCTATAGAACCAGATAAATGTAGATGCTAACATTATCAAACAGTATGTAGACTACCATGTTGTTTGTCATGGAGACATATATCTGATACATTTATTCTTGTATGCAAGAAAATGAATATTTTAACTGTATTTTTATAAAGGGATAGGAATGCTGAAAACTGCAGACAAACTAAAAATAACTGTCAGAGTGCAGAGATGGGCACCTGTTAGAATTAAATGTTATATGAGATAGAGATGAAGTAATTGGTGGGTTTTGAAGATAAAATTTATGGTTAATAAAGGAAGCATAGCCAAGATAAAATTACACATCTAAAATGCAGTCTATGCAGTGAAGTCATTGCATTGCTATTTAGATAGATTCACAGTTTCTGAATTGACCTTTGTCAGAAATAGCTCATTAAGGTTAAGCTTTCTACTCCCAGACCCAGGCTGCAAGGTGACAGAGGCAGACTTAGACAAGAATTACATGCTAGAAATCAAGTGGTCTCAGAACTATAGCTGTACAGTTCCTAAAGTTGAAATCACTTCTACAACCAATAAGATGGGAGGAGAGGAGATCAGTAGGTCTTAAAAATAGCCCAGAAATGTTAAAACTTGAAACTCTAAAATTTTGTCTAGAAAAAAATAATTGTTAGACTTTAAATAATTGACATGGTGAATATCTTAACACGGTGAAGGTGTAGTATCTTTTTATCCAAGTGATTGCAGAGTGTGTATCTCTGTGCAGCTATAACTTGGTTAAGAAAACACTTCCTCTCAAACTGTGAATTTGTAATTTTAAAAAAGGGAATAGTTTAATTACTAGACTTTTCTGATACATTTTAGATGATACAGATGATACTGTATCACTTTTTACTTTATATGCATCTTTGAGGAATATGTTTGATCCATAAAACTAGCCATACTTTTTATACTGATGCTCATAGTAATTATATAGCAGCAGGATTCTACTAGACTTTTTTAAAAATGTTTATTTATTTTGAGAGAGAGAGAGAGAGTGCGCGCGCGCGCGAGAGAGAGAGCACATGCAGGGGCAGGGCAGAGAGAGAGGGAGAGAGAGAGAGAGAGAGAATCCCAAGCAGGATCCATGCTCCTAGCACAGAATCTGAGGCAGGGCTCGAACTCATGAACCACACTGTGAGATCAAGACCTAAGCATAAATCAAGAGCCAGACACTGAACCAACTGAGCCAAGCTGGCACCCAGAATTCTAGACTTTAAGGGCAATATGCTATTTTGCTAAGTTCCTTTGCCACATATAGTACTTAGTATAGTGTAAATGCTCTGATAAATATTGGTTTAATAATAATAACTGCAATTCAAGTACTTTTTCTTAAGCACCTTCTTCATTTAAAGAAATTTCTATTTTGGTAGAAATTTTGGCAATTAAAGCATGCATGCCAAGAGGTACATCAGTAAGAAATCTTTTTATTACATGAAGAGATTTCTTTGGTATCTTGCATTTTTTAACCTTTAAAAATGAAGAAATTCAGATATGTTTGATATATTTTAGCTTTTGCAGAGAAGAGAAGTTCTTTTGTACTTCTATTTTTCTATGTATTCTAGTGAATAATGCCAATTGAAAGTCCCGTGGGTGTTACTAGTGGAAAAACCACAGATCTAAAGGAGAACTCAGTAATGAGAATAGAATTTTCTAATATAGTTACTTGCTAACCAGTTCTTGAAGACAAATTTGCTTAGAAAATAATTAACAGCCCTGGGATAAACACATGACATGTTGCTTATACTCATATTTTCGAACTCAAGAAAAGTTGAAACAATAAGCTCATAAGTATATGATTTCCTTGTTTTGTTACTTTGGGGAAAGCTAATGGAGAAAGGTAGACTTTAATACTAAACATGGCTTGAGGGCTAAGTTGTTGAAAAGGATACCTGGAATCCAACACAGCTTCTTTGTGGATTGGTAATCTGTTAATGTGAGAATTGTACCAGAAGTCAGAAGATATTTTCTTTTCATCTCTACTACTGGTAGGCTGTGGATGTTATATAAATTATCTGGTTTCTTTGAGTCTTGCTTTTCCTTGGCAGTAAAAGGAAGAGACCTAGATGATTTCTGAATTCCCTTCCTACATGAAGTTTTAGAGTTCTGTGAATTTTAAGTTCAGTAATCATAGGCATATTAGAAACTTTATTCTTTTTAGAAACTTTATTATTCTGTTGTCTGCAAAGCATTTTCCTAATATAAATACATGTGCAACATATGTATTTACAAATACATACATAAATGCAAATGCATGCAACCCCTCCTCCCAACACACACACAAAATGAAAAAAACAGCTGGAAAAATGAGTTTAGAATCTCTCATCCTTTAACCTTTGGGACTTTGTAAAATATCTAAAGATTATTGTAATACATGGTGCCATAGTTACAATAATAAAAGCCTATTTTGTAAGTAGTTATTTTATAATGATAAAAAAGTACTTATTTTAAAATGATAATATTTTATAATTCTATAAAACTAGAATTTACCTTGGGAAGCATATGTGTCTGTGTGTATATAAATAATATAAACACATTCCTCAAAGCTGTATACATGCGCGCGCGCACACACACACACACACACACACACACAGGTAGATATGAATTCTGAAATTTAAATACTACTGAGTATTTAGGACCTTGTACCTTTTGGAAAAATACTTACCACTGACTTCTAAGGAAATGTAACAAGTTAATCTGTAAACATTACTGTGCTAAATCCTAGTCACTTTTTTTTTTTTAATTCTCTAACTAGTTTATATTTTCTCAGGCTCCAGAAATTCTGTTTTGTGATTGTAACTGTATTGCTGTATCAAATCAGTCATTTTAATAGGCCCCTGTGATCACTAGATGAGGTATGTCATACAGGAGGGAAAAGCACGTTGCTGTTACACAGAACTTTAAGGAAGGATGGTTTAGCTTGCTTAAAACATTTTATCTATAAACAATCTGAAGAGAAAGTAGCTGTAGGTCAATGTATTAGAATCTTTCTTCCTTACCATTTGAAGAATCAAAGTAGCTTTTCAATAATGTCCTCATTACTTTGATAGTCTGCCAAGCCCTAATTTTGGGACATCTCCACTGTCCCTTACCCCCACCCCATTTAGAGTTCTTAAGGGTTCTTGGAAACCAGAGTTGTGCTAAGTCCACTAGAATTTATACTGTCTAACTGAAACCTCCTTAGGAGTCAGTCATTCCCACTTATTGTCTCCCTATAGCATTTAGCATTCAGCACAGTGACTGTTCAACTTTTTTTTTAATCCCCCCCAGAGAGTGTGAGGCAAAATCACATTCTAGTTTACGGGTACGGCTTCACTTTCTCTAAAATTAAGTATAGAATTGAATGATCCTCAAGATCTCTTCTAGTCCAGAAAATTCTGAGATTTCAAGTACCCAATCCCACTTTTTACTCTCAGATGCAGTTTTTGGACCAAGGGCTAGGACCCATTATCTCCTAACTCTTAAAGGCATTTCTAGTATATCATTATGACTTCCACTTCCTCATTTGCTGAAACTGTGGACACCAGGTTCAAACTTCATCTTCTCTATTTTCTGCTTTTATACTTTTGGCTCAAATTCTTTGACTCTCCCCACCCCAGCTTCTCTTTTGAACATCTAATGCACAGGATGGCATGATCAAGAATAACAAAAGTTTTTACAATAACCAAAATGAAGAAGTAACCTGAATTTCCACTGATAGGGGAGTGGTGTAATATAGTCATGACTTGCAGCAGGTAAAAAGAATGATACAGACTTCCATGTGTGTTTATGGAGAGATTTCCAGGCACATTAAGTAGAAAAGCAAATAGAAAAATAGTATTTTCTTTTTTTTTTTTTTCAACGTTTATTTATTTTTGAGACAGAGACAGAGCATGAACAGGGGAGGAGCAGAGAGAGAGGGAGACACAGAATCGGAAACAGGCTCCAGGCTCTGAGCCATCAGCCCAGAGCCTGACGCGGGGCTCGAACTCACAGACCACGAGATCGTGACCTGGCTGAAGTCGGACGCTTAACCGACTGCGCCACCCAGGCGCCCCGAAAAATAGTATTTTCAATATGACCTCATTATGTTAAAAAGTACCACAGTCATCTGTGTAAATACATTAGAAAATTTCTGGAAAGATAAATGTCAGATTGATACACTTGTTACCTCCAGGAAAGGGAATGGGAGTCAAATAGAAACTATTATGTTGATTTTATTGTTAGAGTTTTTGTAATAAAAGTGTATATTGTGAATATTATATATATTGTGTATATTAAAAAGGTAATACACATCCTATTAATACATTTCCGTAGATAATAAAGCTGGAAGGGGCCTTAGAAAATCATCTAGTCTGGTATCCTTATTTTATGGATAAGGAAACCTAAGCCCATCTAAGTTATATTCTCCACCAAGTTGATTAATGACAAAGTCAAGATAAGAATCTAGATTTTCTGATACCCAAAACCAGAACTTTTTCCACACTGCCTTCTAGGTACAGCTAAAATAAATAAATGTTTTTCATGAAGTGTTTCCTGATTGTACAAAGGGATATCTTCTCTAAATTCCTATCTGTACATTGCTTGTATCACTTACATGAATTTCACCTACACTACCTTATAATACAACGTCCTTCCCTCCTGGATCATATATATCACGTGAGGGAAAAAACTTTAACTTGCTCATTTTTATATCTGACACACATTTTTTGGATAACAGGTGCTCAGTGAATTAATAATTAATATTTTTGTTTGATTTTTGTGGCAAGCTGTGCACCTCATGTTAGATTAAGAGGGGAAAGTTAAATGCCAAACCAAATAAACAGCTGTGGGGATTTTTTTGTTTTTGTTTTTTGCTGTTTTGTGAAGCCAGCAACTTCAAGATAGAAAGTATTTTAGGAAGGCACATAGTGAGATATTTACTACCCTGCAAATATCTTCCCTTTCCAAGGAAAATACTTTGTTCTCCACTCGTGCTTCAGAGAGAACAGTTTGTCCCCATAGGATATTCTAGGTAATATGACCCACTTAGGAAATATGTGGTGATTGTGCTTCATAATGGGACCTCTGCTAAAGTTGTTGTACCATGGGAAAATGCCTCTTGAGTGTGATGGTTTTACAGATGAAAGTACATTTTTCTCTGTATTTGAATTGGTACAGCAGACCAAGAAACTCAATTATGACTTAAAGTTTTACTATAAATAGCATAGAAGATGTGATAGATCTTTTTGTTGTTGTGAAAACATTTCCTCAAAATGTTTGGGAGTTTATATAAGCATATTGCCCTTGATGTATTGTCACCCTGTTCTGTCTAAATAGCTCTATAACTTGATATTAGCATCTTACTAAATTTCAGCTTGCTTTTTGAGATGTAGTCTTCTGTGATTTTTATCTGCAGTTGTTTTGTTTTTGATTTTTTGGTAACTTGGTTTATTCTGTTAGCTGTTTAATTTGACATCATTAAAAGCCTGCAGAATTTTTTAAACAGATTCTTTCATTAAAGTTCCCATTATCAGCTAGAACATTGTGCTTGGGAAGATTCTTAGGAAGACTTTTTTTTTTTTGAAAGGCTAATGTTTCTCTTAGTTTAGAATTAATAACCTTAGGACAAAATCACAGAATGCTGAGTATTTCCATAAATGCTTCTAGCCAAAGAGATTGTTATTGAAAGGGCCAATTGGTGCTCATAGATTTTCATCTAGTCATACTTACTATACCAGAATTCAAAAGTGTATTTGTGTGTGTGCACACGTGTGCCTGTAGTTTTATTTTAAAGTGCAGTTATGAGTTTGGCTCATTTGAAAACTATGAAGTAATTAAAATAGAGATAAGACTTTACTAAATAGTTACTAAATCTGTAACTAGTGAATTTCAAATATGGTATATTGAAACTTGTTCTTGCTTTGTTGAGCATTTTATTAGAAATTTTAAAAATTATGTTTAGCACATTTTGATCTGCTATGCTTGGAAGAAAAGATTTTAGAGGTTAGTTTTTCACTGTTCTTGTTCATAGATTTTTTTTAACTTTCATAGAAATAAAGATTGTAGATTAATTTACTCATAAAATTAATAGGCCTTTGTCATTTTCTAAATTTTTAATTGGCTGTAGAATTTGCTATAAGAAAATTCCTTTTATTTTAAAATTGTAGTCAACAGTGTTTAGTAATATTTGAATGGAATGGAAAAAATGATTTTTGTTTTTTAATTCAAGTATAATATATAGTGTTATATTAGTTTCAGGTGTACAATATAATGATTCAGCAATTATATATATTAGTGTTTATCATGACGTATATACTCTTAACCCTTCACCTGTCTCGCCCATTCTCTCCCCACCCCCCTCTAGCAGCCACTAGTTTGTTCTCTATATTTAAACATCTGTTTTGAAAAAACAGATGTTTAAACATTAGCTTGAGGGCATTTTCTGGTTAGTGCTTTAATTTAAAAACAGTTTTTTTTCAAATGGTAGTTCTTTATGGAGAAACATTTTTAGAAATGATATAAAGAACTGTATTCTATCTGTGATTTCATAGTTTAGGCATAGCAAAGCTGGAGCTCAAACAGGTGTTTGAACTTGGCAGCTTTAATTTGCAAAGTGGCTCTACCTCTCTTGGTAAATGAAGGTTAATTAGAGGTTTCTCAACCTATTTGATCGAGCTTTGAGTACTATAGTACAGAGGGGTTGTATGCTAGTACAGGTCCAACAGACAGAGGTTAGAAATAAACAATTGTTAAGAATCATTCATCTTTTAGCTTTAGTTTTACTTTTTCCACCAAAGTACAATTTGACCTCTTTCTCTCTACCCCCTTCCCACCCTTTGTACTTTTACGTGAGATAACTAGGAAATATGTTGGAAGTTTTGTTTTAGGAATTATTTCAAATTTCCTTGATCCTTAAAATTTAGCATTTGTTTTGAACACCAATCTAAGATGACTTGAGTATCAGTCTAAGATGACTTCCGCCTGATGGTTAGATGTCTATGCTAATGTCTCTTTAAGAGTCTTATACACCATTAACCCCAACATCATGTTTTCTAATTTAAAATCTTTGGTGGAAATGAGAGTTCATTTGAAGTGGCTTCATTTCTGGCACTGACAAAGGACCCCTAAAGAGAATTACAAACAACTGATAAGCACTTACTTACTAGTTATTGACTGTGTGCTAGGTTCTGGGGATAGGATAAAAGGAGAAGTCCTGGATTCTGCTTTTGAGGATTTATAGTCTAACTAGATAGAAGACAAAATATATATTATAAAGCCCCCATAAGCAATATAATAATTAAGTGCTGACTTGTGTGTATCCCAGATGGGAGTTGAGTTAACCTCATAGCAGCAGGTTATCATAGGCTAAAACTAGCATAAACAACTTAGTTACAAGTGCTTATTCTTGTGACTTGTGTGCTTCTGTCTAGGCATTTGCCAAAATTGGTTTTATCATATTTTCAATATGTTTGAAAGGGCTTTCAGGAAAAATGCTGCATCTGAAGCTTTTTTGCTCTTTTAATCATTAAAATATAGTTTGTCGCTTATTCCGGAGTGAAAGTGAACTTTCAGCTATTCAGCATGTATAAGATTCATATAGACCTGGGACTACATTTAAAGACTGTGATAAAGTCTTCTTAATCTATAGTTGCTTTCCTTATATGCTGTGACATATCATGTCACAGCTAAAATACAGAAGTCATTTTTAGTGGCTGTTTTTCTTACTGAGGGGTGTCTACTATGGTTTTCTCCCTTTTGTAGTTGCAGTGTTGGTGAATACCCAAGTGTCTTGTGGAAAAAGCTTTAACTGGGACATGGGACAGTTAAATCTGCTATAGCTCTGGGTAAATAAGGAAAACTGAAAGCCCATTTCCTTAGCTCTCCAGAATCTCTTCTATGTCATTTTGGTTTGGAGTACTATTGAGGATGTTCCTTTTATTTTAGTAAGCCCTATATGATGAAGTCTTAGAAACTTCTGTGATTATGTTTTTCCCTTTGTGACTTACATTTCTTCTGAGTGCTTCACAATTTATCCTTTAATAGATAACCCCAAACAAGATGTTTCTGTGGGAAATATTGTGCTTCTGTAAACTTTTTTCTAGTACATCAACTTTAGATTACTGATTTCTAAAAATTTCAACATACAGCCTATCTCTTAAGTTTGCATAAAAACTGATATTGGAGGTTTATATGGCATTTTATGCCATTACAAAAAAATCTATTTTTCATAATATGCTTTATTTTCTAATATTTTTACCCAAAAGTAATCAGAACAATATTAATGCTTTAAACTACTGTAAAATTAAACGAGAAAATTTGGGTTTTCTAATTTGGAAAGAAGGGAGAAATCTGGAAATGAAGAAAGGATACACCAAGATTTTTTTCACCAAAATCATAATGACTAGAATTAGGAAGTATAGTCCCTTGAAGCTTAAAAGAGGGATTTTTGAATTTAAAAAAGAAAATGGATAGTCCTGCTTTACACAGTGAAATTCTTACAGGGATTTATTACACTAATAAAAAATGGAAATAAAATCAAACCACTTTAGATCAGTTCTTTAATAAAACATTGCTACTGTTTATATATATATATAAACATATATATATACATATATATATGTGTGTATATATATATATATATATGTTATATATATATATATATATATATATATATATATATATATATATGGTCATGGAAGACAACCATCATAGTTTTCCTGAGCCATCTGTTGGTGTCACTGACAAATATGTACTCTTTGGTATTTGGATCATTGGTGTGACCAATTACGGCATTTTTCTCTAGGGTTGTAATGTCTGTATGGTTTTTCTATCTTGATTCACTTTATTCCAGTCTGATTCACAATTATTCCTTTACAGAACAGCTTGTATTTGGCATAGCTGTAAAAAAAAAAAAAAAAATCCAGTCTTTTCTAAATAAGGTTCTTTTTCAATCGGAAATTCCGTCTTTGTAGTTAAAACATTTGTAAACATAACACAATTTAGATAGAGCTGAATGACTTTGCAAGACTGCTATTTTTGTAATGCAGGAGGCTTTTCCTAAAGAGCAATTTGGTGATACTGGGCTCCTAGAACTCCCTTGAAAGCAGTTGGAATTTACTGCTGTATGTATTGGGTCAGATGAAGGAGGAAACATGCATTTTCTGGCTTGCAGTGTTCAGGAAATATTGGTATGTTTAGAAGAAATTACTGAATACATTTTGGGTGTTATTTTTCATCATTTCAAAGGATCCTTCACATATCTTTTGTCCCCTGAGATTAGAGATGTTGGTGATCCCAAAGATATTTCAGGACTTTCATCCTGTTATATCTCTAGTATCTGAAAGGAAATACAGCCAAGTTGGGCAAACTTATTCTCCAAATTCTGTCACCTTCTTTGGTTGGAGCAACAATTTTTATATTCTCATTGGAATATACTTAGGCAAGCCATACAAACTGCCTTGCAGAACAGCCAGGATTTTGATTGGCAGTGGTAACAAAATGGAACATGTTCCCTCAGACCGGCTTCTTCTTCTTTTCATATTCATAGAACAGTCTAGATTTGTTCTATAATCAAAGTGTAATGGCACTTGTGCAGCATTCTTGGACAGAAGGCTATGTTGGTATTGAGTTAAGGCTGGAATCATACAAAATAAGTATTAGATTTCTGATTTTTCTCTCATTGAATTTTTTTCCTGGGCTTATCCAGAGGAGAGTCAAACTAAGATTTAGACAGATACAAATAGAAACAAGTCATAAATTTGAACACAGTTTTTTACTGATAAAATTTGTCTTTTAGGAGACATTGTAATTGTTTTTACTCTGCTGAATACTTTTTCCTTTTCAGAAGGGTTTTAAGAAGTAAAGTAGTTCTTATGACATGTTCATATTTTACCTGCTAAAAATGCTCAGTGCCCTAATATAACACTGAAAATATTTCTGTGTATCAGATGAGAGCATGCCCAGAATTGCAGCCAGGTGTTTTGTGAAGCTGCCTCCAAAAGAAACTTTCAAAAACTACACTTCAGTTGGGCCCTTTGTGATCAGAAAAAAATATGATACAGTATAATAAAAGAGAAAGATGGGAAGGGTTATGTAACTTTGAAATAAAGATAAACCAAAACATTAATTCTCTGTCATTGTCAGGACTGTGGCATATTTAACATTCTGTGTATCTTATTTTTTTAGGGATTTTCAATGCCCAATAAATACCTCAGGATTATTATTATTTTTTTAATCATACATTAGTCAACAGTTGCTCTTTGTTATTACCCTTTTCCTGCCCTAAATTTCACTCTCCCAAACAAAACAAAACAAAAAACAGTCCCACATTTCAATTTCAGGGAAATTTTTCTAAAATGGGACTTTAAAAATAATCCCTGGCTAACTTGACTGAATTGGCAGATATTCCGCAATGCCAGACCCATTTGCCCTCTGCCAGTAGTAAGCATGGTCGCTATTTTTAATCATTTAGCTTCGTATTTCAGGTTACTTATATTCAGTACAAATTATGGATATTCATCTTCCAGGGATGTGTTCCTTCTTAGGCCAGAGTATTTCTTTTCCATTTAAATAAAATGTGTCTTTCTTCTAAGTGAGTACACTTCCTTAAAATGAACTATTATACTAATCACATCTTGTTATAAAAGCATCGTGCTATTTTCATTTTATAATTCTAAATGAACATTTGTATTCCAAAGCATTCTTCAAGCATGTTGTTTGTGCTGTGTAGAATCATCATTTTATTAAAGATAAGTAACAGTATTTCTTCATTTCCCTCTACAACCCTGGACTATAATTTGGTATAATAAAATAGTTGCACTGGGCTTGTGGGTAGGAGTGGGGCTGTGAGTGTTAGAATTACACTCTTATAGAAGAGTAGACTAATGCTTGCTGTGTGCATTTTGTGTGTAAAACTAGGGCAGTATCTTACAGAACGTTATCACCGTGTCTCAAATCTGACTTGCCAGCACGTAGGAAGTTTGTTTTGGTTTCAAAATGTACTTTACCCCATGGTGGCTGGCAGGGTACAATACTATTGACATCACTGTGTTTCAAATAGAAAATTAACAAGTAGCTACTGTTGTGATTGCAGATTGCCTTCCCAGTCCCTGTGAGAGAATGCTTTTTCTTTGGACAGCAACACTTCTCAGCCCCTTGGTACCGTTAAATCAGCCAATGGGGGCTGCCAGAATAGGGATGAACACCAACAAAAAGCTGAAGAATAGAAAAACTGTTAATAATGCAAAAATCTTTAATCAGTTTCCAAATTGATGTGAAAGATAAATAATTGTTAAAAATTTCTCTCCCACCCACAGCTAAGTTTTGACAGTAGGCCAGGTTCAGAGCCTGATCTCTCCAGAGAGGAGAATCCTTTCCCTCCACCCAAACCCCTGGAGAGTTGCCAAAGGAAAATAAGCTATTTTGTATTTAGAACAAATTGCCACTGTTTTCTCCAGTGATGTAGCCCTATTTCCCAGACTTTGAAACTTGGAATACAGAAAGTTCTTGTGTGACCAAAGAAGAAATATGGTGAATGAATGATCAAGTTTTTTTTTTTTTTTAACCAAATACTCATAAGCAGATAAGGGGGCGGGGGGGATGAGATGTATACATGGAAGCTAAATTTAGTGCAGAATGAATGTCAAATGAACAATTTTTGTTAAATCACTTTGGAGATTTGGTTCCTTGTGGGGGTTTTCAGTGAAGAACATATGCCTCTACAACCAGATTTTAATTATTTTTTTTTTCAAATGAGGCTGTCAAAAATCAAGTTTTCCTTATAGATGAATGCAGGACAGTTTTAAAAATTGTTTATGTGTTCTGTACTATAGGCTTTAACTGATCAGCAGTCCTGTGATTTTGTAAAACTGCAGTTGCTAGTTTCTCATGTTATCAGATGGGATAAAACTGTTCATTTAATTTTTTTTTTCTCTCTTGCATTGTAGAGTATTTCTTTTTAGACTTTTCCCTCTCTTACCTTGGTTTTCTTAGCTTTATGTCTTTTCTGTTTTTTTTCTTAGTAATTGCCTTCCTGCCATTATACTTGTTGTTGTTACTATTTCTTGAACAACAGCTGGAACAAAGGCCAAACTTAAATTGAATTTTCTGTTTGCTAGGAGGCTTATTAATAAGGTTAGAAAGTTGAAATTGGTGACCAAAAAACTGGATTAAAAAAAAATGATCTGTGGGGGCTCCTGGGTAGCTCAGTCGGTTGAGTGTCCCACTCTTGATATCAGCTTAGGTCTTGATCTCAGGGTTGTGAGTTCAAGCCCCATATTGGGCTCCACGCTGCGCAGGGAACCTACAAAGAAAAAAAAATCTGTGAAGTTCATTTTACATTGTCTTAGTCCCCCATCCCTGTAAATGCATCGATAAATCAGTCTAATGGCTGTAATTCTTAATCCTGTTTCACTATTAAAAGAGATGCTGACCCTAGAGTTAGATTGGAGATTGTCAGGAACTCTACAAGTAGTCATCTTTGGTGGTAACTTCAGTGGCACACGAATTTCTAGTGTACAGTTCTGGCATCCATAAGCAGATCTCTCATGAATGTCGACCTGGCATCTGAATATACTGTTTGGAGGCCCCAGTATTGTTACCTCAACTTTGTGAGTTAGAGAGTCCCAGAAATATCCACTAGAAATTATGTTACATTCCTCCTTCCCACTGTGTGCCAGTTATTCTGTTTGTTATTGGAAAAACTGAAATGACTAAAAATAATGGACTCAGTCTTATCTAGAAAGTAACAAAAATATAGTATGATTAGTATGAAAACCAACTATTAATTTTCTGAGGAAGGATGTAGCAAGGAAGGTGTCATAGAAGAAGTAGTAGTTTGGCTGTGGTCTGATAAATGAGTTAGATACGAACTAGGTAGATAGTAAAGAGAAGGGCATTCCAGGTAGAGAAATGCGTAAGTATAAAAGCACATTTGGTTTGTGGAAGAGGTTTGCAAGGATATGGGCAATAGAAAGTGTGGCTAGAAAAGTGGTAGGCAGAAGTCCAAATTATAGCATCTTCAAACAGATAAAAATTACTACTGGCATCACAGCATCTTGTTTCAGCGTCATAATAAGGTGCCACCTATTGTTTACTGATAATCATTGTTATTGACTGAATGGCACTTCGTCCTCTTCATATCTGAGATGTAAAGACTAAATAAAACTCAACCCTGGGGCGCCTGGGTGGCGCAGTCGGTTAAGCGTCCGACTTCAGCCAGGTCACAATCTCCCGGTCCGGGAGTTCGAGCCCTGCATCAGGCTCTGGGCTGATGGCTCGGAGCCTGGAGCCTGTTTCCGATTCTGTGTCTCCCTCTCTCTCTGCTCCTCCCCCGTTCAAGCTCTGTCTCTCTCTGTCCCAAAAATAAATAAACGTTAAAAAATAAATAAAAATAAATAAAAATAAAAATAAATAAATAAATAAATAAATAAATAAATAAATAAATAAAACTCAACCCATATGGAATCTGTGCAGTTTGAGAAAGAATGTATCACTATTTTGTCCTCATTAATTTATTGAGTACTCACGTCTCCCCGTCTCTTCTCCCCAACTCCATTCTCCCTCACTCTCTAAACGTTTGAAAAACATAATCCTAGCTATGATTCAGAAGTGATATTCTGAATTCTAAAGTTCTGATACTGATCTGTAGCAATTTGCTCTAGTAGTTTGAACATAGATTCCTGGAGGTCTTGAGATACAGTGTAAAATAGTGCAAGATTTATTTGAAGTCTTCTTTTGTCTTAAAAGTGTACTTTGCATTTGTGTTTATTTTCCTATAAAATGGTGTTTTCTTCCAAATCTTTGAGGAAAAGTAGGACTTCAGAAGGCATATTACTGTATGTTTAACCTTCTGCCTTTAAAATTCTGGCTTTCTACCCTAAGAACTACTTAGATTTTATTTGGAGAAAGTGATTTTAAAAAGTCTTCCAAGAGTGAATAACATGTATCTCAGCCTTAACTGATTTTATTCAGTTGTATAGAGATGAGCCCTTCAGTACTAAGATGGACAGTGTGACTGTGGAATAATTTATATTAATATAGTATTATATAGTATATATAATTTACAGTTTCATTATAACACTTGTTGATATTTCTATCTGGCTATTTGATAAGATATCAATTGAATTACGATGAATATTAAAGCAGCTTTTTTTTTTTAATAGAGTCCCAGCTATTCAACTAAGTTTTTATTTTGTTGTCATTAAGCCTCACAACACCACCATCAGTTCTGATGCTGGGGAAATGCCATTTACCAAGTTACTACCTGGGAGCACTTAATAGTCTGTTTATTTTTTGTGAGGCAGATAATAAGTTGTAAGTGAAAACATATAATTAGCACATGCCATTTTATGAGAATAGCTTGTCTAAGTTTTCTTATTTCACAAACAGAATAAGCTGAACAGAATATGATCATATTTGTTTTTGTAAATAAGATCCATGACTTTATATCTGGATCCATTTTTAATGTCATTTTTCATAAGAAAAAGAGGTAGGCAGATTTTTTGTTTGTAACTTGAGATTTTTGAAGCTTTTCAACACTAAATTTTAGAGAAACATTGAAATAAAAATGTATAGGGATAAGCAGCTAGTTGCTGTCATGTGCAGAAGTGTTGTGTAGGGAGTTGGGAAACCTGGCCACAAGCCACTGCAGTTTTGAAGAATGTGGCTCAAGGGAGGACTCTCAGCCCGTTGCGTAACTTTCAGCAGAGAGGAAAGTACAAAAACTGTCCCTATCACTTGACTTGTTTTCCATTTTGATTTAGTTACTTGGCACAGTCTTGGTATCCTGTAGTGGGGGAATGAAAGACAAGCAAGTTCCAATGAAGGACCGTGCCTCCGAGGGCATCAGCCAATGGATGGTTTGTGAGACCTGGCAGGTGTTAAATTTCATATTGTTTTTGGGCAGAAGGATTAGAGTTTCAAGAGACGGCTTGAAAAAACATCATCCTATAGTACTTGCAATTTTTTTTTTCTAAAAGAGAATTCTTTCCTCTCTCTTCCCTCAACACTGTGTGCTTCTTGTGGTGTATATACCTCTGCTTTAAAATATCACAGCTACTAGGTAAGAGGGGCCATTTTATAGCAAAATCATTTCTCCTCATGTTCTGTGATATTTCAGTTTGGCAGTAGAGTTTACAAGGTTTGAAATCAAAAGCAGCGTTGGTTCCTTCAGGGAAAAATGATCCCAATCTACCAAAATAAAAGCCAAACAGACTCTAATTGTTCCTTTTCCCGCTGGGGGCTTGTCCTTTTTGAAGGTATGGGTTAGTTTGATAGGACCTTCTCTCTAACAAGGTTAGTCACTGGGAATTGCCTCTTTCCCTGGATAAAACCCACTTTTAAATCTATTTTAAAACAGACCTCAAAGAGTATTTGAAAATAAAAGTACTTTGGTATCTCTCCATTCTCTTGCCCCCTCCCTCAGCAAGGAGACTCCAGTTTTCTTACAGGGCACCCTTGCTGCAGTGTCTAATCCTCATGCTAAATTAGGAAGGATTTATGTTTTTATAGTTTTTATTGAACTATCCATGTGTTGTGAAAACTTAAGTAAATGCTAACCAGGGGGCTAAATTTTTTTCTCATTTTCTGTCAAGGCTAGTTCCATAAATTTTACAATGTCAGGCTTTTTCTGTTGGTTGCTAGTCTGGTGTTCATCAGAATATTCAGAGCAGCAGCCTTAACTTTCCCCAGTCTTCTTAACCTGCTTTGACTAAAGGTGCAGTATATGCCTTTCATGAATCCTATGTCAGCTCTTCCACAACTTGGAGACTTGAAAAATACCATTTTATGTTACTGGCAAATTTTTTTCTCAGTGCATAAGGATTTTCAAATCAAACCAAGGGTTTTTTTTTGTTTTGTTTTGTTTTGTTTTTTCCTTCTGTCTCTTGTCCTCTTTCTTCCTCCAGTGTCTTGCAGCCCATGATTTGGCAACCCTTTACAGGAGGCTCCTGAGCCACCAGTCACATGAGAATGAAGGCAAGAAAAGAAAGGACCAGATGGCATCAAAAGATATGCCTTTCTAGGTCGTTGGTGGTTAAGCTTGCAATCTGGTTACCAGCAGGGAGACCATGGGGGAAAGGGTGAGAACAGCACACCACCACTGTAAGGGAAGAAGAATTTTGCCGTATGGTTTGTTTCAATAATTTGCTGGAGAAAAAAAATTTATACATGAAGGTGAATGAATTTTCTGATTTAACTTTCCAGTTTACAGTCACAGGGTATCACATGGCTCTTGGAAGGGTGAATTTACCTAAAACTGGCATATAACAAGCATGTGGAAAACTGTGTGCAGTATTTGGATGGCAGCTTTGAAAAGTGTGGCTCCCACTTGGTCAGTTGCTGTCCTTCAACTGCCATTAACCTTTTGTTACTTTATTCTCTATAAATTCCTGACTCACAAGTATAAAAACTGAAGGAAATGACATTTGGCTCTCACAGATAGACCTTTCCCCACAGGAGAGCAGAGGACATCATTTACCACTCCTTCATACTCATATCTGTTTTGGAGATTGTATTTAC